>NC_134274.1:32585691-33187358 GCF_031893055.1 Leptodactylus fuscus
TTCTATACATGGTTATGGAGGCTGCCATCTTGCCTGAGCCTTTCCTCTGCTCAGATGTTATTATTTTATAGGCGTTATTTTATAGGCTTTACAGTAGGCTCATGGCCATAGGCAGCAATGGTCTAGCACTGAGTATTTGAGGTCTATGGGAGAGTTTTCTAGACATACCATGTGCATAGAGGGGGAGTAGATAAGCTGTGGCATCATCTATTGTCAGCAATGGATACACTGATGGCTCATGGTTTACGTTAAGGTCCTGTGTTGACTTAGGAAGCTTCTGTAATGTCTTAGGCTTATCTACGGAGACATATTTAAACTCCCTTCCTCCTCAGCCAGGTGCCTGCAATTGGGTATAACTTGTTTGGCTTTATTAGCTGATTCTTTGTGTTGTGCTCTGGCTCATACGGTTCATCCTGAACTAAATACTAGCCTGGACATTCACTGTCCTGATTTATCCTCCTGATTCTGATCAGTCTTGCAAGTTTATCGTGGATTCGGCTTTGATTTATCATCGAGGAGCGTTTTTTTTTTGCTTTTTTTTGTACAGTTTTTATACTGTGATTACTTGGAACCTAAATGCAGCAAGGTCCATCTGGCATCATGGCAGGTGCTGGTAAAAGCGTTTAGGTCTCTCAGTTCTGTATAGGATTTAAACAGCTTGTTCTAGTGCTCTCTGTTATCAGCCAGATCCTGCTATTTCTGATACTTGCACCAGAGACAATACCAGTTATCTATAGAGGCATTATCTTCAGCTGTAATGCTGTCTGTGATGTAAATGAGTGGGTTGCTGCAAATAAAATCTCTACAGAAATGGCAAGTGTCAGTATGTTTTAGGCTTAGTGGTCAGAGTGAAAATACCCAGTTTTAGCACTTTTCTATAAAAAAAAACAAAAAAAAACAACGTAACATGGAAAATATGTTTGACATGAAGAATTGATTTAAAAAAAAAACAAAAACATTTTCTAGTGACACATTCCCTTTAAGTTTGGGTACAACCAAGTAATTTTGCTATATTGAGTCAGGTCATCTTGAAAATAAACAGAACACTATGAAAATCTGCCTGAAAAAAAAATTTCTGTAATAAATCCTGGCAAATCGCTATGTTTTTATTAACAATTCTGTATAATGAAATACAATATCAGCCATGGGGAAGGGCAAAGGGAAGTATATTAGGGAACTGCCAATAAAGTAGTTCTCTTTGGCCAAAAGGGAAGCTTCATAAGTGGTAAACCTTAGCCTTATATTTTTTTTAATCATGACGTACAATGACATAGATTTGAGTAATCTGTTGTATTAGTCTCCTGACAAGTGCAACAGAACTTTAGTGTCCCCTGAGACATGAGTTCCTGGCCATTATATCAACCTCTGGTGTCCCCAATAGCAACGCCCAAGGATGTGCAAGAGTATTACTGCAAGTAACATGTATCAGCTATCCTATGATAGACTATTAGAACAGGGGCCCAAATACCACCAATACTCACATGACTGCAATTTGTATTGAGTGATGGTTTACCATGCGCCTTGCCGCTCCACACAGCTTTATAAGAGCTTTTATACCTTCGCTTCCATGTGTTTCCATAATTTCCATAGTTTTGTATGGCCCCATAAACCTCATACAAATTCTACTATAATATGGTCATGTGGATGAGGGTAGAGGAACTGGGTACTCCTGTTCTTGTGATTCATAGGGGTGCGAAAGTCCCAATATTTGTACTCAATCCCACTTATGCAGTATTTATTATCAGTTCATTGGATATATGACAATGTTTTTCCACTGAAGTATCTATTTCATTTTACATTTATGGATAATCTGTGAAGAATTTCCAGTATAACATGTTTACTTTGCTTTCCATAAAATAATAAGGTTGCTGATCAGAATTTAGATGCCTTCCCATAGGATATAGAGGATTACTATTAGAGATGAGCGAACACTAAAATGTCTGAGGTTCGAAATCCGATTCGAACAGCCGCACACTGTTCGGCTGTTCGAATGGATTTCGAACCCCATTATAGTCTATGGGGGGGAAATGCTCGTTTCAGGGGTACGCAAAATTCGATAACATTATACTTACCAAGTCCACGAGTGACGGTCGGGCTGGATTCCCCTTGAAGTCTTCTCCCGGCGCAGCGCCCCCGTGGCGTCTTCCGGCTGGATTTCACTCTGCCTAGGCATCGGGGCCTAGGCAGAGCCGACTGCGCATGTGCGGTCGGCTCTGCCCGGCCCAGCGCCTGAGCAGAGCCGACTGTGCATGCGAGGGCATGCCCGCGCATGCGCAGTCGGCTCTGCCTAGGCCGGATGCCTAGGCAGAGTGAATTCCAGCCGGAAGACGCCGCGGGGACGCTGCACGGAGAAGACTTCTAAAGGTAAGAGAAGAACTAGCGTTGATTGGCAGAATGTATAGCATTCTGCCAATCAACGCTGGTTCTGCATCGAACCTTAAACTTCGAAAAACACTAGTAGTGTTCGATCGAGTACAAGTATCTCGAATACCATAGTATTCAATCGAACACCTACTCGATCGAACACTACTCGCTCATCTCTAATTACTATGGAAACTTTGCAACAATCAGCGGGATGTTTGCAACAGACTTCCTTTATTAATTCAGAGAACTTCTGAAGAATTGACCTTGCCGCTCAGTACAAAAGCTGAAATATATTGATGTGTAATGTATTCTGTACTTTATATAGTGTATTGTTAACATCTTCCCCAGTACTGCACATAGATTGAAAAAACTTCAGTCACTGCCCCCAATGGGACTCCCAATTTAATTTCCTCATCTAATTCACATCCATCATAGCAATTAATTGGAAATTTTGCAAATTTTTCAGGTACAAACCAATTCAAAGTTTCGCCACCCACAAATCTTTACACAAATCCGAAAGTATAATAATCTAAATGCCAAGAAAAATAATAGACATATTATATTATAGTCATATTCACCTTTCCTCACCAATCCTGGGCTCCATCATGGTGGTCAGTGTTCGTCCCTGGGCGTATATACTTTGGGATGACCCCAAAGTATACTAATAGCACAAGCAATTTGGACTGGAAACAAAACTGGTGGACGGACCTGAATTTTCACGAAACAATCTAGTGAGGTTCACCCATTTATAAGGTCAAAAAACCTATCCGTAATTTTTAGACTGATGTATTTGTTATGGAATACAATTTCTCAGTCTCTCAGGGATGATGACGCCTTTCTTTGGACTAAAATAATTTTATTTGGGCCATGAGAGCTTCTATCAGGTAGGACTGGGCTAACTCCTCCATGACAGTTACAACTTCTTATAGGAAAATCGTAAAGAAGGAGTTACATTACAGCAATCCTAATACATTATAGATTAAAGGGAACCTATCACATGGAATAAGTTGTAGGGCGCATGTTATAAGTCAGGGGGTCCTGACTCTGCATTAACTAGCTGAGAAGTCCAGGCGGTCTGTCACTGATAGGACCGCCTCCTTGACATATCAAAATACTACTGAATCTTTTCCCACAAACCTATATATCAATCTGCTCTGCTCTATAACATGCTGCCTGAAGATTGAATTGTATTTTCCATGTGAGAGGTTCCCTTTAAATCAATCTGCATTAGAAAAGTGAAAGTTTTGTTTCTGCAGAGCATCCATAATTCTTCTGTCTTTTCAGGTAAGGGGGAATACTAGAACAAAGTGACCTGGATCTGAAACCAATTTGACCAATGTAGGATATTCAGCGTCAATGGATCCTGTTTGGGATCATTGTATAGTTTTCTACAAGCTTGGGCTAGATTCACACCTCCACTCGGTTTCCATTCGGGATTCATTCTGTTCTCTATTCCATTAAAAAATGTGAAGAGGAAAGTCCTGGAAGTAAGGCTTCTCTCTCTGCGGAAACCAGATAGAAATCCAGCTGACCCCATTATAGTCCTTGGGTAGCCGCTTTTTAAGCAGATTGGATTTCTGTTTTTTGGCTTCCCAAGTGGACCCGAAGAACGGAAACCTGAACACAGGTATGAACCTAGCTCTATATTTGCACTAATCCATCCTGTAATATCAAATGATGCGGTCACTACAACACTTGTGACTGTATTTGCTGAGAAATAGACAGTACAAGGTTTTTACCACATATAGCATTTTGATTTATGACCAGAAAAAGCTCAATATTTGTCTCCTCTCACCCCAAACCCTTTCCAACATCTTAGTTGGGAAACTGATGCTTTCTGGAAATTGTTAGATGTGCTTTCATGTGATATTTCTTCGATAATACCCAAAATGAGTCACCAATGCGAAATGATATGAACTATCTTTACAGGTCATACTATTGTTGCAATATGAATGACAACATAAAAAGTTGCGCACAAATTTTGACCAAATTGTCACCGTCACTAGGCTTAGTTTACTGGTGCCATCATAAGACTGGACACTGCTGTTTCATATTAGTATGATGTAACTCATTTCCTTAGAATGATCTTAGTCTTCACTTCTCTAAATTGTAAGGCTGGTTGGGGATTTACTTTAGAGAAACAAATGGCGAGACATAACTTTCAGCAGAAGCAATTGAAGCTTTATAAGTTGGCAGAGTTGAGAGTTGGCTGAAGTTAAATCATCTTAGAATCGTAGAAAGTCTAGATGTTGCAGATTCAAAACAGATATACATGACCAAGTTATGACCATGGTCATGTGTAACATCATAATGAGAGCAGTGAAGCCTGTAATTGTTCATTCGGATTAGTGAAGAGTGTGAGGTGATAAGCAACTATCATAGCATGTACCAGGGAAGCCATATACCAAGGGTCTCATATACCAGGGAAGACATGTACCAGGAAAGCCGTGTACCAAGGGGCCCATATACCAGGGAAGACATGTATCAGGAAAGCTGTGTACCAAGGAAGCTGTGCCCTAGGGAAACCATATACCTGAGAGGCCATGTACCACAGAAGCCGTGTACCAGGGTGCCCATGTTTTCGGGGAAGCCGCGCACCAGGGAAACAATGTATCAGGAAAGCCATGTTCCAGGGGAGTAATATACCAGGGAAGACATGTTTCAATTGTACATTATTTGCATCCACATTCCTAAAAATTAAACAATAAAACCAAACTACTGTAGAAATATCATTCCACTATATTTGTAATTCCCATTATATGTAACTTCTCTGTGTTGATGGGATAATCGCTTTGAAGAGTCAGGGCGTATAGTGTAGATGTGAATAGACTCATACTACATTTGAGAAAATAGAAGCCAGGCCTAAGCGCTTGGATCTTCAGTGGCGTATTTGACTTTGGTCTGTATTTGAAGCCAATGATGTGGGGACATATTCTACTATCATAGGTGTTATATATGGTTGGACCGTCTGGGTGACACTAGCTAGATTTATATTCCCATAATGCACTGCTCTATTAAAAGGAGTCCAACAGATTTCTGAATGACCAATAAAACCTTATACATCCCCTGCTGAGGGTCACCTGCGCATGCGCATTGCACACAGTGAATCCAAGGTCAGTTGCTTAACTGAGCATGCTCTGTAGTTCTTGTACCGTGAAGTAACTAGGCTCAGGTCCATGGTGAAGTTCCTCATTGGACTTATTGCAGCGGACTCCATGATCTTCAAGCTGCTATTCCTAAGGATACTAGTGTTTAGGAACCCTAAACCCCAACTGCTTAAATGCACACTGATATATTAGTCCCGATCATCTTGACAAGTTCTCTTTAAGAACATACTAAGAAACTCTACTTGCAGATATGTATTAAACATTATATCAACATTTTATTACTTGCTCTTTAAGTAGGGAAAACTTAATGTGTCTCTTCGGACTTTAGGGGTTTTCTTTTCTAATGAGGAAAACCCCCTAATATATATATTTTAGCTAAACACTCAATTCTGTATCTTTCTTACTCTTATCTAGATTGGAAAGTGAGTAGAAATCTGTAAGGTTCGTTGAGTTGCTTTGAATACTTACTAATATAATAGCGGGCCAGTAGTCGCTGTCACTTACTTCCTCTAAACAGTTTCGGGGTGATACACTGAAGAAAGCGCAGGATGACACATCAGTAAGTTACATCCTCTCACTTATGGTTCTTTCTAGAAACCCACCTAACTCCAACTAAGCTGCAAAGATAATAAAAAACTATATACTGTACCTTACAACTATAGCAATGTACAATGGCTCATACAGTGCATGTTCTGCTATGATAGACTAGGGCACAGATGTTGTCTTGAGACATGCTAAACTTATTGAGAGGGATCGTTTGATTTCATCCCATCTACTATATTAGCTGTCTGACTTGCATTTAAGGAGTTTTCAGGAACCATGACATTGATAGCCTACTATTACAATAGGTCCACTATATCATATTGGTGGGGGTCTGACAACCAACAACCCTACCGATAAGATGTTTAAAAGGGGTGCATCCCTTAAATGCTACAGTCTTATCACTGCTTTTCTATATTTTGTATAGTGCCTGTGTTTGGTATTGCAGCTCAGTTCCATTCATTTGAATGTGACTGAGCTACATGTGACCACTGGATGGGATGTCACTGGAGAAGAGGAAGTGGTGATGGACGAGGCCATGGAGCTTGGGCCAAGAACTGATTGTGAGGTCATCAGAAGGTTCCTTAATAATTACCAATTATGATCTTTTTTGATGATGCCATGCATCTACATTTACCCTCCATGCAGTGGCCTAACTAAAGTCTTGTGGGCCCCGATAGCGAATTCTTGATAGTGATGGTTACAAGTGCTAAGGAGTTTAATCCACCTTAGTGTGGTTCAGGCAATCTGTGGGTCTCCTTGGTTTATGGGCCAAGCAGAAGCTGCAATCTCAATACTGATGGCAGTGCTTATGGGCCCCCGTGCGACTGCAAACTCTGCACCCCCTAAAGTTATGTGCCTGCCTCCATGTTATGTGCAGCCTCTATCATCAGGACACAGGTATCAGTAGACTGGAGTCTGTTATTAAATATCAGTGCTAATCGATCAGCCTTGTACTACTCCTATACAGTATATCAGTTTTAGTGTTAGAAGATAATTGATATTGATCATACGTGTATCCTTTATGGCAGATGACTAGTAAGGAGTGGTATATGGTATGGGATATGGAACAAGTAAATCTTTATCTGATCAATATACAGTATAATGAAAAAACATCATCGTCTAACGTAAAGAGAACCTTTCATGTCCTTAAAGATGTCCGTTGTTATATAATATGAATTCAGCACCCTGTCAGCTATCACCTTGACAGTAAAAGGCTATGGAAGAGTACTGTTAGGGGGAGGGGAATTCCTCACAGCCCACAGATACTAGGCTGTAAGGGCCGCCTTTCTGACAGTGGAGGGATATCAGTGCTGAAACTAACAGCACCAATATTTCCAACACTGGGGCGCTGTCAACTTTCTAGCTGTATAAATTGCCAGTGATGTCAGAGGACAAGAAAGATCCCTTTTAAAAGGATTGTCTATAAGAATTTATAACCTCTACAGAAAGGAATTATCTGATCATAGGGCACTCCATCACTTGGGCCCCTACTAAGAGGAAGTCAGATTTTACCATCACCTATTGTCACTGGTGGATCCTGTCTATGGAAAAGTGATCTCTGTACAACAGGAAGTATCAATCTATTATCATTCTAATAAACCTATTAGCCCAATATTCACGATAATAGAGCTGACGACCAGTTGACTAATACGAGAACAACCCTCTAAACCACTGGCATTCAATTTGTGGTTAGAAAAAATGTTGCAAGGATTGAATAGACATTTTATAAGAATGATCTTTGCTGTTTTTGTGTAAAATCATCATAGATATTGTAATAAGTTTGTCTCTTATTGGACTGTGCACGTGTCCAGATTTTGTCACCCAACTATGTATCTATGCTTTGTCATACATTCTCCTATTCAAATAGAAAGATATGTTCTTAAAAATGTCTAATAAATATATGCAAAATTACAAAAACATGCAAATCTACAAGTACATTGTGTAAATACTGTATAATACTCTGCCCATTTGCTCAGTGTGCCAGACCACAGACCACAATGGAAAGGATATAGCACCAGTCATATGTTATATACCATTGTTCGCATGTTAACTATGTCATGGAGCTATTTTCATACAAGAACTTTATATTTATCAATGGTATGAAATAACCTACGCAGAGAGGAATATGTGATATCAGAGAGGAGCGGGTACAGTACTGTATATTTGGGTTATCTTGTACTTTGACCATAAATAGTAACATCTAAAAAGCTAGACAGTAGGATGGCACGGCCTTTGTCACACCATTGTTCCGCTATGACTCAACCCTGGTCTGCCATCTTTGTCCACATATTAGGCTGATAGCCACAATACACCGTAAAACCTGCAGTATTGGATTGTGTTATACTGTATTAGCAATCAAGCAATTGTCTATTGCGAATAAAAAAGGAAGACTTTTTTTTAAAAGAAAAAAAAAAAAAAAATATATATATATATATATATATATATATATATATATATAAACTAAATTCAAAAATATAACTATAAAAAAACGCAACATACTGAAGTTAAAAGTCTTGGGTCATTATTATCAGGTTATTTATTCCTTACACTCAAGGCCACAAAAACTAGAAAAGTATAATTGCAACTTTTTTCTTCATCTGTCTCCTGAAAAGTGATCAAAAAGGTACCTGTATTGATACCAATAAAAAAAGATAGATCCTCTCACAACAAATAAGCACTTGCCCAACTCTTTTTCCACAGAAAAATGACAGGTTATTCTCTCAGAATATTGTGAAACAAAAATAATATTTTTGGGGCAATACGATGGCTCAGTGGTTAGCACTACAGCCTTGCAGCACTGGAGTCCTGGGTTCAAATCCTGCCGAGGACAACATCTGCAAGGAGTTTGTATGTTCTCCCCGTGTTTGCATGGATTTCCTCCCATATGCCAAAGACATACTGATAGGGAAAAATGTAGACTGTGATCCCTATATGGGGCTCATAATCTTTGCCTTTAAGGGGTAGACATCACACACTATATATAGTATTCTGCTCTGTTATTTAGTGTGTGGGTTACCAGTTCCCACTGTGAAAAGGATATGACAAGATATATACAGTATATGTCTTTGAGACTGCAGTGGAAACCAGAGAGGAAAGAAATATATTTAGATACAACAATGAAGTAAAAACTAGAGATGAGCGAACACTAAAATGTTCGAGGTTCGAAATTCGATTCGAACAGCCGCTCAATGTTCGTGTGTTCGAACGGGTTTCGAACCCCATTATAGTCTATGGGGAACAGATACTCGTTAAGGGGGAAACCCAAATCCGTGTCTGGAGGGTCACCAAGTCCACTATGACACCCCAGGAAATGATGCCAACACCTCTGGAATGACACTGGGACAGCAGGGGAAGCATGTCTGGGGGCATCTAACACACCAAAGACCCTCTATTACCCCAACATCACAGCCTAACAACTACACACTTTACACACTCAATACCACCTCTCTGACAGTAGGAAAACACCTTGAAACATGTGTATTTGGCACTTGCAGTGAGGAGAGCTTGTCACCAGCAGTGAATTTGGCCCTTGTAGTAAGTTGAGGTTGGCACCAACATTTGTTTTGAAAATCAGGGTGGATTGAGCCTCTAACCAGCAGAGTTTGGGCAAATTCATGGTGGAGGGAGCCTCTAAACACCCCAGTTTGGGCAAATTCATGGTGGAGGGAGCCTCTAAAAACCCCAGTTTGGACCAATTCATGGTGGAGGGAGCCTCTAACCAGCCCAGTGTGGGCAAATTCATGGTGGAGGGAGCCTCTAAAAAACCCAGTTTGGACCAATTCATGGTGGAGGGAGCCTCTAACCAGCCCAGTTTGGGCAAATTCATGGTGGAGGGAGCCTCTAAAAAACCCAGTTTGGACCAATTCATGGTGGAGGGAGCCTCTAACCAGCCCAGTTTGGGCAAATTCATGGTGGAGGGAGCCTCTAAACAGCCCAGTTTGGGCAAATTCATGGTGGAGGGAGCCTCTAACCAGCCCAGTTTGGACCAATTAATGGTGGAGGGAGCCTCTAACCAGCCCAGTTTGGGCAAATTCATGGTGGAGGGAGCCTCTAAACAGCCCAGTTTGGACCAATTCATGGTGGAGGGAGCCTCTAAAAAACCCAGTTTGGACCAATTAATGGTGGAGGGAGCCTCTAACCAGCCCAGTTTGGGCAAATTCATGGTGGAGGGAGCCTCTAAACAGCCCAGTTTGGACCAATTCATGGTGGAGGGAGCCTCTAACCAGCCCAGTTTGGACCAATTAATGGTGGAGGGAGCCTCTAAACAGCCAAGTTTTGGGAAATTCATGGTGGAGGGAGCCTCTAACCAGCCCAGTTTGGACCAATTCATGGTGGAGGGAGCCTCTAAACAGCCCAGTTTGGGCAAATTCATGGTGGAGGGAGCCTCTAACCAGCCCAGTTTGGGCAAATTCATGGTGGAGGGAGCCTCTAACCAGCCCAGTTTGGACCAATTAATGGTGGAGGGAGCCTCTAAACAGCCAAGTTTGGACCAATTCATGGTGGAGGGAGCCTCTAAAAACCCCAGTTTGGACCAATTCATGGTGGAGGGAGCCTCTAACCAGCCCAGTTTGGGCACATTCATGGTGGAGGGAGCCTCTAACCAGCCCAGTTTGGACCAATTAATGGTGGAGGGAGCCGCTAAACAGCCCAGTTTGGACCAATTCATGGTGGAGGGAGCCTCTAAAAACCCCAGTTTGGACCAATTCATGGTGGAGGGAGCCTCTAACCAGCCCAGTTTGGGCAAATTCATGGTGGAGGGAGCCTCTAACCAGCCCAGTTTGGACCAATTAATGGTGGAGGGAGCCGCTAAACAGCCCAGTTTGGACCAATTCATGGTGGAGGGAGCCTCTAACCAGCCCAGTTTGGACCAATTCATGGTGGAGGGAGCCTCTAACCAGCCCAGTTTGGGCAAATTCATGGTGGAGGGAGCCTCTAAACAGCCCAGTTTGGGCACATTCATGGTGGAGGGAGCCTCTAACCAGCCCAGTTTGGACCAATTAATGGTGGAGGGAGCCGCTAAACAGCCCAGTTTGGACCAATTCATGGTGGAGGGAGCCTCTAAAAACCCCAGTTTGGACCAATTCATGGTGGAGGGAGCCTCTAAACAGCCAAGTTTGGACCAATTCATGGTGGAGGGAGCCTCTAAAAACCCCAGTTTGGACCAATTCATGGTGGAGGGAGCCTCTAACCAGCCCAGTTTGGGCAAATTCATGGTGGAGGGAGCCTCTAAACAGCCCAGTTTGGGCACATTCATGGTGGAGGGAGCCTCTAACCAGCCCAGTTTGGACCAATTAATGGTGGAGGGAGCCGCTAAACAGCCCAGTTTGGACCAATTCATGGTGGAGGGAGCCTCTAACCAGCCCAGTTTGGACCAATTCATGGTGGAGGGAGCCTCTAACCAGCCCAGTTTGGACCAATTAATGGTGGAGGGAGCCTCTAAACAGCCAAGTTTGGACCAATTCATGGTGGAGGGAGCCTCTAAAAACCCCAGTTTGGACCAATTCATGGTGGAGGGAGCCTCTAACCAGCCCAGTTTGGGCAAATTCATGGTGGAGGGAGCCTCTAAACAGCCCAGTTTGGGCACATTCATGGTGGAGGGAGCCTCTAACCAGCAAAGTTTGGACCAATTAATGGTGGAGGGAGCCGCTAAACAGCCCAGTTTGGACCAATTCATGGTGGAGGGAGCCTCTAAAAACCCCAGTTTGGACCAATTCATGGTGGAGGGAGCCTCTAACCAGCCCAGTTTGGGCAAATTCATGGTGGAGGGAGCCTCTAAACAGCCCAGTTTGGGCACATTCATGGTGGAGGGAGCCTCTAACCAGCCCAGTTTGGACCAATTAATGGTGGAGGGAGCCTCTAACCAGCCCAGTTTGGACCAATTAATGGTGGAGGGAGCCTCTAAACAGCCAAGTTTGGACCAATTAATGGTGGAGGGAGCCGCTAAACAGCCCAGTTTGGACCAATTCATGGTGGAGGGAGCCTCTAAAAACCCCAGTTTGGACCAATTCATGGTGGAGGGAGCCTCTAACCAGCCCAGTTTGGGCAAATTCATGGTGGAGGGAGCCTCTAAACAGCCCAGTTTGGGCACATTCATGGTGGAGGGAGCCTCTAACCAGCCCAGTTTGGACCAATTAATGGTGGAGGGAGCCTCTAACCAGCCCAGTTTGGACCAATTAATGGTGGAGGGAGCCTCTAAACAGCCAAGTTTGGACCAATTAATGGTGGAGGGAGCCTCTAACCAGCCCAGTTTGGACCAATTAATGGTGGAGGGAGCCTCTAAACAGCCAAGTTTGGACCAATTAATGGTGGAGGGAGCCGCTAAACAGCCCAGTTTGGACCAATTCATGGTGGAGGGAGCCTCTAACCAGCCCAGTTTGGACCAATTCATGGTGGAGGGAGCCTCTAAACAGCCAAGTTTGGACCAATTAATGGTGGAGGGAGCCTCTAACCAGCCCAGTTTGGACCAATTAATGGTGGAGGGAGCCTCTAAACAGCCCAGTTTGGACCAATTAATGGTGGAGGGAGCCGCTAAACAGCCCAGTTTGGACCAATTCATGGTGGAGGGAGCCTCTAAAACAGCCCAGTTTGGACCAATTCATGGTGGAGGGAGCCTCTAAACAGCCCAGTTTGGGCAAATTCATGGTGGAGGGAGCCTCTAAACAGCCCAGTTTGGGCAAATTCATGGTGGAGGGAGCCTCTAACCAGCAGAGTTGGTGGAAATCAGGGTGGAGGGAGCCTCTAACCAGCAGAGTTGGGGGAAATCAGGGTGGAGGGAGCCTAGTATTAGCAGAATTGTGCAACGCTTATGGTGGATGAGTATGAGGATGCGGAGGAATTGGAGAGGTTGAGTACAGACATGGAGTTTCATGTTGGGGTGCTTTACACAGGTGGGCACAAAAATGACGGCTCTACCCAGTGGTGGTTCATTTTTATCAAAGTGAGCCGGTCGGCACTCTCAGCTGACAGACGGGTGCGCTTGTCAGTGATGATGCCACCGGCTGCACTGAACACCCTCTCAGATAGGACGCTGGCGGCAGGACAGGACAGCACCTCCAAGGCATATAGGGCAAGTTCAAGCCACAGGTCCAACTTCGACACCCAATACGTGTAGGGCGCAGAGGGGTCGGAGAGGACAGGGCTGTGGTCGGAAAGGTATTCCCGCAACATGCGCCTATACTTCTCACGCCTGGTGACACTAGGACCCTCCGTGGCGGCACTTTGGCGAGGGGGTGCCATCAAGGTGTCCCAGACCTTAGACAGTGTGCCCCTCGTTTGTGTGGACCGGTGAGAACTTGGTTGCCTACTGGAGGAACTGCCCTCCCTGCCGCCAACGTCACATGCTGGAAACATCTCCATCATATTCTGCACCAATTGCCTGTGGCAAGCATTGATGCGATTGGCCCTCCCCTCTACCGGAATAAAAGACGAGATGTTGTTTTTATACCGGGGGTCAAGGATAGCAAAGATCCAGTACTGGTTGTCCTCCATGATTTTGACAATACGCTTGTCGGTTGTAAAGCACCCCAACATGAACTCAGCCATGTCTGCCACAGTGTTAGTTGGCATGACTCCTCTGGCCCCACCGGAAAGTTCAATCTCCATTTCCTCCTCATCCTCCATGTCTACCCATCCGCGCTGCAACAATGGGACGATTCGAAGTTGCCCGGAAGCCTCCTGTATCACCATCACATCATCGGACAACTCTTCTTCCTCCTCCTCCTCCTCCTCCTCCTCCTCCATTAAACGCAGTGAAGCGGACAGATGTGTGGACCTACTCTCCAGCTGTGACGGATCGGATGCTATCCCTAACTCCTCTGTGTGATCTGAGTTATCCCTGATGTCAATCAGGGATTCTCTCAGAACACACAAGAGCGGGATTGTAAGGCTCACCATCGCATCCTCAGAGCTCACCCTCCTTGTGGACTCCTCAAAGACCCGTAGGATGTCACAAAGGTCTCTCATCCATGGCCACTCATGGATGTGAAACTGAGGCAGCTGACTTTGTGGCACCCTAGGGTTTTGTAGCTGGTATTCCATCAAAGGTCTCTGCTGCTCAACCACTCTATTCAACATCTGAAACGTTGAGTTCCAGCGTGTGGGGACGTCGCACAAAAGCCGGTGTTGTGGCACATGCAGGCATTGCTGGAGAGATTTTAAGCTAGCAGCGGCTACTGTCGACTTGCGAAAGTGGGCGCACATGCGCCGCACTTTCACCAGTAGCTCTGGAACATTGGGGTAGCTCTTTAGGAAACGTTGCACCACTAGGTTGAAGACGTGGGCCAGGCATGGAACATGTTGGAGTCCGGCAAGCTCCAGAGCTGCTACCAGGTTCCGGCCGTTATCACAAACGACCATGCCTGGGCCCAGGTGCAGCGGCTCAAACCATATTGCCGTCTCATCGAGGAGGGCATCCCTCACCTCGGAGGCAGTGTGCTGTCTGTCCCCCAAGCTGATCAGCTTCAGCACAGCCTGCTGACGTCTACCAACGCCAGTGCTGCAACGTTTCCAACTCGTAGCTGGGGTCAATCTAACAGCGGAGGAGGAGGCGGTGGCGGAGGAGGAGGCGGTGGCGGAGGAGGAGGCGGTAGAGGAGGAGGAGGAGGGGGGTGTTCTTCTCGTGTCCCTGCCAGGAATGTTAGGCGGGGAGACGAGGTACACCGGGCCAGTTTGGGAAGCAGTCCCAGCCTCAACTACATTCACCCAGTGTGCCGTCAGTGAAATGTAGCGTCCCTGTCCGCATGCACTTGTCCACGCGTCGGTGGTCAAGTGGACCTTTGTGCAAAGCGCGGAACTAAGGGCCCGCCTGATGTTGAGTGACACGTGCTGGTGCAAGGCGGGGACGGCACACCGGGAGAAGTAGTGACGGCTAGGGACGGCATAGCGAGGTGCCGCAGTTGCCATCAGGTCCAGGAAGGCGGGAGTTTCAACAAGCCGGAACGCCAACATCTCCTGGGCCAGCAGTTTAGCGATGTTGGCGTTCAAGGCTTGCGCGTGTGGGTGGTTAGCAGTGTATTTCTGCCGCCGCTCCAATGTCTGAGAGATGGTGGGTTGTTGTAAAGAAACGCCTGATGGTGCCTTTGATGGTGCAGGAGAAGGAGATAAGACAGGACCAGGGGAGGATGAGGTAGAAGTCAACAAAGTGGCGGAGGCAGATGAAGTGGTGTCCTGGCTCGTCCTCTGGAGTGCATCGCCAGCACAGTCAGCAGTGGCAGTGGCAGAGGCAGAGGCAGTGGCAGAGGCAGTGGCAGTGGCGTGAACGGCAGGCGGCCTTTGTCCTGCCGTTGCTGCCTGCCACTGATTCCAGTGCTTGGATTCCAAATGATGGCGCATTGAAGTGGTGGACAGGTTGCTCTTCTCAGAGCCCCTAATCAATTTCGAGAGGCAAATTGTGCAGACAACACTATATCTGTCCTCGGCGCATTCCTTGAAAAAACTCCACACCTTCGAGAAACGTGCCCTCGAGGTGGGAGTTTTTCGGGGCTGGGTACGAACTGGAACATCTTGGGAGATTCCGGGTGTGGCCTGGCTTCGCCTAAGCTGCTGACCTCTGCCTCTGCCTCTAGCTACCCTTTTTGGTGCTGCACCTGCCTCAACATCCACACTACTTTCCCCGCTTGACATCCCCCCTGTCCAGGTCGGGTCAGTGTCCTCATCATCCACCACTTCCTCTTCCAACTCCTGTCTCATCTCCTCCTCCCGCACAATGCGCCGGTCAACTGGATGCCCTGACGGCAACTGCGTCACATCATCGTCGATGAGGGTGGGTTGCTGGTCATCCACCACCAAATCGAACGGAGATGGAGGAGACTCTAGTGTTTGAGCATCTGGACACAGATGCTCCTCTGTTAGGTTCATGGAATCGTGACGTGGAGAGGCAGGTTGAGGGACAATGAAAGGAGCGGAGAACAGCTCTGGGGAGCAGGGACAGTTTGGGTTATTGTTCTGTAAAGCTTCGGAATTTTGGGAGGAAGGAAGACAAGACTGTTGGGTAATAGGAGGAGAGGAGGCAGAGTCTGACTGGCTGCTGGACAATGTGCTGTAAGCGTTCTCTGACAGCCATTGCAAGACCTGTTCCTGGTTCTCGGGCCTACTAAGGTTTGTACCCTGCAGTTTAGTTAATGTGGCAAGCAACCCTGGCACTGTGGAGTGGCGCAATGCTTGCTGCCCCACAGGAGTAGGCACGGGACGCCCTGTGGCTTCACTGCTACCTTGCTCCCCAGAACCATTCCCCCGACCTCGCCCACGGCCTCGTCCACGTCCCTTTCCGGGAGCCTTGCGCATTTTGAATTCCTAGTTAGAAATTGGCACTGTATACCAGTAGTAAAAATTGTGGGTGCACGTAACCCCAATATATTCTTTGAATTCCCAGTCAGACACTGGCACTATATGGCAGTAGCAAGAAATGAGGGTATTTGTATTCCCAATATATTCTTTGAATTCCCAGTCAGACAATGGCACTGTATACCAGTAGTAAAAATTGTGGGTGCACGTAACCCCAATATATTCTTTGAATTACCAGTCAGAAACTGGCACTATATGGCAGTAGCAAGAAATGAGGGTATTTGTATTCCCAATATATTCTTTGAATTCCCAGTCAGACAATGGCACTGTATACCAGTAGTAAAAATTGTGGGTGCACGTAACCACAATATATTCTTTGAATTACCAGTCAGAAACTGGCACTATATGGCAGTAGCAAGAAATGAGGGTATTTGTATTCCCAATATATTCTTTGAATTCCCAGTCAGACAATGGCACTGTATACCAGTAGTAAAAATTGTGGGTGCACGTAACCACAATATATTCTTTGAATTACCAGTCAGAAACTGGCACTATATGGCAGTAGCAAGAAATGAGGGTATTTATAACCCCAATATATTCTTTGAATTCCCAGTCAGACAATGGCACTGTATACCAGTAGTAAAAATTGTGGGTGCACGTAACCCCAATATATTCTTTGAATTCCCAGTCAGACACTGGCACTATATGGCAGTAGCAAGAAATGAGGGTATTTGTATTCCCAATATATTCTTTGAATTCCCAGTCAGACAATGGCACTGTATACCAGTAGTAAAAATTGTGGGTGCACGTAACCCCAATATATTCTTTGAATTACCAGTCAGAAACTGGCACTATATGGCAGTAGCAAGAAATGAGGGTATTTGTATTCCCAATATATTCTTTGAATTCCCAGTCAGACAATGGCACTGTATACCAGTAGTAAAAATTGTGGGTGCACGTAACCCCAATATATTCTTTGAATTCCCAGTCAGACACTGGCACTATATGGCAGTAGCAAGAAATGAGGGTATTTGTATTCCCAATATATTCTTTGAATTCCCAGTCAGACAATGGCACTGTATACCAGTAGTAAAAATTGTGGGTGCACGTAACCCCAATATATTCTTTGAATTCCCAGTCAGACACTGGCACTATATGGCAGTAGCAAGAAATGAGGGTATTTGTATTCCCAATATATTCTTTGAATTCCCAGTCAGACAATGGCACTGTATACCAGTAGTAAAAATTGTGGGTGCACGTAACCCCAATATATTCTTTGAATTACCAGTCAGAAACTGACACTATATGGCAGTAGCAAGAAATGAGGGTATTTGTATTCCCAATATATTCTTTGAATTCCCAGTCAGACAATGGCACTGTATACCAGTAGTAAAAATTGTGGGTGCACGTAACCACAATATATTCTTTGAATTACCAGTCAGAAACTGGCACTATATGGCAGTAGCAAGAAATGAGGGTATTTATAACCCCAATATATTCTTTGAATTCCCAGTCAGACAATGGCACTGTATACCAGTAGTAAAAATTGTGGGTGCACGTAACCCCAATATATTCTTTGAATTACCAGTCAGAAACTGGCACTATATGGCAGTAGCAAGAAATGAGGGTATTTGTATTCCCAATATATTCTTTGAATTCCCAGTCAGACAATGGCACTGTATACCAGTAGTAAAAATTGTGGGTGCACGTAACCACAATATATTCTTTGAATTACCAGTCAGAAACTGGCACTATATGGCAGTAGCAAGAAATGAGGGTATTTATAACCCCAATATATTCTTTGAATTCCCAGTCAGACAATGGCACTGTATACCAGTAGTAAAAATTGTGGGTGCACGTAACCCCAATATATTCTTTGAATTCCCAGTCAGACACTGGCACTATATGGCAGTAGCAAGAAATGAGGGTATTTGTATTCCCAATATATTCTTTGAATTCCCAGTCAGACAATGGCACTGTATACCAGTAGTAAAAATTGTGGGTGCACGTAACCCCAATATATTCTTTGAATTCCCAGTCAGACAATGGCACTGTATACCAGTAGTAAAAATTGTGGGTGCACGTAACCACAATATATTCTTTGAATTACCAGTCAGAAACTGGCACTATATGGCAGTAGCAAAAATAGTGGGTGTATATAGCCCCAATTCTATTGCTAGGGGACTTGCAGGGTATTTCTGGGGTGAAGGTGGGGGGGCACACCGTTGGAACGGGTATCGGGGGTATATATCGGGTATACGGGAATACACTGACAGTGTATTCCATTCAGGATCCTGGGAAAGCTGGGTTGCGGCGATTGAGCCCGTCAGTGCCACGTTACACTGACAAGCTTCTCCCTGGAATTTAGCTCTTATAAGAGCTGTTGGTTGTCTTCTCCTTCCTATCCTAGCCTGTCCCTGCCTACCCAGAATCTAAGCCCTAGCTAGCTGGACGGAAACCTCCGTCCTCGGTGAATTGCAAGCTCAGAATGACGCGAACCTGGGCGGCGCTGTTCTTTTAAATTAGAGGTCACATGTTTTCGGCAGCCAATGGGTTTTGCCTACTTTTCTCAACGTCACCGGTGTCGTAGTTCCTGTCCCACCTACCCTGCGCTGTTATTGGAGCAAAAAAGGCGCCAGGGAAGGTGGGAGGGGAATCGAGTAATGGCGCACTTTACCACGCGGTGTTCGATTCGATTCGAACATGCCGAACAGCCTAATATCCGATCGAACATGAGTTCGATAGAACACTGTTCGCTCATCTCTAGTAAAAACCAATACCAGACAGATCATAGATAACAACAAGATACCGCAATGGTCACAAGTTCATAATTATTTGGAAATATAATATATGTCAGATATCTATCATTTATAGGATGAAAAGCAAACTACTTCCCATCTGTTTGTAACCAAAGATTGTCTACTTGGCTTGGTCTTGATGACGAAGGATCATACCAAAATATTTTGACAAATTTTAACATAGCCCTGGTTATCCAAATTTTGACACAGCCTTGAGCTTGACCTCCTCTTCTTCGGAAGGGACCTCATGCCTGTTGGTCTTATGGCCATGCTGCAGCTTAGTCACATTCATGTATATGGGGCTGAGCTGTAGCATGGCCTTTTGACCAATAGATGTGGTGTCACTAGACAAGGGGAAGTGGAGTTGAGTATCATGACTTCCTCTAAAAGGACTTGCATGTCTTATAAGAGCAGTGTCAGAGCCTAACACAGGACTATGACCTGATATTCAACTTGTCTACGTAATTCAGAACCACCGAAGAATATGAATAATTGAGAATTACAATACTAGATAATAAAAAAATTTTGTTACGTTGAATGCCTGCGCAAATCCAAGAGAAGGAAGGGTAAACTAGTATTTTTCCGATGTTCTGTGCCCATAAGGAACATTGTAACATCCCAGATAAGTGATTTTCCAAGACACACTTCTGACTTCCTGTAATAATGAAGAGCAAACGCGTTGTGTCCAACAATGTTAGCTGCTAGCGGAGAGGTGGAGACAACTTGTCTTGGCTTATTGTGAGCTCTTTGGAAGGTTATGTTCATATTGCCATACAAGATCATTATGGACCTTTTGTTTGCTACTAACCAATATGTAAGCCTTATTCATATGGATCTATTCACCCAGTAGAGGCTATAAGAGCGCCCCTTTGCCCTTTGTTGGGCTGGTATACATGAATGTACCGTTTTTGTATGTGTATAGAAAAACTTAGTTAGCTATGCTTAGGCATCCACGGTCTTCCACAGGAGGTAGACTAAATGTCCTACAAAGATGTCTGAAGAAGGTCAGGACATGAAATGGTCCTTAGGTTTTCATATCATGTCAAGGATAAACAGTTAGGCCCAGAAATATTTGGACAGAGACACAATTTTCATGATTTGGGCTCTGCATGACACCATATTGGATTTGAAATGAAACAACTGAAATACAATTGAAGTGTAGACTTTCAGGTTTAATGCAAGGGGTTGAACCAAAATATCCCGTGGAATATTTAGGGATTGCAACCATTTTTCTACCAAACCTTATGATTTCAGGGGTTTTTTGCCATGTCTCTGATGGATGTCTTCTTTTTTTTTTTAGCCTAATGTTGGTTTGTTTCACTTCTGATCACATGTTGTAGGTTCACAGTAACAGATCACCTTGACAGGTGACCGGGGGCCTTAGGGTATGGATGTCTTATGTGCGAGGAATTTTTCTACTGCATACGTAGATTGTGTTCACATAGTGGGATATGAACCAAAAAGACAACCTTATAGACGTACTGACTTATGCAATGAGAAGGAAATGCTATTACTTCATTGTAACATAACATGACGAGCTGTGAATAACTCCTATAGAAGAAAGCCAGGATTTATCTATCATCTTGGAACAATTAAACTTAATTCCTATCATATGGTATTGAATAGTATTTCCAGTTTTTACTTGTTCCAAAAGATTATCTGGATCATTCTTTCCTCGGGGACTCAAAACATTTTGCGCTAAACCAAAGATAAACAGAGTCTGTGTCGTCTATGACCTCTCACCTTTAACCCTTCTCTGTACTTTATTCAAATTTATTCTGCAGCAAGACACTGACCCCAAACATCCAGCCAATGTTACTAAGAAATATCTT
Organism: Leptodactylus fuscus; assembly: GCF_031893055.1. NCBI lineage: Eukaryota > Metazoa > Chordata > Amphibia > Anura > Leptodactylidae > Leptodactylus > Leptodactylus fuscus. The sequence goes on from NC_134274.1 coordinate 32,606,617, forward strand.
CAGAATTCAGAAGGAGTCCTAGAAGTGATGATACGGCCCCCACAGATCCCTGATCTCATCATCCAGTCTGTCTGGGAATACATCAAGAAACAGAAGGATTGGATCAAGCCTACGACCACACAAGATCTGTTCTTAGTGCTCCAAGATGCAGACGCCTACTGCAATAGATGGCAGCCATTGTTTGATCTGGCCACACAGCAGTTATTCATCGAACATAATGTAATAGCAAATGACCATTTAGTGTCTTTGAACTGTTATCCAAGCCCTTGGCGCACTTCATGCTATGCTATAGAGTTCCTTTGCAACCATCCAGTCTTCTTTCCTGGCACGCAAACTGATGAAAGAGCATATTATCTGAATCTCTCATCCCACATACAGCGCTTCTTCATGTCCCCCCTACCCCAAAAGACTGTTAGAGATGTATACAATAATCTATTTCATTGATGGCTTCACTACAACGCTCTCTAACTTTCTAATGCACACTATAGGAGTTGTAACAGTATCACCTCCACTTGATCAAGAATTCACTCCAAATCCCCCATCGTATGTGAATGCTCCTATGTTAGCACTTCTATTCTATACCCTCTGAGCACCACTCAACCTTTGGCTCAGCACACCAGGAGATGTTTGTCTGTAGTGGACATTGCAGACTATTACCTGTGCAACTTCTTTTCTGCCATGTAGCTTCTTCATTCCCCATCCCAAACCACTCTTACTGATTTTTTTTTTAATTAACTTCTCTTCTTCCCCCATTTCCCTTTTTTCTGTCCCTCTTTTACTTCTTTTAAACCTCCCTACCAACCTTTTCCTCCCCAGGTATTGCATTGGTCCCCAAACCCTGCACATTCATAGCTCGTGGTATGGACATGGTCACTGGCCAGACCAGATTTATGCCCCACTTTTGACAGTCAAAACTACCTCCTCCTTGTTCAAAGGTGTTGTCCCAACCATAAAATCCCAAGTCCGTCTCATATCCAACAGAAAGTTCCAAACTCCATTCCGTACACACCTGTGAATCCATTGCAATACCCCACTATATGGGTATCATTGTCTATGACAAACTCGGAAAACTCATGTTGCCCTCATTGCTAAAGAAGGCAAATACCCCTTACACCTTGGGAATTATCACACTGACCCAGACAATAAAACTAACATGTCACTGTGAACACCGCAAAAATAAAACCTGCAAGAAAATAGCAATAGTGTTTTTTCCAACTCCACTCCATACTTCTCGGTACATTGTGGAGAACATTAAAGGGGTTGTCCCATCACAAGGATCCTATCTATACTGCTTGCTAATGTGGATGTAAGACTTTTCCTAAATACACTGCTTCAGCAAAACTGCTTTGTTTGTCCACTATCTTACTTTATTCAATTTTTTGTGGCCAAAGCCCTGACCTAGCTGCTCCTGAGTCAAATGATGTATCTGCTGCTCTCAGGGGGGAGGGAGGAGGGGCTAAGTGCAGGGAGCGAGCCTGTGTTTCTAGCTATTCCTGTGTCTACACCATGTGACCTAGGTCCTGCACTCAGATAGAGGAGCTGCTTTCATTTCTTCTGTTCTCCCAGTTATCAGGCTAGCTAATTCAGTTGTGTTCATTATGGCAGAGACAGGCAGTCTGTGTATGTAACACAGAATGGAGTTGCTGCTGCCTGTACTTCATAGTTCAATGTGGGTGGGAGGAGCTACACGTGAATTTGGGGGTGGAGCTAAACGGCAGGTTGTCTGTGAAACCCCGCCCACCAAATGATGCAAGAAACCAGGAAGAAAGAAGATTTTACAAGAGTGAAGACTGCTGAGTATGTGAGGTGGGAATACCCCTTTAAATGGAACCATTACGAAGTACAATTTGTCCCACAAAAAATAAGCCCTTGTATGATGTTAATGGAAAAATAAAAAAGTTATGACTTTTGGAAGACAAGTACAAATAGAAAACGCTAGAAAGTAATTGTTGCGTCGTCAAGAGGTTAAAAAAAAAGTTACTTGCAGAATTTAAGCCATAATAAAAAAAATATGTCTCAAAGATCAAAACTGACCGGGTCCACAAGGGGTTAAACTGTACTATGTTTTGTCGAATATTCACAAAGAATTTCTGTTATATGATTAACAGCCCTGAAATCCCCTGTTTCAGTCAATGGGGTTTTCTGTTCTGCAGAGACTTTTTTCTCTTTTATTTCACAAGTCCCCATTATCAATGATTAACTAAATTTCCAGTATTTGAATACAATTATTTTTACAATATTCCATGTTCTTGCAACTATGTTGCAATATAATTATGTGGCAAAAAGACCGGTGCTAAAGGCAAAATTTCATAGTAGCAGATAATTAATATTGGACGATAATTTTAAGGCACAATCTTGGCACATTTTTGGTCATGGAGTAATTAAGCCTTTTTTTCGAAGAATTAACGCCCACATGTCTAACAAGTTCAAAAATCTTAGCCTCCTCTTACAGGAGACCACCGCAAAATGGCGGCAGAACATGTGTAGTCAGGTGTTCCCTTGGCCATTTTGCAATGGTCTCCTGTAAGAAGAGGAGGATAATGGGTGACGGAGCAGAAGAAAGGCGGCGCTGGATAGGGGAACGCCCCTGAGCTTTTTGAGCACAATTACCATAAAGAAGAAAAGAAGAGACATTCAAAAATGGCGGCACGGACCTTCAAGATAAAAGTAAAAGATGAATAGCCTTTATAGAGGCTATTCTGATGTGCTTTTAGTTTAGACATGTTTTTTAATGATAGAATCCATTTAAGATGAATGACTGAATGCCCAAGGGTTCAGTGCTATATACAAAAAGGACAAACAAAGATGATGAAACGAGCAAATAGTTGTAAAGATAAACGGGTGAAAAACCTTGTGAATTAGGGTCCCTCCCTTAAAAGAATGGAGGTGGCGTTGGTGGAGTGTTGTGACAAAGTTCTCCTAGAATCAACAGATTCTTTAAAGGTGAGCTCATTCGCTCATACTCAGCCATGCTCCCTTCTCCCCCTTCCTGAGGTGTGAACTGCTACATCCTTATTTGAGAAATCTGAGGAATGAATTGTTCCATCTTTACACAGTAAAGGTGAATACCTGTCAGGGCTCTTTCACATCCATCTGCGCCCGGGACTCCGTTCTGCAGGTTTCCATTTCCTGCAAAAAACAGGGTCGGAGACGGAAACCTGCAGGCATCTTTCAAACCCATTCATTAAATTGCACAAATGATATAAAATAAAAAAAAATTGCACAAATTATATAAAATCAAAAAAAGCATAAATGATATAAAATAAATAAATTGTGCAAATGATATATGTATAAGCACAGAATTCAGGACAAATTGTACCAGATCCTATATTTTGTTTGCCTCTGTTTTCATGATTCACAGAAGGTTCATAAATATATATATACATATATATATATAAACATGTCTTATTGATGGAGAGTCCTGTGGGGACATATACAAGTCTGTACAGATGGAGGCTGAGCCCATCAGCCCAAATTGGACTCAAGGTACCACAGTTTGGCACTGTTATAAAATTCTACTTAATGTATGGAAATATTCTTCCTGTAAGGATATCTCTATGCACACAGTATAGCACTCAATGGAGCGTCTGTGGCAGCACAGACTGTACAGCTCTATACTAGGGACCTGAATGGCCTCCATGCACTGCTGTAAATACGCTGCCTTGTATATAAGCCCTAGGTGTTAATGGAGTATAGGTCCTGACCCTATAACTCTCTCTTTATATGTGCCTGCCTGATACTGATATCCAACAGAGTTCATTTCCAGACCACAGTTCAGAGTAAGAATATTTTCGTCTACTTTACATCCCTTCTAAAATTTACTTTTATCCATCTTGTTTTTTTGCTGCACGAATATCAGTTTTCAATGATAGATTTTTCTGTGCGCCCTGTCGTATAATAAAACATCTTTGTTATATACAGCAGATGGCCACAATTCACTTTATACAAGGAAGAATATTTTCTCAAGTTATATTAGTAACGTATATATGTAAATATTTCAATATTAGGACAATGAAAAAAGAGAATTCTGGGTTTTCCAGATATGGTTTTGGTGGTTAGTTACATTTTAAACGGAAAAACAGAATTACCCTCGGTGGTTCCCCGATCGTGTATGTATATTCATCATAAGAAATAGCTAGCTATGAAGAAACAGATAATACAGGGTGCGTGAAAAAGGATTTTGGATGATCAAGGTATCTATGTAGAGATGGATGAACCTCTTATAGGGGCTCTATCAGCAAAATTATGCTTAATAGAGCCCCACATATGCGTGAATAGCCTTTAAGAAGGCTATTCAGGCACCGTAAATCTTATATTAACCCCCGGTCCCGTTTTTAAATAAAAGCATAAAAACATATATGCAAACCTTACCGAACGTGCACCGGGGGCGGAGATGCACGATGCCGCGTCATCTTCGGGCACGCCTGCCTCTTCTGTCTTCTTGGAGCAACGCCCTCTGGTCCCATCTCTTCTGCCGGCTTCCTATTGGTCTTCTTCCGGCTTGAGGTCTTCAAATCTCGCGCCGCCGTAGTAGCGCTTCCCTCCAGAGCGCTACTGCGCAGGCTCACTTGCCATTTTACTTAATGGCAGTTTGCGAGCATGCAGTACGCTCGTGTAGTTCTGCAGGGACTGGTAAGTGAGCCTGCGCAGTAGTGCTCCGGAGGGAAGCGCTACTACGCAGGCGCGGGATTTGAAGACAACAAGACGGAAGAAGACATGGAACAAGAGGGCGTAACTACAAGAAGACAGAAGAGGCAGGCGTGCCCGAAGCTGACGTAGCATCGTTTATCCCCGCCCATGGTGCACGTTCAGGTACGATTAGCATATATGTTTTAATGCTTTTATTTAAAAACGGCACCGGGATTTAATATAACATTTACGCTGCCTGAATAGCCTTTTTAAAGGATATTCACACATATGTGGGGCTCTATTAGCATAATTTTGCTGATTGAGCCCCTTTAAGATATATTTTGTTTCAGGTTCAGGTAGCTCAGGTCCCATATCTGTTTCAGGTCAAAAAAATTTGGTATAAATCACACCATAAATTAGCTTAAAACAGGCTCTTTCTCGGCCTCCTTGGTGACATCATGTGTCCAGGATCACAGCTGAGGCCTCAGTAGTGACATGGGCATGATCGTCATGCCCATGTAACCATGAGTGGCCCAATCACAGGGCTCAGTGGTGACCCCGGGCACATGGCGTCATGAGGAGAGCACCAGATGCCACAGAGGAGGCCAAAAGAATGAGGGAAGGGTTTTTTTTTTCACCTCCCCTGGGCCTACACCTATTAGACTCTGGGGTCGGATGAGACCCCAGAGTATAATAATTTATTGCGATGCATGTTGCAGTGGCCATTTTAGTTCATTCCAAATGAATCCCCAATAGTTTAGTTTCTTTAAAAACTGAACAATTTGGGATATTTGAATCGTACCCAGCCCAGAACCAATTGGTTCGCCCATCTCTATTTATGACAGGCTGGAGAGGTGAGTAATTCGCAGTACATCAGCTATGAACTCTTTGACAACCCTTGATCACCATATAATCTGGCAATCATTACACACCAGAAATATTAGCCTTATCCTATTAGTGCCCATAGAGCACTACATACATGTATTATATTTTACCACCTTCCAATATAATAAACCATGAGTTACTCCCTAAGTCACCAGAAACATGATCGTTAACTATTAGGTAACACTAAAAATTTTCACAGGAAGTCACCACAGCAGCTATACAAAATGTCATGTTTTATAGTTCCCTTTTTGGCGCACTATACATTACAAAAAGGAGAGAATTTTATATTTATATATTAATTTTATATGCTTAGTCCTATTAGTCATTGGATAGCAAAAGGCTTTTACCACTTTCTGTAAAGGAATAATATTTGTATCAGTGCCATTAGATAAAGAAAACTTTGTACAGCTCGGAATAAATATTTGAGCCTTCTAATATCTTGTTACACTAGGCCTGATGAAGTCATCTGGATAGTTTGCAATTTGTAGTTAAATTAACCATTTAGCCATCAAAGCAGAATGTTTGCAATTGACTGCCACGATGGGACATTATACTGTGTGGAGGGGCCGCTATGGGCCATTATACTTTATGGAGGGGCCACTATGGGACATTGTACTGTGTGGAGGGGCCACTATGGGACATTATACTGGGTAAAGAGGCTGCTATGGAACATTCTACTTTGTGGAGGGGCCACTATAGGACATTATACTGTGTGGAGGGGTCACTATGGGACATTATACTGTGTGGAGGGGTCACTATAGGACATTATACTGAGTGGAGGGCCACTATGGGACATTATAATGGTGGAGGGCCACTATGAAACATTACACTATGTGGAGGGCCACTATGGGACATAATACTGGTGGAGGGCCACTATGGGACATTACACTGTGTGGAGGGGCCGCTATAGGACATTATACTATGTGGAGGGGCCGCTATAGGACATTATACTATGTGGAGGGGCCACTATGGGACATTATACTGTGGAGGGGCCGCTATGGGACATTATACTGTGGAGGGGCCGCTATGGGACATTATGCTGTGTGCAGGAGCTACTATGAGACTTTATACTGTTTTAAGGTCACATTGGGACATTATACTGTACTTAAATGGGACATTATACTGTGTGGAGGCCCCATTGGGACATTATACTATATGTAAATGGCGCATTATATTGTGTGGGGTCATGAGTTTGCTATTGAGCCCAGTCTTTGCTTGTTACTTTCCTACCAAAGACCGCAGGGACTACCAGTTTGTATGGCCTTCCTGTGTTTTTGTGGGATTCATCTGGGTATGCTATTTCCTCTTACACTTAAAAAAGGAAGGAAATTTTGTGAGCGATGGCGATTTCTGAACATCACAGCAATAAAGGCGAAAACAAAACTATTTTTGTCATTCGACTGAATGCAGTTTATTTTTATTTAAGAGAACTCCGATAGTATCAGATTCAATGCTTTTCTATGGGCACATGTACATATCTGTTTTTTAACTGATCTTCGTATCTGTTCCGTATTTCATGTCCTATTCAGGTCTGTTCTCACTGAACGGAGTCACCCATTCAAGTCTATGGATCAGTGAAAAAAATAGTGTCGCCTAGAAGAGATTTTTTTTTTTTAAATGTGATAAATGAAAAACAGATGCAATACAGATGATAAAAATGGATAAAAAAAACATACAAAAACAGTTGGATTGGATCCAGAACTGAAACCATCCTGTGCACGGGGCCTAAAGGGCTTAAAGATGTAAACTATTTAAAAATATCCATGTAAAACATCCTAGTGGGATAAATCAGCCTATAATATAGCCAATCACTTCTAATGTAAATCTAAATGTGTTCTACAAAGTCGGCATTCCTTACAGTTCCGTAGAAATCCATATTCCAGTGTACTACAAGGTTATATACACAAAGAACACACATGGGGCTTATGAAGGGATTAAATAACACCATTTTTCATCAATGTTCTCTTAGTTGACATCTCTGATAATATCTTAACTCTGAATCTGTTCATAGAGATCCACCATGTGGAGGGCAGGGGGTCTCACAAGTTAAGGACCCCGAGAGGTTGTACAACAATGCGATAGTAATGGAAGTAGTATTATTGGGCAATTTGTTAAAAGCACTGTTATTTCAGCTCTGCTCATATGACTATATGCTTTGGATAACATACAGTTTATATTTCTTGCACCCAGATAGATATACCGTACCAACAGTTCTAGACTCCAAGGTCGGACCACTTTTGTTTCAGATGGGTTGGCCGGGATTGGTGTAAAAGAAAAAAAAATCATACTCCCCATCCCTGGCGCTCCTTCATACAGTCCCAGGCTTCTTTCCCTTCCATGCCAACCAATGGTGTAACTAAAGTCTTGTGGGCCACGGTGCAATGTTTTCTCGGGGGCCCCCTACCTCATCCCTACAGAAAACTCTTAATAGTGATGATTACAGTTGCTAAGGAGTTTAATCCACCTTAGTGTGGTCAGGGGAATCTGTGGGTCTCCTTGGTTTATGAGCCAGATGGAAGCTGCAATCTAAATGCTGATGCCAGTGCTTATGGCCCCCTAAGGCTCCTGGGCCTCGATGTGACTGCACCCTCTGCCTCCCCTCAAGTTACTCCCCTGATGCCAAGACTTGTCAGATCATAGCAAACATGACCTCTGAGACCAATCATTGGCCTCACCAGCGACCGGAGAGGAACCAGTGATCTCTTCACTTCTGGCCAGAAGGGAGACTGGGATTGTACAACAGAGCGCCGGGGTTACGCAAGTATTTTTTTTTTTTTTTTTTTTAATTTACACCCACCAGGATGCCCCTGAATTTCAAGGACAACCTTTTCTGGACAATTATCAACTACTGAACGTCCCAATTGGGGGGAAGTTTAGTTGTTAAAAAAAAAAAAAGTGCAGTGCAGTCAGCCAAACATGGCAGTCACATAGACAACTGGCCAAAAATATCCAGCACAACGTATCTGTTTATGGCAGACTAAAATGTACCACTGGTTGGCCTCAAGCGAATGATCTCGGCATCAATATGGCAGATTTTCAGCTGTTTGGTAGTGAAAAGGTCATTTCAGCCAACAAAATTGGAGGGCTGTGCTATTCATGGACCGTGCCCCATCCTGAACATTTGTGGGTGTTGTGCTGAAAAACTCATCTTTTTTTGTTTCATTTTCTATATGTTTTTTTTTTCTGGGTCTGCAAGAAATGGATGACACGCGCAGGTCATCTGTATTTTTTTCACAGACTCATAACCTTTCATTGGCACAAATGTCTGAATAACCACATTGAAATTAATGGGTATGTATTGAGTATGTCCGCAATATTGTGGGCCCCGACATACATGACACGCAAATGAGTGAATAAGGCTTAACACTACTATCTTGGAATATTTTAGAAATTCATGTTATTTATTTTATAGGATTTCAGCCCAAATCTTTCTTAACTAAATAAAAACACCCAGAAGTATTCTCAGATATTTCAGAGCTATTACAAAAATAAAACAATATGAGTGTCATCTGGTGGAGATTAGGTTTTTCCTGCAGCGCTTTTTTGTTGCGGGATGTCCCATGGGGCTTTAGCCTTAGGGTACGTTCACACGATGTAACGTTGCACGTGATCTGGCACGTGTACACGTGCCGGCAGATGACGCGCTCAAAATGCTCCCATTCATTTCAATGGGAGTTAGGAGCATATACGCCGCGTTATTTTGCGCCCGTGATTTTGCCCCTAGTTCAGCTACAAGTAGAAACAGCAAACCTCCAGGAGCTGTATGTAATAGTCAGAAGAACATCTGGAAGTTATAAATCGCTTCCTATTATGGTCATAGGAGGTATTCGGAGTCCTGTACGAAGAAATATACCACAAACATAAAATAGATCCTCACCCTGACACATGTAAAGAGTTACTACTGTGGTCACAAGACACTGGCACAAACATGACACCTCTTTGGCGCAGCGTGGAACATCTCTGGCGCATCAAGTTTGGGTTAAAATTTTTAGACATCTGTAGATTCCCAAGAAAAGGGGCTTAGTTTAAATGTGCCCAGATGTGCCAAAAATGCACCAAAATAGTGTCAAAAATTTCTAGATCAAAGTTAGCGAACTAAAAAGGTGGTATAAATTCAGACTCGACAGACTAAAGATATGGCACTGTGATAAATCTGCTGTATTTTCAGCTGTGTGTCTAACCTTGAACTGTCTAACTATTAGTGAATCGGGGCCAGTGTGAGAGTCTGTGAATTACAGCTGCACTCCAGTGAAACTTATAGCCTAGGTTCACACAACCCAGTTTCACTTGCGAAGCTTGGCACACGTGTTCGCCTGCCTGAACGTCATATCGGGAGTGGCATTATAGTAATATATGCTGCTAGGAGTGCCTGCCTCCCAGTGACATACTATCCCGTACTGTGTATACTATACTATATACTATACTATAATCGCTATGGGACAGTAGGTCACTGGGAAGCAGGGACTCCTAGCATCATAGATATCTATACAGCTAGGAGTCCTCTCCCAGTATGACCTTCCAGCCAACACACAGATGAAATTCGGTCATGTGAATCTAGCCTTAGGGTGCATTCACACAATGTAACGTGTAGTGTGATCTGGCACGTATACGGCGTGTCAGAGTTTGAGTGCTCAAAAAGGTCCCATTGATTTCAATGGGAGTTACGAGTGTATACACCGCGTTGTTTTGCGCCTGTAATTTTACGGCCGCGTTGTATACGCTCGTAACTCCCATTGAAATCAATGGGATCTTTTTGAGCGCTCAAACTCTGACACGCCGTATACGTGCCAGATCACGATACACGTAACATCGTGTGAACGCACCCTTAGTGTGTGTTTACACATTCAGGTATTCAGATGCAGATGTACTGGAGTACGGTCACTTTTATTACTTTTATGATCCACACCTGGTTTTGGCTTCAAAAACCGCATCTGAAAACCGCAACATTGCAACACACCCCTGTCTTGTATTAAAATCACAGCAGCTAAGGAAGATGGCTATAATATGATAGCGCCTAAGAAGTTCCAAAAAATGTTTAAAAAATCATTAAAAAAAATCAAAACAATGTGTAATTTATTATCCTGAAGGAGGAGAATACTGTGGCTTAGCTCAGAGGCTATGTTCACATTACAAGGCTTTCCAACCTCTCAGAACTTCTGCTTTTATTTAAACATTGCCGGCCATGATGACAGATACAAGGGAAGGTCTCATGTTTCCGTCCCTCATCCTGCCATGCTGATAGATCAGAACAGTGGAATGACCGGATTGTGAAACTGACTTTAATGGGATTTTTTTTTTTAATGTCAGTTCACTGTATGCTGCAGGTTACTCAAGAGACTTAGCACGTGGTACAATTGCATTCTCTATATAGAAACACGTTGACCTCTTCCAAGTCTGAAGTCACCAGGGGAAATTCCAGTTCTCATGTACATGTTTACCTTCTTATCCCGGCTCCTTTGTGGAATCCACACACTCTATATCACAGCAATCTGGAATCTACAGACTCCGTAGTGACTGGGAATTTTCATATTCTATATTTTGCCATATTATGCTTCTATTTTAGTAAGCACCTCTGCAACATGCACGAGAAACGTTTAACAATACCCGTTCACTCATACATATTCAATACAGTAAGTAAGAACTGTATAGTATTTTAGTGCATAATAAAAAGTACATATATATTATTTAATGTTGTATTTTTTTTTATCAGATATTTATTTTGTCACCTTTATTTTATAGAATGACTAGCATGTGCCCGCGACTTCGTCTGCGGGTTGGGTGTTGCGCTGAGCCGCTTATATGTAGCAAATTCCTGTTGGTTATGTTCCACCGCACTCCTTACGCCCCCGGCCCCCCTTCCCCCTGTAGCCTCCCTACTTACCGCTTTCCCCAGCCCCCCCTCCCCCGTGCACCTGGCCCCTTCACCCCCACATGCCCTCCTGCGCCCATGCCCATCCTCCCCTGCGGCACAACCACAGCCACCCCTCCCGCTCGCGGACCACTCCCCAGGCGCCGGCGGCCCTCCCCCCACAGCGCGCGACACCAGCCCCTGTGCCCCTGCCGGTTAACCACCTCCCCTGTGGTGAAAAAAAATAAAGGCATTATTGCAAGCCGGCTGGCTGTATAAGCCAGCTGGATATTGGGCGACGCGGCCGTGTGTCCTGTTGTCCCTTCCCCTCAAGGGGCTTTCCGTTCATTGGTGGCCCAGGGGAGGGGGCCGGGGCCGCCCACAGGCTTATCCAGGGCAGTGCTGGGTGGGGAAGTTCCTTTTGGATACCTGCCAGCTCTGACAAAGCAGGGCCTTCAGTTCCATCGTCTGAAATGACTTTTTTGTAATGTATCTTTCTGTCTGTATTTGAACCCTACAAATTGTACAGCGCTGCGGAATATGTTGGCGCTATATAAATAAAATTTTTTATTATTATTATTATTATTATTATTGAATGCTCCCAGGTTTGTTATTGCTAAATTTCCATTACACGCTGCCAAAGGCAAATAGGGCCGTGATAGAAGCAAAATACAAAGATGGTCCCTGCTCACAAAGCTGTAATCTGATCAAAACCCCATGGCTGCATCGAACTTTAAATTAATCAAGACCCCCTCAATGGCGAACCAATTAATGATTATCGGGGGAAGGGATTAACTGAAGAGAAATCCTATGGATCACCTTCCTGAGGGTCCAGGCTTGCACATTACAATGACATATGGAAAGGCGGTGTCTCAGCCTGACTACCTGTATCACATCATGTTAGTATAAACTGAGCAGGGTCTATTCTCTACCTGCACTGCATCTAATAGTTTATTAATAGTTTTGGAGGATGAAGGGATTTGCCCAGTTATAGATATGGATGACCTACCCCATATCAGAAGAGTGGAGGTCTGACACCCCCAGCGCTTAGGTGTTGGAGATCCATCAATCTGATATATAACTTTCAAATCCCCTTTAAGCCTGTCTCTTGTGACAGCTCATCAGTCCATAATGTGTTAAGTGAGGTTTTACATTACAAGCAAATGTATTGCATCATGAACATAAACAATGACTCAACCAGAAAGAATTAAATGCCTGTCACGGTCCTGCTACATATGTGATAATATAAGATAATCCTTTAATAGTCCCACAGTGGGGAGATTTCATTATGTTACAGCAGCATAGTAATACAGATACAGGATAATACACAGTAATATATTACAGACGTAGAAACACATACGGTATACTGAGAAAGAAGATATAGTAGGAGTCCATAGCAGCTAGGGAAGAAAAGAAAGAAGGAAGACTTCAGGATCATTTAGTTCTCTGTGCAGAGTGATCTTCGCTTGGTCTTATATAGATTATACAGCCTGATCGCGGTTGGAAGGAAGGACTTCCTATAGCGCTCCTTCTCACACTTGGGTTGCAGCAGTTGGTCACTTACAGTGCTGCCAAGTGCCGTCAAGGTCCCATACATGGGGTGGGAGTTGTTCTCCTGCATGGAGGTCACCACGGACAGTATATTTCTGTCACCCACCACCTGTATTTGGTCCAGGGGGCTCCCCAGGACAGAGCTGTCAAGTCTATTTCTGCCCCTGGTTGATATATTGCTCCCCCAGCAGACTACACCAGAAAAAATGGCTGAAGCAACCACAGAGTTGAAAAAGGCCCTAAGAAGTGGCCCCTGGAGTCTGAATGCCCTCAGCCTCCTGAGCAGGTAGAGTCTGCTGTGGCCCTTTCTGTGCAGCGCCTCCAAGTGATCAACGCAGTCCAGTTTATTATTGAGGAGCACGCCCAGATACTTATAGGTGTTGACTATCTCAATGCATGTCCCTTGGATCTCCACCGGGGTCGGAGCACCTCTCCGTTTACTAAAGTCCACCACCATCTCCATGGTCTTCCCAGCATTAATCCTGAGGTGGTTCTGCTGGCACCATTCAACAAAATCCCGGTTTAAGTCACCATCAGTGATGAGGCCTGCTATTGTAGAGGATATTGCATAGGATTGCCTCTACTATATGTATGATCATACAATAATAGGAATATAATACATCAGCTCTGTGTGGCCTCTGTTACTGCCTGGGTATGATGGTAAAGTTTTGATTTTCGCAGTTGGAGGAGAGCCATAAAACGTAACCTTTGTCTTGCGTGGATGATAGGGTATAATGTGAAGGACTCTCTCCTGACATCTGGATTTTAATATGTGCAATCCTTCTGTTCTCAAGGAAGATATACCATCACCAGATGTGTATGGCTGTAACACTCCCCTCTCCCTACTGAGAACACATGTACACGTAAACCTGGCGCAAGCGCGGAGGTCATGAGTATTAGCAGTCAACCGGAAAAGCATTCAGCCTACAAACATTGGAGATCTATAACCACCTTCATAGGCTCTTCACACAAGACAAGGATGTTTTTTTACTGTCAGGTCTGGAATTTGCAATGGACAGTGACATTTTATTAGACTTCCCTTAAGCCGCTGACAGCTATCTTACATGTAAGGCCAGTATAGCCATATCTGAGACAACAGATCTATCATTCTGTTATTAGCTTCGCACTTTCTGAAGCATGCTGCACTTGTGCTTTCTTCCAGTAAAGGAACAGAGCGGCCATTGTTCTGGGCAGGACCTTTCACCGCTTACTGCTCTTTATGTGCTAAATTTACTCAATAAAAAATGATTTATTGCATTTGGATAGATATAAAACACAAAGTATGTATCTTCTTAATGTAGATAACATTGCTAGACTTCCTATTATATTAATAATTCAGAGTGGGCATGATGGAGATACATGACAGAGATGGACGGAGAAGTTTGAGTTAACCACAATCTACAAATGCTTTACCAGTGACAACCATAATACGTCTCTGTATTCATTACAGTGGCCCCCATTGACCACATCTAAATAAAATGCTATCAGAGCAACCAGCTTAGGGGGCGTTCACACTTGCGCCCGTGTCCACCCGCTGAGTCTCGATCCTATTCCCCGGAGAAACTGCCTAGGGGACGGTGCCCCGGCGGTCAGTCTTAAAACCCAAAGGCTTACACCGTTGGTTGCACATGTCTATTCTCTACATTGTAATAATACGTATGGCATTGTGTATATTGTTAGGTCACTATTGCTGATAACTGTGCAAGCAATGGTGATTGTACTGTGCACCATCCATGCAGATGGTGGGGGGGTAGGGACCACACTGGCTCAGGAGACCATTGGGGTATACACCTGTATACAACAACCGTGCCAGATGATCAAATTGCTATAACTTTATGGTGTTGAGAGGTACGTGTTATCCCCAAGCACCATATATTTACAGCGCACTCCAAGAAGGGGTTGAAATTTTTTTTTAAATGGAGTCTATCAGCAGTAAATACCTTACAAACCTAATCGTAGAGAAAACGCTTTTCCCTTAATTCGCATGTGAATGATGGAGGCATATTTGGTCGCCACTGCGAGGTACTGGAATTAGCTTTATAACAATCTACTGCTGACAGACTCTCTGTAACTCAGACCTATATACTGTATATCTGAATCTCCTCTATACTACATATGATATTCACATTCACCGCACTACAAGGATGACATCACCAGTGGACTTTCCAGTCCTGTTTCTACTTTCGTTTAAGCCTAATTAAGGATGGCATCATAATCGGAGTTTCCGAGTCCTATTCTTCACACGTGCCTAATCCTAGAACATTTGTTTAGTGCACAATACAGGAGATTTTTTGCAAAATCAGAAGCACCAACAATGAGTCAACTATCCCTTAGAGAAAGAGTCTGAGGTTAAACAAGAAAATCTAGTTGCAGCTTATTCTGCAGTTCTGAACAAAAAATGCAACAGTTGTCCTCGAGAGGTTACAATCTAAATGGAATAAGAGGAGTGGTACAATAAGAACAAGATGCCAACTTTATTCCGGGGATCAGCCCTTTGTACTGACAATAAGGAAGTGTAGGCAGTAAATTGATATGAGCCTAACACCCAGCCAGCAAATGAGTCATTATATATGCAAAGTAGATAGTGATGCAATAAGCGCTCTACAGATCTGGCTGTGGAGACCACATACTAGTAGCTGAAAGTTATGTCAGCAACCTTCAGAGAGCGATTCAAATTGTAAATGTTAGGAATATGTGGAATGGCCTGAAGTAGTGAGATATGTAGGATAGCCACAGCACGGAAGGAGATCTGCAAATGGGAGTGAAAGGAATGGCTTTAAAGAGGTTCTTCAGCAGCTGTGGCATGTATTATACAACATTGTGCCACATGGACCTAGTGTATAATAATAATAATAATAATAATAATAATGATACATTCAGCGATCAGCAATCTTAGGCAATCTATGGGAGTTACTAGTTACTAGTATCAAAGGGTACAATATGGGAACATACTACGATATATCCCCATTAGCAAATGGGAACAGGCTGTTGTGTTTAAGACTGTAGTATGGCAGATCTTGGAAGCAGTGTCGGACTGAAGGGTCTAGGACCCACCATAGAACTTGTTCTGAGGGTCCACCCAACAGATCCTGCTAACAGCATACACCACAGCTTCAGTACAATCTTGCATATACAAGTATTTTCCCAGTATGGTCATTCCCTATAGTACTGTACATGCCCCAGTAACTCCATGGCCAGTGCATGTACAGTACTGTATGAGGAAAGACACGGCCATGGAGCACTATACCTATGTACAAAATTTTGTGATGCAGTCATAGCATACAGGGCTACCAGCAGTAATTTTGAGCCTCATCCACAGTATAAAGCTCCGCAGAGCCCTCCACAGTATAGTATGCTCCCCAGATTCCCCATGCACTATAATGCCCCATAGTGGACCTACACAGTTTAATATGCTACCCAGGGCCCCCACACATTATAATGCCTCATAGGGACCTCACACAGTATAATAGGCTACCTAGAGCCCCCACATAGTATAATGTCCCCATAGTGGTCCCACACAATATAATATGCTCCTCAGAGCCTGGCCCCACCACAGTAATATGCTTCACAGTGTAATATGCTCCCCAGCAGCCCCATACAGTCTAATAGGCTCCCCATAGTCCGCCCCCCCAGTATAATGCTCCACATTGGCCCCTCACAGTATAATAAGCCGTCCGCTGGTCACATGGCAATGCTACAGCTCAGTAACATTGAAATGGTTGGAGTTGACCTGCAGTATGGTCATGTGACCACCACAGATAATGTCACCTCCTTACAAGAAGAAAGCAGCCAAGTTTTCTAAGCCTGCGCAAGTCCCTTTAAATAACACTTGGTTTGCGGCCATTTGGTTTTAAAGGGTCATTTCATTAATTTGTTACTTTTATATGTATTCAACAGAAAGGGAGTGATTTGAACTTAAAAATGTTTTAACTTAAAAAAATAAATAAATAAAAAATTACAAATTTTATTTAATAGACCCCCTAGGGTCTACAATGCTAATCCTTTGCAATGCATTGCAAAATACCATCATTTGTATCATTTGTATCACATCATTTGTATACATCATTTGTATCACCCCCCCCCCCCATATAGCAGTCACCAACGAAGAGGAAGACGAGACTCCACGGACTGTTATACCCCAAACCAACCGCCCCGCCCCACCCCACCTCCAACCCCCCCCCCATATAGCAGTCACCAACGAAGAGGAAGATGAGACTCCATGGACTGTTATAACCCAACCCCCCCCCATACCCACCACCCACCCAACCCAAGGCCCCCCCCCCCCGCCCACCTTACTAGCTTTGGCAATGCCAAATACCTATTCGGACGTGCCAATAAAGCATTTTTTGATTTGATTTGATTTGATTTGTATGACAGGCTTGAACCGGTGACTCATACAAATGAATTCCAGACAAGCCTAGAAGCCTTCCATAGGCTTCCGGCAGGTGACAGCGATCATACAAAAATCTGACTGAGGCCGGGGCCTCAGGGGACGGAAACGCCACGATTTTCCCGCAGCGGAGACGCTACGGGAAACATCGCAGCGTTTTACAGTGTAAGCAAAGAGGATGGATTCGTGCGAATCCCATGCCCACTTTGCGGAAAAAAACACAGAGCAGACACAATGCGATTTGCAAAGCCGTCAGATTGCAGCATGTCAATTATATATACGGAAATGCCAGTGGCTTTCCCGTAGATATAATGGGAAGAGAAAGTCCGCAGAGGAAAACTCCGTGAACTTTCTCTTCAAAGCGCTGCGGAAAGAACCGCAATGCAATCACGCAGCGGTTCTCTTTCCGCTGCAGATACGGCCTGTGGGGCCTTAGCCTGAGGCACCTCAATACCCGTGATCAGTGTGGCCGCTGATCACTGGCATTAGCGCCGGCTCTCTACTGTATGCAGAGACCTGACAGCCAAAAGCTGAGCAGCCTCCATATTTAAATACCCAACATCCACTGTACTATTACGGCAGATGTCGAGAAGGGGTTATATACCTTGGTCACCCTTTGCACCTGCGTTATACTAGGTTCACATTTCCATTGAGCATCCATCTAAAATCGCCAGCAAGCCTAAGTGTTTCGTGTAGCGGTTTTAGTTAAAAAGAATGACATCTGACTGATACCAGACGGACCCCATAATAGTCAGTGGGGTACCTTGGGCTCTAATGGTGTCCAATATCTTAGCAGTCCAGTTATCCGTTCTGCTGTCACTAGTGTGAACCTAGAGTTAGAAGTATGTCCTTATTATACACAAGTACCCGAAATCTCACTCAATATTCCATGTGTGGTCTCACTAGTGTCAATATGGAGGCAAAACTATGTTCTTGTGCAACGGTGTCGCCTCCCCCTAGGGTCCTCTATGGTGCTTGTCCCAGGTATAGGAGTGGCGAGTGGTATGTATGGGCCCCATATGAGTCTTATTGTGTGTCACGGTGCCCTCCTTTATGCATCACATGATCTTATCTGCCTTGGCAGCAGCTGCCTGACACCGGTTCTACATATACTGTCCACCAATACCTCCAATTTCATGTATTTCCTATTGCTACCTGGCGTTCGCTTATTAAATCATTTACACTAATGTATTATCTTTTTTATGGATAGAAGCCCCAATTTTTTTGCTCATAAGTTCACCCAACCAGATAGTAAAGACAATGACACCAAAAATAGATTTTAAAAAATTGTATTCATAGCTGATCACGGATAGCACAAATATATCACATTTATACATTTCCAGTACAAATATATCAAATATATAAAATACAATATTTCTCCAGTATTGTGAGGACACGCAGCCAGCTGCGCTCAGTGCAAAAGTTTTATTACATGAAATCCGGGAAAATAATTTAACCAGCAAATTATTCTCCTTCTTATTGAAATCACTTATCTCTTACTGTCTGACTTATCCCAACATACCCAAATCTTATAACGTTTTCTTAATACATTCCTTGTAATGACACTTTCCAGACCCTTCACATTCACATAATCGGCCTTCTTCAGCACTCAGTATATACTGATGTAGCAGTGATGAGTTTGTCATACTCAGCTCTGCTGCACCTGCACTTATAATACTGCCGATCCCTATGGCACATACACAGACCATCTATACACCTACTTTACCCTTTGGAAGCACATTCTCTAGCCAACTCTTCACTTGCAATAACTTACTTTCAGTAGCTTTATACATGTAATATACAGTACGTGTTATTTCATAGTTCTATAGAATGATATAAATTAACAGAAATTAATATTTTTCCATATTTATAAATAATCCTTCTAAAATAAATGTATGCATAAAACTGCATGAGATCAAATTCATTTCCCATTAGGAATAAATAAATATTAAGGTTAAGACTATAAGTCACTATAGGTACAATTCATTGCTGCATAGACAATGCACAGGTAAGATGCATGTACATACAATACAGGTAAGGGTCATGGCTAGGCAATGTTGAAGTGCAGGGAACAGTTGCCTTCACTGACCATACTGCCTTGATGGACAAGGAACAGGTAGGTGGTCCATAGCATGGTTTCAACCCTTCATTCTTGATGGACAAGTTGCAGGTAGATATTAGTACAAGGTACAGTTCTGACCATGCTGCCTTGATGGACTTTCCGGTAGATCATTGTAGGTAGGTGGTCCAAAGTACGGTTTAGACCCTTCATTCTTGATGGACAAGTTGCAGGTACCGTAGGTGCTACAAGGTATGGTTTCTGTAACCCATGGTGCACCTACCCACATAGTCCTGAAAGTTAAGGTCAAAGTCTTCTGACCTTTCATATAGTCCTGGCACGGTTCTTAATCTTTCTTCGTCGTCTTCTGTGATAGTGTATTAAACAGCTTGTCCCAGTGAGTGAAATAAGGAGCATAATTCGACACAAACTTTTCATGATGGAGGTCGTGATGATTTGGTCCACCGAATATGCCGAACGGTATTAACCTGTGTGTAGACCATGGCATATCATAGCCACAATGATCTTCTACTGACAGGTAGATATGGATGATGAAGATGGCCATTTCAGTCATTGGGTGACATCCCAGCAAGATGGGACTGACGTTGGCAAAGAATCCAAGAGACAGCATTTCCCAGGCGCTGGAATACTGGGTCGCCAAGACAAAGGTGGCAGTGTACTTGTGATGCATCTTGTGAAATGTTTTATACAGCCAAGGAACCTTGTGATGCAGCAAGTGCCAAGCAAAATACTGGAAGTCAAACAGAAGCAGACAGGCAATGATGTCCACTAAGAATCGATGCAGTTCTGGTGCCTCAGCTTGTAACCGTACTGGTCTCCAATACACGTAAGCAACAGTCAGTGGCAATATATATACCAAGTGGCTGTATATGGTGTGTGCCAGGCAGTGGAGCACCATAGCCAAGGTAGGTCTGGACTTTGGCTGTACTTGATACTTCTTCAATGCAGGAATTCTGTGGCAGAGAACATCCAGTACCAGGTATGGAAGACAGAAGAACATGTAGACTGTGAAGGAGAATATAACTGGATAGTAAGGAGAGCTAACCACATGTTCTTTTGATAAGACCAAGTCCCATATTGGCTGCAGTAGGACAGAGCCTGATGTATTTGTTCCCCTCCCGGCGGAGCGGTCTAGAAGGGTTACTTGCAGGCTGTAGTTCATTGTGATTGTTGTGCTCTCACTGGTCTGCATGTGGAGTATATACACTGTGGAGTATATATAACCCTCCTACTTCCTCCCGGCCGCCTATCAGCTACACATTGCTTCAGGGAAATCCCGTCTCACTTTCCACTTGGAAGGAACGCAGTGACGTTGTAGAAGCAAAAACTTTTTTAGATGAGGCAGCAAAAGTGACCGGAATCATTTATCAGACACCTTGTGCGCCAGATTCCAGGAGATTTTCTTATCTGTGTGTAAGGTTCTTACTGTAGATGAGAGTTGGTTTTTATAATAATATAAAATATGTAAGACTGACATTTGTCTACACAAGATTCCTTTTCTCTTGCAGAACTAATGTCCCCATCCTGCTTTCCAAGATGTCAGTGGCGGTACAGACTGGCTGCAGAATATTCCATTCTACTTATACATTACTGTATATTCATACGAGCGAAGAGATTTCTGCAGCAAACACGGAAACTGTACGGCTATGTCCACATGGGACGTATTATCTTATACAGGTCATATTCGCCGGGTGATAAGCACTAATATCACATATTATTTATTATTAATCATCTTGGCACTTCACTTCCATCAGACTCTGAATGATATTTTGATATTCAACACTAAACAGAATCCTCTTGTCCTATGATACACCCATATGTCACAGTATTTGCATTTAGTGCAGCAGTATGGGGGGAGGGGGGCATTGTCAGTAACAGGAGGGGTCATTGTGGCTGACAATAAGGGCAAGCAATGTGGATAGATAAATAGATAGATAGATAGGGAATAGATAGATAAGGATAGATAGATAATAGATAGATAGATAGATAGATAGATAGATAGATAGATAGATAGATAGATATGAGAGAGATTAGATAGATAGATAGATAGATAGATAGATAGATAGATAGATGTAAGATATATATGATATATATGAGATACATAGATAGATATAGATATAAGGATAGATAGTTAGATAGATAGGTAGATAGATAGATAGATAGATAGATAGATAGATATAGATATAAGGATAGATAGATAGATAGATAGATAGATAGATAGAGATATAAGGATAGATAGATAGATAGATAGATAGATAGATAGATAGATAGGTGTAAGATATATATGATATATATGAGATACATAGATAGATATAGATATAAGGATAGATAGTTAGATAGGTAGGTAGGTAGATAGATAGATAGATAGATAGATAGATAGATAGATAGATAGATAGATATAGATATAAGGATAGATAGATAGATAGATATAGATATAAGGATAGATAGATAGATAGATAGATAGATAGATAGATAGATAGATAGATATAGATATAAGGATAGATAGATAGACGTGTAGATATGGCGTAACACATTTAATTTTAGAAGTCTAAGATCCCTTGGTCACACCTCTCACCTTCCATTTCTAAAAGCTTAGTGGAATTTCCAAATCTCAGTTGTTCTTTACATCCTTCACTTCTTCCAGCCTTGATTTAGAATTAGTTACGTAACTTTAGAACAAATGACAAGCCATAGTAGAAGAATAGTTACTCGCCCTCCCTGCACCCCCGGACTATATCTTACTATTGTACGCTCACATATTTACACCCTCGCTGTTTATGGTGGAGATTACACAGGTATCTGAGTGGAAAGATACTAGACAGGCCAGTTTGGCAATGTATAGCAGAAAGAACTTTCTATGGCCATTTACATTCACTGTAATTATCTACATGTTGTGAAATGGTCGCCCGGATATAGGACCAAAGTAAGGCTGATGGAGATTATTCGGCTCCCAAGATACATCACATTATTCCTTCTGATTACCATTTCAGAACATTGACATTTTCACTCTGGTGTATGGGAATCTGTCTGAATTATTAATACAAAAAAAATAAAATATATATATATATATATATATATACATATATATATATATATATATATATATATATATATATATATATATATATAATAATAGCAGTATTTCTTGGGGTTATTTACCGATCCCCGCTCCTGCTCACAGCCACCTCCAACGCCACCGATATATAATATCCATACTCACCTGTCGCGGTCTCATCACATAGTAACCAATAGACGACTCACTGCTTATAGTGGACACGTTCACTACCCGCTGGTACTAGCTGTGACCCACATACTTACCTGCCTATGTCACAGCCGTGTTTTATTGATTTATCAGATGTAATAGATATAGTGACTTTAAGGCAGAGCAGGTAACATTATCCTACATGAAACACTCCAGTTATAGCTGGGGGTATAGTGCTGTGTATTGCAGAAATACGCTAGATATTTGTCATCTGAGGATTTATGTAACAGACCTGCAACAAAGGCATCATTCTGGTCATTAAAATATTAACATACAATCACTGGATCATTTAGCCCTGTAATTTTTCCTTTATATATAATCTATATCTATCTATCTATCTATCTATCTATCTATCTATCTATCTATCTATATATATTTTATGTGTGGTCCAGATCCAAGGAGTGAGGGGAGATGTATAGGTCTGTCCTGTAACCCTGAGTCGGGTGAGACAAAGTTGTGCTTATTTTTTTTCATGTGGCTGATAGGAAGCCACATGTATAGTTAGGTTAACATTTCTGTTTAGTTAGTTGCTCAGACAAGCAGGATTTTATTTTTTCGTGGCATTTACATCTCTATATTCGGGCATTAACCAGGCGTTCTCCTTTATATTCTATGGGGCCCATGGGTTTCTGAAGGTAACCGCTACTTTAAGTGGATTAGGTTTGCGTTCGGGGAGTCCCCAAGAGGAATGGAAACCCAAACACAGCTGTGAACCAAGCAGCTTTGTAAGCTTCAGAAGAAGGTTCTCCTCCTGGTCTCTTACTCCCAGAGACCCCCCCCCCCTTCCCTTGCTCTGTTTAGCAAGGGGTGTATGTGTCTAATATATATATTTGGGGGCTCCAATACACCTCCCTACCTATCCCATCTTTACCTTTTCTGTTCTGTTACATGGTATAGATTTTAATGCATTACTAAGAAAATTGAGGTTTTTATGTAATTTCTACCTCATTTCCTATGCCCATCTGCTTTCTCCTTCCTTATTTATTTTAATGTGCATTGTGTAATACTTCATTTTTCCTGTGGTGGCGCTGCAGTAAAATTTTAAACTTGCTGACAGAAGTGGTCCTTGCAGGGGATTATATGAAGTGTATACAGCACACACAAGTATAGTATGAATACCTATAGACCTACAATAACTATCATTCTCATCCCCCCTTGAAAATTGACTTTTGCCATGTTATTCATCTACAGTTAAAAATAATTGAAAAAATTCTGGAGTTCTTACTCTGACCACTAAACTAAACCACTAAAATAATCATTTTCTGTTTCCAGCTGATCTTTGAGGGTGCTGGGTGTCAGACCCCGCTGATCTTTGATTAACTATTCAAAGGATATAAGCCTGAAAAATGCCTTTAACATAAAAAAAAAAAAAAAAAAGCTAAAGAATAGATCATGTGACAGTCATAGAGTACGGCTCCATTTACATGAGGATTATGGACTACATAAGAAGTATATGTTCTATCCCCTATCATTTTTTTATGCATCAAACATATTGCGTAAGAGTCATATGGTTAGCAGGCAAATATCTAGATGCTATCTTGTAAAAAGATATTCAAAAGGTGCGACACACACTCAGGGTATGGAAATGGCGTGCACATTCTTTTAGGCAGAAAATTAATTAGTAGTGTGAATGTGACTGCAAGCGAGCATTACTCAAGATTACTGACCGTAGATGTATTAGTGAGTTCAATGCTAGATGTATGACTCTATATACAATAGGCGCCTCCTGGTGGTAAATGCAGGCTGATACAGTTCACTCTTTCCCCCTTTCCTTCCATAGACTTCCATTGGCACATATAATCTGATCCCTAGGTGGCTTGACGGTTTGTCCTGATAGAATAAAATTGATTCAGCAGAGATTTCAGAGTGAATGTCACTTTAGAAGGAAAAAATAGAGCCTGGAACATTTTTACCTGTTAAGATATATTACAAGGTTTCTTATATTCACTTTTACTATTGAATTATGACAAGTTTGTTGACCATTTATATTTATACTAAAGATTTATCGTCACCCGGTTCTTTGTAATAGAGGATTTATGAATGATAAGGAAATGTATCTTTACAATCTCAGAGAGTACTTCTCTATAATATTAATAAAAATCTATAACACGAACCCACTCAGTCCAGAAATATCTTAATATACTTGAGATAAAGAACTAGGAAACTTATCTTATTCTTGCAATGTATCTATTATACATCTAACAGCAAGTAAATCAAGGTTCTGACAACTTCATTGTTCCAGCAGCGTCACAACCTCTCCCTCGTATTAATGTTGTTTCTTCCTTTTCTTTAGAAGATGTCAGGACAAGAGATGGGTGAACTAACTCATTCCGAACCTGGAACCGCGGAATGCAAAGTCAAGTTTAACTTGACTTTCTGTAGCGTGATAATCTTCCGTCCCATGATATCCTATCTCAGAAGACAACACAATCCATTGAAGGAGTTGACTTATCACTCTGTACCACAGTGTTGTTAATGCGTTATGGGGGAAGTTAAGCTTTGCAACATCTGAAGATGTGCGATTGCAGATTCAGTTTACAAGAAGGTGGGTCAAGGTTATCATGACCCTTGGAAGGAATAAGGATTGGGGTTTCCCAATGTAAGCTTTATGGCATCTCTTATTTCTTAGAAAACAGTCATGAAATAATCACATGGAATAAAGCGCAATCTCTCCCACCCTCGTATCGCTCACCGTTTCCTTCAAGATGAATGTGTATGGCCAGTTTTAGGCAGTCTGTCCTTCAAGATGTGAGTCAGTCTAGCATAAGCCAGGATTAGCACATTCATTACTATAGAAGAGGGATAATGGACACCATTCTTCCCCATCAAAGGATGTTTTTTTTTAAAAAAAAATAAAAAAAAACAGACTAGATTCTCAATATACCTGTGTAATATACTGTGTATAGATGTAAATGGAATAATTGATCCCCTACTCTAAGAATATTAGAAGTTTATAAGAAGTTATGTCACCATATAAACACATGATTTTGCAGACGGAGTGCCTTAAAAGGGTTAAAAATATGAGATTGGTGAGGGTCCTAAATATATCAGCTCTTCTCGGCAACTGATGCACAGAGCATGGAGCAGGAAGCAGACAGCTCCGTTCCCTGTGCAGTGGCCACATTAGGTATTGCAGATAAGCTCCCATTTACTTAGGAACCTAAGCTGCAGTAACTCAGGTAAGCCACAAAACAGAGAATAGCGCTGTCTGCTGGAGGAGAAGAGTAAAACTGAACTGAAACTGGTCTGCAATTGTCATCCTTGAAAAGGGAGCCACTGCAGAACTCCGTGTTACACCCCATTATCAGCAGCAATGCCCCCTTGTAAACCTGCAATCCAAAGTAACATGCAAGCTACACTGCTCCCCAATGCCAGTACATAGGCCTCCTTACAGCACATCACAACTGACTAAATAGCATGCCTTCTAGTGGTAGAATTGTGCATGTATGGAAGAGATCAATCTCACTGGCTAAAAATGAGAATCTCCAAGGTAGCACAACATATTATCAGTATACAAACAGTGCTTTATAGCATTAGATGCAATGAATACAGAAATATTATTACAGACAGATCAATGGAATCTTCTATAGTACATTTTACCAAATTCCCGTATGTAGTATATAGTATATTCTGCTTTATAGGGTTGCCATCTAGTGGATATGCTGTTAAATGACATTTTGTGATGAATTGCGAGTAAATCATGTGAAAGCTTAGTACAGATAAAGTGGTTGTCTGACTTATTGTTATTTTTGTTTAATAGGGCTGCTGAGGTGGCCATAAACTTAAAAAAATCTCCCGCTCTCCTTTTCCATGGAGCTAGGACCGGTCTCCTGTATACAGTGCCCCCAACCCCCCGGCATACCCCAGGGCTCAGTGCCGGCTCCTCTGTTATGAGTGGTGTACTCCAGGGTTCCCTGCTGGGTGCTCTTTTATTAGTGGTGTACCCCAGGGTTCAGTGCTGGGTCCTGTAATATAAGTAGTGTACCCCAGGGTTCAGTGCTAGGTCCTCTGTTATAAGTGGTGTATCCCAGGGTTCAGTGCTAGGTCCTCTGTTATAAGTGGTGTATCCCAGGGTTCAGTGCTGGGTGCTCTAATATAAGTGGTGTACCCCAGGGTTCAGTGCTGGGTCCTGAAATATAAGTGGCGTACCCCAGGGCTCAGTGCTAGGTTCTCTGTTATAAGTGGTGTACCCCAGGGTTCAGTGCTGGGTCCTGAAATATAAGTGGCGTACCCCAGGGCTCAGTGCTAGGTTCTCTGTTATAAGTGGTGTATCCCAGGGTTCAGTGCTGGGTCCTCTAATATAAGTGGTGTACCCCTGGGTTCAGCGCTGGGTGCTCTGTTATAAGTGGTGTACCCCAGGGTTCAGTGCTAGATCCTCTAATATAAGTGATGCACCCCAGGGTTCAATGCTGGGTCCTCTAATATAAGTGGTGTACCCCAGGGTTCAGTGCTGGGTCCGCTAATAAAAGTGGTGTACCCCAGGGTTCAGTGCTGGGTCCTCTAATATAAGTGGTGTACCCCAGGGTTCAGTGCTGGGTCCTCTAATATAAGTGATGTACCCCAGGGTTCGATGCTGGGTCCTCTAATATAAGTGGTGTACCCCAGGTTTCAGTGCTGGGTCCTCTAATATAAGTGGTGTACCCCAGGGTTCAGTGCGGGGTCCTCTGTTATTTAATTTATATATTAATAATATAGAACATAGGATTAATAGCAATGTCTCTATTTTTGCAGATGACACCAAGCTGTGCAATACAGTGCAGTCTGTGGAGGATGTACGTAGGTTAAAAGCAGATTTGAACAGACTCAGTGTTTGGGCATCCACATTGCAAATGAGATTCAAGTAAAGTTATGCATCTGGGTATAAATAATCTGCATACAACATATGTCCTAGTGGGAGTAAAACTTTGCGAGTCACTGGTACAGAAGGACATGGGCGTACATGTAGATCATAGATTAAATAACAGCATCAATATCAGTCAGCTGCTTCTAAGGCCAGCAGGATATTTTCATATATTAGAAGGGTACGGACTGAAGACACAGGGATGTCTTATCACTACTTTATAAATCAATGGCCCCATCTGGAATATGCGGTTCAGTTCTGGGCACCAGTTCATAGAAAAGATGTCCAAGAGTTGGAAAAGGTTCAATGGTAGGCCACAAAACTGATAAAGGACCTCAGTTATGTGAAGAGACTAAAGGCATTAACCACTTCAGTACCGAGTCAATTTCTTGTCCAGAACCAGACATATTTTAGGGTTTTTTTTCTATGTGTGGTCATAATAGACCTTTGGGGACATCTGATCACTTTTTTTTTGTATTGGAGACTGATTTCCCCTGTAACTGGGGCTGATACATTTAGACCCAATTGCCGGAGGAATGCAGCTTCCTGCATGGTAGAATATGCATTGCATGTTATAGAGCTGATCTGGCTCCTATAGTGAGGATCTCGTGACCACGAGGCGGCCGCATCATGGCGGTGTCCATAGCTGTGTATACAGTGCTTATGGAGCACTGTATACACAGTGATCAAGAAGGCAGCAAAGGTAATTACAGCCGGCTCCCAGTTCTGCTGCTGGCTTTCCCGTTCTGTGCCCCCGGTGAAGAGCGATCGGTGCAAGTACCGTAGCTCTTCACTGTCAGAAGGGCGTTTCTGACAGTCAGGAATGCCCTTCCTCACAGCAGCGTCTATTGCGCTGTTCTGTGAGAGGTGGTTGCTTACTGACCAGCCATGACGCTGAGTGGTGAGGACCCCCCCCCCCCCAGTACTCATCTATTAATCTATGGACGAGTACTATCAGGAGAAGAGGAAGCATCCCGCACCGCTCTTACAGTACAGCGCTATAGACGCTGCTGTGAGGAAGGGCATTCCTGACTGACTGTGAAGAGCTACAGTACCGGCACCGATGGCTCTTCACCGGGGGCACAGAACGTGAAAGCCAATAGAGCACTGAATTCAGCACATTGTTGGATTTCTAGCAGTATATAATACCGCATGTGCCCCAGGAGGTAAAAGGTCCTCTTTAAAGCTCAGCAATCAATTGACCAGCTTTAGGGATGACCCGAACCCAAATTTCAGTGCTGAAGTTCGGGTTCGGGTACAAGAACCCACGATGTTCGGTATGGACCCAAACTGTGCTCATCACTATTCATATGGAAAGTAGCAAGAATAGATAAAGGCCTGGCTAGGATGGCAAACCTTATCATGGACTGTTTCCTGACAACTAAGAGCTGCTTTCAGTTTCTATTCTCTGGTGAATGACATCAGTCTAATCGTCTTCCTACAGTATCATTTCTTCCCTCTCTCCTCCCTCTCCTGAAGAAGGTGCGACTCTCTGGGATCGTCTGATTATAGAAGTATGGAGACGGGCAGCAGCTGACCTATAGAATACAAGTGACTTATCATTTTGGCTGCACTGTGAATGCCATAAATACAAAACTTGTAAGAAAGTTGCATAAACACAGTTTTTCTTCAATTCCATCTCATTCTTAATTATTTTCCAGCTTCCCAGTATGAAATAATACATGATATTATTACAAGGTACTATTTGTCCCGCAAACATTAAGCCTTCTTAAGACTCTGTGAAAGGAAAAATAAAAAAGTTATGGGGTTTGGAAGACAAGGAGTCAAAAACAAAATTCGAAAAAATGCCTGCGGTGGGAAGGGGTTAATAACATTTCTGGTGCTGACAGATTCACTTTCATGGATGATCCCTTAAGTAAAAACTAAGTTTCATGTTAAACATTTTTTTTAGAATTATATAGGGTTTTTTTTTTTAAGTTTTCCAAGTATACAATTTTTTTACAGACAGCGTAGATCTACTGAAGACAGATGTTGTCAGACAAATGTGGTTTCTTTTTTCGAAGAGGTGAGTAGAAGTCTGGACAGAGGTGAGTCTATGGATATAGTGGACAGGAAGATGCTTTGGATATAGTGGACAGGGTTGAGGCTTTGAATATAGTGGAAAAAGGTAAGGCTGTGGATATAGAAGACAGGGAGAAGCTGTGGATATAGTGTACAGAAGGGAGGCTATGGATATATTGTACAGAGAGGAGGCTGTGGATATAGTGGATAGAGTGGAGGCTTTTTTATATAGTGGGAAGAGGTAAGGCTGTGGATATAGAAGACAGGGAGAAGCTGTGGATATAGTGTACAGAAGGGAGGCTATGGATATATTGTACAGAGAGGAGGCTGTGGATATAGTGGATAGAGTGGAGGCTTTTTATATAGTGGGAAGAGGTAAGGCTGTGGATATAGAAGACAGGGAGAAAGCTGTGGATATAGTGTACAGAAGGGAGGCTGTGGATATAGTGCACATGGAGTGGCTGTGGATATAGTGGACAGGGAGAAGTTGTGGATATTGTGTTTCTAGACTTTGCAAATGTGATATTTAATAGGTTAAAACAGGTCAAATGTCTTGGAAAATCTATTTTGTAATTGGATTTAAAACTGGTTAAAGATTGTATCCAGAGAATTGTGGTCAAAGCCTGCAGCTCAGTCTGATCCTTTGTTATAAGTGGTGTACCTCAAGGTTCAGTGCTGGGTCCTCTGTTATTAGTGGTGTACTCGAGGGTTCAGTGCTGGGTCTGCTGTTATAAGTGGTGTACCCCAAGGTTCAGTGCTGGATCCTCTGTTATTAGTGGTGTACCCTGGGGTTCAGGGCTGGGTCTGCTGTTATAAGTGGTGTACCCCAAGGTTCAGTGCTGGATCCTCTGTTATTAGTGGTGTACCCTGGGGTTCAGGGCTGGGTCCTCTGTTATTAGTGGTGTACCCCAGGGTTCAGTGCCAGATCCTCTGTTATTAGTGGAGTACCCTGGGGTTCTGGGCTGGGTCCTCTGTTATTAGTGGTGTACCCTGGGGTTCAGGGCTGGGTCCTCTGTTATAAGTGATGTACCCCAGGGTTCAGTGCTGGGTCTTCTGTTATTAGTGGTGTACCCCAAGGTTCAGTGCTGGATCCTCTGTTATTAGTGGTGTACCCCAGGGTTCAGTGCTGGGTCCTCGGTTATCAGTGGAGTACCCCGGGTTCAGTGTTGGGTCCTTTGTTAATTTATTTATTAATAATATAGAAGATGGGATTAATAGCACTGTCTCTATTTTTGCAGATGACACCTAGCTATGCAGTACAGTCTTTGCAGGTTACAAGCATATTTGGATAGACTTTGTGTTTGGACATCCACAGGGCCAATGGGGTTAAATATGAGTAAATATAAAGTTATGCAACTTGATAAAAAAGTAATCTGCCTGTAACATATGTGATGTAGTAAGAGAACAGCGGCGAGAGTCACTGGAAAGTAGCAAGAATAGATAAAGTCCTTGCTGTTTCCTGACAACCTCATCATTGACTGTTTCCTGACAACCCATAGCTGCTTCCAGTTTCCATTTTCTGCTGAATAACATCAGTCTATCATTTCTTCCCTCTCTCCTTCTGCTCTTGAGGAGGGTATGAGACTCTATTGGATTGTGTGACTATAAAAGTATGGAGACAAGGTAACAGTATTCTGCTGAGGAATCTTTCATTTGACAGGACAGAAAAACAACCAAAATGAGGTAAGTAACTTCGCTTTTTATGTTTGTTTTTATTTAGTGTCCGAGAATCTATTAGATATTATCAAATGTAAGAATCTTTATATTAATAAACACCAGAATTAACCGCAGGCATTAACCCCCTCTGTGCCTCGGTCAAAGCTGACTGAGACACCATTTGCCGGCGCCAATTGGGCGCCACAATTTTGCCGGGTATTACCGGCCCATTTACCATGGCTTTGTGACGGCTCCCAGGTCTGTCTGTAATTCCTTTCTATTGCGGGCTGCTCTTTTCCAGCTTTCCATTACATTCTACAGAATAATACATGGTAGCATCATGACGAACATTTTTTTTCTGCAAACATTATACCGTGATATAACTCTGAGAATGGAAAAATAAAAAAAGTTATGGGTTTTTGAAAGGGGGGAGTAAAAACATACAACTAAAATCGAAAAACTCCTCCGAGGAAATGGGGTTAAAGTTACGAATGCATCAAAAAGTTATTTAACTGTACACTGGCTAGACAGCATACAAAACACATTGTAGATGGAACTGTATGTAGCAGTACATTCATGTGACTATATATACTAGGTACATTTTGTATATATGTTATTAATAGAGATGAGCGAACAGTAAAATATTTGATGTTCGGTATTCCTTCCGAATAGCATCTCAATATTCGACTATTCGAACGAATATCGAACCCCATTATAGTCTATGGGAGAAAACGCTTAGTTTCAGGGGATCCCACCATTCGACTCAGGAGGGTCACCAAGTCCACTTTGACACCTCAGCAAATGGTGCCAACACCTCTGAAATGCAACTGGGACAGCAGGGGAAGCATGCCTGGGGGCATCTAACACACCAAAGACCCTCTATTACCCCACTATCACAGCCTAACAACTACACACTTTCCACATTCAAAAAAACCTCTATCAAAGTGGGAAAGACCTTCCAAAATTCACTTTTCTAGCCCTTAACATGAGCCCTTCCAAATTAAGTTACAGGCCCTTAAGCTGAGATAATGGAATTATTTTTTTTTTAATATATATAAGAAAAAAAAATTCACATTCAGAAGCAGGGGCTGGGGTTGTAGGAGGAGGAGGAGGATGAGGAGTATAAGGAAGAAGAGTAAATTGGGAGATGGCAGCTTCTCTCCAGTACCTGGACTATGGAGTGGATACCCAGCTGAATATCCACGTCCTCACCGATGTCCCCTGCTTCTGCTGGCAGCCCCTCTCCAGTACCTGGACTGTGGTGTGGATACCCAGCTGAATATCCATGTCCACGTCCTCGCCCACGTCCCCTGCTGCTACGCTGCATGATGTATTAAGCTCTGAAAAGAGCTGTTATTTACTGCCTAACCAAAGCTAGAAAGCACTGTATCGCCCTGAGAACAAACTCTCCAAATCACTCCAACACTGAAATGACACGAATATGGCGGCGGCCGTTCTTATGAATGGGAGGTCACATGTTTTCGGCAGCCAATTTGTTTTTTCAATTTTTTTCACTGCCTCCGTTGTCGTAGTTCCTGTCCCACCTGCCCTGCACAGTTATTGGTGCAAAAAACGCACCAGGGAAGGTGGGAGGGGATTTTTAATGCGTTTGCGGCCTTGTATTCGCTTGTGAACGAATACATTGAACGCCATGATATTCGATCGAATACCTATTCGATCAAACGGCGTTCGCTCATCTCTAGTTATTAATTTTTTGATCAATTACTGTTACTGATCACTTCTCCTTTTATTACAGTAAGTTACCAAAGGGGGCGCTGAAGATGCGTTTACTACAACTTAAATGTCACTTCACTTGGAAACTTCTTTTGAAGAACAAAGAACTCGATGAATTAGAAGACAAATTTTCTAACCAGTTGACATTTCTTGTCACCAAGAACAAATACATGGTGTACAATCTACTGGCCTATGTGATGCATCTGAAAGGAGACTACACAAAGGCTATTGAAAATTTGCAAAAAGCAGAAGAAATGATTAAAGAGAACAATCCAGACGGGACTGATCAAAAATATTTGGTGACATATGGGGATTATGCATGGGTGTTCTACTACTTAAACCAGTATGAAGATGCTCAACAATACATAGAAAAAGTAGAGAAGATTTATAAGGAACTAAAAGGTGCACCAGACATAGCTGACATCTATGGAGAGAAGGCCTGGTCGCTGTTACAGTTTTCTGGCCGGTATTATGAAGATGCAAAGCAATGCTTTGAGAAGGCTTTGGAGCTGGAGCCAGAAGATCCTGAGTGGATCACTGGATATGCAACAGTGGTCTATAGACTGGAAAGTAACTTTGGTGGAAATTGTCCTGCTACAGAATGTAAATCACTGGATCTACTGAAACGTGCAATAGAGAAGAATCCAAATGATGCCGTGGTGAAGGCTCTTCTGGCGTTGAAGCTGCAAGACCTGGATAGAACTGATGAGGGAAGACCATATATTGAAGAAGCCATAAAACAAGCCCCAAACCTTCCATATTTACTCTGTTACGTTGCTAAGTTTTACAGGAGAGCTGGGATGGTGGATGAGGCCTTGCATGTCCTAAAAACTGCAGTAGATCTCATCCCAAATTCGGGATTTCTACATCACCAAATAGGACTTTGTTACAAACAAAAGTATCTCATGTGCAAAAAGCAGTTTGGAAACTGGAACTTTTATAACAAATACAAGGATTCTGAAGAAGTGAAGGATCTCATCCAAAATACCCTCTTCCATTTTGAAAAGACGCTGGAGATCAACAAAACATTTGTATATGGTTATAAAAACTTAGCCAATATGTACTCGGAAACCAACGAATATCAAAAGGCCGAGGACACATTTAGAACCGTTATGGCATTTACTGATCTCATAGATGATGAGAAGCAGCAAGTTTTTTACAATTATGGATGTTTCAAGGAATATCACATGAAGTCTGAATCTGAAGCCATCGGCTACTATAAAACATGTATGCAGATTACATTGCCCAGTAGAGACAGAGAGCGCTGTGAAAAGGCTCTAAAAAGAATTTCTTCGAAGAAGTTTAGGAAAAATCCTCACGATGCTGAGGGTTTTGCTTTGCTTGGCTTTGTCCATAAGACTAATGGGGAAAGGAATGAAGCAATTGATTGCTATGAAGAAGCCTTGAAATATGACCCTTACAATGAAGAATATGTGAGCGAACTATCTGAGCTGAAACTGATGATATAACATGTGACGTGTGATGTGTCTTCAAGAGACTGATCTGTTGTGAATGATGAAATACTAGACATGAGGTGGGGATAGGAGGGGTATGCAGCTACAGCTACATCTATATGAATGAAGAATTACAGTATATATATATATATATATATATATATATATATATATAATATATACTCTATACTCTATATACTAATATATAATATGGGCACAGGTCGTGTTTTCAGAGTTTCCTTCACCTTTGTTTTGTTTGTTTTTTTTGTTTTGATTTTTGGATAGGTTTTAAATTCATGTAACGTTGCATAACATTGCCAAAATGTACAAAATATATGCGTTCTATCCAATCTGGTGTGGTCCCTGGAGTTATTAAACACAAGTTTATAGCAGGAACGGGGGATTTTATAAGGGCCTTACATGCAGCCTTTGACTCAATCACATTCAATGTCCTATATCCAGAGTAGTGATCGGCCATTCATAAGGAAGGTTTTGGGGGTCCTTCTCGCAGTAATCCAGTAAAATAGTGACCTGTTGGCTGACATTTTGCAGTCCACTTTAGGGAGCAGTAAAACTATGCAAAAATAGTAAAAAAATAAATAAATTTCACTCACCTTTCCTATACTCCACCATGGAATCCTCTGGCAGTCTGGTCTTTTCCCAAGACTGTCTTATTCAGCCCCATGGAAGCCCCAACAATCATGGAGGGGGGAAGGGGGCGAGGGTGACAATGTCACCATGCTTGCTTTGATGCTGAAACGTACAATGTAGCATGAAACTGTGCTGACATCGCCCTGACATATGACCATTGAGGTAATCACAGGCTATAGTGATGAGCAGGGGCCTAAATAAGATGGCGATTGTCTTGGCAAGAAGACCAGAGCACCAGTGGGTGCCCAGAAGAGAGGAGTTATAGTTTGTTTTTGTTTGTTTGTTTCTTACACATCTTTCCTGGATTTTATACTCAGAGGCCTGAAGAGATCCATTTTGCTATACATTATATGGAAAATTGAATGGGGTATCCTCAGAAATTGAAACTTGAAGTTTTCCTGTGTTTGCCAAGATGAGGGACTCCAAGAGATACAAATTTCATATACTGAAGCCAAGGTCAGTATAACTGTGCATGTGCTCAAAGTGTAAGCGCAGTGCCAAAGTCCCTCAGTGGACTCATCTCAGCAGACATCAGACACCTTCAGGTTTCAATTCCTGTAGTACTAGAGAACTCCAAACACTTGTCTCATGCAACCTAAGGTACCATCTTGCACTGGAAGTTATGATGAACCTACATGTATTTTCAGAGATCACAAGCCTTGCTCAAATCGAGTGTTTGGGCATCGACATGGCAAATGAGGTTCAATGTGGATAAATGTAAAGCTATGCATCTGGGTAAAAATAATCTGCATGCATCATATATCCTAGAGGTAGTAATGCTGGGAGAGTCCCCAGTGGAGAAGGATCTGGGTGTATTTGTAGGTCATAGATTAAGTTACTTGTATGCAGTGTCAGTCAGCTGCTTCTAAGTCCAGCAGGATATTGGGGTATGGAGTCGCAGGACAGCGGTGTAATATTACCTCTATGTAAGCCATTATTGCAGCCCCATATGGGATATGCAGTTAAATTCCGGGTATCAGTTCATAGAATGGATGTCATACAGTTGGAAAAGGCACAACGGAGGGCCACAAAACTGATACATGCCAAGGAGGACCTCAGTTATGAGGACAGACTAAAGGAATTAAATCTGTTTAGTCTACAGAAGAGGCATTTAATGGGAGACATGATAAACCTTTATAAATATATAAGTGGCCCATACAAGAAATATCCTAAAATACCCTAAAAAAAACAAGGGAGCACTCCATCCTTCAGGAGAAAAAAAAGGCTTAATCTCCAGAGGTGGGCTGTGAATCTGTGGAATAGGCTACCTCAGGAGCTTCTTATTTACTGTAAAGACTGTGAATCTGTGGAATAGCCTACCCCAGGAGTTGCTTCTTCACGGTAAAGACTGTGAATCTGTGGAATAGCCTACCCCAGGAGTTGCTTCTTCACGGTAAAGACTGTGAATCTGTGGAATAGCCTACCCCAGGAGTTGCTTCTTCACGGTAAAGACTATGAATCTGTGGAATAGCCTACCCCAGGAGTTGCTTCTTCACTGTAAAGACTGTGAATCTGTGGAACAGCCTACCCCAGAAGCTGATTATTTACTGTAAGGACTGTGAATCTGTGGAATAGCCTACCCTAGGAGTTGCTTCTTCACTGTAAGGACTGTGAATCTGTGGAATAGCCTACCCCAGGAGCTGCTTCTTCACTTAAAGAATGTGAATCTGTGGAACAGCCTAACCAAGGAGCTGATTATTTACTGTAAGGACTGTGAATCTGTGGAATAGCCTACCCCAGGAGCTGATCACAGCAGCAATAGCGACAGCTTCAAAAAAAGGATTAGATGCCTTTTTAGATTAAAAAAAAATTAAAATAGCATTGATGCTTATGGAAATGTATAGATGTCAGGCCCTTTCCCATCCCCTGGTTGAACTTGATGGACGTTTCTTTTTTCAGCCCTACTAACTATGTAACTGTGTCACACATCCATAACACGCCCATAACATTGCCCATGTCTCTATGATCTCACACACAGTCTCTTTGTGTCCCCAAATATTCTTATATAACTCCACATCACTCTCAATCATTGCAAAAAGTGTAACGTTAAATCCAATAGTTTCTCAAAAGAAAACGCTTAGTATAGAAGCATGACAAGTAGTTAATGTTGTAGTTAGTGGTGGACAAACATGTCCGAACGGAGGTTTCGGTTCTAAATTGGACCTTTTTTCACTGTACGGTCTTTGAATAAAAAAAATTGAGGACTTTCAGTTCTACAAGCACCTCACTAACAGACAATGCAAGACTGCTGGGGAGTGCGTAACTTACTAATACTAATAAGTCTTTGTGTCCCCATACAGGAATCATTCCCTTCTTTGATACCTCCTTAGTGTCCCCATACAGTATAATGGATCTTGGTGCCCCCACAAAGTGCCTATAGTGCTCTATACACAGTATAATGCCCCCTTAAGGCCCCCACACAGTATATTGCCTCTACAAAATATAATATCCTCTTAGTGCCCCTACAAAGTATAATACCATCTTAGTACCTCAACATAGTAAAATACCCTCAATTCCCCTCACATTGTATAATACCCCCTTAATGCCCCAACATAGAAGCCATGGTAAATAAATAACAATATATATTGAGGACACAGATAGAACCAGGACACGCCATGGGGTCTGGTGTAGGTGCACTGCCTGCCATATACAGTCCTATGAAAAAGTTTGGGCACCCCTCTTAATCTTAATCATTTTTAGTTCTAAATATTTTGGTGTTTGCAGCAGCGATTTCATTTTGATATATCTAATAACTGATGGACACAGTAATATTTCAGGATTGAAATGAGGTTTATTGTACTAACAGAGAATGTGCAATATGCATTAAACCAAAATTTGACCAGTGCAAAAGTATGGGCACCTCAACAGAAAAGTGACATTAATATTTAGTACATCCTCCTTTTGCAAAGATAACAGCCTCTAGTCGCTTCCTGTAGCTTTTAATCAGTTCCTGGATCCTGGATGAAGGTATTTTGGACAAACAATTCAAGTTCAGTTAAGTTAGATGGTCGCCGAGCATGGACAGCCCGCTTCAAATCATCCCACAGATGTTCAATGATATTCAGGTCTGGGGACTGGGATGGCCATTCCAGAACATTGTAATTGTTCCTCTGCATGAATGCCTGAGTCGATTTAGAGCGGTGTTTGGACATTGTATTGCTGAAATCTCCATCCCCGGCGTAACTTCAACTTCGTCACTGATTCTTGAACATTATTCTCAAGAATCTGCTGATACTGAGTGGAATCCATGCGACCCTCAACTTTAACAAGATTCCCGGTGCCGGCATTGGCCACACAGCCCCAAAGCATGATGGAACCTCCACCAAATTTTACAGTGGGTAGCATGTGTTTTTCTTGGAATGCTGTTTCTTTTTGGACGCCATGCATAACGCCTTTTTTTATAACCAAACAACTCAATTTTTGTTTCCAAAATGAAGTTGGCTTCTCCAAATGTGCTTTTGCATCCCTCAGGCAACTCTATTTGTGGCGTACGTGCAGAAACGGCTTCTTTCTCATCACTCTCCCATACAGCTTCTATTTGTGCAAAGTGCGCTGTATTGCTGACTGATGCACAGTGACACCATCTGCAGCAAGATGATGCTGCAGCTCTTTGGAGGTGGTCTGTGGATTGTCCTTGACTGTTCTCACCATTCTTCTTCTCTGCCTTTCTGATATTTTTCTTGGCCTGCCACTTCTGGGCTTAACAAGAACTGTCCCTGTGGTCTTCCATTTCCTTACTATGTTCCTCACAGTGGAAACTGACAGGTTAAATCTCTGAGACAACGTTTTGTATCCTTCCCCTGAACAACTATGTTGAACAATCTTTGTTTTCAGATCATTTGAGAGCGGGCTGTCCATGCTCGGCGACCATCAAACTTAACTGAACTTGAATTGTTTTGTAGAAAGAAATGGTCCAAAATACCTTCATCCAGGATCCAGGAACTGATTAAAAGCTACAGGAAGCGACTAGAGGCCGTTATCTTTGCAAAAGGAGGATGTACTAAATATTAATGTCACTTTTCTGTTGAGGTGCCCATACTTTTGCACCGGTCAAATTTTGGTTTAATGCATATTGCGCATTTTCTGTTAGTACAATAAACCTCACTACAATCCTGAAATATTACTATGTCCATCAGTTATTAGATATATCAAACTGAAATGGCTGTTGCAAACACCAAAATATTTAGAACTAAAAATGATTAAGATTAATAGGGGTGCCCAAACTTTTTCATAGGACTGTAGTTGAAGCATCCCTCGCTATAGACCTCTTCTCATTGTTGTCACTCTGCTGTCATGTTGTACCAAATGTGAAAGTAATAAAATAATTTGTGCACATGAGCCGAGTATATATGTAATATGGCATTGTAACAAGTCAAGATTTGATAAGGAAAGTAGCAAGAATAGATAAGGCTGGCTAGGATGACAACCCTCATCGTGGACTGTTTCCTGACAACCAAAGAGTCACTTTCAGTTTCTTTTCTCTGCTGAATGACCTCAGTCTATTCGTCTTCCTACAGTATCATTTCTTCCCTCTCTCCTCCTCCCGCTCCTGAAGAAGGTGCGACTCTCTAGGATCGCCTGACTATAAAAGTATGGAGACAAGGTAACAGTATTCTGCTTGGCAATCTTCCATTAGACGGGACAGATAAACAGGCAGAATGAGGTAACAGCTTCATATTTTACGATCATTTTTTTCATCTCCGAGAAGTTATTAGATCTTATCTAATTATAAAGACTTTATGTTCTATTTTACTAGACTGAATGTAATGTTGGGATTTAGCTATATTGTATTCATCTGTCTTATGGCATATGTTGTAGGTTCAGGTTGGTTGAGATAAGATTCTCACTGAATAAAGTCAAGATTTCATCGGTCACTTAGAGTGGATGGAGTGACATTGGTTATGATGTGCTTGAGCTTAATATTAAGAGAATGTGGAAAGGAGAGGTTGGGTGAAAACCTGATGACATTTCAACCATATGCACACAAGGCAGTTCAGTGCAGTAAAGAACTTCCAATTGTTTGTCTAATTTTTCATGTTTTTATCTGGTTTTATTTAAAAAGTTTTTAGGAGCTTAGCCTTATGCTTTAATGCAGCCTAGTTTGTCCAGCAAAATAATATTATGCAATTTGCATACTAATACTAGGGACTTGCTAGGTGCACTCTTAGTATATATGAGCTGGGTGCTGGTGGAAGGGGCACCAACAAGTCACTGCTTTGGCGTGATTAGTTCCATATGGGCATCTGCAGTGGGGAACTTACACTATATATCATACAGTACCACGTACATGGCTGCTAAGCACTCAACATGGGGGGGGGGGGAAAGCAACCTATATAATGTATACCAATATTACCACCATACAGTGACATATATAGGGCTCTGCAGTCAGTGACCATATACTGATAGATAATGGCTATACACAAGGCTCTGCAAATCGTATACAGTGATCATATATTTATAGATACCGGCTATACACAAGGCTCTGCAGAAGGTATACAGTGACCCTATACTGATAGATACAGGCTCTGCAGATGGTATACAGTGACCCTATACTGATAGATACAGGCTCTGCAGATGGTATACAGTGACCCTATACCATACCTCCCAACCATCCCGATTTCAGCGGGACATTCACGATTCCGGTGACGTGTCCCGCGGTCCCAGTTGAAGGGAGGTATGCCCAGAGGACGCAGATCTGAGTTGAACACATACGCGGCTAAAGCAAGGAGCTGTCACAGCTCAGCTCCTTGCTTCGCCGATGCACGCCGGCTACTGGCTGTGTAGATGCGATGTGATGACGTCACATTGCGCCTACAACTGTGTGCGAGAGAGAGAGAGAGGCGTGGAGAGAGTGGTGGGGGAGTGAGGAGAAGGTAAGTGTAATGTGTACACCGAGGTGGAACATGAAACTGGGGGCAGATGAAGGAGAGGACATGAATCTGAGGGCAGAGATGGAGGGGACATGAATCTGGGGGCAGAGATGGAGGGGACATGAATCTGGGGGCAGAGATGGAGTGGGGACATGAAACTGGGGGAGAGATAGAGGGGGGACATATAATTTATGGGTGCCTGTAGGAGGATTATGCTGTGTCCAGGCACATGAAAAATTTATGAGAATGGGCGGAGTCAACACAAGTGGGCGGGGCTAAACTATGTGCGCCGCACATTTTGTCCCTCTTTCGGTTCTTCAAAAGTTGGGAGGTATGCCTATACTGATAGATACAGGCTCTGCAGATAGTATACAGTGACCCTATTCTGATAGATGCTGGCTTTACACAAGGTTGTGCCGACCGCTTGAGTAAATACAGTGCAGGAAAAATGTACTTTAGCCGCTCACATTTCTCAACACCCCACCCACATTATCTTCATCTACACAAAGTCTCCTGCTGCTGCCCCTAATTATAAAATATTTAATATAAAAACCCTGTGGAATGAATTATACCACCCCATGTAAGTATCTTTATATTAATAATACCTCCTCTGTGCTTGCTTAAATTAATAACCCAAAAATTAAACACAAGATTTTTTTCTTCCAATTTCACCTCATTCAGAATTTTTTTTCAAACTTCCCAGTACATTGCATAGTATACTGAATGGAGCTATTACAAAGTACAGGTAGTCCTCGACTTATGACGTTGATCCGTTCTTACGCGGCGTCGTAAACCGAATTTCGACGTAGGTCAGAAACATACATAACTGTATCATATGATGCTGCATAGGAACGGATCAATGTGATTTAGTGTGCAGCGGCTTGGAACCGAGGAAGACTGTACCATATACAGTACAGTACAGTCTTCCTCGGTTCCGAGCTGCTGCAGACTAAATCACGTACTGTACAGGGAGAGCTGGCAGCTTGCGTTTATGTGGGAGCTGACTTTTTCTCATAGGACTGCATTGGCCAGCGTTGATTGGATAGTGTACAGCATTCGGCCAATCAACGCTGGTTCTGCTGGAGGCTCGTCTGTGAGGAGGTGGAGTCTAAGATCAGACCACAGCAGTCTCCATTGTGGTCTAATCTTAGACTCCGCCTCCTGGCCAGTATTGATTGGTTGAATGCTGTACACTGGCCAATCAATGCTGGCCAATGCATTCCTATGAGAAAAAGTCATAGTAAAATATATTGCAAATTTGTAACTCTACTAGTAACCAAATCCATATGTGACACATAGATTTCTCTTAGATTCTTTACCCATTTGTTACATGAAGACAAAAGGGAATGCGTCAAGAGAAAATTACCTTTTTTTTTCTTTTTAAATCGATTTACATAGTAAACATATTTTTCAAAAATTTTGGTCAGGTTTTTCTGAATTTTCCAATTTATTTAAGCTATATATTTAAATTCCTAAAATCTTTTAGTTTTGACTCTGGCCTCAAAACCAAATAATATGCTGAGAATTTCTGTTTTCTGTAGGAGATTTTTTTTGCAACAGCCATCACAGCTATAACATAACTCTCCAGATCTTTGTATCTATGGTTTGTATCTCTCCAGGAGACAAGTCACAAACTATTTTAGGCTTAATGGCAAAACTTGGAATTGCAAGATTTAAAAAAAAAAAATTATAGATAACATGGAAAATGAAAAACATCATCAAAAATTCTTAAAACATGTTTTTAACATAAAAATGTGAATTACT
Source organism: Leptodactylus fuscus (assembly GCF_031893055.1). Classification (NCBI taxonomy): domain Eukaryota; kingdom Metazoa; phylum Chordata; class Amphibia; order Anura; family Leptodactylidae; genus Leptodactylus; species Leptodactylus fuscus. Next base: position 32,649,253 of record NC_134274.1, read on the forward strand.
AAGTAATTTCCCAGTGGCATTCTCCCTTTAACCTTTTTTTTCATCTGTAATTTTTATTAAAGATATTTTCAATAGACAATCCAAAAACAGAAACACAGAAATGGGAGGGAAGGGGCAAATACCCCAAACTTTCAAACAGTAGGATGCAATCACATAATCAAAGCCCATGGGCCTACTAAAAAGAAAGAAAAAAAGAGGGGGGGGGGGACAAAGACAAGACAAAAGACAAAGGAACGGAACAGGAGGAAGGAATGGGGCGAGGGGGAACCGGAATCAAAAATCCTGCAGGATATAATAAGCATCCCAAGGGGCCCAAATAGACTGAAAGGCATCAAGGGTATTATTAAGACTTGCAGTCAGGGACTCAAGGCTCCACACATCCTTCATCCTGGCCAGCAATACAGGATCGTTGGGGGTGGGGGTGGGGGGGGCTAGACTCTTCCAATGTTTAGCTCTGAGGGTCTTAGCTGCTGTGAAAGACATAGGAAAAGTCTGGACACCCTCCAACCCAGGCATCTAGGGGGAGGCCAAGGAGGTAAACAAGGAGATAAAGAGGGACCCCCCGAAAAAAGAGAGCAGCTGTCAGAGCCCTAACCTCCCTCCAGAAGCCCAAAATAAGAGGATACATCCAGAAAATGTGGTGAAGGGCACCCACTGGAGTTTGGCAGCACCAACACCCTGGGGATATCGCTGGTTCAAAGAGCAGGGGTATGATACCAGTTCATCAACAGCTTATACTGAGCCTCACACATTGAGAAGACTTCTGAGCACGAGACCATACAATCTGCCACTGTCCCGGAGAGATAGGTCTACCCACTGCCTCCTCCCATTTAGTCATATAATGGTGGCACAGGGGGCATCCCCAGTATAGGAGGACAGAAGCTGATAAATGTAGGAAACAAGGTATCTTGTAGAAGTGCCCATACGAAAAATCTTCTCAAAGGCAGTGGGGAGAGTTACTGTAAGGGACCCATAGAGTGAGCAAACAATTTGGACCACCTGAGAGTAGTGAAGCCATTCTGTGGAGTGGAGACCCATGGTAGTTGTGAGATAATCAAGGGACCTGTGATCCAGGGTCACAGAGTCAACCATATCAGCAATCCAGAAAAGGCCGACTCTGGACCACACTCTGACCATAGCAGAGGACAGACTATCCGGCCAGAGAGGATTAAACAAGATGGATATCAATGAGGAGCAAGAAGAATTCCAGGGGTCACCTAGCACAACAGGTGGACCAAACAGACCTAGTAAAGTGAATAGGGCCAAGAACGGTGGAGGAGAGGGGGGCGGGGGGGGGAGAGCCAACCCACAGCAGTGCATTAGGATGCATGGGTGAAAGCCAGCTATCTTTAATCTTAAAGTTACAGATGCATCAAAAAGTTATTTCACTATATACTGGCTAAAAAGCATACAATACACATTGTAGATATAACTGTATGTAGCAGTACATTCATGTGACTATATATACTAGGTACATTTTGTATATATGTTATTCATTTTTGGATCAATTACTGTTACTGATCACTTCTCCTTTTATTACAGTAAGTTACCAAAGGGGGTGCTGAAGATGCGTTTACTACAACTGAAATGTCACTTCACTTGGAAACTTCTTTTGAAGAACAAAGAACTCGATGAATTAGAAGACAAATTTTCTAACCAGTTGACATTTCTTGTCACCAAGAACAAATACATGGTGTACAATCTACTGGCCTATGTGATGCATCTGAAAGGAGACTACACAAAGGCTATTGAAAATTTGCAAAAAGCAGAAGAAATGATTAAAGAGAACAATCCAGACGGGACTGATCAAAAATATTTGGTGACATATGGGGATTATGCATGGGTGTTCTACTACTTAAACCAGTATGAAGATTGTCAACAATACATAGAAAAAGTAGAGAAGATTTATAAGGAACTAAAAGGTGCACCAGACATAGCTGACATCTATGGAGAGAAGGCCTGGTCACTGTTACAGTTTTCTGGCCAGTATTATGAAGATGCAAAACAATGCTTTGAGAAGGCTTTGGAGCTAGAGCCAGAAGATCCTGAGTGGATCACTGGATATGCAACAGTGGTCTATAGACTGGAAGGTTTCTGGGGTGGAAATTTTCCTGCTACAGAATGTAAATCACTGGATCTACTGAAACGTGCAATAGAGAAGAATCCAAATGATGCCGTGGTGAAGGCTCTTCTGGCGTTAAAGCTGCAAGACCTGGATAGAACTGATGAGGGAAGACCATATATTGAAGAAGCCATAAAACAAGCCCCAAACCTTCCATATTTACTCCGTTATGTTGCTAAGTTTTACAGGAGAGCTGGGATGATAGATGAGGCCTTGCGTGTCCTAAAAACTGCAGTAGATCTCATCCCAAATTCTTCATTTGTAAATCACCAAATAGGACTGTGTTACAGACAAAAGTATCTCATGTGCAAAAAGCAGTTTGGAAACTGGAACTTTTATAACAAATACAAGGATTCTGAAGAAGTGAAGGATCTCATCCAAAATACCCTCTTCCATTTTGAAAAGACGCTGGAGTTGAAGAAAACATATATATATGGTTTCATAGACTTAGCCAATATGTACTCTGAAAGCAACGAATATCAAAAGGCCGAGGACACATTTAGAACCGTTATGGCACGTCACAATCTCATGGATGATGAGAAGCAGCAAGTTTTTTACAATTATGGACGTTTCAAGGAATATCACATGAAGTCTGAATCTCAAGCCATCGACTACTATAAAAAATGTATGCAGATTACATCGCCCAGTAGAGACAGAGAGTGCAGTGAAAAGGCTCTAAAAAGAATTTCTTCGAAGAAGTTTAGGAAAAATCTTCACGATGCTGAGGGTTTTGCTTTGCTTGGCTTTGTCCATAAGACTAATGGGGAAAGGAATGAAGCAATTGATTGCTATGAAGAAGCCTTGAAATATGACCCTTACAATGAAGAATATGTGAGCGAACTATCTGAGCTGAAACTGATGATATAACATGTGATGTGTAATGTGTCTTCAACATACTGATCTAATGTGAACAATGAAATACTAGATATGAAGTGGGGAGAGGGGGGATATGCAGCTGCAGTTGTATCTGTATAAATGATTAAATTAATGAAGTATTAGAGGTTACTTAGTATATAATAAGGGCACTATAACAGTAGTATTTGCCCATTATTACAGTTCAATCCAACACAATGAGAGTGATTATTATGAAACCACCGTTTTAGGGGCTAACAATTTTAAAAGGGCTATTACTCTGCTGCTGCAAGGCTCAACTCACCCAAAGGGCAAAAAACTCTGCTGGTGCAAGGCTGAACTAACTTAAAGGGCCTAAGACTCTGCAGGTAGAAGGCTGAAGTCACCTGAAGGGCCTCAATCTCTACTGGTAGTTCAGCTTAAGGGACGCTAACTTAATTTGGAAGGGCTCACGTGAAGGGCCAGAAAAATAATTTTTGGAGGTCTCACCACATCACACACACATAAACAATGACAGTTAAGGGTGGGGGCTGTTGGATTTCCCATTGCCTATGCCATCTGTGGTTGTCATGGGCAATGTGATTTAAAGGGGTGCATGGTAATGTTTCTTTAGCTTTAAATTTGTGTTTCCTTCCATACTGTTGTGGAGGAAAGAAGGTTTCCAGGTATTTTTCCACTTTCTATATTGAGTTTGGAGTGTGTAGTTGATAGGCTGTGATAGTGGGGTAATCCTGGAACTTGGACATGTTAGATGCCCCAGACATGCTTCTCCTGCTGTCCTAGTTGTATTCCACAGGTGTTGGCATAATTTCCTGGGGTGTCATTGTGACTCTCCTTAGTCGAATTTGGGTTTCCCCTGAAACGAGCATTTATTTCCCATAGACTATAATGGGATTTGATATTCGGTTGAATATTGTGGCTCTACTCGAAACGAACATCAAATATTGAATATTTCACTACTCGCTCATTTCTAGTTATAACTATACTGTAACTCCAGTATATATGCTATCCAATCTGTTGAAGAATTACAGTATATATATAATATATACTCTATACTCTATATACTAATATATAATATGGGCACAGGTTGTGTTTTCAGAGTTTCCTTCACCTCTGCTTTTTTTTTTTGCTTTTATTTTTGGATAGGTTTTAAATTCATGTAACGTTGCATAACATTGCCAAAATGTACAAAATATATGCTTTCTATCCAATCTGTTGTGGTCCCTGGAGTTATTAAACACAAGTTTATAGCAGTAATGGGGGACTTTATAAAGGCCTTACATGCAGCCTTTGACTCAATCACATTCAATGTCCTATATCCAGAGTAGTGATGGATGAAACATAACAAGGCAGGTTTTGGGGGTTCACCTCTCAGTAATTCAGTAAAATTGGGACCAGCTGGCTGACATTTTGCTTTCAATTTTAGGAAGAAGCAAAATTGTGCAAAAATAATAAAAAAAAAAAACATGTTTGCTCACCTCTCCTGGACTCCACCATGGAATCCTCTGGCACTCTGGTTTTCTTCCCAGGCCATCTTGTTCAGCCTCATGGGAATGGTGATGGTGACGTTGTCATCATGCTTGCTTTGATGCTGCAACAAAGAGAATGACACTGTAGCATGAAACTGTCATGACTAGAGATGAGCGAACAGTGTTCTATCGAACTCATGTTCGATCGGATATTAGGCTGTTCGGCATGTTCGAATCGAATCGAACACCGCGTGGTAAAGTGCGCCATTACTCGATTCCCCTCCCACCTTCCCTGGCGCCTTTTTTGCTCCAATAACAGCGCAGGGTAGGTGGGACAGGAACTACGACACCGGTGACGTTGAGAAAAGTAGGCAAAACCCATTGGCTGCCGAAAACATGTGACCTCTAATTTAAAAGAACAGCGACGCCCAGCTTCGCGTCATTCTGAGCTTGCAATTCACCGAGGACGGAGGTTTCCGTCCAGCTAGCTAGGGCTTAGATTCTGGGTAGGCAGGGACAGGCTAGGATAGGAAGGAGAAGACAACCAACAGCTCTTATAAGAGCTAAATTCCAGGGAGAAGCTTGTCAGTGTAACGTGGCACTGACGGGCTCAATCGCCGCAACCCAGCTTTCCCAGGATCCTGAATGGAATACACTGTCAGTGTATTCCCGTATACCCGATATATACCCCGATACCCGTTCCAACGGTGTGCCCCCCCACCTTCACCCCAGAAATACCCTGCAAGTCCCCTAGCAATAGAATTGGGGCTATATACACCCACAATTTTTACTACTGGTATACAGTGCCATTGTCTGACTGGGAATTCAAAGAATATATTGGGAATACAAATACCCTCATTTCTTGCTACTGCCATATAGTGCCAGTGTCTGACTGGGAATTCAAAGAATATATTGGGGTTACGTGCACCCACAAATTTTACTACTGGTATACAGTGCCATTGTCTGACTGGGAATTCAAAGAATATATTGGGGTTATAAATACCCTCATTTCTTGCTACTGCCATATAGTGCCAGTTTCTGACTGGTAATTCAAAGAATATATTGGGGTTACGTGCACCCACAATTTTTACTACTGGTATACAGTGCCATTGTCTGACTGGGAATTCAAAGAATATATTGGGGTTATAAATACCCTCATTTCTTGCTACTGCCATATAGTGCCATTGTCTGACTGGGAATTCAAAGAATATATTGGGGTTACGTGCACCCACAATTTTTACTACTGGTATACAGTGCCATTGTCTGACTGGGAATTCAAAGAGTATATTGGGAATACAAATACCCTCATTTCTTGCTACTGCCATATAGTGCCAGTGTCTGACTGGTAATTCAAAGAATATATTGGGGTTACGTGCACCCACAATTTTTACTACTGGTATACAGTGCCATTGTCTGACTGGGAATTCAAAGAGTATATTGGGGTTATAAATACCCTCATTTCTTGCTACTGCCATATAGTGCCAGTTTCTGACTGGTAATTCAAAGAATATATTGGGGTTACGTGCACCCACAATTTTTACTACTGGTATACAGTGCCATTGTCTGACTGGGAATTCAAAGAATATATTGGGGTTATAAATACCCTCATTTCTTGCTACTGCCATATAGTGCCAGTTTCTGACTGGTAATTCAAAGAATATATTGGGGTTACGTGCACCCACAATTTTTACTACTGGTATACAGTGCCATTGTCTGACTGGGAATTCAAAGAGTATATTGGGAATACAAATACCCTCATTTCTTGCTACTGCCATATAGTGCCAGTTTCTGACTGGGAATTCAAAGAATATATTGGGGTTACGTGCACCCACAATTTTTACTACTGGTATACAGTGCCATTGTCTGACTGGGAATTCAAAGAGTATATTGGGAATACAAATACCCTCATTTCTTGCTACTGCCATATAGTGCCAGTTTCTGACTGGGAATTCAAAGAATATATTGGGGTTACGTGCACCCACAATTTTTACTACTGGTATACAGTGCCATTGTCTGACTGGGAATTCAAAGAATATATTGGGGTTACGTGCACCCACAATTTTTACTACTGGTATACAGTGCCATTGTCTGACTGGGAATTCAAAGAGTATATTGGGAATACAAATACCCTCATTTCTTGCTACTGCCATATAGTGCCAGTGTCTGACTGGTAATTCAAAGAATATATTGGGGTTACGTGCACCCACAATTTTTACTACTGGTATACAGTGCCATTGTCTGACTGGGAATTCAAAGAATATATTGGGGTTATAAATACCCTCATTTCTTGCTACTGCCATATAGTGCCAGTTTCTGACTGGTAATTCAAAGAATATATTGGGGTTACGTGCACCCACAATTTTTACTACTGGTATACAGTGCCATTGTCTGACTGGGAATTCAAAGAATATATTGGGAATACAAATACCCTCATTTCTTGCTACTGCCATATAGTGCCAGTTTCTGACTGGTAATTCAAAGAATATATTGGGGTTTCGTGCACCCACAATTTTTACTACTGGTATACAGTGCCATTGTCTGACTGGGAATTCAAAGAGTATATTGGGAATACAAATACCCTCATTTCTTGCTACTGCCATATAGTGCCAGTTTCTGACTGGGAATTCAAAGAATATATTGGGGTTACGTGCACCCACAATTTTTACTACTGGTATACAGTGCCATTGTCTGACTGGGAATTCAAAGAGTATATTGGGAATACAAATACCCTCATTTCTTGCTACTGCCATATAGTGCCAGTGTCTGACTGGGAATTCAAAGAATATATTGGGGTTACGTGCACCCACAATTTTTACTACTGGTATACAGTGCCAATTTCTAACTAGGAATTCAAAATGCGCAAGGCTCCCGGAAAGGGACGTGGACGAGGCCGTGGGCGAGGTCGGGGGAATGGTTCTGGGGAGCAAGGTAGCAGTGAAGCCACAGGGAGTCCCGTGCCTACTCCTGTGGGGCAGCAAGCATTGCGCCACTCCACAGTGCCAGGGTTGCTTGCCACATTAACTAAACTGCAGGGTACAAACCTTAGTAGGCCCGAGAACCAGGAACAGGTCTTGCAATGGCTGTCAGAGAACGCTTACAGCACATTGTCCAGCAGCCAGTCAGACTCTGCCTCCTCTCCTCCTATTACCCAACAGTCTTGTCTTCCTTCCTCCCAAAATTCCGAAGCTTTACAGAACAATAACCCAAACTGTCCCTGCTCCCCAGAGCTGTTCTCCGCTCCTTTCATTGTCCCTCAACCTGCCTCTCCACGTCACGATTCCACGAACCTAACAGAGGAGCATCTGTGTCCAGATGCTCAAACACTAGAGTCTCCTCCATCTCCGTTCGATTTGGTGGTGGATGACCAGCAACCCACCCTCATCGACGATGATGTGACGCAGTTGCCGTCAGGGCATCCAGTTGACCGGCGCATTGTGCGGGAGGAGGAGATGAGACAGGAGTTGGAAGAGGAAGTGGTGGATGATGAGGACACTGACCCGACCTGGACAGGGGGGATGTCAAGCGGGGAAAGTAGTGTGGATGTTGAGGCAGGTGCAGCACCAAAAAGGGTAGCTAGAGGCAGAGGCAGAGGTCAGCAGCTTAGGCGAAGCCAGGCCACACCCGGAATCTCCCAAGATGTTCCAGTTCGTACCCAGCCCCGAAAAACTCCCACCTCGAGGGCACGTTTCTCGAAGGTGTGGAGTTTTTTCAAGGAATGCGCCGAGGACAGATATAGTGTTGTCTGCACAATTTGCCTCTCGAAATTGATTAGGGGCTCTGAGAAGAGCAACCTGTCCACCACTTCAATGCGCCGTCATTTGGAATCCAAGCACTGGAATCAGTGGCAGGCAGCAACGGCAGGACAAAGGCCGCCTGCCGTTCACGCCACTGCCACTGCCTCTGCCACTGCCTCTGCCACTGCCACTGCTGACTGTGCTGGCGATGCACTCCAGAGGACGAGCCAGGACACCACTTCATCTGCCTCCGCCACTTTGTTGACTTCTACCTCATCCTCCCCTGGTCCTGTCTTATCTCCTTCTCCTGCACCATCAAAGGCACCATCAGGCGTTTCTTTACAACAACCCACCATCTCTCAGACATTGGAGCGGCGGCAGAAATACACTGCTAACCATCCACACGCGCAAGCCTTGAACGCCAACATCGCTAAACTGCTGGCCCAGGAGATGTTGGCGTTCCGGCTTGTTGAAACTCCCGCCTTCCTGGACCTGATGGCAACTGTGGCACCTCGCTATGCCGTCCCTAGCCGTCACTACTTCTCCCGGTGTGCCGTCCCCGCCTTGCACCAGCACGTGTCACTCAACATCAGGCGGGCCCTTAGTTCCGCGCTTTGCACAAAGGTCCACTTGACCACCGACGCGTGGACAAGTGCATGCGGACAGGGACGCTACATTTCACTGACGGCACACTGGGTGAATGTAGTTGAGGCTGGGACTGCTTCCCAAACTGGCCCGGTGTACCTCGTCTCCCCGCCTAACATTCCTGGCAGGGACACGAGAAGAACACCCCCCTCCTCCTCCTCCTCTACCGCCTCCTCCTCCGCCACCGCCTCCTCCTCCGCCACCGCCTCCTCCTCCGCTGTTAGATTGACCCCAGCTACGAGTTGGAAACGTTGCAGCACTGGCGTTGGTAGACGTCAGCAGGCTGTGCTGAAGCTGATCAGCTTGGGGGACAGACAGCACACTGCCTCCGAGGTGAGGGATGCCCTCCTCGATGAGACGGCAATATGGTTTGAGCCGCTGCACCTGGGCCCAGGCATGGTCGTTTGTGATAACGGCCGGAACCTGGTAGCAGCTCTGGAGCTTGCCGGACTCCAACATGTTCCATGCCTGGCCCACGTCTTCAACCTAGTGGTGCAACGTTTCCTAAAGAGCTACCCCAATGTTCCAGAGCTACTGGTGAAAGTGCGGCGCATGTGCGCCCACTTTCGCAAGTCGACAGTAGCCGCTGCTAGCTTAAAATCTCTCCAGCAACGCCTGCATGTGCCACAACACCGGCTTTTGTGCGACGTCCCCACACGCTGGAACTCAACGTTTCAGATGTTGAATAGAGTGGTTGAGCAGCAGAGACCTTTGATGGAATACCAGCTACAAAACCCTAGGGTGCCACAAAGTCAGCTGCCTCAGTTTCACATCCATGAGTGGCCATGGATGAGAGACCTTTGTGACATCCTACGGGTCTTTGAGGAGTCCACAAGGAGGGTGAGCTCTGAGGATGCGATGGTGAGCCTTACAATCCCGCTCTTGTGTGTTCTGAGAGAATCCCTGATTGACATCAGGGATAACTCAGATCACACAGAGGAGTTAGGGATAGCATCCGATCCGTCACAGCTGGAGAGTAGGTCCACACATCTGTCCGCTTCACTGCGTTTAATGGAGGAGGAGGAGGAGGAGGAGGAAGAAGAGTTGTCCGATGATGTGATGGTGATACAGGAGGCTTCCGGGCAACTTCGAATCGTCCCATTGTTGCAGCGCGGATGGGTAGACATGGAGGATGAGGAGGAAATGGAGATTGAACTTTCCGGTGGGGCCAGAGGAGTCATGCCAACTAACACTGTGGCAGACATGGCTGAGTTCATGTTGGGGTGCTTTACAACCGACAAGCGTATTGTCAAAATCATGGAGGACAACCAGTACTGGATCTTTGCTATCCTTGACCCCCGGTATAAAAACAACATCTCGTCTTTTATTCCGGTAGAGGGGAGGGCCAATCGCATCAATGCTTGCCACAGGCAATTGGTGCAGAATATGATGGAGATGTTTCCAGCATGTGACGTTGGCGGCAGGGAGGGCAGTTCCTCCAGTAGGCAACCAAGTTCTCACCGGTCCACACAAACGAGGGGCACACTGTCTAAGGTCTGGGACACCTTGATGGCACCCCCTCGCCAAAGTGCCGCCACGGAGGGTCCTAGTGTCACCAGGCGTGAGAAGTATAGGCGCATGTTGCGGGAATACCTTTCCGACCACAGCCCTGTCCTCTCCGACCCCTCTGCGCCCTACACGTATTGGGTGTCGAAGTTGGACCTGTGGCTTGAACTTGCCCTATATGCCTTGGAGGTGCTGTCCTGTCCTGCCGCCAGCGTCCTATCTGAGAGGGTGTTCAGTGCAGCCGGTGGCATCATCACTGACAAGCGCACCCGTCTGTCAGCTGAGAGTGCCGACCGGCTCACTTTGATAAAAATGAACCACCACTGGGTAGAGCCGTCATTTTTGTGCCCACCTGTGTAAAGCACCCCAACATGAAACTCCATGTCTGTACTCAACCTCTCCAATTCCTCCGCATCCTCATACTCATCCACCATAAGCGTTGCACAATTCTGCTAATACTAGGCTCCCTCCACCCTGATTTCCCCCAACTCTGCTGGTTAGAGGCTCCCTCCACCCTGATTTCCACCAACTCTGCTGGTTAGAGGCTCCCTCCACCATGAATTTGCCCAAACTGGGCTGTTTAGAGGCTCCCTCCACCATGAATTTGCCCAAACTGGGCTGTTTAGAGGCTCTCTCCACCATGAATTGGTCCAAACTGGGTTTTTTAGAGGCTCCCTCCACCATGAATTGGTCCAAACTGGGCTGGTTAGAGGCTCCCTCCACCATGAATTTGCCCAAACTGGGCTGTTTAGAGGCTCCCTCCACCATGAATTGGTCCAAACTGGGCTGGTTAGAGGCTCCCTCCACCATGAATTGGTCCAAACTGGGCTGGTTAGAGGCTCCCTCCACCATGAATTGGTCCAAACTGGGCTGGTTAGAGGCTCCCTCCACCATTAATTGGTCCAAACTGGGCTGGTTAGAGGCTCCCTCCACCATGAATTGGTCCAAACTGGGTTTTTTAGAGGCTCCCTCCACCATGAATTGGTCCAAACTTGGCTGTTTAGAGGCTCCCTCCACCATGAATTGGTCCAAACTGGGCTGGTTAGAGGCTCCCTCCACCATTAATTGGTCCAAACTGGGCTGGTTAGAGGCTCCCTCCACCATGAATTTGCCCAAACTGGGCTGTTTAGAGGCTCCCTCCACCATGAATTTGCCCAAACTGGGCTGTTTAGAGGCTCCCTCCACCATGAATTGGTCCAAACTGGGTTTTTTAGAGGCTCCCTCCACCATGAATTGGTCCAAACTGGGCTGGTTAGAGGCTCCCTCCACCATTAATTGGTCCAAACTGGGGTGGTTAGAGGCTCCCTCCACCATTAATTGGTCCAAACTGGGCTGGTTAGAGGCTCCCTCCACCATTAATTGGTCCAAACTGGGCTGGTTAGAGGCTCCCTCCACCATTAATTGGTCCAAACTGGGCTGGTTAGAGGCTCCCTCCACCATTAATTGGTCCAAACTGGGCTGGTTAGAGGCTCCCTCCACCATGAATTGGTCCAAACTGGGTTTTTTAGAGGCTCCCTCCACCATGAATTGGTCCAAACTTGGCTGTTTAGAGGCTCCCTCCACCATGAATTGGTCCAAACTGGGCTGGTTAGAGGCTCCCTCCACCATTAATTGGTCCAAACTGGGCTGGTTAGAGGCTCCCTCCACCATGAATTTGCCCAAACTGGGCTGTTTAGAGGCTCCCTCCACCATGAATTTGCCCAAACTGGGCTGTTTAGAGGCTCCCTCCACCATGAATTGGTCCAAACTGGGTTTTTTAGAGGCTCCCTCCACCATGAATTGGTCCAAACTGGGCTGGTTAGAGGCTCCCTCCACCATTAATTGGTCCAAACTGGGGTGGTTAGAGGCTCCCTCCACCATTAATTGGTCCAAACTGGGCTGGTTAGAGGCTCCCTCCACCATTAATTGGTCCAAACTGGGCTGGTTAGAGGCTCCCTCCACCATTAATTGGTCCAAACTGGGCTGTTTAGAGGCTCCCTCCACCATTAATTGGTCCAAACTGGGCTGGTTAGAGGCTCCCTCCACCATGAATTTGCCCAAACTGGGCTGTTTAGAGGCTCCCTCCACCATGAATTGGTCCAAACTGGGTTTTTTAGAGGCTCCCTCCACCATGAATTTGCCCAAACTGGGCTGGTTAGAGGCTCCCTCCACCATGAATTGGTCCAAGCTGGGTTTTTTAGAGGCTCCCTCCACCATGAATTTGCCCAAACTGGGCTGGTTAGAGGCTCCCTCCACCATGAATTGGTCCAAGCTGGGTTTTTTAGAGGCTCCCTCCACCATGAATTTGCCCAAACTGGGCTGGTTAGAGGCTCCCTCCACCATGAATTGGTCCAAACTGGGCTGGTTAGAGGCTCCCTCCACCATGAATTTGCCCAAACTGGGCTGTTTAGAGGCTCCCTCCACCATTAATTGGTCCAAACTGGGCTGGTTAGAGGCTTCCTCCACCATGAATTTGCCCAAACTGGGCTGTTTAGAGGCTCCCTCCACCATGAATTGGTCCAAACTGGGTTTTTTAGAGGCTCCCTCCACCATGAATTTGCCCAAACTGGGCTGTTTAGAGGCTCCCTCCACCATGAATTGGTCCAAACTGGGCTGGTTAGAGGCTCCCTCCACCATGAATTGGTCCAAACTGGGCTGGTTAGAGGCTCCCTCCACCATGAATTGGTCCAAACTGGGCTGGTTAGAGGCTCCCTCCACCATTAATTGGTCCAAACTGGGCTGGTTAGAGGCTCCCTCCACCATGAATTTGCCCAAACTGGGCTGGTTAGAGGCTCCCTCCACCATGAATTGGTCCAAACTGGGTTTTTTAGAGGCTCCCTCCACCATGAATTTGCCCAAACTGGGCTGGTTAGAGGCTCCCTCCACCATGAATTGGTCCAAACTGGGGTTTTTAGAGGCTCCCTCCACCATGAATTTGCCCAAACTGGGGTGTTTAGAGGCTCCCTCCACCATGAATTTGCCCAAACTCTGCTGGTTAGAGGCTCAATCCACCCTGATTTTCAAAACAAATGTTGGTGCCAACCTCAACTTACTACAAGGGCCAAATTCACTGCTGGTGACAAGCTCTCCTCACTGCAAGTGCCAAATACACATGTTTCAAGGTGTTTTCCTACTGTCAGAGAGGTGGTATTGAGTGTGTAAAGTGTGTAGTTGTTAGGCTGTGATGTTGGGGTAATAGAGGGTCTTTGGTGTGTTAGATGCCCCCAGACATGCTTCCCCTGCTGTCCCAGTGTCATTCCAGAGGTGTTGGCATCATTTCCTGGGGTGTCATAGTGGACTTGGTGACCCTCCAGACACGGATTTGGGTTTCCCCCTTAACGAGTATCTGTTCCCCATAGACTATAATGGGGTTCGAAACCCGTTCGAACACACGAACATTGAGCGGCTGTTCGAATCGAATTTCGAACCTCGAACATTTTAGTGTTCGCTCATCTCTAGTCATGACGTCACCCTGACATACGGCCATTGAAGCTCAATCACAGCTTATATGCTGAGCAGTCTAAATAAGATGGAGGTTGCCCTGGGAAGAAGACCAGAGCACCAATGGATGCCATGGCAGAGCCCAGAAGAGAGGAGTTATAGTTTTGGGGTTTTTTTGCACACCTTCCCTGGTTTTTATACACAGTATTTATACACCACATATAGCGAGGCCAGCATGAGCAATTACTCTAGTATATGAGCACGATCTATACTCAGCCGGGTCCTGCTTCAACTCTTCAAGGTTCTTCTCGTTACCAGCAAGTTCACATTTCTTTGGTAACTGGATTGCATTTATCTTTGTTGCTTCAATATGATGGTGATTCTAAGAATTGGCAGACATATCTAAGACAGTGCACCATCCACTCCGAATGCATGCTCCAGATATATCACTGGTTGAGGTACTCCGTGTCCGTCTCCTTGCCTAATTATTATCTTTCCACTCCAGAGATGATCAGTACCTAAACATTTTATCCTAAAGGCTTCCAGGCTTGTCATCATAAACTTTATTATACTGAAGATACACAACACCATATCACAATATACAGTACTGCTCTTCCTTACATAGCTCTGTAGATGGAAATAGAAAAACACTTTTTGCAAACTTTCACATAGTGAAGTATACCAAACTATATAAATTAGATATTTCCATAATTATATTTAGCAGACAAATTCTTTTAATATGCAAAAAAAAAAAAAAAAAAAAAGGCAGAATTAAAGGTATATACGATGTTCGATTAAATGAAGGACTGTGGGTCATATACATCTCATACAGTGAAGCGAAGGTCAGTTCACCTTGTTTAACTGCGCATGCGCCCAAAGTGTGAGCGTGGTTCCAAAGTCCCTCAGTGAACTCATCTCAGCAGACACCAGACACCTTCAGGTTTCAATTCCTGTGGTACTAGAGAACTCCAAACACTTGTCTCATGCAACCTAAGGTAGCATCTTGCTCTGGAAGTTATGAAAGTAATTGTATGGTAGTATGGAAGTTATTGTATGGCAGCGCCGCACCTCCCATGAGGCGACCTGAAGCGAGCGCTTCAGGTGGCGCTATGCCAGGGCCTCAGGGAGGGCGGCATTTTTGCTAACCTAAGCCAGTCCAGGACAAGCTTTCCTGGACTGGCTTAGCACCGAGCGGTGGTTTGGGGAGGCCACTGGAGCAGCGCTGCTCCAACAGCCTCCCCTCATGCTCAGGCAGAGAGCAGGCAGTCTCCGGGCCTGCTCTCTGCCGGCGAACGGCGCTAAGCCCCGCCCCCTTCGATTCGCTACACCCCCTCCGCTCAGCCACGCCCCCGCTCCGCCCCCTCCCCGGCGGGGGGGTGGCTTTCTGTAGTTCGCCTCAGGCGGCGAAAGGGGCAGGTTCACCCCTGTTGTATGGTATACTGGGTGGGAGAGACCTGTGTATATGTAATATCACATAAACATCCCTTTGATGTGGTAATTCCATTGTAGATAACAACAAATTATTAGTAGACACAGTTAGGAGCAATAATTCAGAAGAGGCCTCCTCAGGTCACAGCCTAGACCGCAGTTTGCTGTGGACTGGTCTTCAATATTGTCACTTAGCTTTGTCATATCAAATCTGAAATTAAAGAAAACAATCAGAGATTTGTAGATATGTAATATGATTTTGTTTCAGTCAAAATCCAATTGCCCAACCCATCGTCCCCCATCATCTGCTCCCTCACATGATCGCTAAGACCCAATCACAGATCACAGCGGTGACTAGGGGGCCAAATAAGATGGCAGATGGCCTAGAAAGAAGACCAGATTACCAAAAGATGACAGTGTGGAGACCGGGAAAGGTTAATATATTTTTATTTTATTCATACAGACCTTACCTGTCTTCTGTATATTACACTCTGGGGCCTGAAGAAACCACAGAGTATTACAGTCAACTTTTTCTAACACTTGCTCTGTCCAAATTAAATATTCCTGGTAAACCACGTAATATTCATGAAGAAAATATCAAGGGGTTCTCCTATCATTTCTCAGCACTTTCCTCAAGCACATTCAGGTAGAAATGATGATTGAGTGGGGCCACATGGAGGCTCAGTGGTTAGCACTGCAGCCTTGCAGCGCTGGGGTCCTGGTGTTCAAATCCCGCCAAGGGCAAAAAACCATCTGCAAGGAGTTTGTATGTCCTCCCCGTGTTTGTGTGGATTTCCATCCCATATTCCAAAGACATACTGATAGGGGGAAAAAAACAATATGCATTGTGAGCTGTATGTGGGGCTCACAATCTACAAAAAAAAAAAATGGTGATTGAGTAAAGGATGGGTATTTCTGGTAGAAATAGTAACAGGTATCTTCAGAGCCTTGACCTTGAGAAGCCTCCATGGAGATCTTAAATTACCTGATTCAGGTCCAAGACGGACAGTGAGGCAACACTCTGGTTGTCTCATCATCTCAGAACACTGACAGACCCAGACAGTGCTTTACTTGAAGGCACAGAAACCCTAAAGTTATGGCTATGAGCCATGCTACAATGCTGCCAAGTACAATGACAGAAGAAAGACTCCTCTGGAAGTGGCTTACCTGCTCAGTAACAAATCGATCTAACACTTTCAAACCAACTGCCCAACCTTTACCTACTCCATCATCTTCTATTATGGAAGAGTCAGGAGAACCACATAAACATTAGAAAGGTTGGCTAGTCACATAAAAATTATCAGATTCAGCTGACAATTCTTTAATGTGTATAGCCACCTTAAGATGATAAGCAAAGTAGCAGCAACAATGTCTTGGTCGAACTCGATGGACGTGTCTTTATTCAACCATACTAACTTTGTAACTATGTAACTATGTAACATAAGATAAAGTCACTGCAAGCACGAATATCCTTATTATTGTCTGTTTATTAACATATCTGGTTTAAGTTTCCATAACCTGCCGAATAACATCAGTCTGTTTGTGTTCTTGCCGTCACTAAGCAGTATCATTTCACCCTTCTTTCTTATTTTCCTGATAAGAGTGTGTGACTCTCTGAGGATCGTCTAACTATAAATGCATGGAAACAGGATCGATGGATTACACTCCGAAATCTCCATTCAAGGAGACAGAAGGGGCAGAAAGCTTGACAGAATGAGGTAAATAACTTCACTCTTCCCTAAATGTTACATTGAAGGGGGTTACCATCAACATAACTATATTTATACTTTTAGACAATTAGAAATTAAACATTTTTGTAACATTTTGGAGAGTTTTCTAGATTTTCTCTCACCATCTAAGTGGTACAAGTCTTTTGTATTGATTGGCTGCCAATGGACATGACCATGAATACAGGGACTATTTTTTGTGTTTATGTATAAAAAATAGGAAATTTGGTGAAAGTTTTAAAAAATTCACAATTTTTAAAATATGAAATGCTCTGGTGACGATGCCATACAAATTAGTTAATAAATTTTGTCTACCATATTTCTGGTTTATGTTGGCATCCTCTTTTAATCGTCTTTGAATTTATATTAGATATTAAAAAGCTTACAATTTTAACAGCAATTTTCCAAATTTATGAAAAATTTGACAAACCATTTGGTTGGGACGGCGTCAGTTCTAAGGGGATTTTATAGCTCTATATTTTAGAAACCTCCAATTTATACCAATGAGACAGTACCTTTGCTCGAGTTTTGTGACTTGCTCCAGTCTCCTGCTCCTCAGAACTGTCTTTCCCAGATTATTTCTACTCCTTGTGATCTAAACTTGAAGCTGCACCCCGGACTACTACTCTTTACCTTAGTGCTCCTGGCTTATTCCATCTGGCCACCAGATTCCAGCCATGTATACCAGTAATGGAACATGGGGTTTGTTACACATTTTTCAAACATTTTGAGGTTGCCCCAATCTGAAATTTTTGAGGTTCAACACTCACGAATCACTATACTCTGGGGTCTCTACATACCCTAGTGTATAATAAGTGAAGGCTCAGACAAGGTGCACAAATGTGTACACTGAATATATAGCATTTGATGTTAACAGATGTTATCACTTTTTTTTTAACAACTACTATTGCAAATTATAAATCCCCGATCTTATTTTCATAGTGAGTCTCTGAAGGGGAAACCGAAGCAGCATTTAGAACAACTTAAATGTCACTTTACTTGGAAACTTCTTTTAAAGGACACGGACCTCGAAGAACTAGAAGACAGATTGTGTGACCAGTTGACATTTTATGTGACCAAGAACAAATACATGGTGTACAATCTACTGGCCTATGTGATGCATCTGAAAGGAGACTACACAAAGGCTATTGCCAATTTGCAAAAAGCAGAAGAAATGATTAAAGAGAACAATCCGGACGGGACTGATCAAAAATATTTGGTGACATATGGGAACTATGCATGGGTGTTCTACTACTTAAACCAGTATGAAGATGCTCAAAAATACATAGAAAAAGTAGAGAAGATTTATAAAGAACTAAAAGATAAACCAGACATAGCTGACATCTATGGTGAGAAGGCCTGGTCACTGTTAACATTTTGTGGAAAATATTATGAAGATGCAAAACAATGCTTTGAGAAGGCTTTGGAGCTGGAGCCAGAAGATCCTGAGTGGATCACTGGATATGCAACAGTGGTCTATAGACTGGAAGGTTTCTATGGTGGAAATTGTCCTGCTTCAGAATGTAAATCACTGGATCTACTGAAACGTGCCGTAGAAAAGAATCCAAATGATGCCGTGGTGAAGGCTCTTCTGGCGTTAAAGCTGCAAGACCTGGATAGAACTGATGAGGGAAGACCATATATTGAAGAAGCCATAAAACAAGCCCCAAACCTTCCATGTTTATTCCGTCATGCTGCAAAGTTTTACAGGAGAGCTGGGATGGTGGATGAGGCCTTGCGTGTCCAAAAAACTGCATTAGGTCTCATCCCAAATTCTGCATCACTGCATCACCAAATAGGACTGTGTTACAGACAAAAGTATCTCATATACAAAAAGCAGTCTGAAAGCAGAAACTCTCATAACAGATACAAGGATTCTGAAGAAGTGAAGGATCTCATCCAAAATACCCTCTTCCATTTTGAAAAGACGCTGGAATTGAAGAAGACATTTATATTTGCATATATAGACTTGGCCAATATGTACTCTGAAGCAAAGGAATATCGAAAGGCAGAGGACACATTTAGAACCGTTATGGCATTTACCAATCTCGAGGAGGAGGAGAAGCAGCAGATCTATTACAATTATGGATATTTCAAAGAATATCACATGAAGTCTGAAGCTGAAGCCATCGACTACTATAAAAAGAGTTTGCAGATTACATTACTTGGAAGTAAGAGAGAATTATGTGAAGAGTCTCTAAAAAGAATTTCCTTAAGGAAGATTAGGAACAATATTCACGATGCTGAGGGTTTTGCTTTGCTCGGCTTTGTCCATAAGACTAATGGGGAAAGGAATGAAGCAATTGATTGTTACGAAAAGGCCTTGAAATATGACCCTTACAATGAAGAATATGTGAGCGAACTATCTGAGCTGAAGATGATGATATGAAAAGTTTGTCACTATGAGGTGCCATCATCTACTACGAACAGCAAAATACTAGATATGAAGTGGGGAGAGGGAGGATGCAGCTGCAGTTACAGCAGTATATTATCACATTTGTGACGTATTAGATCATAACTATTATATATTGAGAGCACTTTAAATCCTTGATTTGCACTATGTTTCGAATAACATTTGTCATAAATATATCAGCTAAGATGATGATGTAATCGCCAATTTTAAAAAATAAAGTTCTTAAAATGATTAATATGAATTTGTGTAAATCAATTATTTTATGGTAATATTCATTCGTACATTTACACACATAGTACTGTGATATGAAGACATTCATGTTAGTGTAGTCACAGAGATACTGTAAAAAAATTGCTTATAGTGCAGTTTCACAGCTCTGGTCCTCAAGTACACTTGTACATACTGTAACAGGTCATAGTTTAAGATTTTCTTGATGGTACACATGTAACATCAACATTGTCAATACATCAAAAATACCTGTCACCCACCTCTTATTTTGTGTCTGTAGTGCAGAAATTTACAACAGCCAGAAATATTACTAGCTGTTGTAACTTGATTCAGACAGCAGCTCTGTTGGGACTGAAAGGGAAGAGATGGAAGAACAGAGGGAAACTCGAAGGAGACTCTTTCTTTCTAGTCTTCTCAGCTCTGTAAGTGAAGTAAGTGTATGTATTGTGTATAAACTGTATGTACAGAAGAGTGGGCGAACCAACTCATACCGAGCATGGATTAACTGAATATTCCAAATATACTTCAGGCTGGCACCAGATTTCCTGCAAGAGTTAGGGGGCGTTCACTTTCCATGTCTGTTTTTTTTTTTTTTTTTAATCAATAAAGGAAACCTATAATAACGGACACAAATAGGCAGAAACTAGGGGCAACATGGTGGCTCAGTGGTTGGCACTGCAGCCTTACAGAACTGGAGTCCTGGGTTCGAATCCCACCAGGAACAACATCTGCAAGGAGTTTGTATGTTCTCCCCGTGTTTGCGTGGATTTCTTCCCATTCTACAAAGACATACTAATAGGGGGAAAAATGTACATTGTGATCCCTATATGGGGGCTCACAATCTACAGAAAAAAATAAACAAAACAAAAAACAAACAGTAACGGACATTAACAGATGCTTAGATGTCCGTTTTTGTTAAATGGATCCGTTAAACAGATCCATTAAAAATATGTGATGAACAGACACAAAACCATCAGTTACATCAGTTAAGGTCCATTTTTGTCCATTATTGTCCATTTTAGTCCGTTAGGTTTCAGTCTGTTTTTTGTGTTTACTTGGTTGCTATAACACCGAATGACGACAGAGAGAAAAGCAGGAAGAAGAGCTAACAATTCATTCTGGAGTTAATTTTGGAGAGGAGAGTATTGTTTCCATGTTCCAGTTCTACTTGTGCAAAGATTCCTCCATCTTTGCTTTTTGACCTAGAGATGATCAGGCTGAAGAGGTGGAATAGAATTTCCAGGCAGAGACAACGGTGAAGGCAACGCTTCTGGCTTCATCCTATTACTTCCTCCCACATGACAAGTTAAGTCTATTCCAGTCTTCCAGACAGCAACATGATATGTGATATGCAGGGCCCCCTGGAGGGCTGAAGGAGAAGAAGCGGCTGTGGCAGAAGTGGGGATAGGTAAGTAAGGACGTGGTATTTGTTGAGCGAACTACTAACTATTATTATACTGTGGGGTCTCTTCAGATCCAGTGTATAATGATCGGAGGCCCAGTGGAGGTGACCAAACATAAAAAAAACAGTGTTACTCACCTCTCCAGGGCTCTGGTGTGACTGCCTTCTGTCTTTGGACCTCTTTAAAGAAGTCATGCGGGTCAGGCTTGCATCATGACACATAATGACTCCAGTGTAACCCACATCTGTGATATCATTGAAAAGTGTCAAAGACCTGTGTCAGAGCACAGGAGAGTTAAGTATCACTTTTTTATTCTTTGATCAACAACTGCAGTTCTCCGATCATTATACTCTGAGTATAATGATAGTTCACAGGTAGTGAACCTCAAAATGTTTGCAATATTTGTAATGAACATTGTAGGGGCCACTGTGGGACATTATACTGAGTAGAGGTCACTATGGGACATTACATACAATTTACCCAATGCAGAAGTTCGGGTTAACTCTGCTAGACCTGTACATGCTGTAGACCTGATCTCAACATTGTCAGCTGTGGCATGGTGTCAGAAAATAAAGCAATAAAACTGTCATTAAATAAAGCAGAAAATTTGTAGATATGTAATATGGCATTGTGCTAAGACAAGCGCAAGATCATAAGTAATGTAGAAACCATGGAGAAAGTGAAAAAGGAAAAGCCTTATCCTTGTCTGTTTACTAACATAGCTGAGTTTCGTTTCTGTTCTTGCCGTCACTGAGCAGTTTCCTTTCTCCGTTCTCTTTGCTGTAGGATGGGCAACTCTCCAAGGATTCTGTCATTGTAAGTACATAGAGAAAGGATCCTTGGCTTCTACTTAGAATTCTTCATTTTCTATTCAAGGAGACTGAAGGAGCAGAAAACTTTGCAGAATGAGGTTTACATCTTCACATTTTTCCTATTCATTAACCTTTAAAATGCTGTAACTTTGTGAAATGCTAATAGGCCTATGTGATGTACTTACCTTGATTTCATTTCATGTCAAGTATTAGTTATATTGTATTTAGAAGATCTCCATTCAGTCTCATGATAGAATAACAGCATGTAGTTTCCAGCTGTTACGGAAAGATTGTCAAAAACATAGCAGCAAAGATTTATTGAGACCGGCATTTATCGAACAAATGACAGGTCACTTATATTGGATGGGATTTTATTGGCATTATTCACTATTTTCCATCATATTTTGCAGTGTGTAAACCTGTCCAATAAAATTAGCATAGCTAATGACCCTGGATTTTATACATATAAAAGTACAATGGGCCCTATTATAGCAATAATCTCAGAAAAAGAAATGTTGCAATTTTTATGGTTGGAAGCACCAAACACCAAAACACTAGGGACGGATAATATACATATATATATGTATATATATATATATATATATATATATATATATATATATATATATATATATATATATATTATATATATATATATATATATATATATATATATATATATATATATATAATGTCACTATTTCCAATCTCCTGCCACAATACTAAAATATCCTGGACAGCCTCTTTAAAATTACACCAAGAATATCATGGTGCCTCACACTGCAGCCAAATGGACTTTCATACTGACACCCTATCCACTGTATAGGTTATCATTATGTGATCTAAGGGGGTCTAACATCTGGACCCTGCACACTCCAGATTCTCCAGCAGTCTCCGTGTTATAGAAGCTGCTGCAGTGGACGTGAAGGCTCGTGCAGTCTGCTCCGGTTCAGGTAATAGGAGTAGCACTGGAGATCCCTGGAACCGCCGCTATACAGTAGACAGGGCTGGAGCAGACTGCACTCACTCCCCATCCACTACAGCAGCTTCCAATGCCTGGAGGATGCCTAGACATGTCATATGAGTAGTGTCTGGGTGTCAGAACTCCACAGGTTACATACTAATAACCTATACTTTGCACATTGCTACCTCCATATTGAGTAGTGGAGTGTCAGGAGCAATAGCTGACTTGTTCAGACAGATATCTGAAGTCTATGGCAAGCTTTAGTTATCTTGAACACGGAGTGGACTAAACAACGCACAATTTTAAGATACAATATTTGAGACAAATTTTTAAAAAACCTTGTAGAAAATTTGCAGATTTTTACGGTGAATTTTCTTCTGTCAATCCATCGGGTGAAATCTCTTGCAAACATACAAGTCAATCTGCAGCAAATATACTGTAGCACAGTTTGTTGCACGTATCGGCTTACAGTAGCCTTAAAGTTATAGATACATTAATGCCAAAGTTGTATGTAGGGGTAAAAATAAGTGACCCATAGAATATATGATATATAGCACATTATTGTCTGCATATTACCAATTACTAGTACTCATTATAATCCCCGATCTTATTTTCACAGTGAGCTACTGAAGGGGGAACTGAAGCAGCAGTTAGAACAACTTAAATGTCACTTTACTTGGAAACTTCTTTTAGAGGACACGGATCCCGATGAGTTAGAAAACAGGTTGTCCAACCAGTTGACATTTCATGTCGTCAAAAAAGAAAAGTTTTATAATCTGCTGGCCTATGTGATGCATCTGAAAGGAGACTGCACAAAGGCTATTGACTATTTACAGAAAGCAGAAGAAATGATTAAAGAGAACAATCCGGATGGGACTGATCAAAAATATTTGGTGACATATGGGGATTATGCATGGGTGTTCTACTACTTAAACCAGTATGAAGATTGTCAAAAATACATAGAAAAAGTAGAGAATATTTGTAAGGAACTAAAGGATATGCCAGAGGTAGCTGACATCTATGGAGAGAAGGCCTGGTCGCTGTTAAAATTTAGTGGAAAATATTATGTGGAAGCAAAACAATGCTTTGAGAAGGCTTTGGAGCTAGAGCCAGAAGATCCTGAGTGGATCACTGGATATGCAACAGTGGTCTATAGACTGGAAGGTTTCAGTGATAGAAAATGTCCTGCTTCAGAATGTAAATCACTGGATCTACTGAAACGCGCCGTAGAGAAGAATCCAAATGATGCCGTGGTGAAGGCTCTTCTGGCGTTAAAGCTGCAAGACCTGAAGAGAACTGATGAGGGAAGACCATATATTGAAGAAGCCATAAAACAAGCCCCAAACCTTCCATATTTACTCCATCATGCTGCAAAGTTTTATAAGAGAGCTGGGATGGTGGATGAGGCCTTGCGTGTCCTAAAAACTGCAGTAGATCTCATCCCAAATTCTGCATCACTGCATCACCAAATAGGACTGTGTTACAGACAAAAGTATTTCAGGTACAAAAAACGATTTGGAAACAGGAACACTTATAGCAGGCATGCGGACTCAGGAGAGTTAAAGGATCTCATCCAAAATACCCTTTTCCATCTAGAAAAGACACTGGAGATCAAGAAAACATTTGTGCATGCTCATGTAGACTTGGCCAATATGTATTGTGAAGTAAAGGAATATCAAAAAGCAGAAGACACATTTAGAACCGTTATGGCATTTACCAATCTCGTGGATGAGGAGAAGCAGCAGATCTACTACAATTATGGACAATTCAAAGAATACCATATGCATTCTGAGTCTGAAGCCATCGACTACTATAAGAAGTGTATGCAGATTACATTGCCTAGGAAAGACAGAGAATCAAGTGAAAAGTCTCTAAAACGAATTTCTTCGAAGAAGATTAGGAACAATATTCGTGATGCTTAGGGTTTTGCCTTGCTTGGCTTTGTCTATAAGACTAATGGGGAAAGGAATGAAGCAATTGATTGTTACGAAAAAGCCTTGAAATATGACCCTTACAATGAAGAATATGTGAGCCAATTCTGTGAGCTGAAGATGATGATATGACAAACAAGTAAAGAAGAAGACAGATCTTGGGGGGAATTCGATAAAACCAACAAATTTTATGTTAATCTTAACCCCTTCCCGCCGATGGCATTTTTTGATTTTCGTTTTTCATTTTTGACTCCCCTCCTTCTAAACCCCATAACTTTTTTATTCCTCTGCTCCCAGAGCCATATGAGGTCTTAATTTTTGCGGGACAAATTTTTCTTCATGATGCCGCCATTAATTATTCTATATAATGTACTGGGAAGCAGGGACAAAATTCAGAATGGGGTGGATTTGAAGAAAAAATGCATTTCTGTGACTTTCTTATGGGCTTTGGTTTTACGGCGTTCACTGTGCAGCCAAAATGACATGTCCCCTATATTCTGTGTTTCGGTACGGTTCCAGGGATACCAAATTTATATGGTTTTATTTACATTTTGACCCCTAAAAAAAATTCCAAAACTGTGTTAAAAAATTTTTTTTCTAAAAGTCACCATATTCCGATGGCCGTAACTTTTTTATACGTAAGTGTACGGGGATGCATAGGGCGTCTTTTTAATAGGGTGTACTTTTTAATTCTACCATTTTCGGGAAATGTTATTGCTTTGATCACTTTTTATTCAAATTTTTATCAGAATCAAAACAGTGAAAAAACGGCGGTTTGGCAATTTCGACTATTTTTCCTGCTACGGCGTTTACCGAACAGGAAAAATATTTTTATAGATTTGTAGAGCTGGCGATTTCGGACGCGGGGATACCTAACATGTATATGTTTCACAGTTTTTAACTACTTTTATATGTGTTCTAGGGAAAGGGGGGTGATTTGAACTTTTAATTCTTTTTATATTTTTTTATATTTTTTTTAACTTTTTTTTTTTGCATTTATTAGACCCCCTAGGGGTGTTGAACCCCAGGGGGTCTGATCACTAATGCAATGCATTACAATGCTAATGCATTGCAATGCATTGCAAAAAAGCATCCTTTCTTTTGCAGGCTGCATAGACCAGCCTGCAATAGAAAGGATTTGCAGACAAGCCTGGGAGCCTGTACAAGGCTCCCGGCTGTCATGGCAACGGGACGTCAGCCCTGGAGCATGCTCCAGGAGCCGGCGATCCTTGCCAAAATGGCGGCGCCCATGCGCCGCCGGGAAAATGGCGCCTCCGGCGCCTTTGACGGCAGCGCCGGAGGGGCTAATGCCTCCGATCGGTCTGGGGACCGATCGGAGGCATTAGAGCCGGTTGTCTACTGCTATTACGGCGCATGTCGGGAAGGGGTTAATGTTCCTTCTGCCAATGGAGCGCGCTCTTAATTCATGACGAGGCTACACCTAGGCGGATACTGCCGAATATCCTGGTGTCATATGTGCCAATTTTGTGTAACAAATGATAAAGAATATGGCGAGGGTGATAGCGCTGCTCATGTCCTGTCCCCGCCCTGGCCATTTTCAGAAAAGTATTAAGGCCAGGAGAGAAACACCACTTGCATCTATTTGAGTCACAAATCACCAGTTTGTTTCTATTTCTACCACAAAACTTGTGTAGGAGATTTGATGAATTCCCTCTTTGTGTATTAAAAAAATCCCCCTTTTTTAGTCTTCTGCGGTTGAATGTTATGAAATATACATCTTCCACATCTTACACTTTTTGTAATGTTAAATATTCTTTCAGGTTAATTTTATAAATAATCTTGTTCAATATATTATAGCTATTAGACATCCACCAAACCATCACATGTATTACAGTATATACATACACAGACAGATATAGATAATATAGTTGACCTATTTAAGCATCCAATGGGAAAACAAGATGCATAATTCTGCAAGCTAATAGTGATATATGTATTTGTGCTTTTCCTATAGGTTTCTTGAAGACTAAGGATATAGTGCAAAGTCCGACTAGACTATTCAGTGCATATTCATGGATAATATGCATGCTCCTATCATTTGCTTCGTCTATCCATGTTGGTTTGCCCTATTTAATCCACTTTAATAAATCAGTCGAACCTTTGCATTAGATTTTATTTTTCTTGTACAATGTCACCTCCAAGATAACATTGATCAAGTACCAATATATGTCTGGTATTACATATATACACTCACCGGCCACTTTATTAGGTACACCTGTCCAACTGCTCGTTAACACTTAATTTCTAATCAGCCAATCACATGGCGGCAACTAAGTGCATTTAGGCATGTAGACATGGTCAAGACAATCTCCTGCAGTTCAAACCGAGCATCAGTATGGGGAAGAAAGGTGATTTGAGTGCCTTTGAACGTGGCATGGTTGTTGGTGCCAGAAGGGCTGGTCTGAGTATTTCAGAAACTGCTGATCTACTGGGGTTTTCACGCACAACCATCTCTAGGGTTTACAGAGAATGGTCCGAAAAAGAAAAAACATCCAGTGAGCGGCAGTTCTGTGGGCGGAAATGCGTTGTTGATGCCAGAGGTCAGAGGAGAATGGCCAGACTGGTTCGAGCTGATAGAAAGGCAACAGTGACTCAAATAGCCACCCGTTACAACCAAGGTAGCCAGAAGAGCATCTCTGAACGCACAGTACGTCGAACTTTGAGGCAGATGGGCTACAGCAGCAGAAGACCACACCGGGTGCCACTCCTTTCAGCTAAGAACAGGAAACTGAGGCTACAATTTGCACAAGCTCATCGAAATTGGACAATTGAAGATTGGAAAAACGTTGCCTGGTCTGATGAGTCTCGATTTCTGCTGCGACATTCGGATGGTAGGGTCAGAATTTGGCGTCAACAACATGAAAGCATGGATCCATCCTGCCTTGTATCGGTAACGGTTCAGGCTGGTGGTGGTGGTGTCATGGTGTGGGGAATATTTTCTTGGCACTCTTTGGGCCCCTTGGTACCAATTGAGCATCGTTGCAACGCCAAAGCCTACCTGAGTATTGTTGCTGACCATGTCCATCCCTTTATGACCACAATGTACCCAACATCTGATGGCTACTTTCAGCAGGATAATGCGCCATGTCATAAAGCTGGAATCACCTCAGACTGGTTTCTTGAACATGACAATGAGTTCACTGTACTCCAATGGCCTCCACAGTCACCAGATCTCAATCCAATAGAGCATCTTTGGGATGTGGTGGAACGGGAGATTCGCATCATGGATGTGCAGCCGACAAATCTGCGGCAACTGTGTGATGCCATCATGTCAATATGGACCAAAATCTCTGGAATGCTTCCAGCACCTTGTTGAATCTATGCCACGAAGAATTGAGGCAGTTCTGAAGGCAAAAGGGGGTCCAACCCGTTACTAGCATGCTGTACCTAATAAAGTGGCCGGTGAGTGTATATATATATATATATATATATATATATATATATATATATATATATATAGTCTTGGTTTACATAAATATACAGTGGGTACAGCAGGGGTAAACCTAGGGTTTGTGCCGCCTGAGGCAGTCGTCAGAAACCCGCCCCCCCTTCCCCAGAGGGGGTGGGGCCAAGCTTAGGGGCGGGGCTGAGCAGAGGGGGCGGGGCTGAGCGGAGCGAGCATCGTTAGCAGGCAGAGAGCAGGCAGGGAGAGGACCTGCTCTCTGCTAAGTGTGAGGGGCGGTCACTGGAGCAGCGCTGCGTCCACAGGGCCACCCCAATCTACCGCTCACTTCCCGTGCCGATCTGCCGAGACGGTGATGCTAAGCCAGTCCAGGACAGCTTGTCCTTGACTGGCTTAGGTCAGCAAAAATGCCACCCTCCCCCGGGGCCCCGGCATAGCACCGCCTGAAGCGGTCGCTTCAGGTCGTCTCATGGGAGGTGCGGCGCTGGGGTACAGAAAGTATTCTGACCCCTTTAAATTTTTCACTCTGTTTCATTGCAGCCATTTGCTAAAAGCAAAAAAGTTCATTTTAATTCTCATTAATGTACTCTTAGCTCCCCGTCTTGACAGAAAAAACTGAAATGTAGATATTTTTGCAAATTTATTAAAAAGGAAAGACTGAAATATCACATGGTGATACGTATTCAGACCCTTTGCATGACACTCATATTTAAAGGGATTTCTCCCATCTCAGTGTCTCAGCACTCTGCCTGCCGTCTCACTTCTCACTTCCTGGATTTCTTCCCCCCCCTCCTCCCTCCTGCTGAATAGGACACAGAACACTTATGCAGATCAGATAACATGCAAATGTTTGTACAGAATGGACTCAGTGTTATCTGTGTGTTTACATAGAGAGATAACAGACTGGGCTTTATCAGCAAACTGCAATTATCAGGAAAAACAAACACATTTTCACAGCCTGGTAATAACCTAGTGTGAATGGTAACCAGACAAGAGCCTTCAAATGCATGGAATAAAAAACCTCTTGATCTAGGCAGCAACAGAGAAAAAAAAAAAAAAAAATGGTATCCAGCAACTTGAAAAACTCCAAATATATGTCAAACTTAACTTTTAATAATTCATTGTTTACATGACGGAGATGGTGACAAGGTGACCAAAATACATTAATTTGCAAATTATGGTGTATTTTCTTATTACAGTGTCCACCGTATGGGATATACAGTATAACACTATTATTTGATAGTTGGAGCTTATATGCACATGAGGAAACCTAACATGTGCTGTAATACACAGTGTTGTAGACTCACCATGTGTGATTGGCATAGGCAATTGCTTGTTCTCCTGGCTGCATGGCAACCCCTTGGACCCTACAATCTTATTAGGGCCCTGGACCCTTGGATGCCATATTTGCTATTGATCACGGCATCCAAGGGGTTAATCCACTGGAGTTGGATGATACTCTGGCAGTGGCTAGTCCTGAGCTCCGGCTGTGCAATACAACCAAGTGCCGAAGTACCGAGGTAATGAATCACCAGGCACACCTCCTGAGGAACTGAGCAATCAAAAAAATCTAAGTATTAAAAATTAATCTAATTATTTTACATTGTAAATGGAAAAAAGGAAGAAAAAAAATCATTATTATCTGATCTATATAGCCAGTGAAAGTTAGCGCATGCATGAATACCCTCATCACTGTTTACTAGCAGTCTCTAGTTTCGTTTCCATTCTCTTCTGCACGGCATCAGCCTGTTCTTTCCATCACTGAATGGTTTCATTTCCCCTCCTTTCTCCTCCTCCTGATGTGTGTGACTGTGGGATTGACTATAAATGCACGGACACAGGACCACCGGATTATACTCCAAAAGCTTCATCCTAGGAGACTGAAAGGACAGAAAACTTTACAGAATGAGGTAAATAATCTCCCACATTACTATACATTTTCTATATTAACCTCCAAGATGCCATAACTATGTGAAATGCTAATAGACTATATATTGTATTTTATGTCACGTTTTAGCTACAGTTTATCTAGTAGATCTCTTTTCAATCTCATGATGTACTAATAGCTTGCAGAATCTGGTTGGTTTAGAAAAGATTTTGCACTTGTAATGTAATGTGCATGTTTTTTGCAGGGGAATAAATAGGGATGCTGGTAGGTTATGTATTTGTATACCTCCCTACTTTCAAAGAACAGAAAGCTAAACAGATTGTGAAGCTGCAAATTTAGCCCACACACGTCTACTTTAACTCTGCTTATTCCCATCCATTTCTCTTGTACCCCTATACAGTATAATGTTCCTACAGTCACCCCCACATTATATTGTCATCCTCCTGATGATCCCACAGTTTAATGTCCCCTTATCTGACTCCTCAGTTTAATGCCCCCCTCATCTAACCCCCCCAGTTTAATGCCCCCCTCATTTGGCCCCCCAGTTTAATGTCCTCTTCATCTGGCCCCCCAGTTTAATGCCCCTCTGATCTCATTCCCCAGTTTAATGTCCCCCTCATCTCTGATCCCCCCAGTTGAATGCCCCCCCATTTGGCCCCCCAGTTTCATGTCCCCATCATCTGGTCCCCCCAGTTTAATGCCCTCCTCATTTGATCTCCCAGTTCAATGTTCCCCTCATCTGACCCACCTCAGTTTAATGACCCCCTTTATCTTCTCTCAGTTTAATGTCCCCCTTTATCTTCCCTCAGTTTAATGTCCCTCTTCATCTGCGCCCTTATCTGACTCCCAGTTTAATGTCCCCCTCATCTGACCTCCAAGTTAAATGTCTCCCCTCATCTGGCGCCACAGTGTAATGCCTCCCTCATCTGACCCCCAGTTTAATGTCCCCTTATGTGGCCCCCAGTTTAATGCCCCCCCATCTAACCCCACAATTTAATGTCCTTCATCTGGCCCCCAGTTTAATGTCCTACTCATCTGCCCCCTCTCCAGTTTAAAGCCCCCCTCATCTGCCCCCCCAGTTTAATATCCCCTTCATCTGCCCCCCCCAGTTTAATGCCCCCCTCATCTGGTTCCCCAGTTAAATGACCCCCTCATCTGACCTCCCAGTTTAATGTACCCCTCATCTGAACCCTTCTTCCATAGTTGTTCCTTAAAGTGTAACTAAATGAATCACAGATTTCTTGCGAAACCAGAAACATTTTGTTAATATTGACTCATGTGGTTGCATTGTATTGTACACTGTATAATAGTATTATGCTACTGTCACTGCATCACTTCTTATTTTAGTATGTTCTGGTATAGACTTGGTGCGGGGATTTCCTCCATAGTTGTGCTGCAAGCAGTATCTTTGTTCCTACCAAAGTACAACTTATGCATGATACAGGTTAATGTTTTCTACCATGCCAGGGTAGCAACAACCCTGAAGTCCAGAAGTCAGACTAGTTTAGACTAGTACCTTTCCCAAAAGCCAGTGGTGCAGACTGTAGCAACAGCCTTGAGTAGCATGATTGAAGGGATGGCTGTGAAGTTCTTCTGTACTAATTGTCAATCCCCTATCTTATTTTCACAGTGGGTCACAAAAGGGGGCACTCAAGGTGCGTTTACTACAACTAAAATGTCACTTTACTTGGAAACTTCTTTTAAGGGACACAGACCCCGAAGAACTAGAAGGAAGATTATATGACCAGTTGACATTTCTTGTGACCAAGAACAAATACATGGTGTACAATCTACTGGCCTATGTGATGCATCTGAAAAGAGACTACACAAAGGCAATTGAAAATTTGCAAAAAGCAGAAGAATTGATTAAAGAGAACAATCCAGATGGGACTGATCAAAAATATTTGGTGACATATGCAAACTATGCATGGGTGTTCTACTACTTAAACCAGTATGAAGATGCTCAAAAATACATAGAAAAAGTAGAGAAGATTTGTAAAGAACTAAAAGATAAACCAGACGTATCTGAAATCTATGGAGAGAAGGCCTGGTCACTGTTAAAATTTTGTGGACAATACTATGAAGATGCAAAACAATGCTTTGAGAAGGCTTTGGAGCTAGAGCCAGAAGATCCTGAGTGGATCACTGGATATGCAACAGTGGTCTATAGACTGGAAAAATTCAATGGCAGATATTGCCCTGCTTCAAAATGTAAATCACTGGATCTACTGAAACGTGCAGTAGAGAAGAATCCAAATGATGCCGTGGTGAAGGCTCTTCTGGCATTGAAGCTGCAAGACCTGGATAGAACTGATGAGGGAAGACCATATATTGAAGAAGCCATAAAACAAGCCCCAAACCTTCCATATTTACTCCGTTATGTTTCAATGTTTTACAGGAGAGCTGGGATGATAGATGAGGCCTTGCGTGTCCTAAAAACTGCATTAGATCTCATCCCAAATTCTGGATTTCTACATCACCAAGTTGGAATATGTTATAGGCAAAAGTATCTCAATCAAGAAAATCAGAGACATGGAAACCCTTATAGAGGACAAACAGAGGCAAGAGAATTAAATGACCTTATCCAGAATGCCATCTTCCATTTTGAAAAGACGCTGAAGTTCAAGAAAGCATTTGTGTATGCTTATGTAGACTTGGCCAATATGTACTGTGAAGCAAAGGAATATCAAAAAGCAGAAGACACATTTAGAGCCGTTATGGCATTTACTACTCTCATAGAAGAGGAGAAGCAGCAGATCTACTACAATTATGGAAAATTCAAAGAATATCACATGAAGTCTGAAGCTGAAGCCATCGACTACTATAAAAAGAGTCTGCAGTTTCCAATACTGAGACGAGAGAGAGAATGTGTTGAAAAGTCTCTAAAACGAATTTCTTCAAAGAAGATTAGGAACAATCTTCACGATGCTGAGGGTTTTGCCTTGCTTGGCTTTGTCCATAAGACTAAAGGAGAAAGGAATGAAGCAATTGATTGTTACGAAAAAGCCTTAAAATATGATCCTTACAATGAAGAATATGTGAGCGAACTCTGTGAGCTGAAGCTGATGATATGACAAACAAGTAACGAAGAATCCTATGGCTCAAAGTGTAATCTTGGCACACTGTGCTTTCTCACATAGTACTTTTCTCAACAGATCTAGCTGACTGGTTACCGCTGTGCACCCTCCTAGTTCTTAAAGGATTAGTGTACAGACCTGAGCAATGCTTTAGTCTCTGCTCCGCATCCCTGTGTGCACTACATTTTGCTGTCAGCATGCTGAGTAAAGCGCTCTTTTTGCTTAAGTTTTGTGTTTGGTGATCTGCTGTTTGGATGCATGCTGTCCTTCTGTCTGTATGTCTAAGCAATTCTCTAGTTTGTCTGCATTTTTGAATGCCATGATGACTTTCTTTGCACTAATGTCTTTACTAACATGTCCTTCTGCTATGAAGACCAGAGTGGGCACGCTGGCCCTTCCAAATGTATGCTTACTGCTACTCTGTAGATATACACGTCCTCCTGCTATGTATTCTTGTGCATATTTGTATGTCCTTCCATTATTCCATGTATCCCTGTTAGCTGTTCTAATGTCCTCCTTGGATTCCTGTGTTAAAGCTAGCCTTCTGGATATTCTGGCCATCTTCCTGATTGTGTATCCTTGTTACCAGCCATTAACTCCTGCTTGTTTTCACTCTTTCAATGTACATTATGCTGTCTGTTCTGCTTATATTTGTATTCACATTATGCATTTGCCTGATCATAGTTCCTGATCTTCCTGGTCACCTGTCCCCTCCATTTGCCATTTAATGGAGGTAAGCATTGATACAATATGTAAGCTAGACGTAGCTGAATTTTAGCTAATATATATCTTCTTCCTAATGAGTGAATTTTTTTATAGCTTTAAATTTTTTCATTTAAGGATGATTTTGTGAATAATCTTATTCGATATTTTTTTTACCCACAAAACATCCATATAGTAGTGAAACTATAGAACACTTTACAGTATATCAAAATGTATTACCTATATGTCTGTAAGTATATATGAACACATATTTGCCATTAGCTGAGCCGTTACATTGACACATATGTAAATATATTATTGTGTTATGACGTTATATTGTATTACTTTATGTATATTGCATCAGATTTGTAACATATTGCAGCGTAACTAACACAGATTGAGAGAACTTTGATGTTGGATTCCACAAACATTTCATATATTTATATACATGGAGAGAGGTGTTAAAATAATGGTGTAATCCTATTTTATTAATAAACTCTATACAATTATTATTATTCATTTCTGGAATTGATTTATTTTTGATTGTAATATTCCTTGGTGTTATTTAGCAGTATTATAGATGTGGGGGGTGGATAGCAACTGGACGTTCCAAACTTCCAAAATTGTAGGAAAATCTCTCACGTTCCTCAAGTACTCACACACCTCTCCCTTTTCTTGTGCTTACCCCCACTCTCACATGCTGTCTTAGAATTTTTGTTGAAGACAGTGCTGAAGAGTGAAGGGAAGTGCAGGAGGGGACAGAGGTGAAAGTCTAAACGTTGAAGCTTTGACAAGAAGGGCAACTACAGAGTTGCCAGGGCAGCCTTTGAAGGGCACAATCCAGGACTATGGTTGGGGGAGAGTAATCTTTGCTGCTGCCAGGACTACCCTGAGGGAGCTACAGCTTGAAGGCAGTCATCATTTACTGAGCATGGGTGTAACTACCAAAGTAGCAGACATAGCAGATGCTATGGGGCCCAACAACTAAGGGGGCATGTCCACTGAGACCATGGATGCAGTTAGTGAAAACTATGAATGATGGAAGAGGATGCGGAAATGAAAATTGAAATGACTACTTGTATATGATGTGATGTCACAGTGTACATGGTGATCTCTTTGTGTGTGTGTGTGTGTATAACATGTCATAGTATGTTATCCCCGCACTGTTATACTACAAAAAGGCCAATATTTCTCATGGCCATCACAAAAAGAAGAACATTGACGATAAACATTAACCACAGTAAAACTATGTGTGTGTGTGTGTGTGTATATATATATATATATATATATATATATATATATATATATATATATTTATATTGTGTGAGGATAGGCTCAGTGGTAGCAGGCAGACAGTCAGAGACAGACACAAAAATTCAGGTGCAAACAGGTGTTACCCTGTACGTTTATTTAGCAAAAATGGCAAAACAGAATAAGCATAACATAACAGAAATAACAGAAATCCTGCTCGTCTGAGCTAATGAATATACAACAAATTCCCTAACTATGCATATGGCTTTCTTCAACCAGACAGTCAACAACTAGATATATATATTTGGTATCCTCAGAATCTTACCAACCGATAGAATACAGATGATATGTCATTTTGGTTACCGTAAAAACAAGGCTCATAAGAAGGCTACACAAATGCAGTTTTTCCTCCATCACTCCCATTCTGATTTTTTTCCAGCTTCTCATTACGGCATACAGAATATTCAATGGTATCATTGGGAAGTACAATTTGTCCAACAAACGGTAAGCCCTCAAAAAGCTCAGTGATCAGAAATATATCAAAGTTGGGCTCTGAAAGTTGGGGAGTCAAAAACAAAAATCAAAAAATACCT
Organism: Leptodactylus fuscus; assembly: GCF_031893055.1. Lineage (NCBI taxonomy): Eukaryota > Metazoa > Chordata > Amphibia > Anura > Leptodactylidae > Leptodactylus > Leptodactylus fuscus. The sequence continues at coordinate 32,684,842 of NC_134274.1, forward strand.
GACACTGGAAGAGGTTATATTTCTTTTTAATAATTGCATTACATTATTAAGTAAAGTTTTAATATATTTTTTTTCCTCTTTTCCTATGCCCATGTGCTTTTTTCTTCCTTGTCACCTAATATGTAATCTACAGTGGTTTTCTGGATAGGTCAACAACTTAATGCCCTTTACCAAAATTTGCCTTAGGGCCCATAGGACTCTTTTTTTTTTTTTTTTTTTTTTAATTATACCAACGGATGCAAATACAGAGCATTCCTGTATAATTGTGCATGTATCATTGTGGTGAATATGCCTATTGATGTGCACGTATCTGTACTGGGGATAAGGCGATAAGAAGCTAAAAGAGAAGAGTTGGCAAGTGGTTTGGTAAGATTGCAAGATGGTGGGTTTCAAGAAAGTGAAAAGTAGCGAGATTTTCAAAGGTAGGATTCAAATTTTCAGGATAGAGTTGGAGTAGTGGGTTAGATCAGCACACTACACATGTTGTGAAAACTTTTAGGTAGTCACCTCCGATTCAAAGTAAAGCTATGCCCGATTTGGAGATGTGGACTCACAATATGCTATCCCTCAAAGTACCTCTTGCCCTTCAGTGTGCTCAACACAGTGTCTCCTGTCCTCAGGGGCAGACTGGGTCCAATAGCAAACTCTTGACTTGCGCCTTCAATTCCCCCCCCACACACACACACACAACATAGCACCCCCTTTTCTTGCCCCCAGAAAGTACAGTGCCTCATTAACACACAATATGTGTCCCAAACTGGCCTCCAGACAATATAATACTCCATAGCGGCCATTCCGCACAGAACATTGTCCCATAGTGGCCTCTCCATACAATATAATGTCCCATAGCAGCCCACGCACACAGTATAATGTCACATAACAGCCCCTTAACAAAGTATACTACCCCAAAGTGGCCCCTCCACACAATATTATGACCTTCACACAGTATTATGTCCAATATTGGCCCCTCCACACACAGTGCCGCACCTCCCATGAGGTGACCTGAAGCAAGCGCTTCAGGCGGCGCTATGCCAGGGTCTCAGGGAGGGCGGCATTTTTGGTTACCTAAGCCAGTCCAGGACAAGCTGTCCTGGACTGGCTTAGCACCAAGCAGTGGTTTGGGGAGGCTACTGGAGCAGCGCTGCTCCAGCAGCCTCCCCTCACGCTCAGGCAGAGAGCAGGTCGTCTCCGTGCCTGCTCTTTGCCGGCGAACGGCGCTAAGCCCCGCCGCTGCACTTCACCACTCCCCCTCAGCTCTGCCACGCCCCCTCCGCTCCGCCCCCTCCTCCCGGCGGGGGGGGGCAGCTTTCTGTAGTTCGCCACGGGCGGCGAAAGGGGCAGGTTCGCCCCTGTCCACACAGCAGTAATAGCCAAAGTGGACCACCCTCAAACGATTATAATTTGGGGTTTTTCAGTATAACGATCAGAAGACCAGGGGAGGTGACAAACATAAAAAACATTGTTACTCACCTCTTCTGGGCTCCAGCACACTCCCTGCTGGGTTATGCTGGCATCATTAATAAGGTCAAAAGATGATAGGGAGTGTGTCAGAGCCCAGGAGAGTTTTTATGTTCATTCACTTCCCCTCGGCCTCTGTGAGGAGGCGGAGTCTCAGATCGGACCACAATGAAGACTGCTGTGGTCCGATCTTAGACTCCGCCACCTCACAGGCGAGCCTCCAGCAGAACCAGCGTTGATTGGCCGAATGCTGTACACTGGTCAATCAACGCTGGTCAATGCATTCCTATGAGAAAAAGTCAGCTCCCTCGTAACAGCAAGCTGCCAGCTCCTAGCAAGGACGAGCCTGCTGCAGAACCAGCGTTGATTTGCCGCAGGCTCGTCTTTGCTAGTCGGGAGAGCTGGCAGCTTGTGGTTACGAGGGAGCTTACTTTTTATCAGCGCAAGTGCAAGCGCTGTGCAGTTAAAGCGCACGGACCACATAGACTATAATGGGGTCCGTGTGCTTTAACTGCACAGCGTTCCTCCTAAACACTCTCCTCCTGCTACTCGTGGACTTGGTGACTCTCCTTTAGTCGAATAGTGGTTTCCCATGAAACAAGCATTTTTTCCCATAGACTATAATGGGATTCGATAGTCAATCGAGTAGTCGAATATTGAGGCTGTTCTCGAAACGAATATCGAATCTCGAATATTTCACTGTTCGCTCATCTCTAATTATTATGTCTCTTTTTCTGTATAGTGTTCAGTGTTGTTTTGGTGCACCCAGTTTATATTCATTTCACTGCAATGCCCATCTGGTTTTTGTTATGCCTATTAATAGATCAGAGGCATCTTACATTATTGAGCACATAATTAAGAATACAGAACACCAGTCTTAATAAACTCCCTCTAATATATTTCAGACGTATTGCAGTATATTATATGAATCTAAGTATTAAAAATTCAAATCACCTCATTTCCATATTTTACTTGTATAATTAGAAAAAAATGGATATAGCCAATTTAAGATCATAACGAAAGTAGCAGCACAATATAAAGTCACTGCAAGCATAAATATTCTCATCATGTCTGTTTACTAACATAACAATTCGATATTAGTTTCTATTCTCTTCCGCACAACATTAGCCTGTTATTGTTACCATTGGGCAGGTAGTTTCCACTTCTTTCTCCTCCTCCTGAAGTGTGTGCCTTTGAGGATTACTGTACCTGGCTATAAATGCACGGACACAGGACCACTGGATTATACTCTGAAAGCTTCATTCCAGGAGACTGAAAGGGCAGAAGACTGTACAGAATGAGGTAAATAATCTCCCACATTACTATATTAACCTCCAAGATGCAATAACTATGTGAAATGCTAATAGACTATATATTGTATGTATGTCAACTTTTAGCTACAGTTTATCTAGTAGATCTCTTTCCAGTCTCATGATGTACTAATAGCTTGCAGAATCTGGTTGGTTTAGAAAAGATTTGCACTTGTAATGTAGTGTGCATGTTTTTTGCAGGGGAATAGATAGGGATGCTGGTAGGTTATGTATTTGTATACCTCCCTACTTTCAAAGAACAGAAAGCTAAACAGATTGTGAAGCTGCAAATTTAACCCACCCACGTCTACTTTAACTCTGCCTATTCCCATCCATTTCTCTTATACCCCTACACAGTAAAATGCCCCTACAATCACCCCACATTATATTGTCATCCTCCATGGTTTAATATCCTTTTTATCTTCCTCCAGTTTAATGTCCCCTTATCTGGTTACCCAGTTTAATGTCCCCCTCATCTTCCCCCCAGTTTAATATTACCTTCATCTAGCCTCCCAGTTTAATATCCTCTTCACCTGCCCCCTCAGTGTAATTCCCTTCTCATCTGGTTCCCCAGTTTATTGTCCCCCTCATGTGATCCCCCAGTTTAATTCACCCTCATTTGGCCCCCTAGTTTAATTTCCCCTTCAACTGGCCCCCAGTTTAATGTCTCCCTCATCTGACCCACCCCAGTCTAATGACCCCTTTATCTTCTCTCAGTTTAATGTCCCCTTTCTCTTCCCTCAGTTTAATGTCCCTCTTCATCTACCCCTAGTTTATTGTCCCCCTTATCTGACTCCAAGTTTAACTTCCCCCTTATCTGACCCCCAAGTTTAAAGTCTCCTTCATCTGGCACCACAGTTTAATGTCCCCCTCATCTGGCGCAACAGTTTAATGTCTCCCTCATTTGACCCCCAGTTTCATTTCCCCTTATGTGGCCCTCAGTTGAATGCCCCCCTCATCTGGTCCCACATTTTAATGCCCCCATCTGGTCCCTAGCTTAACGTCCCCCTCATCTGCTACCCCTCCAGTTTAAAGCTCCCCTCATCTGCCCCCCTCACCTAGTTCCCCAGTTAAATGACCCCCTTATCTGGCCTTCCAGTTTAATGTATGCTTCATCTGTTCCACCTAGTTTAACGTTCCTCTCATCTGGTCCCTCCAGTTTAATGTCCTCTGTATTTGGCCCCTCAGTTTAATATTCCCATCATCTGGCTCCCCAGTTTAATGTCTCCCTTATCAGCCCCCACAGGTTAAGGTCATCTTGCTGGAAACACACAAACATATACAACACTGATACTCACATCTCATCACTCCCTCATTGCTCTATGAGTTTTCTTCTCCCGGAGACTTCAGGAAACTGTAGATGCAATGTGAGTGACATCCCAGGGCTGGAGCACACAGAGGGAAGAGTGGTGAGGCAGGGCCTGTCTGCAGATGGTTCCTGCTCCTGCCGACCGAGACAGTGGGATAGGACCAGGATTCCGGTACTGTCCTGCTAAATCCAGGACAGTAGGGAGGTATGTACTTGTGAGATGGTGGATGCCACCTCCTTCCATAGTTGTTCCTTAAAGTGTAACTAAGTGAATCTCAGATTTCTTGTGAAACCAGAACCATTTTGTAAATATTGACTCATGTGGTTGCATTGTACACTGTGTCAGGGCCTTGGGTTGCTAGGTGAGGTGGCATAGACACACAAGTCCAGTTTCTTTAATCCAAAACAAAGGTAGAGTTTATTTTCACTCAATAAGGTAGTGCAGCAACAAAAGGAAACAATACAAAAATAAATGCCTGCCCGGCTAGGCTCTAACTAAACATAGAATAGAATAGGTTACTTCACCTGGAATAACAGAAATCCAAAAGCCAGTAGAATCATTCAGGACACAGCTCCAAAAATATGACCTCTCTGTTAGCTCTCCAGCCAAGCTCTGCCCAAAGTCTTCTCCTGGAGCTGGCTTCATAAGCTCCCTTGATGAGCAGACTCTCTGCAGCTGAGTCTCTGCTGGAACATCCCCAAAGTGTGGACTGGAGGGGGGTGGAATGACACTGCCAACCTACCTGCCATTCCTAAAAAATCCAGCCCAATACTGAGCATTTAACAAAATGCTCAGCAGACGAAAGTTGTCTGCTGAGAACAAACATTCCTTCTGGAGTTTTCTCATCTCACCCACCTGAGTAGACTGGGTGAGATGTACACCCCCTCCATTATCTGACCAGCCATCGGCTTACAACTGTATAATAGTATTATGCTACTGTCACTGCATCACTTCTTATTTTAGAATGTTCTGGTATAGACTTGGTATGGGGATTTCCTCCACAGTATCTTTGTGCTTACCAAAGTACAACTTATGCATGATACAGGTTAATGTTTTCTGTCATGCCAGGGTGGCAACAACACTGAATTCCAGAAGTTAGACTATTCTTAAGCTAGTACTTTTCCCAAAAGTGCAGACTGTAGCAACAGCCTTGACTATCATGATCTGTATAAGCTTGGTGTGCATCCCTTGTGTGAACAAGAACACTACTGTGCCTCTGGGGCGCCTTGCAATACTAATGCAATCTGTGAAAGATGTTACTTGTGTTTGATGGCACGACTGTGAAGGTCTTCTCTACATGAAGCTACTTCAACTAAATTGCCCAGTAATATTATGTGCCTATTTGGAAACAACACACCAAGAAGTAAAGAGTATAAGAGGGTCGCTAGCTGCCCTTATCCACATTGGGTAGTTGGCATAACAATGGGACCAAGTAAATAAATAGTTGGGTGCTTGGGTGAGTTACATGCTCTGTATGATGTATATGTTGAGGTAATCTTTATCTTTCCTTTTCACTCTTTTTGTCTGTATGTTCAAGAATCCTCTAACTAAGCAAACTAGCACTATGAATTAGCAACTATAAATCAAATGGAAGACCCTGTGGAGTTTCTATTGTTAAAGCATGGACAATGACTCAAGACCTGGAGTTTTCCTGTGTGCACATGTGCCTGTTACCATCCCCACCACGAGCTAAGAACCACATGGTTACCATGAAGCAGACAAAGCTGGACGAGAGACCTGCAGGAAAGTGCAGACTTCTTCTTTCAAGGAGATGATTTTTGGAGTTGATTGCTGATGTGGGAAGATGCCTACAGCTGACTGGTATTTCTTTCTTTTACTGTGGACACATGAGATTCTGTTACAGCCTGGGAACTTACCATCACCCACCTACCCCATGTGTTTATGGAAGCTTGGCAAGAGAGCAGCACCCTGTCTACCTGGATGGCTTCAGACTTCTCTGGGCAGTAGAACACAGTGGTAAGAAGAAAGGAGGAGGAAGGCTTGTGATGAAGGACATGTAGGGCATTTAGTGCTGATGCAAGATACTGAACTATCAGCTGTGAACATGAGATCTCACTACCTACCAAAGGAACTGCCACATGTTATCATGATAGCTGCAAATGTCCCCCACCTCTGCAAAAAACATTTTTTGCCTGTTATATCTACATGCTGTGACCCCCTCCTCATGTCCTCCAACCACATTCAGCTGTATTATTAACATTTCACACTTCACACAGAGAACTAAATGATCCTGCATTGTGTCTGTGTTTCTTTCTTTTTTAGTTGCTATGATTCCTAGGATTTCTCTATCTGCCATGAGCTTGTACGTGTTTCTCTCTTGTTATATACTACTGTACCATCTATGAAACTGTATCACTGAAATTTCCCCATTGTGGGACTATTAAAGGATTATCTTATCTCTTATCTTAATCTAAGCTACAGCATTATTATCAAGGTGGTTTCTGCTTTCCAATCTGTCAGAGCGCTAACTATGCTGTAGTTCTGCTTATTAACACATCCAGACCAAAATTATTTTACTAGATGATGGTTAAAGGGAGCATTTCATGTCTTCAGAGATGCGTGGTATATAACAAACAACGCACAGTACGCTTTAATTATCTATTGTCTATAGGGTTACACATACAATGTGAAATAGTCAGAAGCCATGTTGATGACCAATTGACCAGTAATCCTGGGTAACTGTCATCCTAATTAATAAGGCTGAGTGCCAGTAGTAAGGAAATGACACCAAACATACAATGTTGGAATTAGTTCCTCTCTCAGCCAAGGAGGAAGGACATTGACGTAGTTTATTTAAGGCAATGTGGGGTTAAATAGCAGCAGAGAAAGGAAGAGAGATAACAACAGTGTAAGTCCTGTATTCCTTCATGATTGGTGTAATAAATCTTAATCACACAAAGAAGGAAGGTTTAAGCAGTTCCATATATAGCCAGCTACTCTCAGTCTTGAGTGGTATCTCCAGGGAGTTGTCATCTGGCAGCGAGTCAAGCCAAGCAAGTCTCACTTGTACACAAAGGATCTCACTCAGAAGTGCAGGTACCATCTTGTCATATAACATTATTCCAGTTTCAAACATAAGCAACTATATCTAGCATTCAGCTTTTATGGATAACAATGGATATCAATTTTTATACATTACATGATTATAACTTTCATAATTGTATAATACCTAGCACATTTCTGTGTGTAGATGTTATCACCTTTTATCAAATACTAATACTAATTGTCAATCTCCGATCTTATTTTCACAGTGGATCACAAAAGGAGGCACTCAAGCTGCGTTTACTACAACTAAAATGTCACTTTACTTGGAAACTTCTTTTAAGGGACACAGACCCCGAAGAACTAGAAGAAAGATTATATGACCAGTTGACATTTCTTGTGACCAAGAACAAATACATGGTGTACAATCTACTGGCCTATGTGATGCATCTGAAAAGAGACTACACAAAGGCTATTGAAAATTTGCAAAAAGCAGAAGAAATGATTAAAGAGAACAATCCGGATGGGACTGATCAAAAATATTTGGTGACATATGGGAACTATGCATGGGTGTTCTACTACTTAAACCAGTATGAAGATGCTCAACAATACATAGAAAAAGTAGAGAAGATTTATAAAGAACTAAAAGATAAACCAGACGTATCTGAAATCTATGGAGAGAAGGCCTGGTCACTGTTAAAATTTTGTGGACAATACTATGAAGATGCAAAACAATGCTTTGAGAAGGCTTTGGAGCTAGAGCCAGAAGATCCTGAGTGGATCACTGGATATGCAACAGTGGTCTATAGATTGGAAAAATTCAATGGCAGATATTGTCCTGCTTCAGAATGCAAATCACTGGATCTACTGAAACGCGCCATAGAGAAGAATCCAAATGATGCCGTGGTGAAGGCTCTTCTGGCATTGAAGCTGCAAGTCCTGGATAGAACTGATGAGGGAAGACCATATATTGAAGAAGCCATAAAACAAGCCCCAAACCTTCCATATTTACTCCGTTATGTTTCAATGTTTTACAGGAGAGCTGGGATGATAGATGAGGCCTTGCGTGTCCTAAAAACTGCATTAGATCTCATCCCAAATTCTGGATTTCTACATCACCAAGTTGGAATATGTTATAGGCAAAAGTATCTGAATCAAAAAAGCAGATAAGACATGGAAACCCTTATAGAGGACAAACAGAGTCAAGAGAATTAAATGACCTTATCCAGAATGCCATCTTCCATTTTGAAAAAACGCTGGAGATCAAGAAAACATTTGTGCATGCTTATGTAGACTTGGCCAATATGTATGGTGAAGCAAAGGAATATCAAAAAGCAGAAGACACATTTAGAGCCGTTATGGCATTTACTACTCTCATAGAAGAGGAGAAGCAGATGATCTATTACAATTATGGAAAATTCAAAGAATATCACATGAAGTCTGAAGCTGAAGCCATCGACTACTATAAAAAGAGTCTGCAGTTTCCAATATTGAGAAGCGAGAGAGAATATGTTGAAAAGTCTCTAAAACGAATTTCTTCAAAGAAGATTAGGAACAATATTCACAATGCTGAGGGGTTTGCTTTGCTTGGCTTTGTTTATAAGACTACTGGTGAAAGGATTGAAGCAATTGATTGTTACGAAAAAGCCTTGAAATATGACCCTTACAATGAAGAATATGTGAGCCAACTCTGTGAGCTGAAGATGATGATATGACAAATAAAGAAGAATCTTGTGGTTTAAGGTGTAATGTTTGCTTCAATTTTTTGTTTGACGTTTTGTTATGACCTGAATACTTGTATAAAGTTTGTGTGTGATCCGGTGTTCTGGGGTCTGCTGGTGGTTTCCTTGCCATTAGTCCATTCTGTTTGTGCTTCTGAGTATCGGCCTTCAGAATACACTTGAGGTTCTTTGTATTGAACCTCAGGTGTTAGTCATTACCATTATCCTATCGGACGGTTCTGGGGCCTGTATAAGGAAGAGGGATGGCTCCAATAGTTGCTGGTTTTCGTTGTAACCAACAAGAATTTGTTTCTCAGGGAGGAGGATTGTTTGTGGAAACTTTAGCTGACTTGGAAGCGGTGTGAGTGTTGTTTGTGTGTGAGTCTGGTTTGTCCCTCCACACTTCTACTCTGCCCTGTCCTTCAGTTCTGGTTGCCGGTCACTGTCTTGGTGTTTGTGAGGAAGTTGGGGTTCTAGTTTGTTTTGCCCCAGTCCTGTGCTAACTCTTTCCTCACCCTTTCCTCACCCTTCCACTATCCCTTTCCTCATTCTCTTGTTGCGTATTGTGTTGTGCTGCGTGTCTGTTGTCCAGCACATACCATTCTGTTTGTTTTGTCTGCAGTTGCACCTTGGTTTCTTTAGGGGTGACCACCTTAGTATCCCCAGTCCCTAACTCTCTTGTAGCTCTTGCCCTATCTGTCGGCTAGGCCTTCGTGTTAGAGAGACAGGAGTTGTTGGGGCCAAGGCTAGCTTGGGTACAGCTGACCACCACCCGCAGGTGGCCGCCGTAACGTCAGGGATAGTCTTCCATCCCTGTTCCCTTAGCGGTGCATTGTGCAGTCGGGATTCTGTGTCAGCCATTTGGATATTCTTGCCTCTTCCTTATTGTGTATCCTTGTTAACAGCCATGAACTTTTGCTTGATTTCACGCTTTGCTTGTACATTATGCTGTCTGTTCTGCTTATATTTTGTATTCACATTATGCATTTGCCTGATTCTTTGGTTCACAGACCCATAGTTCCTAAGTACAAAAGAATTGAAAAATTCAGCTCACCAAAAATGTTGCATAAATTTCTTCTTAATGTTGTAATGTTTTGCCAACTTATGTGTTTCAGCAATTGTCTACTCCGTGTTACTATGTAACATTTTATTTGGACCCGCAATAAAAGCTATGTTTTATTGAAGATTTCGTTGTGGTCTGGTTTGACGCTGGATTTTTTACCAATTTTTTCAACCATAGTTCCTGATCTTTCTGGTCACCTGTCCCCTCCACGTCAAGAGGTAGAGACCAAGTTGCAGTGAAGTCTAGATCCCTGTACAGAGGTTAAAGGGTGAAAAATAGTCTTCAAGAAATCTAGTCACCTATTACCGTATTTTTCGGACTATAAGACGCACTGGACTATAAGACGCACCTAGGTTTTAGAGGAGGAAAATAGGGAAAAAAAATTTTGAAGCAAAAACTGGTAAAATATTTAATATATGGGAGTTGTAGTTTTGCAACAGCTGCAAGGCCACATTGACAGGTGACCCTGCAGCTGTACGGGGATGTATAGGGCGTTTTTTTTGCGGGGCCAGCTGTACTTTTTAGTTAAACCATTTTGGGGGATATCTATTGCTTAGATCACCTTGTATTGAAAAAAAAACAGGAGGTGATTTAGAACTTTTATTTATTTCATAATTTTTAAAGCTTTTTTTTTTTTTTTAAACTATTTTAATCCCCCCCGGGGGCTTGAACCTGCGGTCACTTGATCGCAAGTCCCATAGACGGCAATACAAGTGTATTGCCATCTATGGGACATTCTGTCTATTAGTATTACGGCTGGTCATAGAGACCAGCCGCAATACTAATACAGCAGTGACAGGCCTGGGAGCCTCATTAGGCTCCCGGCTGTCACCTGAACAGGTCGGCTCCTGCGATATCGCCGCGCAGGAGCCGGCCTGCAACGTCACAGGTACGGGGCCGGTGGGGACCGGCCCCGGGGGAGAAGGGGCCACGGATACTGACCCGGCATCCGCTGTACTAGAGAGGCGGATGCCGGGGAGGGATAGACGCCGGGGCCTGAGACATCGCTGCCCTGCCCTGCATGAAGCCAGCGGCGGGGGGACGGAGGATCTAAGCATCACTCCTCCCGCTGCTGCTGGCTTCATGCAGGGCAGAGGAGCGCAGCGATGTCTCAGGCCCCGGCACCTGTAATGGTGTCTATCACTTGCCGGCTTCCGCCTCTCTATTACAGCGGATGCCAGGCGCCACCTTCAGACTATAAGACGCACCCTTCTTTTCCCCAAAAATTTTGGGGAAAAAAAGTGCGTCTTATAGTCCGAAAAATACGGTAATGAAAGCAGAAATTTGGAAACTATATATGTTAGACTCCATATTTCCAGCTGATATCTAATTTAGCTAATGTAGATTTCATCCTTCTTAATGAGTTAATTCTTTTGTAGCTTTAACTTTCATTTAAGGATGATTTTGTGAATAATTATAATTATGAATAATTTAGTTCATTATTTTGTAGCTATTGAACACCCACCAACCCTCCATATAGTAGTGAAACTCTAGAAAACATATCAAAATGAATTATCTGTATGTCTGTATGCCTATATGAACAAATCTTTAACATTAGCTGAGCAGTTACATAGACACAGCTGTAAATATATTATTTTATAATCATGTTTTATTGTATCACTGTATGTATATTGCATGAAATTTATAACTAACGCAGATCAAGAGCTCTCTGTCACAAATTTGCACCAATATTTCAGATATTGATATATACACATAGAGAGAAATCTTCAAATAATGATGTAATCCCTTTTAAAAAATAAACTCTATACGATGATTACATTTGTGGAAATAAATTACTTTTGATTGTAATATTCCTTGGTACATTTAGCAGTACTATAAGTACAGAAAATTTGCACAGAGCATTTTTTCCCACTACTGTTTTCAGTTGTGAAAGGAAGGACACCCAATGGACCCGTTTATAGTTAATGAGGTCCATTGGACTCCGTGGGTTAACTTATCGCTCTTCCAACTATGGACCAGAACAATGGAGAGGCAACACTAATGGAAAGCTAGCATTAGCATGTAAACAATGTCGGGAGATGTGCACCAGGAAAAACATCCCATCATTGGGGTTCTGATACTTGTACCGCCACCGTTTAAAAATCGATGACCTATTTTCAGCTAGCAATTATACAAAATTATTAGAGATGAGCGAGTAGTGAAATATTCAATATTCGTTTCAAGTAGCCCCTCAATATTCGACCGAATATCGAATACCATTATAGGAAAAAAATGCTAGTTTCAGGGGAAACCACAATTCAACTCAGGAGAGTCACCAAGTCCACAATGACACCCCAGGAAATGATGCCAACACTAGTATTACCCCAATATCACAGCCTATCAACTAAACACTCCAAACTCAATATGGAAAGTGGAAAAATACTTGGAAACCTTCTTTCCTCCACAATAGTTTGGACACAGAGCCAAATTTTAAGCTAAAGAAACATTAGCATGCACCCCTTTAAATCACGTTGCCCATGACAACCACAGATGGCATAGGCAATTGGAAATTCAAAAGCCTCCACCCGTAACTGTCATAGTTTATGTGTGTGATGTGGTGAGACCTTCAAGAATTACTTTTCTGGCCCATCATATGAGCCCTTCCAAAGACCCTTAAGCTGAGCTACCAGCAGAGATTGAGGCCTTTGAGGTGACTTGAGCCTTTTACTTGCAGAGTTTTAGGCCCTTTAAGTTAGTTCAGCCTTGCACCAGCAGAGTTTTTTGCCCTTGGGGTGAGTTGAGCCTTTAACCAGCAGTGTTTTTGGCCCTTGGAGTGAACTGAGCCTTTAAACAGTAGTGTTTTTGGCCCTTGGAGTGAACTGAGCCTTTAAACAGCAGTGGAGTTTTTGGCCCTTGGAGTGAACTGAGCCTTGTACGAGCAGTGTTTTTGGCCCTTGGGGTGAATTGAGCCTTTAAACAGAAGAGATTTAGTTTTTGGCCCTTGGTGTGAACTGAGCCTTTAACCAGCAGTGTACTTTGCCCTTGGCGTGAACTGAGCCTCTAGCCAGCATAGTTTTTGGCCCTTTGGGTGAATTGAGCCTTTAAACAGCAGTGTTTTATTTGTTGGCCCTTAGGGTGAATAGAGCCTTGCACCAGCAGTGTTTTTGGCCCTTGGGGTGAGTTGAGCCTTTAACCAGCAGTATTTTTGGCCCTTGGAGTGAACTGAGCCTCTAACCAGCATAGGGTTTGGCCTTTTGGGTGAACTGAGCCTCTAACCAGCATAGTTTTTGGCCCTTGGGGTGAGTTGAGCCTTTAAACAGAAGAGATTAGTTTTTGGCCCTTGGTGTGAACTAAGCCTTTAACCAGCAGTGTATTTGGCCCTTGGAGTGAACTGAGCCTCTAACCAGCATAGTTTGTGGCCCTTTGGGTGAATTGAGCCTTTATCCCTTTCCTGACATCCGCTGTAATTGTATGGCGCATGTCGGGTGTTTAATTATGGTGGCTGCCCGGGAGTCAGGCGGCCGCCATAGCCTCCGGGTTTCTACTGTGTTACACAGTAGACAGCCAGCGGTAATGCCTCCGATCGGTCCCCGGATCTCGCATACCTAAGTATGTCTGCCATCTATGTACGGGTTCAGCAGCTTGGGAAATCGGTTTATTTCAGGACAAACAAGTTAAGTATGAACCACACTTTAAATTGGCTTAAAACATAGTGTAGAACATTGTCAGGGCTCCTAGGATCCTATCTATAAAACATAGTGTAGAACACTCTCAGGACTCCTAGGAACCTATCTATAAAACATAGTGTAGAACATTCTCAGGGCTCCTAGGAACCTATCTATCCAATTTCTAGCTCTCTAGAAATAGGCAAACACAGCTGAAGTTATATCAACGTGAAAAGTAGCATTATTATTAGAGATGAGCGAACACTAAAATGTTCGAGGTTCGAAATTCGATTCGAACAGCCGCTCAATGTTCGTGTGTTCGAATGGGTTTCGAACCCCATTATAGTCTATGGGGAACAGATACTCGTTAAGGGGGAAACCCAAATCCGTGTCTGGAGGGTCACCAAGTCCACTATGACACCCCAGGAAATGATGCCAACACCTCTGGAATGACACTGGGACAGCAGGGGAAGCATGTCTGGGGGCATCTAACACACCAAAGACCCTCTATTACCCCAACATCACAGCCTAACAACTACACACTTTACACACTCAATACCACATCTCTGACAGTAGGAAAACACCTTGAAACATGTGTATTTGGCACTTGCAGTGAGGAGAGCTTGTCACCAGCAGTGAATTTGGCCCTTGTAGTAAGTTGAGGTTGGCACCAACATTTGTTTTGAAAATCAGGGTGGATTGAGCCTCTAACCAGCAGAGTTTGGGCAAATTCATGGTGGAGGGAGCCTCTAAACACCCCAGTTTGGGCAAATTCATGGTGGAGGGAGCCTCTAAAAACCCCAGTTTGGACCAATTCATGGTGGAGGGAGCCTCTAACCAGCCCAGTGTGGGCAAATTCATGGTGGAGGGAGCCTCTAAAAAACCCAGTTTGGACCAATTCATGGTGGAGGGAGCCTCTAACCAGCCCAGTTTGGGCAAATTCATGGTGGAGGGAGCCTCTAACCAGCCCAGTTTGGGCAAATTCATGGTGGAGGGAGCCTCTAAAAAACCCAGTTTGGACCAATTCATGGTGGAGGGAGCCTCTAACCAGCCCAGTTTGGGCAAATTCATGGTGGAGGGAGCCTCTAAACAGCCCAGTTTGGACCAATTAATGGTGGAGGGAGCCTCTAACCAGCCCAGTATGGACCAATTAATGGTGGAGGGAGCCTCTAACCAGCCCAGTTTGGACCAATTAATGGTGGAGGGAGCCTCTAACCAGCCCAGTTTGGACCAATTAATGGTGGAGGGAGCCTCTAACCACCCCAGTTTGGACCAATTCATGGTGGAGGGAGCCTCTAAACAGCCAAGTTTGGACCAATTCATGGTGGAGGGAGCCTCTAAAAACCCCAGTTTGGACCAATTCATGGTGGAGGGAGCCTCTAACCAGCCCAGTTTGGGCAAATTCATGGTGGAGGGAGCCTCTAAACAGCCCAGTTTGGGCAAATTCATGGTGGAGGGAGCCTCTAACCAGCCCAGTTTGGACCAATTAATGGTAGAGGGAGCCGCTAAACAGCCCAGTTTGGGCAAATTCATGGTGGAGGGAGCCTCTAAACAGCCCAGTTTGGACCAATTCATGGTGGAGGGAGCCTCTAAAAAACCCAGTTTGGACCAATTCATGGTGGAGGGAGCCTCTAAACAGCCCAGTTTGGGCAAATTCATGGTGGAGGGAGCCTCTAACCAGCCCAGTTTGGACCAATTAATGGTGGAGGGAGCCTCTAACCAGCCCAGTTTGGACCAATTAATGGTGGAGGGAGCCTCTAACCAGCCCAGTTTGGACCAATTAATGGTGGAGGGAGCCTCTAACCACCCCAGTTTGGACCAATTCATGGTGGAGGGAGCCTCTAAACAGCCAAGTTTGGACCAATTCATGGTGGAGGGAGCCTCTAAAAACCCCAGTTTGGACCAATTCATGGTGGAGGGAGCCTCTAACCAGCCCAGTTTGGGCAAATTCATGGTGGAGGGAGCCTCTAAACAGCCCAGTTTGGGCAAATTCATGGTGGAGGGAGCCTCTAACCAGCCCAGTTTGGACCAATTAATGGTGGAGGGAGCCGCTAAACAGCCCAGTTTGGGCAAATTCATGGTGGAGGGAGCCTCTAAACAGCCCAGTTTGGACCAATTCATGGTGGAGGGAGCCTCTAAAAAACCCAGTTTGGACCAATTCATGGTGGAGGGAGCCTCTAAACAGCCCAGTTTGGGCAAATTCATGGTGGAGGGAGCCTCTAACCAGCCCAGTTTGGACCAATTAATGGTGGAGGGAGCCTCTAACCAGCCCAGTTTGGACCAATTAATGGTGGAGGGAGCCTCTAACCAGCCCAGTTTGGACCAATTAATGGTGGAGGGAGCCTCTAACCACCCCAGTTTGGACCAATTCATGGTGGAGGGAGCCTCTAAACAGCCAAGTTTGGACCAATTCATGGTGGAGGGAGCCTCTAAAAACCCCAGTTTGGACCAATTCATGGTGGAGGGAGCCTCTAACCAGCCCAGTTTGGGCAAATTCATGGTGGAGGGAGCCTCTAAACAGCCCAGTTTGGGCAAATTAATGGTGGAGGGAGCCTCTAACCACCCCAGTTTGGACCAATTCATGGTGGAGGGAGCCTCTAAACAGCCAAGTTTGGACCAATTCATGGTGGAGGGAGCCTCTAAAAACCCAGTTTGGACCAATTCATGGTGGAGGGAGCCTCTAACCAGCCCAGTTTGGGCAAATTCATGGTGGAGGGAGCCTCTAAACAGCCCAGTTTGGGCAAATTCATGGTGGAGGGAGCCTCTAAAAAACCCAGTTTGGACCAATTCATGGTGGAGGGAGCCTCTAACCAGCCCAGTTTGGGCAAATTCATGGTGGAGGGAGCCTCTAAACAGCCCAGTTTGGGCAAATTCATGGTGGAGGGAGCCTCTAACCAGCCCAGTTTGGACCAATTAATGGTGGAGGGAGCCGCTAAACAGCCCAGTTTGGGCAAATTCATGGTGGAGGGAGCCTCTAAACAGCCCAGTTTGGACCAATTCATGGTGGAGGGAGCCTCTAAAAAACCCAGTTTGGACCAATTCATGGTGGAGGGAGCCTCTAAACAGCCCAGTTTGGGCAAATTCATGGTGGAGGGAGCCTCTAACCAGCCCAGTTTGGACCAATTCATGGTGGAGGGAGCCTCTAAACAGCCAAGTTTTGGGAAATTCATGGTGGAGGGAGCCTCTAACCAGCCCAGTTTGGACCAATTAATGGTGGAGGGAGCCTCTAAACAGCCCAGTTTGGACCAATTCATGGTGGAGGGAGCCTCTAACCAGCCCAGTTTGGGCAAATTCATGGTGGAGGGAGCCTCTAAACAGCCCAGTTTGGGCAAATTCATGGTGGAGGGAGCCTCTAACCAGCCCAGTTTGGACCAATTAATGGTGGAGGGAGCCGCTAAACAGCCCAGTTTGGACCAATTCATGGTGGAGGGAGCCTCTAAAAACCCCAGTTTGGACCAATTCATGGTGGAGGGAGCCTCTAAAAAACCCAGTTTGGACCAATTCATGGTGGAGGGAGCCTCTAACCAGCCCAGTTTGGGCAAATTCATGGTGGAGGGAGCCTCTAACCAGCAGAGTTGTGGGAAAGCAGGGTGGAGGGAGCCTCTAACCAGCAGAGTTGGTGGAAATCAGGGTGGAGGGAGCCTCTAACCAGCAGAGTTGGGGGAAATCATGTTGGAGGGAGCCTAGTATTAGCAGAATTGTGCAACGCTTATGGTGGATGAGTATGAGGATGCGGAGGAATTGGAGAGGTTGAGTACAGACATGGAGTTTCATGTTGGGGTGCTTTACACAGGTGGGCACAAAAATGAAGGCTCTATCCAGTGGTGGTTCATTTTTATCAAAGGGAGCCGGTCGGCACTCTCAGCTGACAGACGGGTGTGCTTGTCAGTGATGATGCCACCGGCTGCACTGAACACCCTCTCAGATAGGACGCTGGCGGCAGGACAGGACAGCACCTCCAAGGCATATAGGGCAAGTTCAAGCCACAGGTCCAACTTCGACACCCAATACGTGTAGGGCGCAGAGGGGTCGGAGAGGACAGGGCTGTGGTCGGAAAGGTATTCCCGCAACATGCGCCTATACTTCTCACGCCTGGTGACACTAGGACCCTCCGTGGCGGCACTTTGGCGAGGGGGTGCCATCAAGGTGTCCCAGACCTTAGACAGTGTGCCCCTCGTTTGTGTGGACCGGTGAGAACTTGGTTGCCTACTGGAGGAACTGCCCTCCCTGCCGCCAACGTCACATGCTGGAAACATCTCCATCATATTCTGCACCAATTGCCTGTGGCAAGCATTGATGCGATTGGCCCTCCCCTCTACCGGAATAAAAGACGAGATGTTGTTTTTATACCGGGGGTCAAGGATAGCAAAGATCCAGTACTGGTTGTCCTCCATGATTTTGACAATACGCTTGTCGGTTGTAAAGCACCCCAACATGAACTCAGCCATGTCTGCCACAGTGTTAGTTGGCATGACTCCTCTGGCCCCACCGGAAAGTTCAATCTCCATTTCCTCCTCATCCTCCATGTCTACCCATCCGCGCTGCAACAATGGGACGATTCGAAGTTGCCCGGAAGCCTCCTGTATCACCATCACATCATCGGACAACTCTTCTTCCTCCTCCTCCTCCTCCTCCTCCTCCATTAAACGCAGTGAAGCGGACAGATGTGTGGACCTACTCTCCAGCTGTGACGGATCGGGGTCAATCTAACAGCGGAGGAGGAGGCGGTGGCAGAGGAGGAGGCGGTGGCGGAGGAGGAGGCGGTAGAGGAGGAGGAGGAGGGGGGTGTTCTTCTCGTGTCCCTGCCAGGAATGTTAGGCGGGGAGACGAGGTACACCGGGCCAGTTTGGGAAGCAGTCCCAGCCTCAACTACATTCACCCAGTGTGCCGTCAGTGAAATGTAGCGTCCCTGTCCGCATGCACTTGTCCACGCGTCGGTGGTCAAGTGGACCTTTGTGCAAAGCGCGGAACTAAGGGCCCGCCTGATGTTGAGTGACACGTGCTGGTGCAAGGCGGGGACGGCACACCGGGAGAAGTAGTGACGGCTAGGGACGGCATAGCGAGGTGCCGCAGTTGCCATCAGGTCCAGGAAGGCGGGAGTTTCAACAAGCCGGAACGCCAACATCTCCTGGGCCAGCAGTTTAGCGATGTTGGCGTTCAAGGCTTGCGCGTGTGGGTGGTTAGCAGTGTATTTCTGCCGCCGCTCCAATGTCTGAGAGATGGTGGGTTGTTGTAAAGAAACGCCTGATGGTGCCTTTGATGGTGCAGGAGAAGGAGATAAGACAGGACCAGGGGAGGATGAGGTAGAAGTCAACAAAGTGGCGGAGGCAGATGAAGTGGTGTCCTGGCTCGTCCTCTGGAGTGCATCGCCAGCACAGTCAGCAGTGGCAGTGGCAGAGGCAGAGGCAGTGGCAGAGGCAGTGGCAGTGGCGTGAACGGCAGGCGGCCTTTGTCCTGCCGTTGCTGCCTGCCACTGATTCCAGTGCTTGGATTCCAAATGACGGCGCATTGAAGTGGTGGACAGGTTGCTCTTCTCAGAGCCCCTAATCAATTTCGAGAGGCAAATTGTGCAGACAACACTATATCTGTCCTCGGCGCATTCCTTGAAAAAACTCCACACCTTCGAGAAACGTGCCCTCGAGGTGGGAGTTTTTCGGGGCTGGGTACGAACTGGAACATCTTGGGAGATTCCGGGTGTGGCCTGGCTTCGCCTAAGCTGCTGACCTCTGCCTCTGCCTCTAGCTACCCTTTTTGGTGCTGCACCTGCCTCAACATCCACACTACTTTCCCCGCTTGACATCCCCCCTGTCCAGGTCGGGTCAGTGTCCTCATCATCCACCACTTCCTCTTCCAACTCCTGTCTCATCTCCTCCTCCCGCACAATGCGCCGGTCAACTGGATGCCCTGACGGCAACTGCGTCACATCATCGTCGATGAGGGTGGGTTGCTGGTCATCCACCACCAAATCGAACGGAGATGGAGGAGACTCTAGTGTTTGAGCATCTGGACACAGATGCTCCTCTGTTAGGTTCGTGGAATCGTGACGTGGAGAGGCAGGTTGAGGGACAATGAAAGGAGCGGAGAACAGCTCTGGGGAGCAGGGACAGTTTGGGTTATTGTTCTGTAAAGCTTCGGAATTTTGGGAGGAAGGAAGACAAGACTGTTGGGTAATAGGAGGAGAGGAGGCAGAGTCTGACTGGCTGCTGGACAATGTGCTGTAAGCGTTCTCTGACAGCCATTGCAAGACCTGTTCCTGGTTCTCGGGCCTACTAAGGTTTGTACCCTGCAGTTTAGTTAATGTGGCAAGCAACCCTGGCACTGTGGAGTGGCGCAATGCTTGCTGCCCCACAGGAGTAGGCACGGGACGCCCTGTGGCTTCACTGCTACCTTGCTCCCCAGAACCATTCCCCCGACCTCGCCCACGGCCTCGTCCACGTCCCTTTCCGGGAGCCTTGCGCATTTTGAATTCCTAGTTAGAAATTGGCACTGTATACCAGTAGTAAAAATTGTGGGTGCACGTAACCCCAATATATTCTTTGAATTACCAGTCAGAAACTGGCACTATATGGCAGTAGCAAGAAATGAGGGTATTTATAACCCCAATATATTCTTTGAATTCCCAGTCAGACAATGGCACTGTATACCAGAAGTAAAAATTGTGGGTGCACGTAACCCCAATATATTCTTTGAATTACCAGTCAGACACTGGCACTATATGGCAGTAGCAAGAAATGAGGGTATTTGTATTCCCAATATATTCTTTGAATTCCCAGTCAGACAATGGCACTGTATACCAGTAGTAAAAATTGTGGGTGCACGTAACCCCAATATATTCTTTGAATTCCCAGTCAGACACTGGCACTATATGGCAGTAGCAAGAAATGAGGGTATTTGTATTCCCAATATATTCTTTGAATTCCCAGTCAGACAATGGCACTGTATACCAGTAGTAAAAATTGTGGGTGCACGTAACCCCAATATATTCTTTGAATTACCAGTCAGAAACTGGCACTATATGGCAGTAGCAAGAAATGAGGGTATTTATAACCCCAATATATTCTTTGAATTCCCAGTCAGACAATGGCACTGTATACCAGTAGTAAAAATTGTGGGTGCACGTAACCCCAATATATTCTTTGAATTCCCAGTCAGACACTGGCACTATATGGCAGTAGCAAGAAATGAGGGTATTTGTATTCCCAATATATTCTTTGAATTCCCAGTCAGACAATGGCACTGTATACCAGTAGTAAAAATTGTGGGTGCACGTAACCCCAATATATTCTTTGAATTCCCAGTCAGACACTGGCACTATATGGCAGTAGCAAGAAATGAGGGTATTTGTATTCCCAATATATTCTTTGAATTCCCAGTCAGACAATGGCACTGTATACCAGTAGTAAAAATTGTGGGTGCACGTAACCCCAATATATTCTTTGAATTCCCAGTCAGACACTGGCACTATATGGCAGTAGCAAGAAATGAGGGTATTTGTATTCCCAATATATTCTTTGAATTCCCAGTCAGACAATGGCACTGTATACCAGTAGTAAAAATTGTGGGTGCACGTAACCCCAATATATTCTTTGAATTACCAGTCAGAAACTGGCACTATATGGCAGTAGCAAGAAATGAGGGTATTTATAACCCCAATATATTCTTTGAATTCCCAGTCAGACAATGGCACTGTATACCAGTAGTAAAAATTGTGGGTGCACGTAACCCCAATATAGTCTTTGAATTCCCAGTCAGACACTGGCACTATATGGCAGTAGCAAGAAATGAGGGTATTTATAACCCCAATATATTCTTTGAATTCCCAGTCAGACAATGGCACTGTATACCAGTAGTAAAAATTGTGGGTGCACGTAACCCCAATATATTCTTTGAATTCCCAGTCAGACACTGGCACTATATGGCAGTAGCAAGAAATGAGGGTATTTGTATTCCCAATATATTCTTTGAATTCCCAGTCAGACAATGGCACTGTATACCAGTAGTAAAAATTGTGGGTGCACGTAACCCCAATATATTCTTTGAATTCCCAGTCAGACACTGGCACTATATGGCAGTAGCAAGAAATGAGGGTATTTGTATTCCCAATATATTCTTTGAATTCCCAGTCAGACAATGGCACTGTATACCAGTAGTAAAAATTGTGGGTGCACGTAACCCCAATATATTCTTTGAATTACCAGTCAGAAACTGGCACTATATGGCAGTAGCAAGAAATGAGGGTATTTATAACCCCAATATATTCTTTGAATTCCCAGTCAGACAATGGCACTGTATACCAGTAGTAAAAATTGTGGGTGCACGTAACCCCAATATATTCTTTGAATTCCCAGTCAGACACTGGCACTATATGGCAGTAGCAAGAAATGAGGGTATTTGTATTCCCAATATATTCTTTGAATTCCCAGTCAGACAATGGCACTGTATACCAGTAGTAAAAATTGTGGGTGCACGTAACCCCAATATATTCTTTGAATTACCAGTCAGACACTGGCACTATATGGCAGTAGCAAGAAATGAGGGTATTTGTATTCCCAATATATTCTTTGAATTCCCAGTCAGACAATGGCACTGTATACCAGTAGTAAAAATTGTGGGTGCACGTAACCCCAATATATTCTTTGAATTCCCAGTCAGACACTGGCACTATATGGCAGTAGCAAGAAATGAGGGTATTTGTATTCCCAATATATTCTTTGAATTCCCAGTCAGACAATGGCACTGTATACCAGTAGTAAAAATTGTGGGTGCACGTAACCCCAATATATTCTTTGAATTACCAGTCAGAAACTGGCACTATATGGCAGTAGCAAGAAATGAGGGTATTTATAACCCCAATATATTCTTTGAATTCCCAGTCAGACAATGGCACTGTATACCAGTAGTAAAAATTGTGGGTGCACGTAACCCCAATATATTCTTTGAATTCCCAGTCAGACACTGGCACTATATGGCAGTAGCAAGAAATGAGGGTATTTGTATTCCCAATATACTCTTTGAATTCCCAGTCAGACAATGGCACTGTATACCAGTAGTAAAAATTGTGGGTGTATATAGCCCCAATTCTATTGCTAGGGGACTTGCAGGGTATTTCTGGGGTGAAGGTGGGGGGGCACACCGTTGGAACGGGTATCGGGGTATATATCGGGTATACGGGAATACACTGACAGTGTATTCCATTCAGGATCCTGGGAAAGCTGGGTTGCGGCGATTGAGCCCGTCAGTGCCACGTTACACTGACAAGCTTCTCCCTGGAATTTAGCTCTTACAAGAGCTGTTGTGGTTGTCTTCTCCTTCCTATCCTAGCCTGTCCCTGCCTACCCAGAATCTAAGCCCTAGCTAGCTGGACGGAAACCTCCGTCCTCGGTGAATTGCAAGCTCAGAATGACGCGAACCTGGGCGGCGCTGTTCTTTTAAATTAGAGGTCACATGTTTTCGGCAGCCAATGGGTTTTGCCTACTTTTCTCAACGTCACCGGTGTCGTAGTTCCTGTCCCACCTACCCTGCGCTGTTATTGGAGCAAAAAAGGCGCCAGGGAAGGTGGGAGGGGAATCGAGTAATGGCGCACTTTACCACGCGGTGTTCGATTCGATTCGAACATGCCAAACAGCCTAATATCCGATCGAACATGAGTTCGATAGAACACTGTTCGCTCATCTCTAATTATTATGCTCTGGGTCTTTTCAGACCCCAGAGTATAATAGTTGGAGGCCCAAAGAAGGTGTAAAAAACAACAGCAAAAAAAATCTTAATTTCCTCCCATTAGCTTTTTGGTCCCCTCACAGCATACGGCCTGTGATTGGGTCACCAACAGTCACATGAGTGAGTAAAGCGTCATGACACTCAGCATGCCCAAGTCATGGCTGAGGCTCAGGTACAGGACTCAATGATGAGTCCATCACAGAGGAGTGCTGAACATCACCATGCTGCAAGGAGGACCAAGGGAGGTAACGGAAAGTGAGTATGAGTGTTTTTTTTTTTTTATTTATACACCTTTCCTGGGCCTCTACCTATTATCTATTTGGTTTTGTAAAAAACAATTTGGAATACTCAGGTCAAACCCAGCTAGGTACAAATCAATTCGCCTATCTCTATTGCTTAAGTAATAATGCCACACGTTGGTTAAACTTTTATATCACTGCCATCACCATGCTCTGTAAAATCTAAGTAATACCTCCATCAAGTGTTCAATAATTAGCAACATACAGTACAACAACCAAATAATAGCTCAATACATAAAGTGATCTAGTCTAATAAAAGACATGGGCAATGTCTAAAAAATACTGCTAATAATATGTAAATATTCAGATAGATGGTTTCAGGGGTGTAGCTATAGGAGTTGGGTCCAGCAGTAGCAGATCCTATTTGGTCCTGGATCCCGAGGAGGCCACAAAGGTGCATCTGCCACATAAAATATACCACTATTCTAAATGACACATAGTAGATAGAGGCCCCATTATAGATTGTACATCGGGGCTCAAGAGTCTCAAGTTATGTTTCCATATCCGCACAGATTGTGCACCCCAAAGCCCAATCCTACATCCATTGATACAGTGAAATAACACATATGTTTGACTAAATCTAC
Source organism: Leptodactylus fuscus (assembly GCF_031893055.1). Classification (NCBI taxonomy): domain Eukaryota; kingdom Metazoa; phylum Chordata; class Amphibia; order Anura; family Leptodactylidae; genus Leptodactylus; species Leptodactylus fuscus. The sequence continues at coordinate 32,708,912 of NC_134274.1, forward strand.
AGTTCATTAAGTGTTAATGATAGAAATCACTTTTTATTTCTCTGTGTTGCTCGCAGACATTGATAGTAGAGATGAGCGAACACTAAAATGTTCGAGGTTCGAAATTCGATTCGAACAGCCGCTCAATGTTCGTGTGTTCGAACGGGTTTCGAACCCCATTATAGTCTATGGGGAACAGATACTCGTTAAGGGGGAAACCCAAATCCGTGTCTGGAGGGTCACCAAGTCCACTATGACACCCCAGGAAATGATGCCAACACCTCTGGAATGACACTGGGACAGCAGGGGAAGCATGTCTGGGGGCATCTAACACACCAAAGACCCTCTATTACCCCAACATCACAGCCTAACAACTACACACTTTACACACTCAATACCACCTCTCTGACAGTAGGAAAACACCTTGAAACATGTGTATTTGGCACTTGCAGTGAGGAGAGCTTGTCACCAGCAGTGAATTTGGCCCTTGTAGTAAGTTGAGGTTGGCACCAACATTTGTTTTGAAAATCAGGGTGGATTGAGCCTCTAACCAGCAGAGTTTGGGCAAATTCATGGTGGAGGGAGCCTCTAAAAACCCCAGTTTGGACCAATTCATGGTGGAGGGAGCCTCTAACCAGCCCAGTTTGGGCAAATTAATGGTGGAGGGAGCCTCTAACCACCCCAGTTTGGACCAATTCATGGTGGAGGGAGCCTCTAACCAGCCCAGTTTGGGCAAATTCATGGTGGAGGGAGCCTCTAACCAGCCCAGTTTGGACCAATTAATGGTGGAGGGAGCCTCTAACCAGCCCAGTTTGGACCAATTAATGGTGGAGGGAGCCTCTAACCACCCCAGTTTGGACCAATTCATGGTGGAGGGAGCCTCTAAACAGCCCAGTTTGGGCAAATTCATGGTGGAGGGAGCCTCTAAAAAACCCAGTTTGGACCAATTCATGGTGGAGGGAGCCTCTAACCAGCCCAGTTTGGACCAATTAATGGTGGAGGGAGCCTCTAAACAGCCAAGTTTGGACCAATTCATGGTGGAGGGAGCCTCTAAAAACCCCAGTTTGGACCAATTCATGGTGGAGGGAGCCTCTAACCAGCCCAGTTTGGGCAAATTCATGGTGGAGGGAGCCTCTAAACAGCCCAGTTTGGGCAAATTCATGGTGGAGGGAGCCTCTAACCAGCCCAGTTTGGACCAATTAATGGTGGAGGGAGCCTCTAACCAGCCCAGTTTGGACCAATTAATGGTGGAGGGAGCCTCTAACCAGCCCAGTTTGGACCAATTAATGGTGGAGGGAGCCTCTAACCACCCCAGTTTGGACCAATTCATGGTGGAGGGAGCCTCTAACCAGCCCAGTTTGGACCAATTCATGGTGGAGGGAGCCTCTAAAAAACCCAGTTTGGACCAATTCATGGTGGAGGGAGCCTCTAAACAGCCCAGTTTGGGCAAATTCATGGTGGAGGGAGCCTCTAAAAAACCCAGTTTGGACCAATTCATGGTGGAGGGAGCCTCTAACCAGCCCAGTTTGGACCAATTAATGGTGGAGGGAGCCTCTAAACAGCCAAGTTTGGACCAATTCATGGTGGAGGGAGCCTCTAAAAACCCCAGTTTGGACCAATTCATGGTGGAGGGAGCCTCTAACCAGCCCAGTTTGGACCAATTAATGGTGGAGGGAGCCTCTAACCAGCCCAGTTTGGACCAATTAATGGTGGAGGGAGCCTCTAACCACCCCAGTTTGGACCAATTCATGGTGGAGGGAGCCTCTAAACAGCCAAGTTTGGACCAATTCATGGTGAAGGGAGCCTCTACAAACCCGTTTGGACCAATTCATGGTGGAGGGAGCCTCTAACCAGCCCAGTTTGGGCAAATTCATGGTGGAGGGAGCCTCTAAACAGCCCAGTTTGGGCAAATTCATGGTGGAGGGAGCCTCTAACCAGCCCAGTTTGGACCAATTAATGGTGGAGGGAGCCTCTAACCAGCCCAGTTTGGACCAATTAATGGTGGAGGGAGCCTCTAACCACCCCAGTTTGGACCAATTCATGATGGAGGGAGCCTCTAAACAGCCAAGTTTGGACCAATTCATGGTGGAGGGAGCCTCTAAAAACCCCAGTTTGGACCAATTCATGGTGGAGGGAGCCTCTAACCAGCCCAGTTTGGACCAATTAATGGTGGAGGGAGCCTCTAAACAGCCAAGTTTTGGGAAATTCATGGTGGAGGGAGCCTCTAACCAGCCCAGTTTGGACCAATTCATGGTGGAGGGAGCCTCTAAACAGCCCAGTTTGGGCAAATTCATGGTGGAGGGAGCCTCTAAAAAACCCAGTTTGGACCAATTCATGGTGGAGGGAGCCTCTAACCAGCCCAGTTTGGACCAATTAATGGTGGAGGGAGCCTCTAACCAGCCCAGTTTGGACCAATTAATGGTGGAGGGAGCCTCTAACCACCCCAGTTTGGACCAATTCATGGTGGAGGGAGCCTCTAAACAGCCAAGTTTGGACCAATTCATGGTGGAGGGAGCCTCTAAAAACCCCAGTTTGGACCAATTCATGGTGGAGGGAGCCTCTAACCAGCCCAGTTTGGGCAAATTCATGGTGGAGGGAGCCTCTAAACAGCCCAGTTTGGGCAAATTCATGGTGGAGGGAGCCTCTAAAAAACCCAGTTTGGACCAATTCATGGTGGAGGGAGCCTCTAAACAGCCAAGTTTGGACCAATTCATGGTGAAGGGAGCCTCTAAAAACCCGTTTGGACCAATTCATGGTGGAGGGAGCCTCTAACCAGCCCAGTTTGGGCAAATTCATGGTGGAGGGAGCCTCTAAACAGCCCAGTTTGGGCAAATTCATGGTGGAGGGAGCCTCTAACCAGCCCAGTTTGGACCAATTAATGGTGGAGGGAGCCTCTAACCAGCCCAGTTTGGACCAATTAATGGTGGAGGGAGCCTCTAACCACCCCAGTTTGGACCAATTCATGGTGGAGGGAGCCTCTAAACAGCCAAGTTTGGACCAATTCATGGTGGAGGGAGCCTCTAAAAACCCCAGTTTGGACCAATTCATGGTGGAGGGAGCCTCTAACCAGCCCAGTTTGGACCAATTAATGGTGGAGGGAGCCTCTAAACAGCCAAGTTTTGGGAAATTCATGGTGGAGGGAGCCTCTAACCAGCCCAGTTTGGACCAATTCATGGTGGAGGGAGCCTCTAAACAGCCCAGTTTGGGCAAATTCATGGTGGAGGGAGCCTCTAAAAAACCCAGTTTGGACCAATTCATGGTGGAGGGAGCCTCTAACCAGCCCAGTTTGGACCAATTAATGGTGGAGGGAGCCTCTAACCAGCCCAGTTTGGACCAATTCATGGTGGAGGGAGCCTCTAAACAGCCCAGTTTGGGCAAATTCATGGTGGAAGGAGCCTCTAACCAGCAGAGTTGTGGGAAAGCAGGGTGGAGGGAGCCTCTAACCAGCAGAGTTGGTGGAAATCAGGGTGGAGGGAGCCTCTAACCAGCAGAGTTGGGGGAAATCATGTTGGAGGGAGCCTAGTATTAGCAGAATTGTGCAACGCTTATGGTGGATGAGTATGAGGATGCGGAGGAATTGGAGAGGTTGAGTACAGACATGGAGTTTCATGTTGGGGTGTTTTACACAGGTGGGCACAAAAATGAAGGCTCTATCCAGTGGTGGTTCATTTTTATCAAAGTGAGCCGGTCGGCACTCTCAGCTGACAGACGGGTGCGCTTGTCAGTGATGATGCCACCGGCTGCACTGAACACCCTCTCAGATAGGACGCTGGCGGCAGGACAGGACAGCACCTCCAAGGCATATAGGGCAAGTTCAAGCCACAGGTCCAACTTCGACACCCAATACGTGTAGGGCGCAGAGGGGTCGGAGAGGACAGGGCTGTGGTCGGAAAGGTATTCCCGCAACATGCGCCTATACTTCTCACGCCTGGTGACACTAGGACCCTCCGTGGCGGCACTTTGGCGAGGGGGTGCCATCAAGGTGTCCCAGACCTTAGACAGTGTGCCCCTCGTTTGTGTGGACCGGTGAGAACTTGGTTGCCTACTGGAGGAACTGCCCTCCCTGCCGCCAACGTCACATGCTGGAAACATCTCCATCATATTCTGCACCAATTGCCTGTGGCAAGCATTGATGCGATTGGCCCTCCCCTCTACCGGAATAAAAGACGAGATGTTGTTTTTATACCGGGGGTCAAGGATAGCAAAGATCCAGTACTGGTTGTCCTCCATGATTTTGACAATACGCTTGTCGGTTGTAAAGCACCCCAACATGAACTCAGCCATGTCTGCCACAGTGTTAGTTGGCATGACTCCTCTGGCCCCACCGGAAAGTTCAATCTCCATTTCCTCCTCATCCTCCATGTCTACCCATCCGCGCTGCAACAATGGGACGATTCGAAGTTGCCCGGAAGCCTCCTGTATCACCATCACATCATCGGACAACTCTTCTTCCTCCTCCTCCTCCTCCTCCTCCTCCTCCATTAAACGCAGTGAAGCGGACAGATGTGTGGACCTACTCTCCAGCTGTGACGGATCGGATGCTATCCCTAACTCCTCTGTGTGATCTGAGTTATCCCTGATGTCAATCAGGGATTCTCTCAGAACACACAAGAGCGGGATTGTAAGGCTCACCATCGCATCCTCAGAGCTCACCCTCCTTGTGGACTCCTCAAAGACCCGTAGGATGTCACAAAGGTCTCTCATCCATGGCCACTCATGGATGTGAAACTGAGGCAGCTGACTTTGTGGCACCCTAGGGTTTTGTAGCTGGTATTCCATCAAAGGTCTCTGCTGCTCAACCACTCTATTCAACATCTGAAACGTTGAGTTCCAGCGTGTGGGGACGTCGCACAAAAGCCGGTGTTGTGGCACATGCAGGCGTTGCTGGAGAGATTTTAAGCTAGCAGCGGCTACTGTCGACTTGCGAAAGTGGGCGCACATGCGCCGCACTTTCACCAGTAGCTCTGGAACATTGGGGTAGCTCTTTAGGAAACGTTGCACCACTAGGTTGAAGACGTGGGCCAGGCATGGAACATGTTGGAGTCCGGCAAGCTCCAGAGCTGCTACCAGGTTCCGGCCGTTATCACAAACGACCATGCCTGGGCCCAGGTGCAGCGGCTCAAACCATATTGAGGTCTCATCGAGGAGGGCATCCCTCACCTCGGAGGCAGTGTGCTGTCTGTCCCCCAAGCTGATCAGCTTCAGCACAGCCTGCTGACGTCTACCAACGCCAGTGCTGCAACGTTTCCAACTCGTAGCTGGGGTCAATCTAACAGCGGAGGAGGAGGCGGTGGCGGAGGAGGAGGCGGTGGCGGAGGAGGAGGCGGTAGAGGAGGAGGAGGAGGGGGGTGTTCTTCTCGTGTCCCTGCCAGGAATGTTAGGCGGGGAGACGAGGTACACCGGGCCAGTTTGGGAAGCAGTCCCAGCCTCAACTACATTCACCCAGTGTGCCGTCAGTGAAATGTAGCGTCCCTGTCCGCATGCACTTGTCCACGCGTCGGTGGTCAAGTGGACCTTTGTGCAAAGCGCGGAACTAAGGGCCCGCCTGATGTTGAGTGACACGTGCTGGTGCAAGGCGGGGACGGCACACCGGGAGAAGTAGTGACGGCTAGGGACGGCATAGCGAGGTGCCGCAGTTGCCATCAGGTCCAGGAAGGCGGGAGTTTCAACAAGCCGGAACGCCAACATCTCCTGGGCCAGCAGTTTAGCGATGTTGGCGTTCAAGGCTTGCGCGTGTGGGTGGTTAGCAGTGTATTTCTGCCGCCGCTCCAATGTCTGAGAGATGGTGGGTTGTTGTAAAGAAACGCCTGATGGTGCCTTTGATGGTGCAGGAGAAGGAGATAAGACAGGACCAGGGGAGGATGAGGTAGAAGTCAACAAAGTGGCGGAGGCAGATGAAGTGGTGTCCTGGCTCGTCCTCTAGAGTGCATCGCCAGCACAGTCAGCAGTGGCAGTGGCAGAGGCAGAGGCAGTGGCAGAGGCAGTGGCAGTGGCGTGAACGGCAGGCGGCCTTTGTCCTGCCGTTGCTGCCTGCCACTGATTCCAGTGCTTGGATTCCAAATGACGGCGCATTGAAGTGGTGGACAGGTTGCTCTTCTCAGAGCCCCTAATCAATTTCGAGAGGCAAATTGTGCAGACAACACTATATCTGTCCTCGGCGCATTCCTTGAAAAAACTCCACACCTTCGAGAAACGTGCCCTCGAGGTGGGAGTTTTTCGGGGCTGGGTACGAACTGGAACATCTTGGGAGATTCCGGGTGTGGCCTGGCTTCGCCTAAGCTGCTGACCTCTGCCTCTGCCTCTAGCTACCCTTTTTGGTGCTGCACCTGCCTCAACATCCACACTACTTTCCCCGCTTGACATCCCCCCTGTCCAGGTCGGGTCAGTGTCCTCATCATCCACCACTTCCTCTTCCAACTCCTGTCTCATCTCCTCCTCCCGCACAATGCGCCGGTCAACTGGATGCCCTGACGGCAACTGCGTCACATCATCGTCGATGAGGGTGGGTTGCTGGTCATCCACCACCAAATCGAACGGAGATGGAGGAGACTCTAGTGTTTGAGCATCTGGACACAGATGCTCCTCTGTTAGGTTCGTGGAATCGTGACGTGGAGAGGCAGGTTGAGGGACAATGAAAGGAGCGGAGAACAGCTCTGGGGAGCAGGGACAGTTTGGGTTATTGTTCTGTAAAGCTTCGGAATTTTGGGAGGAAGGAAGACAAGACTGTTGGGTAATAGGAGGAGAGGAGGCAGAGTCTGACTGGCTGCTGGACAATGTGCTGTAAGCGTTCTCTGACAGCCATTGCAAGACCTGTTCCTGGTTCTCGGGCCTACTAAGGTTTGTACCCTGCAGTTTAGTTAATGTGGCAAGCAATCCTGGCACTGTGGAGTGGCGCAATGCTTGCTGCCCCACAGGAGTAGGCACGGGACGCCCTGTGGCTTCACTGCTACCTTGCTCCCCAGAACCATTCCCCCGACCTCGCCCACGGCCTCGTCCACGTCCCTTTCCGGGAGCCTTGCGCATTTTGAATTCCTAGTTAGAAATTGGCACTGTATACCAGTAGTAAAAATTGTGGGTGCACGTAACCCCAATATATTCTTTGAATTCCCAGTCAGACACTGGCACTATATGGCAGTAGCAAGAAATGAGGGTATTTGTATTCCCAATATACTCTTTGAATTCCCAGTCAGACAATGGCACTGTATACCAGTAGTAAAAATTGTGGGTGCACGTAACCCCAATATATTCTTTGAATTACCAGTCAGAAACTGGCACTATATGGCAGTAGCAAGAAATGAGGGTATTTGTATTCCCAATATACTCTTTGAATTCCCAGTCAGACAATGGCACTGTATACCAGTAGTAAAAATTGTGGGCGCACGTAACCCCAATATATTCTTTGAATTACCAGTCAGAAACTGGCACTATATGGCAGTAGCAAGAAATGAGGGTATTTATAACCCCAATATATTCTTTGAATTCCCAGTCAGACAATGGCACTGTATACCAGTAGTAAAAATTGTGGGTGCACGTAACCCCAATATATTCTTTGAATTCCCAGTCAGAAACTGGCACTATATGGCAGTAGCAAGAAATGAGGGTATTTGTATTCCCAATATACTCTTTGAATTCCCAGTCAGACAATGGCACTGTATACCAGTAGTAAAAATTGTGGGTGCACGTAACCCCAATATATTCTTTGAATTACCAGTCAGAAACTGGCACTATATGGCAGTAGCAAGAAATGAGGGTATTTATAACCCCAATATATTCTTTGAATTCCCAGTCAGACAATGGCACTGTATACCAGTAGTAAAAATTGTGGGTGCACGTAACCCCAATATATTCTTTGAATTCCCAGTCAGAAACTGGCACTATATGGCAGTAGCAAGAAATGAGGGTATTTGTATTCCCAATATACTCTTTGAATTCCCAGTCAGACAATGGCACTGTATACCAGTAGTAAAAATTGTGGGTGCACGTAACCCCAATATATTCTTTGAATTACCAGTCAGAAACTGGCACTATATGGCAGTAGCAAGAAATGAGGGTATTTATAACCCCAATATATTCTTTGAATTCCCAGTCAGACAATGGCACTGTATACCAGTAGTAAAAATTGTGGGTGCACGTAACCCCAATATATTCTTTGAATTACCAGTCAGAAACTGGCACTATATGGCAGTAGCAAGAAATGAGGGTATTTGTATTCCCAATATACTCTTTAAATTCCCAGTCAGACAATGGCACTGTATACCAGTAGTAAAAATTGTGGGTGCACGTAACCCCAATATATTCTTTGAATTACCAGTCAGAAACTGGCACTATATGGCAGTAGCAAGAAATGAGGGTATTTATAACCCCAATATATTCTTTGAATTCCCAGTCAGACAATGGCACTGTATACCAGTAGTAAAAATTGTGGGTGCACGTAACCCCAATATATTCTTTGAATTCCCAGTCAGAAACTGGCACTATATGGCAGTAGCAAGAAATGAGGGTATTTGTATTCCCAATATACTCTTTGAATTCCCAGTCAGACAATGGCACTGTATACCAGTAGTAAAAATTGTGGGTGCACGTAACCCCAATATATTCTTTGAATTACCAGTCAGAAACTGGCACTATATGGCAGTAGCAAGAAATGAGGGTATTTATAACCCCAATATATTCTTTGAATTCCCAGTCAGACAATGGCACTGTATACCAGTAGTAAAAATTGTGGGTGCACGTAACCCCAATATATTCTTTGAATTCCCAGTCAGAAACTGGCACTATATGGCAGTAGCAAGAAATGAGGGTATTTGTATTCCCAATATACTCTTTGAATTCCCAGTCAGACAATGGCACTGTATACCAGTAGTAAAAATTGTGGGTGCACGTAACCCCAATATATTCTTTGAATTACCAGTCAGAAACTGGCACTATATGGCAGTAGCAAGAAATGAGGGTATTTATAACCCCAATATATTCTTTGAATTCCCAGTCAGACAATGGCACTGTATACCAGTAGTAAAAATTGTGGGTGCACGTAACCCCAATATATTCTTTGAATTACCAGTCAGAAACTGGCACTATATGGCAGTAGCAAGAAATGAGGGTATTTGTATTCCCAATATACTCTTTGAATTCCCAGTCAAACAATGGCACTGTATACCAGTAGTAAAAATTGTGGGTGCACGTAACCCCAATATATTCTTTGAATTACCAGTCAGAAACTGGCACTATATGGCAGTAGCAAGAAATGAGGGTATTTATAACCCCAATATATTCTTTGAATTCCCAGTCAGACAATGGCACTGTATACCAGTAGTAAAAATTGTGGGTGCACGTAACCCCAATATATTCTTTGAATTACCAGTCAGAAACTGGCACTATATGGCAGTAGCAAGAAATGAGGGTATTTATAACCCCAATATATTCTTTGAATTCCCAGTCAGACAATGGCACTGTATACCAGTAGTAAAAATTGTGGGTGCACGTAACCCCAATATATTCTTTCAATTACCAGTCAGAAACTGGCACTATATGGCAGTAGCAAGAAATGAGGGTATTTGTATTCCCAATATATTCTTTGAATTCCCAGTCAGACAATGGCACTGTATACCAGTAGTAAAAATTGTGGGTGCACGTAACCCCAATATATTCTTTGAATTACCAGTCAGACACTGGCACTATATGGCAGTAGCAAGAAATGAGGGTATTTGTATTCCCAATATATTCTTTGAATTCCCAGTCAGACAATGGCACTGTATACCAGTAGTAAAAATTGTGGGTGCACGTAACCCCAATATATTCTTTGAATTCCCAGTCAGACACTGGCACTATATGGCATTAGCAAGAAATGAGGGTATTTGTATTCCCAATATATTCTTTGAATTCCCAGTCAGACAATGGCACTGTATACCAGTAGTAAAAATTGTGGGTGCACGTAACCCCAATATATTCTTTGAATTACCAGTCAGAAACTGGCACTATATGGCAGTAGCAAGAAATGAGGGTATTTGTATTCCCAATATATTCTTTGAATTCCCAGTCAGACAATGGCACTGTATACCAGTAGTAAAAATTGTGGGTGCACGTAACCCCAATATATTCTTTGAATTACCAGTCAGAAACTGGCACTATATGGCAGTAGCAAGAAATGAGGGTATTTGTATTCCCAATATATTCTTTGAATTCCCAGTCAGACAATGGCACTGTATACCAGTAGTAAAAATTGTGGGTGCACGTAACCCCAATATATTCTTTGAATTCCCAGTCAGACACTGGCACTATATGGCAGTAGCAAGAAATGAGGGTATTTGTATTCCCAATATATTCTTTGAATTCCCAGTCAGACAATGGCACTGTATACCAGTAGTAAAAATTGTGGGTGTATATAGCCCCAATTCTATTGCTAGGGGACTTGCAGGGTATTTCTGGGGTGAAGGTGGGGGGGCACACCGTTGGAACGGGTATCGGGGTATATATCGGGTATACGGGAATACACTGACAGTGTATTCCATTCAGGATCCTGGGAAAGCTGGGTTGCGGCGATTGAGCCCGTCAGTGCCACGTTACACTGACAAGCTTCTCCCTGGAATTTAGCTCTTACAAGAGCTGTTGGTTGTCTTCTCCTTCCTATCCTAGCCTGTCCCTGCCTACCCAGAATCTAAGCCCTAGCTAGCTGGACGGAAACCTCCGTCCTCGGTGAATTGCAAGCTCAGAATGACGCGAACCTGGGCGGCGCTGTTCTTTTAAATTAGAGGTCACATGTTTTCGGCAGCCAATGGGTTTTGCCTACTTTTTTCAACGTCACCGGTGTCGTAGTTCCTGTCCCACCTACCCTGCGCTGTTATTGGAGCAAAAAAGGCGCCAGGGAAGGTGGGAGGGGAATCGAGTAATGGCGCACTTTACCACGCGGTGTTCGATTCGATTCGAACATGCCGAACAGCCTAATATCCGATCGAACATGAGTTCGATAGAACACTGTTCGCTCATCTCTAATTGATAGTGTTTCTTCTCTAGTGTCCCTCCCTTGCCATGTCATACAGGTCATGTTCAGTTTATCATTACCACGCACAGCATAACTATCACCATGTCCACAGTTTTGTTTTCCTGGGTTTCAGACACTTTAAGTTTCGATTTCCCTGTAACGGCTGCACAGTCTTCACCACCATGTAAACATTGTTCTGTTCTGGAAGCCAAGAGGATCTTGGCAAGAAGCCTTGCCTGTGCTGGAAAACAAGAATGCAGACATCTCTATTTTACATTATAAGACTGCCAGTAGTTTGGATTACAATTCTTTCTCATTACAATGCATTGGATGGCATTGGGCTGTAGTCTGTAATTGTTCATGGGATAAAGTGTCTAGGGTCTTTATTTGTTTAGGGGTCTGAGCTGGTCTAGAATCTGTATTTGTTCGTATTTTCTAAGGGGGTCCTATGATGCTAAAACCCAATGTGCGTCTATTTTGCTGCTATTTTATACAGACATTAATACAATTTAGGAAAATCTGACATGTGTTTTTGTTGTGGAGTCTCTAGCAGAAATCCAAGGCTAAGTATTGGGTTACTGCCAGGTTGCCATTTTGAACTGCCACTGCAAATGAAGAATGGCCATTACTAGCCATGGTGTCAGTGTTTTTGATGGTGAGACTGCAGCAAGATGTTTCCTCTCTGCCCACAGTTCTTCAGACTGACCCATCTCCATGCCTTGAAGCATCTTATTTCTTCACCTTCTACACCAGTCAGCCACTCGAGATAAAGTCTGAGCAACAGTTTGTGGCTGAAAGAAAAGGTTTCCAAATCACTCCTGCCATGCACAGTCTGCCTGGGGGAAAGATATAGACAAGTGAGACCATAAAACTGTCTACGAGGTACAGAAAGGATCATACACGTAATGAAGTGAACAACCCTTAAAAAATAACTAGTTACATTTTTTGTGACAGAAAAATATTATTAGATAATTGGGCAAAAAAATTCAAGAATGAATTTCTTTATAAGACAAGGTCAGAAGTAGAATCATAATGACATGTATTTGGTCATATTTCCCCTCTGGCCCGGTTCACATCTGCGTTCCACTTGGGGACCCCCTGAACGGAAACCTATGTGCATTACAAATCAGTTACCTTAGAAAACCCACAAACCCCACTATAATGGGGTCCATGTAGTTTCCGCTCAGTTTCCACACATGCAGGAGAAGAATGCTGCTTATAACCTAGATGGAATTTATTGGACTGCATAGCTTGGTGTCATCTGCAAAAGTAGAGACATTGCTAATAATCCCATATTCTACATCATTAATAAATAAGTTAAATAACAAAGGACCCAGAACTGAAACCTGGGGTACACCACTTATAACAAAGGACCCAACACTGAACCCCGGGGTACACTACTCATAATAGAGGACCTAGCACTGAACCCTAGGATACACCACTTATAACAGAGGACCCAGCAATGAGCCCTGGGGTACACAATTCATAACAGAGGACCTAGCACTGAACCTTGGGGTACACCACTTATAACGGAGGAACCAGCACTGAACCCTGGGGTACGCCACTTATAACAGAGGTCCCAGCACTGAACCCTGGGGTACACCACTATAACAGAGGACCTAGCACTGAACCCTGGGGTACACCACTTATAACGGAGGAACCAGCACTGAGCCCTGGGGTACATCACTTATACCAGAGGACCCAGCACTGAACCCTAGTGTACACCACTTATAACAGAGGATCCAGCACTGAACCCTGGGGTACATCACTTATACCAGAGGACCCAGCACTGAACCCTGGGGTACACCACTTATAACAGAGAACCCAACACTGAGCCCTGGGGTACATCACTTATACCAGAGGACCCAGCACTGAACCCTGGGGTACACCACTTATAACAGAGGACCCAGCACTGAACCCTGGGGTACATCACTTATACCAGAGGACCCAGCACTGAACCCTAGTGTACACCACTTATAACAGAGGACCCAGCACTGAGCCCTGGGGTACATGATTCATAACAGAGGACCTAGCACTGAACCCTGGGGTACACCACTTATAACCGAGGAACCAGCATTGAACCCTGGGGTACACCACTTATATTAGAGGACCTAGCACTGAGCCCTGTGGTACACCACTTATATTAAAGGACCTAGCACTGAGCCCTGGGGTACACCACTTATAACGGAGGAACCAGCACTGAACCCTGGGGTACACCACTATAACAGAGGACTAAGTGCTGAACCCTGAGGTACACCATTGTAACAGCGGACCCAGCACTGAGCCCTGTGGTACACCACTTATATTAAAGGACCTAGCACTGAGCCCTGGGGTACATCACTTATAACAGAGGTGAATCCTGGGGTACACTAAAATTTGGAACACTTTTAAAAATCTTTACAATGTAAAAAAATAAATGAACGTCAAGTACCGCCAGAGCACTGTTTCTATGACAACAGTGACATCATATGATGCAGGAGGCCATTGCTTTCTCATAGCATGATGTCAGAATGATTGTGGCTCTATGTAAACTGGTGTTCATGGAAAAATGCTCATTTCAAGAGATGAAGAGGAGAAGCAGGATCTAGGATCAAGGATACAGGTAAATGAGGGCCTTTTTTGGTTTTATTATCATGGCTTTTTTGTACATGATACAGTTTTTCATTATGTGGTTTTAGCAAAAATCGCATCAAAAAACTCATTGCGTTTTTTCCTCCTCCCATTGTTTTAATTGGGTTTTTCAAGGCAGAATCCACCTAAAGATTGGTCATTTCGGTGTTATTCTTCCTCTAGCTGAAAGAAATCAGGAAAAAAATTGCTGCTGGGAGGTGCAAAAAACTCTGTGTAAACATACCCTAACTCCTCTTCTGGACTCTGCCATGGTATCCATTGGTGTTCTGGTCTTCTTCTCAGGGCATCCGCCATCATATATGGCCCCCTGGTCACCACTATAGGCTGTGATTGGGCCTCAATGGTCATGTGTGGGAGCGATAAAACGTTTTTTACTCCGCATTTTTAAGCCGGTTCGGGGACAGAAACCCCGAACAGAATTCTAGTGCTGGTGTGAACTTAGCCTTAATTATTAGAGATGAGCGAACAGTAAAATGTTCGAGGTTCGATATTCGTTTCGAGTAGCCCCTAATATTCGACTACTCGAATTGAATATTGAACCCTATTATAGTCTATGGGGGGAAAATGCTCGTTTCAGGGGTAGGCAACATTTGATCAAATTATACTTACCAAGTCCACGAGTGAGGGTCGGGCTGGATCCTCCGAGCAGTCTTCTCCTTGCGGCGTCTTCCGGCTCTGAATTCACTCTGCCAGGCATCGGGCCTGGGCAGTGCCGACTGCGCATGCCCGCACTACAAGCAGACATGTGCAGTCGGCTCTGCCCAGGCCTGATGCCTGGCAGAGTGAATGAAGAGCCGGAAGACGCCGCGGGGAAGCTGCAAGGAGAAGACTTCTAAAGGTAGGAGAAGAACCAGCGTTGATTGGCCGACTGTATAGCATTCGGCCAATCAATGCTGGTTCTGCATCGAACTTTTCCATTCGAATAGCGAGTGGTACTCGATCGAGTACAAGTATTTTGAATACCGTAGTATTCGATCGAATACCTACTCGATCGAATACTACTCGCTCATCTCTATTATTTATAAAGCATGGAGAACAGAGCAAATGTTACAATGTAAAACCAATAGACAAATTGGTGTTTCACATTTCACATTGGAGTTAGTAATATGTATATTATACTGCAATAAACAAGACCTCATACAGCAATGTCTATAGAAATAGAAATAGGCCTTAGTGCTAAAACGGTGTTGGTATTTAAGGGGTTAAATCTTCAGCTGCATATATCACCATGAGAAGACGGACGTTGACTCTGGAGGAGTTTGGTCTAATCCTAATACTGAAGATGACCAATCATTACACAGACTGGATTACAGATAACACTAGGGGGCGACTGTGAGTAACTGACCAGTATTAGTCTCTGTTCACATGAGCTTCTCGCTATCATTTATATAACAGATAAGAAACATTTCCATTTTGCTCAGTCAGGTTTGGGATGTTATGGGGCAGGCAGAGGAGCGCAGTCAGCTCTGCTATACTACATAGGTAGAACAGTGAGAACCTGACGTCCTGATCTTATATTTCTACCATTATAACCAATGACATCTGTCCTACTTACTATTTCCATCCATTAGGAACACAAGTCATAGTCTTCATTTAGTCCATGTGGTATGAAATGCTCTCAGCACATACACTAAATACGTTTAGGGGGGGCAGAGAAAGCATGGCTGCCGTATACTTGTAGTCAGTTTATAGACAGTAGGATTATTTCCACTGTGTAGTAAAGTGCAGGCAGCAGATACTATGTATGTACACGGTGCAATATGGATATTTACAATGAGTGGCTGAGGGGTGATATATGCACTTGTGGAACACCCAGTTGCAAGAGACAGCCACTAGATGTTTATATTAGAAGTATTTCCAGACGTGTGTCATACAAATGCCACAAATGTAATGTGAACAGAGCCTTACCACTAGTCGCATGGTGCACATTTGTAGCTTTTCTCCCTGTATGTGATTTATAACTTGTTTGTAACTTACATGGTCTTATCTTTGGTGATACACAGGACAAAGAGCAAGAAATGTGTCAGAACAGGGGCGGATCCAGAGCCGGGCAACCACTCGGGGGCCCGGACCTAACACAATGGTCCTGCTAACGCTGCGCTCCGGCATTTGTAGGCACGATGTGATGACGTCACATCGCGCCCACAACTATGTGTATGACTGAGACTGCGGAGAGAGCGGCGCAGACATGCAGTACTCTGTGTCCGGTTTTAAAAAAGCGGTTTTGCGGCGGAGAGCATAAAATGCTCACCGGCGCTCACGGCCGGACCCGATCTGACAGCTTTCCGTCTCCCCCCCCCAGGGCTACTTCAGGTCACCTCATGGGGGGTGCAGCGCTGGGGTTGTGTAGTGGGAGGGTAAAGAGGAGAAGAGGAGGAAGAACTAGAGAAGGTGAAGCAGAGAGGGTAAAAGGAGTGTTGTGTTAGGAGGAGAGGCGAGGAAGGATAGAAGTAGAGGAATGGTGAAATGTTCCCTTCTCTACGATCGGTAGTGGTCTAGTCTATGAATAGAAGATAATTACTATAGCATAACCCATTTAATACTATAATACCTATAAGAACATGTGTAAGCAATATAGGTAATGGGTGCTAATTATTTAAGACATGTCTATCTTTAGTTAAACTTATGTGGACACTAGTTGCTAACTATTATTAAATTAGCAATACACAATGGTTTAATGAACCACATTTGTTCAAATACGTATATGTAAGGTGTATATATATACATATATCTTTAGAACAGTCATTACGTTGTGCCATTTATTTAATAAGTATGAAGTAAGTGTAAGGTAAGTGAAGTGTTAGGTGTATATTTAAACATATTTAACATAAATTCAATAAATAGATAGATTTATTACTATTACATTACTATTACACTATAGTATATTACTATGTTTTACCCAAAGTCATGTTTTTGCAAAAAATTTTGCATGACATGTTTGACCCCATCAGCTGCTTTTGTGGCCTTATTAAGATGGGTTCCTGCACTAACACTTTACATATAGGGTAGGAGAAAAGTTCTTAAAGACTCACTGTTACAGTACAGTTTCTAAGAACTTTATTTCAGAGGGCTTTCTATAGGGGGAAGGTCAGCTTTTCTTCCTCAAGTAAAGGTTTAGTGTAGGGACCCATCTGAATGAGGTCGCCGTGACGTGGCAGATGGGCTCGCACAATTGACCAAACTGTGCGCCAAGAACCTCACATTTATAAATATAGTTTAGCAATTAGAGCTTACAAAATTCACACGAGGAGGAGAAAGGTATACTATGGAGATCCATTGCAATGCAACTTTGAGTGTGACCTCTTCTAGTTGTGTAACTATGTAAAACTAGCATCAATCACCCAATACAAGTAATAATGTAGTGCTGGTAAATTCTGAACAGTCATAGACTGATAAAAGAACCAAACACCTCTTCCACCTATTTCTAGCTATACTATGACTGCCTACATAATATATCACTTATCCTTCTCTGCTTCTCCATAAAGATAAAGTTTTAACACAGTTATAAAACAAAGTCCTGGATTCGAATGAGAGGAGCACCACACAAGCCACAGGCACATGCTTACATCTTATGGTCTGGAGTCATCACTGCCGCCTGTGCAAGAGCCATCAAGTGTGAAGGTAGCCAGGATGATTACCAATCCCTGCTGCGGCTAGTGCAAGGGGTCAGGGCTTGGAGGACAGCGGGTGGGAGATGAAAGCGGAGGTCCATCAGTTGAGTTTCCCTGTTGTACATAGTACACGTTTCTACACAGGTATAATATATACTGTATACTTAAATCTAGTTATCTATCTATACACAGTACATATAGTATACCTGTATATAAACATGTACTATACATTGTATGCATCACACACACACACACACACAGAATACACAAATTTACACATTACATATACACATTTATACACAACTACACACTTATTGCAGGCTTGCTAGCCGCAGTGGAAGCCATTTGTGAGAAATCAGTAGCTGGAGGTCTGGCAGGAGAACTAACATCTTTATTATATATTAGGTATACTCTAACACCTCATTATTGTAATAATTTATACAGATATAGCTGCAGCTGCATATCCCCCCTCTCCCCACTTCATATTTAGTATTTCATTGTTCACATTAGATCAGTATGTTGAAGACACATTACACATCACATGTTATATCATCAGTTTCAGCTCAGATAGTTCGCTCACATATTCTTCATTGTAAGGGTCATATTTCAAGGCTTCTTCATAGCAATCAATTGCTTCATTCCTTTCCCCATTAGTCTTATGGACAAAGCCAAGCAAAGCAAAACCCTCAGCATCGTGAATATTGTTCCTAATCTTCTTTGAAGAAATTCTTTTTAGAGACTCTTCACAGCGCTCTCTGTCTCTAATGGGCAATGTAATCTGCATACATTTTTTATAGTAGTCGATGGCTTGAGATTCAGACTTCATGTGATATTCCTTGAAACGTCCATAATTGTAAAAAACTTGCTGCTTCTCATCATCCTCGAGATCAGTAAATGCCATAACAGTTCTAAATGTGTCATCGGCCTTTTGATATTCGTTGGTTTCAGAGTACATATTGGCTAAGTCTATGAAACCATATACAAATGTTTTCTTGACCTCCATCGTCTTTTCAAAATGGAAGAGGGTATTTTGGATGAGATCCTTCACTTCTTCAGAATCCTTGTATTTGTTATAAAAGTTCCAGTTTCCAAACTGCTTTTTGCACATGAGATACTTTTGTCTGTAACAAAGTCCTATTTGGTGATGTAGAAATCCAGAATTTGGGATGAGATCTACTGCAGTTTTTAGGACATGCAAGGCCTCATCCACCATTGCAGCTCTCCTGTAAAACTTCGCAACGTAACGGAGTAAATATGGAAGGTTTGGGGCTTGTTTTATGGCTTCTTCAATATATGGTCTTCCCTCATCAGTTCTATCCAGGTCTTGCAGCTTTAACGCCAGAAGAGCCTTCACCACGGCATCATTTGGATTCTTCTCTACGGCACGTTTCAGTAGATCCAGTGATTTACATTCTGAAGCAGGGAAATTTCCACCCCAGAAACCTTCCAGTCTATAGACCACTGTTGCATATCCAGTGATCCACTCAGGTTCTTCTGGCTCTAGCTCCAAAGCCTTCTCAAAGCATTGTTTTGCATCTTCATAATACTGGCCAGAAAACTGTAACAGCGACCAGGCCTTCTCTCCATAGATGTCAGCTATGTCTGGTGCACCTTTTAGTTCCTTATAAATCTCCTCTACTTTTTCTATGTATTGTTGACAATCTTCATACCGGTTTAAGTTGTAGAACACCCATGCATAATCCCCATATGTCACCAAATATTTTTGATCAGTCCCGTCCGGATTGTTCTCTTTAATCATTTCTTCTGCTTTCTCTAAATTGTCCTTAGCTTGGGTGTAGTTCCTTCTCAGGTACATGACATAGGCCAATAGATTGTACACCATGTATTTGTTCTTGGTGACAAGAAATGTCAACTGGTTAGAAAATTTGTCTTCTAATTCATCGAGTTCTTTGTTCTTCAAAAGAAGTTTCCAAGTGAAGTGACATTTCAGTTGTAGTAAACGCATCTTCAGCGCCCCCTTTGGTAACTTACTGTAATAAAAGGAGAAGTGATCAGTAACAGTAATTGATCCAAAAATGAATAACATATATACAAAATGTACCTAGTATATATAGTCACATGAATGTACTGCTACATACAGTTATATCTACAATGTGTATTGTATGCTGCTTAGTCAGTATATAGTGAAACAACTTTTTGATGCATCTGTAACTTTATGGTTAAAGGGAGAGTGTCGCTGGGAAATTACCTAATAATTCCAATTTTTATGTTATAAACATTTTGGACCCCTTTCTACCAGAGGAATAGAGCAGCCTGCAATAGAAGATAATGGTAGACAAGCCTGGGAGACTTCAATAGGCAAAATGGCACCTTGGTCAGCTTTGGAACCCGCAACCAGGGGGTGTTTAATGCCCACGATCAGTGTGGGCACTGATTATGTGCAATAGCGCCGGTTGTCTGCTGTATAAAACAGCAGAGACCCAGCGGCTATGGCGGGCGCACAGCTCCTGAGTGGCTGCCATATTTTAATATCTGCCATTCTATTACGGCGACTGTTGGGAAAGGGGTTATAGAATTTTTGATGATGTTTTTAATTTTTCATGTTATTATTATTTATTTAACAGCTGGACAGTGAGGAGAAGCTGACCTGCAGTGTACGGAGCCATCTGCTTCTGACTCCATATACTATACTGGAAAAAGCTGCTCAGTGCTGGTGCTGAGTATCGTTCCAATTCGATATTTATGATCTATACTAAGAACAGGCCAATGTGTAGTGTTGGAAATTCCTTTAAATACCTGCTACTTTATTCCTAGATTACTGTTGTGCTAACTTGTGCCTATTATACTTTTAACCTCTATTTTAAAAAAAAAAAAAAAGGATCCCTGACTTGTTCACGTGTTTCTACATATCATGGTCAGTGACATAAATGGAAATGATGGGGCTCCACAGCAACTGTGTGAATTGACTCTCTCCCACAACAACTCCAGTTATTATAAGTAAATGATACACACATATGGAATGGGCATGGCAGTAGATGTATTGTATTGTCCATACATTTATATGTAAAAATAGTTTTCTGGTGGAGATGTGTGTCCAAACCTACAGTGCAAGGGAAGTGACTAACCGCCGCAAACACCAGCATTTAGAAACCATTGAAGCCTTTTCCTGAATATATTGCTTTAGAAATGCTGCTTTGTTTGCCTGCTATGTGAATTTATTCCATAACCACGGACCTATAGGACAAGGACCTATAGGACAAGTGATGTCACTTACTCAGTGCTCTTGCCAACAGGAAAATTCAGCTAACTGCAGTTGGTTGATAAAGCCAGGACTGTTATCTCTCTATGTAACACAAAGATAAAATGGAGTTCATTTTTGTATAAGCATCTGCATATTATCTGACCTGCAGAAGTGTTCTGTGTCCTGTTCAGCCAGATGGGGGGGAGGGGGAAGAAATATAGGAAGTGAGAAGAAGAGACTGCAGGCAAAGCTGCAGGCAAATTTAGCCACACCCACTTTTGTGTTGACTACGTCCATTCTCATTAATTTTTCATGTGCCCGCACACAGTATAATCCTCCTACAGTCACCAGTAAATTATAGGTCCCCCCTCTATCTCTCCCCCAGTTTCATATACACCCTTCATCTGCCCCCAGTTTCATGTCCCCCTCCATCTCTGCCCCCAGTTTCATGTCCCCTCCATCTCTGTCCCCAGATTCATGTCCCCCATCTCTGCCCCCAGATTCATGTCCCCTCCATCACTGCCCCCAGATTCATGTCCCCCAGCTCTGCCCCCAGATTCATGTCCCCTCCATCTCTGCCCCCAGATTCATGTCCCCTCCATCTCTGCCCCCAGATTCATGTCCCCCCATCTCTGCCCCAGATTCATGTCCCCCATCTCTGCCCCCAAATTCATGTCCTCTCCATCTTTGCCCCCAGATTCATGTCCCCCATGTCTGCCCCCAGATTCATGTCCCCTCCATCTCTGCCCCCAGATTCATGTCCCCCCATGTCTGCCCCCAGATTCATGTCCCCCCATGTCTGCCCCCAGATTCATGTCCCCTCCATCTCTGCCCTCAGATTCATGTCCCCTCCATCTCTGCCCTCAGATTCATGTCCCCACATCTCTGCCCCCAGATTCTTGTCCCCACATCTCTGCCCCCAGATTCTTGTCCCCACATCTCTGCCCCCAGATTCATGTTCCCTCCATCTCTGCCCCCAGATTCATGTCCCTCCATCTCTGCCCCCAGATTCATGTCCCCCCATCTCTGCCCCCAGATTCATGTCCTCACATCTCTGCCCCCAGATTCATGTCCCCCATCTCTGCCCCCAGTTTCATGTCCCTCCATCCCTGCCCCCAGATTCATGTCCCTCCATCTCTTCCCCCAGATTCATGTCCCTCCATCTCTGCCCCAGATTCATATCCCCCCATCTCTGCCCCAGATTCATGTCCCTCCATCTCTGCCCCAGATTCATGTCCCCCATGTCTGCCCCCAGATTCATGTCCCTCCATCTCTGCCCCCAGATTCATGTCCCCCCATGTCTGCCTCCAGATTCATGTCTCCACATCTCTGCCCCCAGATTAATGTCCTCACATCTCTGCCCCCAGATTCATGTCCCCCATCTCTGCCCCCAGTTTCATGTCCCTCCATCCCTGCCCCCAGATTCATGTCCCTCCATCCCTGCCCCCAGATTCATGTCCCTCCATCTCTGCCCCCAGATTCATATCCCCCCATCTCTGCCCCCAGATTCATGTCCCTCCATCTTTGCCCCAGATTCATGTCCCCCATGTCTGCCCCCAGATTCATGTCCCTCCATCTCTGCCCCCAGATTCATATCCCCCCATCTCTGCCCCCAGATTCATGTCCCTCCATCTCTGCCCCCAGATTCATGTCCCCCCATGTCTGCCTCCAGATTCATGTCTCCACATCTCTGCCCCCAGATTAATGTCCTCACATCTCTGCCCCCAGATTCATGTCCCCCATCTCTGCCCCCAGTTTCATGTCCCTCCATCCCTGCCCCCAGATTCATGTCCCTCCATCTCTGCCCCAGATTCATATCCCCCATCTCTGCCCCCAGATTCATGTCCCTCCATCTCTGCCCCAGATTCATGTCCCCCATGTCTGCCCCCAGATTCATGTCCCTCCATCTCTGCCCCCAGATTCATATCCCCCATCTCTGCCGCCAGATTCATGTCCCTCCATCTCTGCCCCCAGATTCATGTCCCCCATGTCTGCCTCCAGATTCATGTCTCCACATCTCTGCCCCAGATCAATGTCCTCACATCTCTGCCCCCAAATTCATGTCCCAATCTCTGCCCCCAGATTCATGTCCCTCCATCTCTGCCCCAGATTCATGTCCCCTCCATCTCTGCCCCCAGATTCATGTCCCTCCATCTCTGCCCCCAGTGTCATGCCGTCCTCTCCTTCATCTGCCCCCAGTTTCACGTTCCACGTCCACATTACACTTACCTTCTCCTCGTTCCCCCGCTGCACTCTGCGCTGCCTCTCACTGGCGCACAGTTGTAGATGCGATGTGACGTCATCACATCGCGTCTACAAGCCAGTAGGCGGCGTTCAGCGGCGAAGCAAGGAGCTGACATGTCAGCTCCTTGCTTCAGCCGCGTATGTGTTCAACTCAGATCTGCATCCTCTGGGACCGCGGGACATGTCACCGGAATCGTGACTGTCCCGCGGAAATTGGGATGGTTGGGAGGTATGTATACCATCTGCAGAGCCTTGTGCAGAGTCAGTATCTGTTGGTATGTGGTCACTGTATACCATCTGCAGAGCCTTGTGCAGTGCCCATATCTATCAGAATATGGTCACTGTATACCATCTGCAGAGTCTTGTGCAGAGCCCATATCTTTCAGTATAGAGTCATTGTATACCTTCTGCAGAGCCTTGTGCACAGTCAGTATCTGTTGGTATATGGTCACTGTATACCTTCTGCAGAGCCTTGTGCAGAGTCAGTATCTATCAGTATATGGTCACTATATACACCACCCGAAAAACCTCGTGTACAGCCGATATCTATCAGTATATGGTCACTGTATAATGTCTGCAGAGCCTTGTGCAGAGCCTATATCTATCAGTATATGGTCACTGTATACCATCTGCAGAGCTTTGTGCACAGTCAGTATCTATCAGTATATGGTCACTGTATACCACCTGAAAAACCTTGTGTACAGCCAATATCTATCAGTAAATGGTCACTGTATACCGTCTGCAGAGCTGGTATCTATCAGTATATGGTCACTGTATACCGTCTGCAGAGCCTTGTGCAGAGCTGGTATCTATCAGTATATGGTCACTGTATACCGTCTGCAGAGCCTTGTGCAGAGCTGGTATCTATCAGTATATGGTCACTGTATGCTGTCTGCAGAGCCCCATATATGTCACTGTATGGTGGTAATAGTGCTATATATGGGTTGGGGACCCACTTGGATGTGTTTGTCCCTCCTGTGCAGAGCACTCAGCACCTATGGAAGTTGTACTGCTTGGTATACAGAACAAGGCAAGTGGTGTTGTGTAATGTACAGAACTAGACGTGGTGCTGAGCACTGAACTGCCTTGTGTGCATATGGCTGAAATGTCATCAGATTTTCACCCAACCTCTCCTTTCCACATTGCCTTAATATTAAGCTCAAGCACATCATAACCAATGACACTCCATCCATTCTAAGTGACCGATGAAATCTTGACTTTATTCAGTAAGAATCTCTTCTCAACCAACCTGAATCTGCAGTATATACCACAAGACAGATAAATACAATATAACTAAAACATGACATTATATTCAGTCTAGTAAAATAGAACATAAAGTCTTTCTAAGGTCAAATAGTTTCTCAAAGACTTTGACATAAAATGTGTAGCTGTTACCTCATTCTGCCTGTTTCTCTGTCCCGTCGAATGGAAGATTTCCAAGAAGTACTGTTACCTTGTCTTCATACTTTTATAGTCAGACAATCCAAGAAAGTCGCACACCCTCTTCAGGAGAAGGAGGAGAAAGGGAAGAATTCATACTGTAGGAAGAGAAATAGACTGATGTCAAACTATTTCTAAAGGACAATATATATGCGATACAGAGGTTTTGTACAATACAGCTCAACCCACATATAAAGCACTCTCACACAACTCTATGAACCAAAAGATAAATTATGGCTGTCAGCACATGGTCACTGTCAGGGATCCAAACAACCCCCAACCACACAAGCATATGTGTTCCTGGATGTGAGCTTAAAAGGGGGACTCTGCTTCCACACTCATCCATCACACTAGGCCACAAAGAGATGAAGCAAACCCAACATCCACACAAGCAGTTGCCACCACTCCCCACTGATATACCCAGACCACTCACACCTACACCCTCCAGCACCACATAGTGAATCTATGCACAGGGGAGTGTTCTGGGGTGGCTGAGTAATGCGGCAAGATCTCCTGGCTTGGAATGAGGTGGGGGAAAGCTCCAATTTTGTCAGTGTTGCCCTATGTTGGTCCCCACAATTATCTACCCATCCAGTACCTTCAGCCACCAAGGTCGCTAGCTACAGTACATACTACAGCTATGGCGGAAGACATGATTCCAATATAAACTGCAGAACAATGTATCACCCCTTCTCCCTCTCTTGCACAATCCCCTTTCCCCTTCTGGTCTTTCTCTGGAGAACTTTGTATGGTGGAGGCATACTAGATTCATTGACAAGTGAGCTACTGCCATTTCACTCTCCTAAATGCTCCCATTGTCCAAGTTCTTCTGGACATGACAGCTATTCTTTGAAAGACTGTGTATCTACAGGGCTGCAGATCGAGGTTCTCCCTCCCCTATATATAGTGAGTTGAATATGCCACCAAACACTGTTAAATTGGACTTTATGACAGCCATGGAAAGAGATTTGGAGACCACAATGACCTTGGCTCAATTGCAAGACTGCAAATTTATTAGCAAACGTAGCTGACAGGTCACCCTTTTAGATTCATCCTTGAGGGTCCTACAGAGGAACTATATGGTCCCAGCTAAGCTGTCAAGATAGCGGAAATATTCTCCATATTTGGTCAACTCTTGTAGCTGCTTCTGGTTGTCCATTCACAGGATAACTCAGCAGCTTTTATTCCAATCAGTTCCTCTAATGGCGCCCGTCTTTCTGCCAGGTCTTAAACAAGCGGCCTCTGATTTGCCCCATATAAATTTCTCCAATATATCCTGATGTCTGCCAGAATTCAGTATCCAAAATGAGGACACCAAGCTTCATAATATCTACAGTCATTAGATACTATCATATCTGATACCTGGACACGTTTCAATAAAGTGTGGTTTGCTTGGTCAATAGATCAAACGTCCCAGGCTTGTCATACTATAATCCTGAGGCGATCTGATTTTGGCACCGCCCCCTTAGGCTGATCTTAAACTGTAGGAAGTATTGCTATCCTTATTTCTATCTTGGTTCATTTATTGCAAACATTATTAATGATACAGTTTTTCTCCATTTTTAGTATTTCATGTAGGTTATTTATATTGTTTTTACACTATGTTTAAAGGAGACCTTTCATGTTCTCGCAGATTGGCGGTATGATATATCGCTAGAAATCTGAAAGCTCAATGTCAGCTTTGCCTGTATGCGCCCAGGTGTCAGAGATATTGGTGGGTTTAGTATTCGCAACAATATCCCTCCACTGTCAGAATGGCAGGCCTTACAGTACATCGTCATTACTGACAGTACAAGTCTATGGAGATCCAGGATCAAGGACACAGATAAATGGGGAAGGTTATGGCTTTATGTCAGGGCCTCATTGCAAATTTACTTGCAGGGTGACACAGCAGGGTGATAACATGGGTTTGTTTACAAATTGTCCAAAAAATTTGTGATCAGCTGAGACTGAAATTTTAGGGTTCTCCACATATGTATCATTATTATACTCTCTTTAGACCCCAGTATTTAATAAGAAAAGGCCTAACAGGGGAAGGGGGGAGTACTGAACAGTCTTTCTCATCTTCCTCACATCACCTGAGCATCCCACTGCATGGTCCCCACAACCTTTGATCGTCATCTGTGATGTCCTGGGCCATGAAGTCAATACTTAGACCTGTGATTAGGCCTCAGCAAATAAATGTTTGTCAAAAGGAAACTCCATATTTGTGGCTCAAAAACTTTTGGCCAATGTATATCTTCCAGAGTCTATTTACAAGCCAAAAGTTTTACAAATGTCCACAGAGAACTGGTGGCCATTTCTTGATGTCTCTTTACATAAGCTTGAGGAGCTATATCTTCAATCCATGTCACCTAGCTCCAAGATCTGCAGAGCTATAGGCCAAATCCCAGTTCTTCTGTTGGCCAGTTGTTCTATGCTACATAAGTGACCTAGCATAATACAATGGGCCTAGGCCGGGGCTATAGGGGATAGTGTTTGTTTTCTCTATCAACAGTGGAAATGAACATAAGTAACGGTGAGATGAATGTAGTCGATGGTGTAGATTAACATGGTCAATGGTGGAGAGGAATTCATCAACCATGGGGAAAGAAGTTAATGGTAGAAATTAATACAATCACGAAACAAGCTCCAAGTTCAGACTGTAAAGGAAAGGTGTGGTGTGTGCTGCCAAGACAGAGCGAAGAAAAGAAAACATCTGGCTTATATATACTTAAGGAACCGGCCATAATACAACTGTCAGGTACCTGTGCCATGGGTAGTGTTTGTTTTCTCTATCAATAGTTGAGATGAACGTTGAAGGCACTCAACGAGGAGATGAAACATAGTCAATGGTGGAGAAGAAGAACACAACAGAGAAGGTCAATGCAATCATGAATCAAGCTCCAGAGTCCAGTCTGTGAAGACGAGGTGCTCTTCTCAGGATGAAATGAAGAAAACAACTGCCATTCATATTCCTTGTATTGAATATACATTAGTTAGTTATACTTGTAATAGCTTTGGTCCAGGGTTCTCTAACTGATCACCTTTTCTTGGGGTCAAGAAGGAATTTTTTTCCCTGTGACATGAAATTGGCCCAAAGTGTCCAGGTCTTTTGCCTTCTTTTGGACTAACAGCTTAGGTTTAGGAATAAATTGTTCTCAATAACTCATGTTCATGAATGATTGATCTGTCTCCTATCTACTCCCCTAACCCCGATGTGGTTAGCAAGTGGGAAAAGAGTAGAGTTCCTGTAGATGTGGCAGAACTGGTGAAGCAGATGAAGAAAAGTAAAGGCTGGACAGTGAACCCTGTAGGCCAGGCAGAATAGACCTAACAGTTGCCCTTCCATCGTGGTTGAGAATCTGTAGAGAAACGTTATGGATGTGTAGGAGAGAAAAGAATTGCAATATATTTTAATGTGCCCTCCTTGAAGATTCTACAGCCACAATGTTTATAATCGGTACCCTTTGAGTAACAACCCCTGTAACCATTGTACTGGTAGCTTCTCCTATGGTAGAAGATGATTGTTGTACATCTGTTTGCGACTCTTTGCAGAGCTCTATATAACTTTAAGAGTTAGCTAACTCTCTATATTATGGAAAAGCAGCTTATACTATAGGTAGTCCTGGGGTCCTTCCCTAGACCCCAGATGCCAAGTAATCTCTGGCATCCTGCGCTCATATTCACAGATGTGCCAATGCTTCATCCAAGGAGCATCCTCCCTCTGGAGCCACTTATGTGCCCTGGTCACTAATCATGGCATCTAAAGAGTTAAATGTCCTGAATTAGTGATTTTCCATATCCAGCTGCCCCAAGCATGGTGGAGTAGATCTTGCAGGGTTCTTATGCACATAATATAGATAGTAATATGCATTGGAATAAAGCCCGTTAGAGACTGACATAGAGTTTTGTCGTTCTCTAATGGGTTAAACATTTCTGTAAAATAAAGGGTAAGCCTATCAGATATATAGCTATGGCCATACATGCTATGACATGGGAAATAATGGTGTACATTTCACTATGGCTGTGGCAGTAGAGGGGATACAGAGGAACAGAGATCAACAAATTGGTCTGGCAGTAAAAGCCTCAGCTGCTGCCCAATGTCTTACATCACAACGGGGAAAGCGAAAGCAGTCTTATGTAATTTGGATGCTGTACTGAGCTAGGTTTCATTCTTTGCTAAGATTTGGTTTCTATATCTGTCTTATGTGTTTCATTGCAATCATCATTGTCACATCACATCCATATAAATAAAACCTCTGCTGAAACCCAGACGATTCCTGCAGCCTGGTCAGCGAGATACTGAGCAAGCAAGATGAGGTAGATACTGTATACCCTGCTTTACTTATCTTATCTCAGGACATATTGTGTATATCAGTAACATCCTCTTCTAGACACCAGATGTATTATTGCCTTCATACAATAGACTCATATAGTAGATGTACAGAATGAAACCTGTTATATAACTCTTTATTTTGTGCATTGTGATAGCTTTCTGAGTTGCGGTATTGTAACTATAGTCTTATAATCATAAATCATTGCATTACTATGTCCCAAATAACAAATTCATCTCTGCTACCTCTCTGTGTTTGTATAGGGTATATATGCAGAGGGCGGACAATTCTGTAGCAGCTTTCTTTGCATACATTGACATAACAAACAATATACACAGGATTACAATAGAAGATAACAACTCCCTTGTATCCACTACTGTCAATAGATTATGTGAGAGCTTAAGACGCTTTTCGTTTTATATATATGTAAAATCATCTTTGCCTGCCTGACCTTGGCTTAGTATTACTAGATTCCATAATTTTACATTTTTACATTAACATTTTTCTATTGGAGTTTTAACCTAACTGATTATAAATCGCTTTTACTTGGAAGTCTTTTGACAGTTTTTTTGTTTTTTTTTGCTGTCCTCATGCTTTAGTAACCAGCAGATTAGGGGGGGGGGGTCCAATTTCTCAACTAGCAGATGAACAAGGTAGTTTAGTCCCCCATTCTGAATGATGCGGAGGTCGAGTTGGCACACGTTGCTCAATGGAGTGGTAGTGATGGAAATAGACAAGCACTGTTCTTTGGGTAGCTAAACTCTCCCATTCTCCTGATCAGAGGGGTCACAGGGGTCTTATTTACTTGAAGGGTGTTGTGTTGAAGTTTCCGACACAGCAGGTGTATGGGGTAGTGAAGGAGACACATCAGTACTAACCTTCTCAGGATTAGTGGGGGTCCAATGGAGTAAGGGCATATCCTGGCAAAATTACATTACTTTAAAGAGGACCTTTGATGTCCTCTGGCACAGGCTTTCCCCGACTGCTATCATAGTGGTCCGGGGCTCTGGGCCCCGCACCCCGCCAAGTCCAATCGTGGTCGCATTCCCTGTGACCATGATCATTACTCCACTGGTCCCCCCTCGCCACGAGACAGTACAAAGGTATTGAGGAGTACTGTGCCAGAGGAAGCGAAAATCCCCCTTTAAAAGTTGGGGAACCCCCTGTAGAAGTCAATAAATTATGAGCATAGATCTATTGTCACTGGCAGCACATTTTCAGTAATATCCAGTCTTTTTGTCTGTATTTTTTTAGTGAAGTATTAAAGAATTCACTGAAGAGTCGTTTGATGAAAATGAAATGTCATTTTACCTGGAATCTGTTTGATACGGAAATGGACATTGAAAAAGTTGAAGACAGACTTTATGACCAGATTCAGTTTTTAGCAGCTGTACACAAATACCGGATGTACAACCTCCTGGCCTTCACAAATCACCTCAAAGGAAACTATGAGGAAGCTATTCAGTATCTGCGGAAAGCAGAAGAGCAAATCAACGAAATGGAGTCCGATAACACAGAAGCTAAAAACGCCATAATATATGCCAATTATTCTTGGATTTTCTACCACAAAAACCAAATTATCAATGGTTTAAGGTATGCTAAGAAGGTGCGGGAAATATATAAGGCACTAGAATGCCATGATAAACTGAATGTTCTGCTTTTCGAAACGTACAGTGAGCAAGGATTTTCTCTCTTAACTTTCCATGGAAGACATAGTGACAGAGCGAAGGAATGTTTTCAAAGAGCTTTAGAGCTAGATCCAGAAAACGTAGAGCTGAACTCAAGCTATGCCATCTCTGTGTATAAACTTGAAGGCTATAACTGTCTTAAAAAACCATTGGATGAATCTTTTCTTCTCTTGCAACATGCTTTAAAATTAAACCCAAAAGACACCGTGGTGAAAGTCCTTCTCGGTCTAAAATATCAAGATCTGAACGAATCCAAAAAAGGACTTGCGCTCATAGAGGAGGCTCTACGAGAAACCCCAGATTTTCCATATCTTCTTCGCTATGTTGCAAAATTTTACAGGAGAGAAGGTATGACCAATGAAGCCATTATAGTCCTCAGTGAAGCCACTCGTACAAACCCTACCTCTAGCCATCTTCATCACCAACTTGCCATGTGTTACAAGAAAAAAATTATGGCACTAAAGGAATGTGCAAAAAGATCAAAGTTACATTTAGAGTCCACCAAGAATTATACTGAAGAAATTGCAGATGCAGTGTCCAGAGCAATATTTCACCTGGAAAAGGCCGTGGAGTATAAGAAAACCTTTGTGATTGCTTACATAGCTCTAGCGTGCATGTACGGGAGAGCCAAACAATACCTAAAGGCAGAGGAAATATTTCAGAAAGTCCTGAACATGGACAATGTCACAGAAGAAGAGAAACAGGAGCTTCATTTGGTTTGGGGTCAACATGAACTCTGTAGAAGAAATAGCGAAACAGAGGCAGTCAGACACTTCAAGGAAGTCATCAAGATAAGATGCCTCACTGTCTTCAGGAGATACGCCTTGCAGCACTGCAAGAGTCTTGCCAAAGAAATTATTTCTAGGAACGCATTAGACAAAGCTGGTTTAGAATTGCTGGACTTTGTCCATCAAGATGATCAGGAGAACATTAATGACTAGGACAACCCAAGATAGAACTGACCATGACGAATATCAGGGTGAAGTATAACTGATGTTCTCTTTAATGTTCTAAACCAGTCAAGATGTAGACAATAGATAAGATCTGATAGATAAGTATGATTATTAAGCAGCCAAATGACCTCCGACAACTTCGACCATAGATACCAAGTCACCTACTGGTACTACTGTATGCCTACAAGCATTATAGCACCTCTATAATTATATACACCTCTATAATCTTATTGTTTGTAGTTCTCCACATATTATGCAATATATTATGTTATCACATTCCCGTTTTGTCTTTTATTGTGTCTCCGTTGTATCATTTGCCCTATGGGACTTTATAAAGTTATATTTTCTGCAAATAAAATTCTAGTAATATATAATGCAGTATGTGTTTACTGAGAATTAAAGATGAGCGAACACTGTTCGGATCAGCCGGTCCGAACATCACGCACCCATAGAAATTAATGGAAGCACCTGTGACGCCGGACGCCGGCAAAGTCAGCGTCACAGGTGCTTCCATTCATTTCTATGGGTGCGTGCTGTTCGGATCGGCTGATCCGAACAGTGTTCGCTCATCTCTACTGAGAATAATAAAGTGAAACTTCACTGCATTTCATGTCAGATTACCTTTCACATCAGCTAAATAGCTACACAGGCAGGTAAAGTCCCTCCTATGTAGGGGGGCCCTATATGTGGACCCATCTATTCAGTATAGCTTTGGACTAATCCTGTGGGTGTTGTCTAAATGTTTAGACAAGCAGCAGTACTTAGACTATGGGCCGAGGGGTGGCAGTGTTTATACTAGAGTGTGGGCCGTTGGGTGGCAGTGTTTATACTAGACTGTGGGCCGAGGGGTGGCAATGTTTATACTAGGCTGTGGGCCGAGGGGTGGCAGTGTTTATACTACACTGTGGGCCGAGGGGTGGCAATGTTTACACTAGGCTGTGGGCCGAGGGGGGGCAGTGTTTATACTACACTGTGGGCCGAGGGGTGACAGTGTTTATACTAGGTTGTGGGCCGAGGGGTGGCAGTGTTTATACTAGACTGTGGGCCAAGGGGTGACAATGTTTATACTAGGCTGTGGGCCAAGGGGTGACAGTGTTTATACTAGACTGTGTGCCGAGGGGTGGCAATGTTTATACTAGGTTGTGGGCCGATGGGTGGCAGTGTTTATACTAGACTGTGTGCCGAGGGGTGGCAATGTTTATACTAGGTTGTGGGCCGAGGGGTGGCAGTGTTTATACTAGACTGTGGGCCAAGGGGTGACAATGTTTATACTAGGCTGTGGGCCAAGGGGTGACAGTGTTTATACTAGACTGTGTGCCGAGTGGTGGCAGTGTACATACTAGGTTGTGGGCCGAGGGGTGGCAGTGTTTATACTAGACTGTGTGCCGAGGGGTGGCAATGTTTATACTAGGTTGTGGGCCGAGGGGTGGCAGTGTTTACACTAGACTGTGGGCCAAGGGGTGACAATGTTTATACTAGGCTGTGTGCCGAGGGGTGGCAATGTTTATACTAGGTTGTGGGCCGATGGGTGGCAGTGTTTATACTGCGATGTGGGATGATGGGTGGCAGTGTTTATACTAGACTGTGGGCCGAGGGGTGACAATGTTTATACTAGGCTGTGGGCCGATGGGTGGCAGTGTTTATACTAGGCTGTGGGCTGAGGGGTGGCAGTGTTTATACTAGACTGTGGGCCGATGGGTGGCAGTGTATATACTACGATGTGGGCCGATGGGTGGCAGTGTTTATAGTAGTGTAAGAGAGAGCCCAATTATATCTGAAGCTTCATTTGTGTGTTTAAGCTGTTAACGTTAAATGTGTTTCTGTGATACTGGTCCTTTAAAACAGCCGCCATTGTAGTTGTGACCTGATGCTGGAGCGACACGCCCCTATGATGTCAGCCGCCTGTTCCTGCAGACACAGTGTGGGGAGAGAAGCAGGAAGTGACGGGACAGGGAGCGGCAGCCATATTGGCAGAGGAAAGACTGTCTGTGATATATTGAGTGTGTGTGGAGATTTCTGAGGATTTCTCTGTGCAGCTAAGCTGTAGATATATCAGCCCAGAGGTGAAGAGAGTGTAAAGACACATTACATCTAGTGGCCACATTACCAGAACTGTGCTCAGTGGCTAGTGTGTGAAGCTGCCATTGTGGCTGAGTATATTGCCACCACATATAAAGACGCTCGCAGTACTGTTGAAGTACCGGACAGCAGCTTCAAATCCCGTCTTATACCCCAGCTCAGTGTATGTGTCTGCAGGACTGTCAGAGAGCTGAGTGATATCTGCTGTTGGACTCCATTGCATCTATTTGGTTTCTCGGCCTACTGAGGAGAATTTCATCACTTCACAAATCGTGATAACCGTGATGAGAAGATGCTTCACTAGAAAGGAACGACTTTGGGCCCCACCGCGCCTCTACAGACTGTAAGCGGTCCACCTGGACCACCGGGAAAAGGGGGGTGCGCACCCAAATGTGAAGTCAGGGCCAGTTAGGGAGAGTTTGGGTATATTTCACATTCACTATCCGTACTGCAGAAACGGACATAGCAAAAGTGGAAACCATTGCAAAATCTACCTTGGATTGTTTGTACTATACTGTGTGTTTTGCTTGTCCTTCTATTTGTCATTTTACCTTTAACTTGCATTTATTAACCTGTTGTAAATACGTTTTTTTCCTTGAACTTGATACCCGCATCTGCGTTCATTTCTGGTTTTGGAATCCAAACCACCTGCCTTGCTCTCGGTTCACACTAGACTGTGGGCCGAGGGGTGGCAGTGTATATACTAGACTGTGGGCCGAGGGGTGGCAGTGTATATACTAGACTGTGGGCCGAGGGGTGGCAGTGTACATACTAGACTGTGGGCCGAGGGGTGACAGTGTTTATACTGCGATGGGTGGCAGTGTTTATACTGGGATGTGGGATGATGGGTGACAGTGTTTATACTAGGCTCTGGGCCGATGGGTGGCAGAGTTTATACTAGGCTGTGGGCTGATGGGTGGCAGAGTTTATACTGCGATGGGTGGCAGTGTATATACTACTATGTGTGACGATGGGTGGCAGTGTTTATACTAGGCTGTGGGCCGATGGGTGGCAGTGTTTATACTGCGATGTGTGACGATGGGTGGCAGTGTTTATACTGCGATGTGTGACGATGGGTGGCAGTGTTTATACTGGGATGTGTGATGATGGGTGGCAGTGTTTATACTAGACTGTGGGCCGAGGGGTGGCAGTGTATATACTAGGCTGTGGGCCGAGGGGTGGCAGTGTATATACTAGACTGTGGGCCGAGGGGTGACAGTGTTTATACTGCGATGGGTGGCAGTGTTTATACTGGGATGTGGGATGATGGGTGACAGTGTTTATACTAGGCTCTGGGCCGATGGGTGGCAGAGTTTATACTAGGCTGTGGGCTGATGGGTGGCAGAGTTTATACTGCGATGGGTGGCAGTGTATATACTACTATGTGTGACGATGGGTGGCAGTGTTTATACTAGGCTGTGGGCCGATGGGTGGCAGTGTTTATACTGCGATGTGTGACGATGGGTGGCAGTGTTTATACTGCGATGTGTGACGATGGGTGGCAGTGTTTATACTAGGCTGTGGGCCGAGGGGTGGCAGTGTATATACTAGACTGTGGCCGAGGGGTGGCAGTGTATATACTAGACTGTGGGCCGAGGGGTGGCAGTGTATATACTAGACTGTGGGCCGAGGGGTGGCAGTGTATATACTAGACTGTGGGCCGAGGGGTGGCAGTGTATATACTAGACTGTGGGCCGAGGGGTGGCAGTGTATATACTAGACTGTGGGCCGAGGGGTGGCAGTGTATATACTAGACTGTGGGCCGAGGGGTGGCAGTGTATATACTAGACTGTGGGCCGAGGGGTGGCAGTGTATATACTAGACTGTGGGCCGAGGGGTGGCAGTGTATATACTAGACTGTGGGCCGAGGGGTGGCAGTGTATATACTAGACTGTGGGCCGAGGGGTGGCAGTGTATATACTAGACTGTGGGCCGAGGGGTGGCAGTGTATATACTAGACTGTGGGCCGAGGGGTGGCAGTGTATATACTAGACTGTGGGCCGAGGGGTGGCAGTGTATATACTAGACTGTGGGCCGAGGGGTGGCAGTGTATATACTAGACTGTGGGCCGAGGGGTGGCAGTGTATATACTAGACTGTGGGCCGAGGGGTGGCAGTGTATATACTAGACTGTGGGCCGAGGGGTGGCAGTGTATATACTAGACTGTGGGCCGAGGGGTGGCAGTGTATATACTAGACTGTGGGCCGAGGGGTGGCAGTGTATATACTAGACTGTGGGCCGAGGGGTGGCAGTGTATATACTAGACTGTGGGCCGAGGGGTGGCAGTGTATATACTAGACTGTGGGCCGAGGGGTGGCAGTGTATATACTAGACTGTGGGCCGAGGGGTGGCAGTGTATATACTAGACTGTGGGCCGAGGGGTGGCAGTGTATATACTAGACTGTGGGCCGAGGGGTGGCAGTGTATATACTAGACTGTGGGCCGAGGGGTGGCAGTGTATATACTAGACTGTGGGCCGAGGGGTGGCAGTGTATATACTAGGCTGTGGGCCGAGGGGTGGCAGTGTATATACTAGGCTGTGGGCCGAGGGGTGGCAGTGTATATACTAGGCTGTGGGCCGAGGGGTGGCAGTGTATATACTAGGCTGTGGGCCGAGGGGTGGCAGTGTATATACTAGGCTGTGGGCCGAGGGGTGGCAGTGTATATACTAGGCTACATTTTTTTTTCAATTCCCATTGACTTGCATTGATTTTTTTTTTTTTGGCGGAAATGCCTGAAAAACGCTTAAAAAAACTCCTCAAAAAACGCCTCATGAATTTTGCTGAAGCGGATTTTACCTGACCAAAAAACTCAGTGTGAACGCAGCCTAATAGCGTTTAGTAGTGTCAAGTCTACAAGTAGTCACCTGTTCATAGCAAGCACACCATGCACCTTGTTTCTAGTCTGACTCCCTGAGCATTACATGTATTGAGAACATATAATATCAATAGAAATACACTATTTAATAAATAATAATAAAGCAATGATTATACATCAGCTTGAATTTATTACATACAATTGTAAGACAAGTAATTCAGCATAATTTACTTTAGGGCCTACTCTGGGTGACAAAAGGCAATGCGGGAAGGGGAAGGAGTCCAAAAGAGGTTGGCTTTGTGATAAAGGGTGTGGATTGAAATTTTCCCCACCCCTGTAGGCACCTGTGAACATATGTATATGCTGTTGGTGCTGAAATAAGTCCCTTATGGCTGCTCTACCCTGGTATTAGCTTTTGTTCATATTACAGCAATATAGGCAAATGAGTCTGCTCTTGGTAAATAGACAAGTGATTGTTCTGCCAAGTGTTATGTGAACAGGGCGTTGTTCTAGAAGAACAATGGGAAACAGGTGGCCAATATTGCATAAGATATTGGAATGTAACACTGGCGAGACAGCAACACAATGTAATGTCACGTAACAGGTGCTTTATGAACCACAACACATGGTCATTGGTGACCTCTGCTTGTTAGCCACCCAAAAATATTCATGCACTTCCTTGGAAGATGTGTTTCTCCATGCATATGGTCCTGCCACGTGTAAAGTCTCAAAAAGCGGTTACCTGCGGAAACCCATGGACCCCATAGACTATGATGAGGTCCGCTGGGTTTCCGCCCAAAAAGGGTGAAAAATGTGGAGAGAAAAGCAATGCTTGGGGCACTTTTCTCTCTACGTTTTTAAAGCAGAATGAGGAACAGAATCCCCAGATGGAGACAGGGCGCAGGTGTGAACCTAGCCTGAATGGGATGAAGGTATAATACGCTGTTCTATGAGGTAGATGATGTTGGCGTACCATTGCAAGCAAATTGTAGGGTACTGAGCGCCCGATCCCCACTGATCTGATATTGGCGGCCTATCTTAAGCATACACAATCACTATTCTGCTCCTGAGAATACACATGCATCTACAGTATATATAGTATGTATAAGGCTATAAGAGGAAGAAAGACAAAGAAACATCTTGATCATTTAAATGTAATTTTTAATGAAAAAAAATGGAAAAATCATGGCTTATTTCTGTTGTGTTGTTAAATGGGTAGTGGTGAGATGAGAGCCAACAGCTTGTAAAATTAAGGCACTTTAGATGAACAGTGGTAGTAACATGAAATATTTCACAACCTTCATTTACGTATTTACAAGCCCCTTTAATAGCAAGGTGGCAATGGTGACACAGTGACAATGGTTACAATAGATTTCCGTCGTAGTTACAAAAGTATGTACACCAACGTTAATAGTTAAAATATCTAAAATATAACATAAAGCAACTTTGTATATAGTCTTTATTAATAATATTCCACTGTACCTATAGTATGTCTCTACCCTGACATAGTACAAAGAAATCCCGTGTAGTCTGACCCTGCAGTCACATTCCCCTTCCATCTGTCCCTACACATGACTGCAGGGAGGGTCAGACTACACAAGATTTGCGTGTAGTCTGTATCCATGGAGAGACATAGGTCTTCTTCAGAGCTGTAGACAAACAGGAGCATATTTTAAATCAAGACTTTGCAATAAACATTGTGTTGCTTCGATGTATCTCATATACAAAGGTGTACATACCCTTCCAGCTGAATTCTACTAAAATCCTATACATTCAAGTGACCACAGCGAATACTGTCCTCCCATCGCCGCATCCCTTCTTAGAGATCCAAATGACTGAGTGTGGGTTTGTTATATATATATATATATATATATATATATATATATATATTTGGGTGGAGTTACTCTTTAAGATGAGTCTACTTTTTTTTACATTAATAATATATTTTTATAGTTCAGAGTTCTCTTTTTCTGATACAGAGCTGTCATACATTTGAAACATTCTTTCCGCCCCAGACTGCCAATAGAGGGAGCTTAAATAAACACTGTACTTTTAGCAAATGGTGCATAAGTCAATAGTAAACAAATATAATACATGTTGTAATACATCAAAAATACTTTATTCTCCCGTTATTAGGCTCCTTCTCTAAGTAAAAGATTAGAAAGACATAGAAGTCTATGGAAAGGAGAGCAGGAAGAGAAGCGCTGCAGATTCTAGTGAGTGTTTTACCTCACTACAGTACTGGATTCAGAGTACTACTAATGTCCTCTATGTTGTTGTTCCTTATGAGGGAAGCAGGATGTTCTCTTCTATATACTTTCTATTCATGGAAGACAGCTAGACTCCAACCAATAACTCAGGGAAAACAATATTAGAGTCAGAGTCTGCCCATAGGAAAACTAAAAAAAATGCAAAATGTAATGGCCCTATAAGGACTACTCCTTCTTACACACATGGCAGTTTATCCTGAAATATCACGCAAAATGACAGATACACTTCCAGAGCTTACTATACACTGTTATGCACTATAGTCATCCTTGAAGCACGATGCCCCTTTAGTTGGGACTACAGGCAGCCAGTATGGTCTATATTAACGCAGGGAATTTGGGGCTCTGTACCAGAAAATCAAGGGTCTGGTCACTGCACATATATACCAAGAAATCAATCAGCACAGATAACTTAACATGGTGGGAATACGTGTACATTCACATTAAGGTACGACATCCTTGAACATGAACACGTATCAATATCCAGTTTATCGATCACAGTAGTAATATATGGTTGTGAGTGGTATATTGGTATACAGCATGTGCAACTTTATTCAAGGTGAAGGCAATCATGGATACTATTTTCAATGCTGTGTTCTTCCTGGCATGGCAAGTTCCACCATTCTGGTGACCTCTCATTGTATCTTGCAAAAAGTAAAGCTTTATATTCTGGTTGAAAAGATATTCTTAATTCCTCGTCTTCTTTTATTGCATTGTACAGGAAACAAATTGCTTATCCACATCGGTCTATCTCACCACGGGACGTCAAGTTTGAAATATATTGTAATATTCTAAAAACTACTCCCATTCCAGGAGTAAGTCAACACAGTTTATCCAGATTTTCAAGAATATTCCTCATAAAGTGCAGGTTTTCTGTATTTGCTATGCAATAGGGATATTGACCAGCAGGTAAATTCTTTCAAAGTGTTTGTGCAATTGGCAAAATATTAAAATCTTAGTCTTAAAGTAGCCGGCTGGTACTCAAAATAGATGAACGTACTCCAATCCAGAACTTATATTGTGGGTTTCCAATTTTCTTCCATAAAATCCAGGCATCCAAAATCATTGTCTGCGCCTTGTCCAGGCTGATCTAAACCTCCCTGTGGTTACAGTCTTCAGTGGTTGGGGTGGTTAGATCTCCATTAGTCCAGATCTCTTGCCTGGTGTCAGATGTGGGAACAGTCATTGTCACCTTTTTCGGCTTTAACTTTTTTATCAGTTTGGCAAAGGCTAATAAAAGGGCACAAAATATCATAGAGAACCCACTTAAAAGGAATGCTGTTGTATAGTTTCCAGTTGTGTCCACCAACCAACCTGCAAAAGACAAAAGAGGACCATTAGAAAGTGCAAATAACATCCAAAAATTCTCTTTGGATCAAGTCACATTATTAATCAATGGTGTAACTAGGAATGGTGGTGAATTTTTGACATGGTGGCCCCTGCACTCAGTATAATGCCCCATAGTGGCCCCTGTACACAGTATTGTTCTCCATTGGACCAGGCGTCACATGAACCAGGCCTGCGTCTCGATGCATCAGGACGCAGGCCCCGACCCATGTGATGTCTGTGACGTCACCGAGTAGGCCCAAAAGCTTGCTGGAGCCAGGAGAGGTAAGTAACAGTGTTTTTTATGTTCCCTCACCTTTTCTAGCCCTTCGATCACTATACTTGGGGGTCTGAAAAGACCCCCGGGTATAATGATAGCACTGTTTGTGGGATTTGCAGGCCCGTGGCCTTGCTTATCAGTCCCGGCTCATGCTAATAGCCGCATCCCCAGAAGAAGAAGCGCAGGTGGCTGTGAGCAGGAGCCACGGTAAGTAAATAGGGAGCGTTACCTCGCTGGAGTGACTCAAAAAAAAAAAAAAAATCCACAGCCCCTCATGTCCCGGGCCCTGTGGTAGCTGATACCACTGCTACCCCAATAGTTATGCTTCCATTTTTAATATTATTAAAAGAGCACTCTAGGTAAAACCAATACATTGTGTTAAGCCTAGTGCAGTGCAGTGAGGGGGTGAACAATGACACAGGCCTTCTCTCTATGAATGACAGCGTCATGCAGAGACCCCTAGGTCACATACACATAGACAAACGTGTTCCTTTAATTGTCCAATATCAAGCTTAGTGAACAGCTGGCAAAGCCAGCAAAAAATCAACTCATCATTTACTTATTTTATTTACTTCTATAGCGCGTTACAGATATGGTCATCATTCACTGTCCCCATAGGGCTCACATTCGCTATCAGTAAGTCTTTGGAGTGTAGGAGGAAACCACAGTATATGGAGAAAATCCACACAAACATGGGAAGAACATACAAACTCCATGCAGGTGTGGATTCCAATATAACATACAAGGCTTACTCCAAACATTTCCATGGTTGTTCCTAAAACATCTGAGTACACTTTCCCCACTCCTCACTCCATATGTTCAGAGATATTCTCCCCTAGAAGATGACTCTACCTCCATATAGTACATGCATACAGTGGTAGAGGTCTCATAGGGTCCATTCACATGGAGGAAAATGGTGAGGAATTGGGTGTGGAATTTCAGCGCTGAAAAGAAAGCTTGCCATTGACTTCAATGGGTTCCTTTTTCTGAAATCAATGGGAGGCTTTTTTTTGTGCTGAAATTCCACACCATTTTCCTCCATGTGAATGTACCCATATTCCTCAGTGGTAGTCATTTAATGGCCACATATAAACAGTACTGCCAGGTGTATGAGCCACCAACCTATGATCAGTGGGGGTCATTTACCTCTAAATTCTTTCATATAATACTGTAATATTGTGAACAGCTTTTCCTATAGGCCATATATTGCTAACTTTTACCAAGACAGGGAGCAAAAGTCCAGGTTGCCTGTAGAAGGCATCAAAGGCGGCCTTCGACAGCTGATCCACATGGGGGCCACCTGTCGGTCCTCCAGCAATCAGATATATTATGGCCTATACTAATTATAGGTCATAAATTAAAAATTCCTGGTCAACCCCTTTAAGGCTCCGCCCATATTTGATATACATAATACTGTATATACAATGATGTATCTTTTGTAAGAAATCCTTACAAAATATTTTGTTTCCGGTAGAGCTGATACTGAAAATGTATTTGTGCAAGGAAGATCTCTCTTAACTAAGATGCCTCTTACTGCCAGTGCAGACATGGGCACTGTGACAACAAGACATTTTATGTGCAAACATGGTGTAGCCAAACACACCGGCAAAACCTGCTGAACCGCATTGTGAATGTAAGCGGCGCTATTCACACCTTCTTACGGTCAGTCTATACAATGGTCAGTATGAAGGTTCAGCACAGATAGTTCTTCTGCTGACATCTCTCATATTAGAGCGTATACCAATATTTGGGACTAAAGAAATTACATCCTGTTAAAGGGGTTATCCGGTTTCTAGCATTGATGTCCTATCCTTAGAATAGACCACCCATAACCTAGATCTGTGGAGGTTTGACACCTGGAACCCTGCAGATCAGCAGATATACTGTAGAAGAACTCAAGTGTCCTGCACAAAGACCAAACAACAACCCTATCATACACTGTTAGGATATATAAGAACACTGCCAGAGCCAGATCTTCTTGTCCAACATCTGACCCCACAAATGGCTA
The DNA here is from genome assembly GCF_031893055.1 of Leptodactylus fuscus. Taxonomy (NCBI): domain Eukaryota; kingdom Metazoa; phylum Chordata; class Amphibia; order Anura; family Leptodactylidae; genus Leptodactylus; species Leptodactylus fuscus. Next base: position 32,750,731 of record NC_134274.1, read on the forward strand.
AATGACCGCAAAGTCCCACAAATGGCTAAATGACCGCAAAGTCCCACAAATACAGTGTTGGCCAAAAGTATTGCCCCCCCCTCCCCCTGCAATTGTCAGATAATACTCATGTTCTTCCAGAAAATGATTGCAAGCACAAACTCTTTGGTATTAATATCCTCAGTTATTTTGCTTGCAATGAAAAAACACAAAAGAGAATTTAAAAAAAGTCAAATCATTGATCATTTTACACAAAACTCCAAAAATGGGCCGGACAAAAGTATTGGCCCCCTCAGCCTAATACTTGGTAGCACAACCTTTAGACCAAATAACTGCGAACAACTGCATCCGGTAACCAGCAATGAGTTTCTTACAAGGCTCTGCTGGAATTTTAGACCATTCTTCATGGCAAACTGCTCCAGGTCCCCCCTGAGATGTGAAGGGGGCCTTCTCCAAACTGCCATCAAGAGATCTCTCCCCCACAGGTGTTCTATGGGATTCAGGGCTGGACTCATTGCTGCCACTTTAGAAGTCTCCAGTGCTTTCTCTCAAACCATTTTCTAGTGCTGACCTGAAGTGTGTTTTGGGTCATTGTCCTGCTGGAAGACCCATGACCTCTGAGGGAGACCCAGCTTTCTCACACTGGGCCCTACATTATGCTGCAAAATTTGTTGGTAGTCTTCAGAGTTCACAATGCCATGCACACGGTCAAGCAGTCTAGTGCCAGTGGCAGCAAAACAACCCCAAAACATCAGGGAACCTCCGCCATGTTTGACTGTAGGGACCGTCTTCTTCTCTTTGAAGGCCTCTTTTTTTTTTTCCTGTAAATTCTATGTTGATGCCTTTTCCTACTTTTGTCTCATCTGACCAGAGAACATTCTTCCAAAACGTTTTTGGCTTTCACAGGTAAGTTTTGGCAAACTCCAGCCTGGTTTTTTATGCCTCTGGGTAAGAAGTGGGGTCTTCCTGGGTCTCCTACCATACAGTCCCTTTTCATTCAGACGCCGATGAATAGTACGGGGTGACACTGTTGTACCTTCGGACTGCAGGGCAGCTTGAACTTGTTTGGATGTTAGTCAAGGTTCTTTATCCACCATCTGCACAATCTTGCGTTGAAATCCCTTGTCAATTTTTCTTTTCCGTCCACATCTAGGGAGGTTAGCCACAGTGCCATGGGCTTTAAACTTCTTGATGACACTGCGCACGGTGGACACAGGAACATTCAGGTCTCTGGAGATGGACTGGTATCCTTGAGATTGCTCATGCTTCCTCACAATTTTGCTTCTCAAGTCCTCAGACAGTTCTTTGGTCGTCTTTCTTTTCTCTATGCTCAATGTGGTACACACAAGGACACAGGACAGAGGTTGAGTCAACTTTAATCCATTTCAACTGGCTGCAAGTGTGATTTAGTTATTGCCACCACCTGTTAGGTGCCTCAGGTAAGTAACAGGTGCTGTTAATTACACAAATTAGAGAAGCATCACATGATTTTTCAAACAGTGCCAATAATTTTGTCCACCCCCTTTTTTATGTTTGTTGTGGAATTATATCAAATTTGGCTTTTTGTGGTTTTCCATTGAAGACAAATTAAATGAAGATAATAATACCAAAGAATTTGTGACTGCAATCATTTTCTGGAAGAAAATGAGTATTATCTGACAGAATTGCAGGAGTGCCAATACTTTTGGCCAACACTGTAGATAGATAGTGTCAGGGTCTGAGGTTGCTAGGTGGGGTGGCATAGACACATAAGTCCAGATTTTTAGTCCAAAAAGGTAGAGTTTTATTTTTACTCCACAAGAAACAGTGCAGCAACCAAAAAGAAAAAAAAAACATACAAAACAAATACCTGCCCGGCTAGGCTCTGACTAAACACATAAATAGGTTACCTCACCTAGAATAGCAGATTCAATAGCAAAATTAAATGGTACAAGACACAGGTCCCACAGAGTGACCTTCCTGCTGGCTCTCCAGCCAAGCTCTGTCCAAAGTCTTGCTGCTGGAGCTGACCTTTTAAACTTCCCTGATGAGGACAATCCACAGCAGCTGACATGCTGCAGAAACATCTACAATGTGTGGACTGGAGGGAGGTGGAATGACAGGTCCCACTGCCAATCCTACCTGCCATTCCTAAAAAATCCAGCCCAATACTGAGCATGTAACAAAATGCTCAGCAAACAAAAGCTTTCTGCGGAGAACAAGTCATCCCTGGACTTTCTCTCATCTTGCCCACCTGAGTAGTCTGGACGAGATGTACACCCCCTCCATTATTTTGCCGGCTTTCAATAGATAGAAAAATTCTTGTGTAAGTAAGTGTACCTGATATCGGTGGGCTGACCAGGTATGGCACTGCATGGAGAAAGAAGACCACACCAAGGGCAGACGATAAGCTGGATGTACCTACAACGTCTCCAGTCACAACAGGAATCAGGGCAACATAGGCTCCATCAAAGTAACCAAATGTAACAGAGAAAGGCACAAGGAGTTCAAAGCACCTAAGAATCGGAAGGAAGAGGCAGCTCAGACCGTCCAGAGCCACGGCTATGAGGTAGCATATGTATCGGTGCTTCTTCAGAAACCTGAAAGACAGGAAAATTCCAATATAAAGTAAAATGTAACCAAAGGTTTGTCTAAGATTGTTTTATAGTATAATATGCCGGAGTACAATGCACACCAATTATTTAGAGGGGAACTCCACACAATAAATTCGGTGACCCAAGAAACAAATCTATACCTGTTCTAAGTAGATGTAAATTTATACCATAATTCATGGATTTCCATCCCATATTTCAAAGACATACTGATAGGGAAAAATGTACATTGTGATCTCTATGTGGGGCTCACAATCTACATTTAAAAAAAAATAAAATTATACCATAATTCACAAGTTGTAATAGATAAAAAAAAAATAAAAAATAAAATATAATAATAATAATAATATAATATGATTATACAAAACTATATAGCTGAAGAAGGGAGAAATTGTAGTCTTGTGTCATGCATACTACTAGACACTAGAGGGCACTGTCTTACTGCATATTTAAACAAGACTTGCTTGGCCATTGGATATTCCCCATGTACAAGACATTTTACTGTATTTGTTTTTACAAATAATCACTTGAGAATTTTTTTGGAATCTGAGAAGAGTTTTTGTCTGGGATTTTCAGGCAGCTTTTTATGTAGCAGACACTTGAGTTATGATCATGTTACATGCCAGCGGTGTTTCAGTGGACTGAAGCCCAATAACATGTACTCCCCTCTGCGGGGTTTGGCCTTTTTATCTCTGCCATCTCCATAGCTGACTGATCAGAGGTCACGGCACTTATCGGGTTAATTGATTTCATGACGCCAAACTTTAATCCATCGCACTTTAGGACAGGCAAAGTCGCCGTATCACTACTTTTTATAGGAAACGGAAGTGGCGTTCAGCTATTATATCAGGGTCAGGCTTTTCCTATTGTTAAGAGTAGTCTCAGTAGTTGATCAATAGGTCAGCCATTAATAAGCCAGATAAACCCCTTTAGGGAGAGCCAGTACCCCCCTATGGATTCTGTTCATCATGGAACAATTACAGCTATAATGGATGAATTCTCAACCAGATCCCAATAAACCACAATGGATCTTATGGCCTTAAAATGGGGACGTTCTTTATAGGGTTCCAGTAATTTTAGCAGACATGATGGAAAGCAAACATTTACCAAAATCAAGGGAATTACCTTCTGTCCGTCAACCATCCAAAGGTGATGTTACCAACAATGTCTATGATGCCCAGTATAGACATCAGGAAAGCCGCTTGTTGGTGGCTCACCCCAACACTCAGGGCATAAGGCACAAGGTAGACAAATGGAGGACTGCACCCATAGGCTAGGAATAAGAACGATATGGCAAGAATGATGAAGTTTGGTTTGAGCAGAAAGCTGTACTCCTTCTGAGAACAGTAGCAGAGACTCTTGTGACTGCAGCCCAGGGTCAGAGGTGAACATTTGGTAGAAGGAATGGCGCTTTGGTTTGCAGCATTCGGGTTATGCTCCGGCTTTAGTGAATAATGTGCAAAGTCCTCCTTTAGGTTTATAGGTCTCATTAAAGCACCGCAGACGCAAAGATTAGCGACAAAGCCGCCAAGGATGAGTAACGCTCCACGCCAGGAAAACTGTTCAATAAGCAACTGTACCACGGGGGCCAATATAAAGGTGCCAATCCCACTCCCAGACATGGCAATGCCATAAGCCAAGGCTTTCCTCTTGTCAAAGTACTTTCCCACCATGGCGATGGCCGGACTGTAACAAAGTGCAAATCCAACACCTGAAAGAGAAGAGGTAATATGTAGTCAAAACAGTCACAAAGCATGAACAAATCTGAATCGTTTCTCTAATTTTGAATATTAAAATAATGGGACAGTTTTATTAAGACTGGAGTATGAAACGCCCGACCGGCGCAGGACGCGGTGGATTTATCAAGGGGCTCCAGGGGCTTAAGAAATCGGGTGCATTAGAATAGAAATCTATGCCAATCAAGGAGTGACGTAGGTTTCTTTCTATAAGGCACGCCATGAAAGTGGTGTACAATATAAATACTATGACGTGCTCGCCTATCTTTGTGGAAAGTGGTTTGCGACATGCTGAACGGGAAAGTGTCACATCTTTGACACAAGGGAGGACGTGAATGTGTTGATGAATTTGCTCTAATATTGAAGTCCAGATGGCTATGTGATATGATGTATATTCACAGCAGGTACCTGTAGCTACCTCTAGAGGGAGCTCACAGCACACAGATTTATGCAGCCTCCCATTGAGATGGATGCAGTTTATGTGCACTCAGCTCCCCCTAGTGGAAGTAGTGTACTGCATTACGCAGAGCTAGCAGGAGTGACATAGACCTATCTTTACAGGGGCCTGTAAATCTTGGGTACCCTCTTATGAAGTGCACAGTTTAGGAAATTGCTCAATGTGTCACCAGGGCAAACGTTTCCTATAAATTTAGATATTCCCATTAATTGCTCAGTTTTTCCCCAAATGCTTATTTAGCTTAGGCCCCTTGCAGACGACCGTGGCCGTGGTCAGTGTGCTATCCATGTATTTCATGGATAGCTCACTGACCCATTGTTTTCTATGAGCCCATATGCACGACCATTAATTTCAGAGTCCCGTGTGCAGGATGACAGTGCGGGCCGAAAAATATAGAACAAGTCCTATTCCTGTCCTATTTTGCAGCCCATGCTTCTGTGGCTCCTATTCATTTAATGAAGGCTAGTACATTGGCGGCACACGGAGAACACGCGTGTGTCCTCCGTATACCGCCCATGTTTTTAATTAATAGCAGGCCGGTTGCAGCACAGTCGTTTGTAACTGGCCTTAGCCCTCACAGGACGAAGTCTAAGGCCTTCGCGGTTCTTCCTGCAACGCTTTGAACAGAAAGTTCACAGAGTTTTTCCTCCACGGACTTTCTGTTACAATTATATGTACGGGAAAAGTCGCCAGCGTTTCCGTAGATATAATTGACATGCTGCGATTTCCAAAACCATTCTGGTTTTGGAAATCGCAGCATGTCTGCGCTGCGTTTTAAACGTGATGTGGGCATGGGATTCATATCAATCTCATCTATTTTGCAGTTACTGTAAAACTCTGCGATTTTTCCCGTGGCGTTTCTGCCACAGGCAAATCTCAGCGTTTCCGGCCCATAGGGCCCAGCCTGAAGCTGGAATCCATGGAGAAATTGAGCAAGGTATTTTTATTTTAGCATCCTCCATCATTCTCTGTCTGCCATTGAATACAATGGTAGGTAGACGCAGGGCGTAATTTAGAGCTGATTTTGAGGCAGAATCTGCTTAAAAATCAGCTCCAAATTCCTCTGTGTGAACTTACCCTTACATTGATGGGTGCCTGATTCTTGGCACCCTGCTGATCAGCTGTTGGAAGGGGCTGCAGCATGTCGTGTGGAAGCTGCAGCCACTACATTGTTCCATCTACTTGGTAGCAGCCGTGCAGTTTATTGCTGCTAGGTCCCATTCACTTGAATGGAATGAAGTTGCGCTATTACATACCTCCCAACTTTTGAAGAACTGAAAGAGGGACAAAATTTAGCCCCACCCACTTTTGTGTTGACTCCACCCACTCGTTAATTTTTCATGTGCCCGCACACAGTATAATCCTCCTACAGTCATCCGTAAATTATATGTCCCCCCTCTATCTCTCCCCCAGTTTCATATACACCCTTCATCTGCCCCCAGATTCATGTCCCTCCATCTCTGCCCCCAGATTCATGTCCTCTCCATCTCTGCCCCCAGATTCATGTCCCCACATCTCTGCCCCCAGATTCATGTCCCCCATCTCTGCCCCCAGATTCATGTCCCCACATCTCTGCCCCCAGATTCACGTCCCCACATCTCTGCCCCCAGATTCATGTCCCTCCATCTCTGCCCCCAGATTCATGTCCTCTCCATCTCTGCCCCCAGATTCATGTCCCCCATCTCTGCCCCCAGATTCATGTCCCCACATCTCTGCCCCTAGATTCATGTCCCCACATCTCTGCCCCCAGATTCATGTCCCCACATCTCTGCCCCCAGTTTCATGTCCACTCCATCTCTGCCCCCAGATTCATGTCCCTCCATCTCTGCCCCCAGATTCATGTCCCCACATCTCTGCCCTCAGTGTCATGCCGTCCTCTCCTTCATCTGCCCCCAGATTCACGTTCCACCTCCACATTAAACTTACCTTCTCCTCCGCTCCCTCGCCGCTCTCTGCCCGCCTCTCTCGTTGACACATGCAGCTGAAGGAAGGAGCTGACACAGGTCAGCTCCTCGCTTCCCCGCTGCCCGCCTCTCTCCCTGACACATGCGGCTGAAGCTGCTCGCGTGCTCTTCTCGCCGCTGCGTCTCTCTCTCGCTGACACATGCGGCTGAAGCGAGGAGCTGACCTGTGTCAGCTCCTCGCTTCGCCGCTGCCGCCGGCTCCTGTCTTGTACATCGCGTCTACAAGCCAGGAGCCGGCGTCAGCGGCGAAGCGAGGAGCTGACACAGGTCAGCTCCTCGCTTCAGCCGCATGTGTCAGCGAGAGAGAGACGCAGCGGCGAAGCGAGCACGCGAGCAGCTTCAGCCGCATATGTGTCAGGGAGAGAGGCGGGCAGCGGCGAAGCGAGGAGCTGATCTGTGTCAGCTCCTTGCTTCAGCCGCGTATGTGTTCAACTCAGATCGGCGTCCTCTGGACGCCGATCTGAGTTGAAATCGGGACATACCTCCCTCCAACCGGGACCGCGGGACATGTCACCCAAATCGTGACTGTCCCGCGGAAATCGGGACGGTTGGGAGGTATGCTATTATACTACTATATATACAGACTATACAAATAGACAACCCAAGGCAAATATTTAAGAGGTAGCAGACCTTGCAGGACTGCTGCAGCCCCTTCATACACTTGCTCAGATCCCTAACAATAGGCCACCAAAATCCTGTAAATGGGCATTTTATATAGAAATAAGAGGGACCATAGTGAGTCTCCATATAGTACTGAGGAATACACTCATTATATGGTATATACTAATTAACTCTCTCCTCCCCGGCCTGGTAAATATCTATTCTGTCCATCGGACTCATTATGTAATAGCACAAGTAAAGCTTGGAATTCACATTATCTCATTTAAAAAAAAAAAAAAATCTTTTTAAAAATAGAGACAAGAGCCGTGACCAGCGTGTTGATGCAGGTGGCTCGTGATGCACATTTTTCCTTTGTAAATGTTTGGCAGTTTTCCATGCAAAAACAATAGTAATGCCAGATTATTAATACTATCCTCTAGGAGACCAAATACTAAGCTTTTAATACCGCGGCTACTCGGCGCTAATAATGGACGTTATTATTCTGGTTTCCATTTAGCTAGTGAAAAAGCTAATGTAAGCCAGCGCTCATTGGGTTCAGGGAATTCTGTGACAGTCTGTCATTCTATGAAAAAAAAAACGTATGGGTCAGAAAAATGCGCTGCGTGGTCAGATCAGGTCAGGTGATCGATTCCCAAAAATAATGCTCAGTTGTTTCCGACCACATCACAGCGTAATATGGTGAGGAGGGGCTAGGTACATGGGCCCTTGTTCTAGGGGCTCAGTGGTGGGGCCCCTAGAAATTCTGTGGTTAGGTGATAAGTGTCAATTATTTAAAAAAGTGCAACACGGGTCATACAGGATGTGTTTGCCGCGGGTTTGCTAAATTTAGGTCTATGGGTAGTCTAGGCCGCAAAAATACATATCCACAAAAAATGGATCTAAGTATTACGCATGAATCTAACCAGAGTTTTTTTTTTTTTCTGTTAGTGAATATATATCTAAAAATAACATGAAAGAGAGTCAGACACTGATTTTGACCCACTAAATCCTAGATATCACTTTAGGATCAGAAGTAGTGTCAGGAAATATTATTTCACAGGAAGAGTAGTTGAGCCTTGGAACAAAATTCCAGCAGATATAGTTGGAAAATCTACAGTAAGTGAGTCTAAGCATGACTGGGAAAAACTAAAACTCATACTCACCTGTCACCAGTGCTCCGGTGTCTCTTATTTTGTCAGAAGTCCCCGCCGCATGTGACCATTGAGACCAATCAGTGACCTAAGTAAAGGAACCGGGACGTCACATGCATTGGTCACCTGTGGCATCCCGTGTCCTTAGACCACTGAGTCAGAGGTGGCGGGGACTTCGGCCAAAATAAGACCCCGGACAAGTAGGAACAGACAACAGTGGTCGACACCAGAGCACTGGTAACAGGTGAGTGTGTTTTTTTTCACCCTCTGCTGCCTCCATGCAAAAAAATTGGTTACCCTATACAACCCCTTTAAGTAGAGGATAGTATCAGACTACACGTAATTTGTTGTCTGTTACCATTGAGACAATTAGATTGCAGAAAAGATGTATAAACAAAAGAAAATTGAATTTGGCCTAAATAAGATGAGATGTATCTGAGGTCTTTGACTGACTGTTCATATGTATGATCGAGGGTGAAGATGATGTCGCATGTGTCCTGTTACACAGACGCTGCAAGATATACAAGAGATAGATGACACTGACATCTGACACTGTTGCAATGTATGTAATCATTAATTTTGTGTCCAATCCATGGAGTCTGTACTATGTTCCAGTTTACGACACACAAGCAGCAGCAATGCCAATGGAGCTTGTGACTACAGGATTGAGAAATTTATATCACTTTTCCAACATAGTAGATTCAACAGAGAATTGCACATGTACGCCATGTCTTAGGTTATATTACCTGTGAGGACTCCTAGGGTGAGGTAGAGATACTCCAGGCTTGTTGCAAATGAACTTAGGACAAGTCCCGTGGAAGCAAGAAGACCACCAAGCATGATTCCCATTTGACAAGAGACATGGTTACTCACATAACTTCCGAGAGGAGCTGTATAAGAAAGCAGAATCATTCAGGGTTTAGTAAGGATGTTATAATAAGATTAACCTTCTATCCTATAACTTCTATGACTGGCCCATTTGTCTTCCTCCTGGACATTAAGACATTCTGACTTGATTTTTACTCCTCTACAATGGTTTACATAACACAATCATACCAAGACTTTGCTTCACCCAAGAGAAATATTCAGCCAAAGTGGCATAATCCCATGCTCGGGACCGAGGGCACCACTAAGCAACCCCTAGCTATGCCATTGGCTCTGTACACCAGAATGGTGAGGTCACTAGACTGGCCATTCCCACAATTAGAATTACTAAATACCATAGTCACACCATGTTCATGCCCATATTCACACTGCCTACAAGGATCGGAGTATGAATCACATTAATTTCACCACTGTACATAAACTACCACAATCTCTGCCCACCAGCAGTTTGTTTTACACTAGGTTCACACTAGCGTTCGGCTTTCCGTTCTTTGGGTCCACTTGAGGACCTGAAGAACAGAAACCAAATTCAATTAAAAAGTGGTTACTTGTGGACTACATAGACTATAATGCGGTCTGCCACTTTCTGCCCGGGTTTCCACCCGAAAAATGGGGAGAAATGCAGAGCGATCAGTCCTGCTTGTGGATTAGGAAACCCTGAATGGAGTTCATACGCTGGTGTGAATACAACCTTAGTATGCAAAAGCATTGACACCGATATGTGCAGGATTCCAAATCTATAGATGGTGGAATACAAGTATAAGACATGAGTCCACACAATCTAACCCCTCGTTCACATTTGTGCTTGCTATTCCTTCTTGTCCTACTCTAGCACAAGAAGGAAACAAATCTGGGCAACATTTAATGGGAGAAAGAAATAGTTCCCTTGAAATTTTGCACAGTAAAGTTCAGGATCAGGTTCTTCTCAGTACAATAATAATAAACTCTACCCAACTTATCTTTGGTATCAGCTACTCAAGTCATAGATAAGGTCTGGTTCTACATTCCTAGAATCACACAGGGTTATCCGCTGTAATGTACAGTCCTGGCAGACCTTCACTCTCCTTTAGGACCGTCTTGCAGCTAGCCTCTCTGCCACAAATACTGCATCCCTTCCCTTATATAACTTCACCAATAGATCGTGCCGATCAATTCACTTTGTGTGCCCAAACAGTAGTGGAAAAAACTAGTACACCTATGGGGGGGGGGATGCAAGGCATGTTCATTGTGTCTCCATGTAAGAGTCATCCTCGGGGCCTAAGACCACTCAGCAGCCAGTGTATAGCCTATCCACGGGATAGCTCATCAGTATATGATCTGTAGCACCATCATGCCATGACTTTGACGTGAATATAAGCAGAACTGCTTCCGGCTATATAAGTCTCTATAACTTCCGTCACTCATAGGCAGCCAGATCAGCTGATCAGTGCAGGAGTTGGGTGTTGGATCCCCACCCAGGAAATACTGATGATCTATGTATGCCCCTTTTAAGCTAAGACCCCACCTAGTGGGCTGCAGCAAAGAAGCATTGCGAGAAAATCCGTGTCGGCAATCGCAGTGTGTCTGCTGCGCTTGTTTTTCTGCAATGCATGGATGGGATTCACTAACATCCCATACACTTTGCAGGGACTGGAATACCGCGGCATTTATGTCACGTGAGGACTTAAACTCTTTTCAGAAATCTTGACAAGTTCTAGGTATCAGGTTCTTTCCCTTCACCATTGCGTTCTCTGGCAAATCCTTCTCATGGCTAATGTTTGATTACAGATAAGATAATAAGACATAAAAAGTCTTTACATTTTTCAGATTTTTGACTCCAACGTAACTCTGAGCACTGTATATCTTATGATATAGGAGCCGCTTCACATTACTTACCACATAGCATTGTAGCACAGTCAACAATGGAATGTATCCAAGCTGTTCTAGAATAATCTTGACCAAAATATACTTGGAACTCAACAAAGAATATTGAGATACATCTATACAATGGGAAGAAAAAATGATTATTTATGTTAATGTCACAGGGCTGCAGCAGTAATACATTATATATATCTATATCTATCTATCTATCTATCTATCTATCTATCTATATATATTTCAACTTTTATGCCATTTGCAAATGAGCTGTTAGGTGTAGAGATGAGCAAGTAGTATTTGATGGAATACCTCGCTCCCATAGGAATGCGTGTAAGCAGCCGAACCCCAAGGGGTTAAGCGCATCGAATATTTACTGCGCTTAACCCCTTGGTGTTCGGCCGCTTACACGCATTCCTATGGGAGCGAGGTATTGCATCGAATACTACTCACTCATCTCTAGTTAGGTGCACTCGGGGCGGGGTGACACCTCTTGGAGCACCCATTTTCTTATGTGGCTGCTGCAAATTATGGTCCACAGGGTCATGTCAGTCTTTCTGTCTTGGGGTCAACCTCAAGAAAATGAGTGCTCTGGCACTCACAAGACTTCCTTTGCCCACACTGCCGGAAAACAGTAGTAGCTAGTCTAATAAATTCTCCCTGGATTTCTATGGACAGGCTCGGTGACAGGGGAATACACCCATATTCATTGGGATCTATAAGTACTAAATTTTGGTTATTTTGGACCTAATTGTCTGCCCTGCCCTTCTCCCCTAAATGACAAGATTTCTCCCTATATACAGACAATAGCGATACGTAAAGGAAATCCAATCCAACCCACCTTGTGACAGCTCGAGTGCAGACGGTAACAAGAAAGCAGCCGGCCACAATCATCCACCCCCAGCCGCCATCAGGTGGGGCCGTGTGCAGAATCGTCTTCTTCGTCATGGCTGACAACTGTAGGCGTCTCTTCAGCCCAAGTTTCCCACCTTAAGCAGGTATAAAAAGTGGCCGAGCTGTCTTGTCCACATAAGATCACACCAAGATGCAGAGAGATTTCGGGCGACATGCGGAATACTCCAGGATAGAAATCTTTTCACATACAATTTTATTCACCATCTGAAAAGATAGAATAATAGAGATGGAGGGTTACATTTAGTAGCACGGACCTGATTTATAAATGGCAAAAATGATCGAACTCTCACTCACAATTTATTACGTAATATTGTTTTTGGTGCTAAATTTTTTGGTTAATGGGTGATAACTTTGGACTGTGAAGGGGTGCGGTACGTGATACAAGAGCACCAAACAGAGAATGACGTTCTCATTCACTACCCCATCAGGTGTTTCCCCACACTCAGTATACTTTTTCCTAGAGTAGTCCTTTAAGCAATATGCAAATAAGCTTTTGGGAGCAATGAGGGTGTTTCTCCCAAGGTAACACCCAAGAAAGGTAACACCCAGATGTCAATTTATATATACTGTACATTTGCAGGAAAAATAACAGAGGGACAAAAAGGCCAATTTTAAGAAAGGATTTCCAGATTTGCTGTTTCCCGATGACTACAAGAATTTCTTACGCAAGGGGCAACACGGTGGCTCAGTGGTTAGCACTGCAGCCTTGCAGCGCTGGAGTCCTAGGTTCGAATCCTGCCAGGAACATCATCTGCAGGGAGTTTGTATGTTCTCCCCGTGTTTGCGTGGATTTCCTCCCATTGTACAAAAAAAGACATACTGATAGGAAAAAAAAAAGTATATTATGATCCCTATCTGGGGCTCACAATCTACATTAACAAAAAAAAATAAAAAATCCTATGCAGAGATGACAGCTGTAGTAATGGCAGTGATGGGAGTATCTACTGTGTAATTCTGTATTGTGAAGCAATTCAACGTGACAAATATGTAATAACTGAAGACATCAGAACGGATGACGACCAGCCCTAGAACTGTTCTTATGGAAAATCTGGCAATAAAGTCATAGGAAAAGCTCCAGAAGGGAAACCACAAGAAGAAGCAACAATCTTAATGACCAAGATATTTGATTAAAAAAAAAAACTCAGAAAGAAGAAGACAAAAGCGGAATGTCCTGGCTACATTATAAGAACATAATAACATCTGCTGACAGCATGCAAAGCAGACGAGTAGTGCAATGGGCATGGCATGCTTTTTGTCAGTGGAAGCCATAGACTGTCTGACGCATTCGGTTACAATATCAATACACTGCTTAGGCTAGATTCACATCTGCACATAACTCTCTGTTGTCCGGGTCCAACAAGGGACCTGAAAAACGAAGGAGAGCCTTACCGCTAACACGGCGGTTATCTCTGGACTCAGACAGAACCTATAAACTATAATAGAGTCCATCAGGTGTCCGCCATTTTTATGCTGCAAACGGGACTTTCTCTCCACCACTTTCTGCAGCAAAGTCTCCAACAGAGACTCCGTTGGGCCCCCTGAGGCTCCAGGGCCCAATAGTGATTGCTACCGCTGCGCTCTGTATAATAGGCAGACTGCAAGGACAATATACAAGCTTTTATCTCCTCTGCTACTCTTCAGAAGATTATGCTATTACAAAGAAGTGCATTGCCATTATAGATTACATACAGGGTAGACCAGGTATCGACAACCTGTGGGTCGCAATTTTCCAGTCAGTCATTGAATGGTTGCCAAGTAGATGTCAGGTTGGGTTGCTTTTTAGTTCAGTGTCATGAACTATTCACTAACCTATGAACTAATAGAGGAGGGGGATTTGCAGAGGTGGTGCAACTGACTGACATCCAGGTCAGACGCTGCGGCCATGTACAGGCAGGGGTTTACACTCCTCAAAGAATCCTTACAGAAGGCGCCTGTGACTGTCACTGCTATCCAACATCTATAGCTGTCAACCATATGAGGGTCTGTGGCTGTAACAGTAATTGGGGGTCCTGTGGGTCACGGTTATTAACCTTTGGCTGTCACTGTTATTGGAGGTCCATGAACTGCACATATATGGAAGAATGGAGGAATATCTTTATCCATATGCTATTTTGGCTGATCGCTGATGAATGTGGTTGGGCTTCTCAAAAGGGTTCCCCCCCCCCCATGGATTTTTTTTATATTGATGACCTATCCACTAAATAGCTCATCAGTATCTGATCAGTGGGGGCCAATACCCAGACCCAGCACTGATCAGCTGATCTGACTGTCTCCAGGTGCCGGAGGCTATCCAGGTGGATCATCGCCCAAAGGCTGCCGAATCAGATGATCAATAGAGCGTCTGAGTGTCAGATTCCAACTGATAAGTCGTCACCATGAAAAACACCTAGGGGCCAGAAAACCCCTTAAAGCAAAGGATGAAACGCTGCAAAAAAAAAAAAAAATGCAGCGGAAACGCATGGCAATGTTTTTTTCTGCAGCATTTTTCATTGCATATTTGCACAGTTTTCCTCCACAGGCTTTCTGCCCATATTATACCTATATGGCAAACGACATGCTGCGATTTTCAAAAAGTGAGCATTTTTGAAAACGCGTCTTTTCTGCTGCGGATTTTTTTCTGTAATGTATGGATGGACTAGCCAGAATCCCATTCACTTTGCATGTACTGTAAAACAAAGCGTCTTTTTTGCTGTTGCGTTCCGCAATTTCCGCAGCGTGGGGCCTTAGCCGTAAACCTGGCCCAATCTATATACTCCAGTACTTTGGCTTTCATTACAGGTGACGCTGTTACAATTTGCTCCAGTGGTGAAGATGTCACAGGATACATCACCTTACAATATGGCGACATTTCTCTCTAGGCATGTTAGACCTTTCTCCTTATGGCTATGGATAAAGATACAACAATATTTATATTTTTTATATATAAACTCCTCTTAAGCTTCATTCACACCTCACAGGATCAGAAAAATGAACATAACAGCGCTGTATCCATAATGCGATAACATGGATACCGCAGACGGACCCATAAACATAAAGTGGGGTCTGTCACAGTATCCGTCATCTTATAGGATAAAGTAGCTTTGGTTTTGTCTGACAAAAACACTTGGTGTGAACAGAGCTTTATAAATAACTTCTGTTGTATACCAAATGTAATTTTTTGTTCTCCGATGATACCTATTCTACAACATAACAGAGAATACAGAACATTGTCCAGTAGCCCCGGCCATTCATTCGTACAGCCATAGAATTCCATGTAATTGTACCTTTGCCATAACTATCCATGGTTCACTCTCCATTCACAATCTGCAGATGAATGTGATCACTTAAAGAACCCATAATGTACCTGCACAGAAAAACAGCACTTACCATAGAGCAGCCTGTTTGCCGTCTCCATATACTTAGCCTTTTTTTCTGAATCTCTCCTGGACAGTATCATAGTTTGTAGAACAAATGGCAGCTGATACACAATCTACTATCCCTTGCTTTCCACCTTCGACCTTCTATTATGTGGTGAAGGGAGGGGGGAGCTATGATATGTACTTCCTAAAGGTCTAAGGTTCTCAAACACAGAGATCAGCGGCAGACATTGAGTGTAAACAATCTAGCCACAAAGACCACACTTAGGGGAGGGAGTGTTCATTGTATCTGCAGCATGGGCCTGCATGTTATATTGGGGATTACTGGGAGCAATCTATCGGGAGGGGGGGGGGGTGACTGCGGCAATGAACATCGCAATACAATATCTTGTATCCACGTTTTGCATCTCAATTTCTCTAAATACCCTGTGCAATTGATGTTAAAGTGAAGCTCCGTATTGTAACTGCTTTAGCTACATTAACAATACCCTTTTAGTGTCCGGGGTTCCACGTAGCGTAAACTGCAGACATCGCAAAGTTTTACAGTAGCTGCAAAATGGATGGGATGCTGGCTAATCCCATCCACACATTGCAGAAAAATATCCGCAACGGAAATTCGACCATTGCAAAAACAATAGTATTTTTGTAAATCGAAGCATGTCATTTATACCTACGGAAACGCTGGCGGTTTCCGAAAGGGTGTAATAGAAAAGTGCTGCGGAAAGAAACGCGGTGCATGTCCGCAATGATTTTTGGCTGCTGCTTGCTATGTGGGGTCTTAGCCTAGGAGAGGAGTAAAGGGGTTTTACCATACAATACATAAGCATATTCAGATTAATAGAAACTTACAAGCTAAACATTTTTATAAATATAAATATTTGTACTTATAAATATAAAATAAATATTTGTAGTTCTAAATATAAATTGTTCAAAATGTTGCAGCGTTTTAAAGATTTTCTCTAAGCATCTTAGTGGTGAGAGTCTTTTGTCTTGCTTGGTAGCCAATGGATATGACCATGGATGCGGGAACTTTCTATGGTCTGGGACTTGTCAGAAACCCGGCTATGACCTCCTAAGGGGGAGGAAAATGGCGCTGAATTTGGTGTGGAATCCGCATCAGATTCAGCACTGAAAAAAGCGCCTCCCATTGACTTCAATGGGTTCCTTTTTCGGCTTTTTTTCAGCGCTGAATCTGACGTGGATTCCACACCAAATTCAGCGCCATTTTCCTTATTGTGGCCAGGTTATCTTCTCATAGACAGTATGTAATGTCCCTGCCTGAACCTGTCCACAATAAGGAAAACATGGCTGAGTTTTGGAAAGTCCCAGACCATCAAGACAAAAGGCTGAAAACCACTAAGATGGTTAGAGAAAATCTTTAAAATTATGCAAATTTTGATTATTATTCAAAAAAGTTTAAATTTTAATTGTCTACAAATGTATATGGTTATGTTCATGGGAAAACCCTTTAGGTTGAAACCAGATGTTGTGAAAACATAGCGTTTTACATTACCTGCAAAGTGGAGGGGATTCTGGCTAATCCCATTCACACATTGCAGAAAAAAAAATCTGCAGCGGAAAAGCTGCATTTTTAAAATTATACCTGCGGAAACACTGGTGTTCTCCATATAGGTATGAATAGATACAGAAAGTCCGCAGAAGAAAATGCAATGGAAATCGCTGCAGAACAAAATGAATACTATGTCACTGAAGAAAGTCATCTGGTAGCCTTACCCTAAGGGTCCATTCACACGGAGGAATTTGGTGCTGATTCTGGTGCAGAATTCATGTCAGAATTAGCGCTGAAAAAAAAAGACTCCCATTGACTTCAACGGGTTCCTTTTTCCTCGCAGAACCCACTGAAATCAATGGGAGGCTTTTTTTTCCCATTGAGTTCAATGGGTTCCGCACTGCAAAACGGAACCCATTGAAGGCAATAGGAGGCTTATTATTATGCGCAGATTCTGACGCGAGTTTTGTGTCAGAATCCGCGCCGAAATCCTCCATATGAATGGACCCTAATTCTGCTTTATGTCAGTCTGCAGTCTGGAGCTCATCAGTATGCTACAGGTTGTTAACAGCAGCCTGTATACCGCTGATGGGTCTGCAGCAAACTGCAATGTGAAAAGCCTAGGGAACAAGAACGAACGATAAAAATATTCAGAGAAGGAACAAACACAAAAACAGAAAGACAGAAAGATTCTATATAATGGGGTAATAATAAAATAAAGAGGAGATAATTCTGTATAAGGGGTTAATAATTAGAGATGAGTGAGTAGTATTCGATCATGTAGGTACTCGATCGAATACTACTAGCTATTCGCAGTAAATATTCGATTCAGAACCAGCGTTGATTGGCCGAATGCTATACAGTGTATAGCATTCAGCAAATCAACACTGGTTCTGCAGCAAGCTCGTCCTTGCTAGTCAGGAGAGCTGCCAGCTTGCTGTTACGAGGGAGCTGACTTTTTCTCATAGGAATGCATTGACCAGCGTTGGTTGGCCAGTGTACAGCATTCGGCCAATCAACGCTGGTTCTGCCGGAAGCTCGTCTGTGAGGAGGCGGAGTCAAAGATTGGACCACAGCAGTCTCCATTGTGGTCCAATCTTAGACTCCGCCTCCTCACAGACGAGCCTTCCGCAGAACCAGCGTTGATTGGCTGAATGCTGTACACTGGCCAATCAACACTGGTCAATTCATTCCTATGAGAAAGAGTCAGCTCCCTCGTAACAGCAAGCTGCCAGCTCCCCTGACTAGCAAGGACGAGCCTGCTGCAGAACCAGCGTTGATTTGCCGCAGGCTCATCTTTGCTAGTCTGGAGAGCTGGCAACTTACTGTTATGAGGAAGTTGACTTTTTATCAGCGCAACTGCAAGTGCTGTGCAGTTATAGCGCACGGACCCCATAGACTATAATGGGGCCCGTGTGCTTTAACTGCACAGCGCTCTTCCTAAACACTCTCCTCCTGCTACTCGTGGACTTGGTGACTCTCCTTTAGTCGAATAGTGGTTTCCCCTGAAACGAGCATTTTTTCCTATAGATTATAATGGGCTTCGATATTCGATCGAGTAGTCAAATATTGAGGCTCTACTCAGAACGAATATCGAATATTTCACTGTTCACTCATCTCTATTAATAATACAAATAAAGAAGGGAATAATTCAATGGACAAAAACAGAAGTTTTTTCTAAAATGTGGAAAACCCCTTGAGGTTAAGGCCCCATGGCGCATCCCACAGCAGAAAAGCGCTGAGGGAAAAACCGTGGCAGGAACGCATCGTGGTTCTTTCCGCAGCGCTTTAAACATAAAGTTCGCTGAGTTTTCCTCCACGGACTTTCTGTTACAATTATACTTATGTGGAAACTGCGACGTGTCTGCATCGCAGTTTTTACAGCACAGTGGGCATGGGATTCGCTAAAATCTCATCCAATTTGCAGTTACTGTAAAACGGCGTTTCTGGCGTATTTTTGAAAAAAAACAGCTTGTCCGCAGGTCTTATTCTGCAACGCTTGGATGAAATTAACTAAAATATCATTAACTTTGCTGATGCTGTAAAACCAGAATTTTTTCCACCTTGTTCACGCAATAGGCGGAGATCACGTTGCAGAAAAGGTGCATTTTTTGTTGCAGATTTTGGGTTAGGCCGGTGCACATCTAGGTTCGGTATTCCGTTCTGGGAGTCTGCTTGGGGTTCCCCGAACGCAAACGGACCCCATAGACTATAATGGAGTTTGTGTGGTTTCCGCACAAAACATGCGGAGAGAAAAATGCTGCTTCCAGTACTTTTCCATTTGTGTTGGGCTAGAATAAGGGGTCCAATGTGTAGGTAGTGATATAGGGTGCAATTTATGGACAGATGACTTTGCCTTTAATTCTCTTTCGTCTAGGTAACTGGGTGTTGTGTTCAGGCAGATGTTAGTGCTGTAAGTGCCAGAGTTCAATGAATGTCCCCTGGCAATGGGCATGAAGAAAAATGGTCCCGACCTGTTTTCCCACCAAATATAGAGCTTATACTCTATACTGAGCTGAAATATAGCCATGTGAAGCAGGAATATGCCTGCGACACAGTTAAAACAGCTGTGAGCAGATCATTTCTGCTGAGTCTGCAGTTCCACCTGGCACAAGGCTTCACAGACCGGCTTACCTTGCAATTTTGCAAACAAGTGCTTCATAAGAAGCAACACATTACATATATCAAACTGGACAGTTTTACAGAATATTATAATATATAAGAGAGAGTATACACCTAACAGGGCAGATATACTAAAAGTGTCTATAAAGACGTCTTACAAAAGGTGGCGGCAGGAGCAAATCCCTCTTTTCTACCAATGAGGTCTCATTTACATATTCCTTGCCCAGAATTCTTAGCATACATGGTCTTGTCTCTGTACCGTCTCTCCTTGATGAGACACATTAACCCATTGTAACCCATGTTTTAGACAATTTAAGACTAGACAGTCTTATCCTGCACTCAGTTTAACCAAGTGTCTTTTACTGTTTAATAAATTTGGTATATTGTTGAGCCAAAGCCAAGACTGGTGTCAACAGGAATGGGAAATACATAGGAAGCTCTTATACTTCTCCCCTCTGCTGAATTCACTCTTGACTTTGGCTCTAAAAAGTGGGCCATAGCTTGAAGTTAGAACAGTGGCTGAAACACTTGATAAATGTGGGTCGCAACATGTTACCCCTGGTTTACATTAGCGTTTGGATTCCGTCTGGGGAAGTCCGCATAAGGACCCTCCGAACAGAATACAAACACAATGGCAAGCGCTGTGCTGTCAAAGCGCATGGATTCCATAGACTATAATGGGGTCTGTTTGCTTGACGCACACTGCCCGCACAAATCATTCATGCGGGCAGTGCACGGCAAGCACATGGACCCTATTATTGTCTATGGGGTCCATGCGCTTTGACAGCACAGTGCTTGCAATTGTATTTGTATTCCATTCGGGTGGTCTCCATGCTGACTCTCCACGGACAGAATACAAAAGCAAATGTGAACCAACCCTTAGACAGTCTGGCACATTTTGCTTTATAAATCTCCTTCATTAGGTCTTGGGTATGGTCCCTTTTCTGTTGCATATCATAGCTCCCAATTGTCCCGCATCCAACGGGACAGTCCCGATTTTAGACTGCTGTCCCGTGGTCCCGCATGACTTACCATATGCCCTGCTCTGCCCCTGAAGTGTTTTGTTTATTAACAAACTTTCCCCCGATCACCATCTGCTCTTATAACAGGAAAAAGGTTGTAACTGGGATAAGAGCGCGGGTGATCGGGGGAAAGTTTGACTACTGTACTCAAAGGACCTGTGTGACATCACACGTTCACGTGACATCACACGGTCACTTGACTAGGTGGGCGTGTCTTTATATCCCGTGCAGTGCAGCAAGAGATGGAGAGATGTGTGGTCTAAGGTTCAGGGTGGGCGGGGGAGAGATGTGGGGTTGAGGATGTACTTTAGGACTGTAGGGGGATGTGAGGTGCATGGGTGTACTGTGGGTGTGGGAGAGATGTGGGGTGCATGGATGTACTGTGGGTGGAGCGATATGGGGTGCAGTGTGTACTGTGTGGGGGGAGATGTGGGGTGCATGGGTGTACTGTGGGGTGCTTGGGTGTACTGTGAAGGGAGAGATTTGAGGTGCAGGGTGTACCCAATCAGAAATGGATGAGAACAGGCGGAGTCAATTTATAAAGGGGTAGGGCAAATTTTTCCAAGGCCCGCCCACCTTTTTGTCCCTTTTTCTGTCCTTTAAAAGTTGGGAGATATGGCATATGTGTCATCACCCACACCAATATCTGCCTCCATATTAGACATATGCAGACACTACATGCAAAAATGCATTAAAATGTAATGTTTGAATAGGACCTAGTTTTTCCCAAGTTAGAACAGAAACTGGACCAAAGCTAACCAAAGGACTTAGCAAATGTTTAACCAGGAGAGACTAACAGCTGACTCAGATGGGAAGTATTTGCCCTGTCATGGTCTTCCTTGGTCTTGACTTAGAAGTCAAATATGCATGTGGAGTTTAGGAAACCCTGGAAGAAGTGACTGCTGTATGGTGGGGTTACATTTTCTTGTTGGCAGAGCAGGCCCGTGCCCGTGCAAATTTTTACAGCACCTGCAAAGTGGATCGGATTTTGGCTAATCCCAGCCACATATTGCGGAAACACTGGCATTTTGCATATAGGTATAATATAGAAAGAAGGTATGCAGAGAAATATTCTGCAAAATTGCAATGAAAAATGCTGCGAAAAAATGTGATGCGTTTCTGGCGCATTTTTTTCTGTAGTGTTTTTTGCTGTGCTTTGCAATGTGGGATCTCAGCATTAAAGTGTCCATGTGAAGGGCTTATTCATATGTAAATGTATTCAGTCCCCAAATCACAATGAAGGGTGGCCATAAAAACTGGTGTGAGTTAGGAGCCACTTGTAAATCATGAAACACAGAATATCTGAATATTAAAATTTCCCAGGTTGTGATGTTACGGCACAAGTATCAGTCTATACTATACAGACACAACAATATGATCTGCCCTGTATACTGCATGTAGTTAAATGCAGGTAAAGGCAAAAAGTAGAAATGATTACCTGAAAAACACGTAGATTTGCTGTTATATCCATATTTCTGTATCCATCTCTGCCTGGTTTCCCATTAAAAACACATAGCCAAGATATATATATATATATATATATATATATATATATATATATATATATATATATATATATATATATATATGTGTGTGTGCTGTGAAACATTATATGCATACAGTAGCCCAGGCAGTTATGTGTACATACAGCATTGTATACAGATATTAGCTGCAGAATATAATTAGACCGTACTATTATTAGGCCACTTCTGCCCGTCATAATAGCAACAAGAAGACATCATGTTCAGGCTCACCTTAATGAACCTACACAAGATTCACTACATTACGGATATACATATATATATATATATATATATATATATATATATATATATATATATATATCATATATACACGTGTGTGTTATATGTTGTAAATATTGATTTAGATTATATACTATATATATATATATATATATATATATATATATATATATATATATATATATAGGTATATCAGAAAAAAAGGGCTTCACTTTGCACAGCAGTCTCAGAATTGGACTACTGATGATTGGGTTGCCTAAATTCTCTGCTTCATTGAATGGATGGACATTGGTGTGTCAGGTGATAAACATCTGGGGCAAACACCCTGCAAGACCCTGGTCCGTCTTCCATGTTGATGGCACTCTGAACCAATTTGGATATGAATCCATTCCTGGAGATCACCTACATCCATGACAATGACAAACATTTGTAATGTACTTTTCTCACGAAGACTCAGAGTGCAGGGAGTATTGTGGAATAGGGAAGCTAGGCACATATCCCCAATGGTCAGTTGTTTGTACAGGGAGCCAATTTACCTATCAATATATTTTTTGTGAAATGGGAAGACACCAGATTAAACCCAAACAATCCTACAAACTACATGCTAATGTCGTGCTAACCACTGAGCCACCGTCCATACATGCAGTTTGTCTTCCGTGGGGCAGATGAAATCTTTCAGCAAGGCAATGCAATAAGCAGTGGAGTAACTAGGAATGGCTGGGCTCTATTGGGGTTCTGGTTATTCTTGAAGGCAAGATGCAAATTATAGACTAAGGTATGGCTGCTGTCAAACAGAAAAGAATCCTTACAAATGGGGCTGTTTTTGTAAAATTCAGCCCACTGATAAATAATGGGCCCATCAGGTTGCGACAGACCACAAAAAAGCAACGCCTATATAGTGGCTGTAGGTATGTGTTGGCGAATCGTCCTGGGACATACTTTCAATAGCCATTGCAAAACACTGATTAAAGTACTGTGAGCCTGGGGCATTCCTAAAATAGCCTGGAGGACTGCAGGAAATTCCATATTCCCAACAGCAAACACAGTGAACGGCATCTTAAGACAGCTCTTCAAATGATCATAAATCATAGCAAATCTACACGACACGAGGTGCAACCACTAAAAACACGCCGCAAGATTTTCATTACAAAGTGATGATTCTTACCTTATTACCTTGGTACAGTCATCACGAATAAGCAATAGGGAATATATAGAGAAATTCTGGGCAGATTGGGTTAATAATTGCCACCCTGAGTTCAGGATTGATGGTTGGGCAGACCAGTGGGGATACTTTATTGCGTATAAAATACTGGGAAGAAAAGATAACCATTCACCAAAGTGCGCTCAGCACTTCCGAACGTTGGACTGGATATACACTAGCAGACTTATTTCATGCTCACGAACATCAGTGCGATCCTTCATATTACACATTGCTGAAGGCCAGCGCCAATTATTAGCTAAATCAACAGACGTCTTTGCTGGAATGTTTATTTTTACCCGCGCTCAGTAACACATTGTGTACTCAGCACTATCGAAAAGGTTAGACTTACCACCTTGTAACCTGCTAAGCAAACCAAACACATTAGCCATGTTCTCTCTAGGAACTTACATATGCAGACACATGAGAATTGAACTACATTTTCAAGTGACATTTTACGTTTGGATTGGTGTCTGATGCACGATAGATGTTGGGGACAAATGGAGCGGTGTTGAATTCGTCATTTGTTATAAGACATTGGGGCAGATACTAAATCTTGGTAGTCCACGCCGGAGAATGTGGATTATTGATGTACGCCCCATCATAAACTAGGCAACTCCTCCGGAAGGGCTCCTGGTCAACGCTAGAAGCTACACCAGTTCAGAGCGGCCATAGATTTCAAGTATTTGTTTCCCCTGTAAATGATCATAAATCTGACCCCACCCATAGCACATCCGTCATCAGTAGAGATGAGCGAGTACTGTTCGGATCAGCCGATCCGAACAGCACGCTCCATAGAAATGAATGGATGCACCTGGTACTTCCGCTTTGACGGCGGCCGGCCGCTTAACCCCCCCGCGTGCCGGCTACGTCCATTCTTTTCTATGGAGCGTGCTGTTCGGATCGTCTGATCTGAACAGTGCTCGCTCATCTCTAGTCATCAGGCATCACTTTTAGCATTTTCTATAACAAGTAGTATAAAATATGAGGTTTGCAACTTTTCCACATGTAGGATATTAACAATATGCCCCATTACATATATCATATTGTGTTACACAAGATCAGGGCCGGACTCAGTTTGGATGGGGACCTACCTGTTGACTATCCCTCATACAGTATGTGGCACTACTGCCGAAATAATTTTGCACTATGTTGGCTGTGCAAGGAGCTAATAATATCATCATACAGTGATGTCGACTACAAAACTGTATTCAGGAAGCAATTTCCTCACAGCCCCAGCTTAATATGGTCTCACTGGCATCTAAGAAGGGTTGGATTCCTACTAATGGACTGCAAACACTAATTCCTGGAAAGTCATTTTCATGTAACCTTTGCTGATACAGTGATGACCATATAACAGCTCCATACAGAAAGCTGTCTAAACACACAACCTATGTGAAGTTCAACGGCGTCACTGGGGCCCCATCAACAGGGACAATCTATGTACTGTTCTACCAGAAATGTTGGAAACCCTCAGACATGCGATGTCACTATGTATAGAGGGATCATTGTAGTCATGTCAGAAGGGATCCAGCTTCCAGATGATACTGGGAACTTTATTGAGCTGAGTTGTAGAATAAAGGACACAGTAGGGATGTCCTATCAACTACAAGTTTCCGGAGTTTGTACAAGGTGACGGGCACCATCCTTGTCTCTATGTGAGTCAGTCCCCATCGCGCCCCCAGTGTTTTGTGACCCAGCAAATTATTATAACATATTAGTCAAATATTACTCACCACACAAGGAATGCTAACCTGTCCTGGTTAAGGCCATTGAGGTCCCCACCTAAAGAGGACCTTACACCACATTCACCAAGTCCAGCTCTTTCCATCATTTATATACATTGCAACTGATTTCAGCAGCGTTGGAATTTTTTCTCTAGCCCCCATATGATGCTTCATACCTTACATAGTCTCTGTACAGTCAGTAGGGTGGTGTCAGACCAGAGCAGGCAAGGGGTATGATAGAGATGTCAAGAACTGGAG
The DNA here is from genome assembly GCF_031893055.1 of Leptodactylus fuscus. NCBI lineage: Eukaryota > Metazoa > Chordata > Amphibia > Anura > Leptodactylidae > Leptodactylus > Leptodactylus fuscus. Next base: position 32,776,319 of record NC_134274.1, read on the forward strand.
ATGGTGGAGGTGGTGAAAGGTCCTCTTTATGGTTGTTCAATGGATAGGTTGGTCTTCATCCCTTTTCATATAGATTATAGCAAAGTTGAATGAACCCACTGACCAGTTGACGTTCCTCTGATAGAAGATGATGGACAGGGCATAATGAATTTCAACACCTGATCCCTTTAATTCTTAAGGTAACAAAGCTGCCTCCAGAGGTGCCCAGCAGCCGCTCACTCCACTGTCCTCATGCTCAACCAAGTGAGGTATGTCTATGAAGCTTTCATATAAACTGTCTGAAGGAACGTCTATGTTTTAAGGGAGTCTATGAGATGTAATAGTAAAGGTCTTTAATAAGAGCAAAAACATACTGTTGGGGTCACAAACCAATGACGCAATGTAGAGATTATAGTTCCTATGGATATACAAATCATCTATATACTGTACATAGAGGCACGTGTTCCAAGGACAACAAGCTATTTGCTGTACAGTCAGCAGAAAGACAGAACCTTTATACATGAAATATTTCATCAGCCAGGGTAATGGGCTCACAAAGGTCCAGCATTCCACCAATGGTCACATCAAGTCAGTTCCACACTAATGTACAATGCATTAGAGGATCCAGGAAAGATCTATAACCAAATGCCACTCAAGTGTGTAATGAGAAATACTTACAGATAAGACATAGATAGATGTCTCCCATGCGCCGCCTGTGCATGGGCCATGCTTACATGGCTCCTATCATTGAATGAATAGGATACATGGATGCAAGGGCCGCAAAATAGGACAGGAATAGGGCTTGTGCTATATTTTGTGGCCCGAGTGTCAGCCGGCACACGGGACTGTGAAATTCACCGTCATGTCTATGGGCCCATTGAAATGAATGACTCAGTGTGCTATCCATGAAATATACAGAGAGCACACTGACCACGGCCATGGTCATCAGTAACCGGCCTTAGTCTGCAAACACATACTCATCATGGACATTATGGCCGTCAGCAGTTTGTTGACTACGAAACTGTATTTAGGAAGCAATTTCCTCACAGACCCAGCTTAGTATGGTCCCACTGGCATCTAAGAAGGGTTGGATTCCTACTAATGGACTGCAAACACTAATTCCTGGAAAGTCGTTTTCACGTAACCTTTGCTGATACATCTGGAAATTATAAAGCGTATGGATATGAAAGATGTCAATAATGAGAATAAGGCCATTCCACAAAGCTAGATCCATCTAGACAATATGCAATCCAGCACGTAAACATTATTATCCTGTTGCTTATATAGCAATAATATATTCCATGCACTGTACAGAGATTGTATCTAAATACATCATGGGAAAAGAATCAGAATATACAAAAAGGAGAACATACAAATTCTATACAGATGCTGTTCTTGGATGGATTTAAAGGGGAATGACATAAATGTCCATCTCTAGAACCTAAATAATATAGCAGGCACCAAAATTAACTGCATTGATTGCTCAGGAATGGTGGGGCTAGAGGGAAAATTCCAACTGTGTCAGAATCAGCAGAGCGGTGCCTATTAAATGGTGCAAAGATTTGGACCTCTTTAACATTACATGAACATTTATATTTCCCTGATATATATATATATATATACATATATATATATATGTGTGTGTGTGTGTATATATATATATATATATATATATATATATATATATATATATATAACGGCAATATATATAATTTTTTATTTTGTTTAATTTTTTATCGGTTCAACTGACGACATGCTTTATTTTTCTCATAATGCAAAAATGTGCCACATCAGCTGTTCCTGTAAATTTCCATAGGTCCAATGCACAGCAGGCATTTTCTGAAAATTTGTTTAAATTTTAACTCTCATCTGTATCAGCACAAGGTCGGCTGGTTCTGCTGTAGAGTATAAAATCTTGGTATACTAAGAACCAAGTACAGACAGATAACAAATGTTTTTGGGAATTTGCATGCTCACTACAGACAGTATAATGTGTTCTATCAAATATTAGGCGATGATCCTAGGGACAGTTATTCCTGACAATTGCCTGGGGTTTTTTGTACTGGCGTTATCGCGTTTTTTGAAACCACGCATTTTGCATTTTTCATTTTTCATCAGTGTTAGGTTAAGACTCGATGGTGTGGAAACGCATTGGAAAAAAACCACTGCATTTACAGTACTAGGAAAGTGATTTTGATTAATTTCAGTTACACATTGGGGAGGAGGGAGGCGAAGCTGCAGAGAAACTGTATTTCACAAAAGCAGCAAGTTAATTTTAGCTTCAGAATTGCAAACCTTTGAAGGTAGAGGAAAATGCTGCAAAAACTCAATGAAAAATGCTGCAAATCACTCCTATTCTTCCCACTACATTTTTAGTTGTGTTTCATTATGTGAGTTCTTAGTCTTAGACATTTTTATTGGTGTAAAAAAAACCAGCATATGGACTAGCTCTAGAATAAAAATATCAGTTATTATAGCACCTTAACTGGGCAAAAGATCACCCAAATACTTCATTGTTGAGTGATCACATCTTCTAAGCAGCCAAAGCTGCTACGTTGTCATTAGTGCATTGCCCCAATTTATGAGGATCAAAGATTTGTTGTACCCCATGATCTTCTTGCATTAAATGCAAGAATGTGGACAATGAGCAGAACAGGACACTCCTGTTCCAAAATATTGTCTACCAGGTTGGCAGTGTATAAGGCCTCACGTTAAGGAAAAAAACAGCTTTTTTGTTGCAGATTTTGTTGCATTTTGTGAGCCAACCCGTGAGGGGAACCCAAGAGACTCCATTATGATCGATGGACTTTGTTGTACTGACAGTGAGTTACAACCTATATTACAGGCCACAGTTGCATTTGTAAGATAATGGAAGACACCCCCTTCCACATAGCCTTAAAGAGGTATTCCAGTTACTGTAAGTTAACTCCTATCCAAATTGTAGGGGGTAACTTGCTGATCGGTGGGTGCCCCAACACTGTATTGCACCCCAGTTTGGATTGTGACAGTAAAATGTGAGGCTGCAGCATGTATAGTCTGCAGTTTGTGAACATGCCTCCTCATATCATATACAATGTTTTAACAAGTTTGCCCCATTGAGTCCAGTGGGTGGTCCCAACAATGACTGACAGCTATCTCTCTATGCACAGTCCTAGTGGATAGGATGTCAGTCACTATTAGATCTGCCCTTTGTATCCTATAACTCCTTCAAAGCACAAAAAGAGCAGATTGATAAATGGTCTTTATCTTATTGTAGAGACCTCCACAATGCGGTCTTAGCAAATGGCTACCGGGCCACTAAGTGTTATCAGCTTCCCATGGTTGCCTTGTGATGCTGGCCCAGCAGTTATGTAGCTGGCAGCTAGGGTGGGACACGCTCAATAGGTTTGGACTTGCTGAGTAATGGTATTAGTCATAGTCTATAATCCGCATTATACACAGAAGGGTTACTGGATGTAACTCTGAGAATTTAGGGTCATTACACTTAGTGAAAAATAAAAGTTATTTGTCATCTGATCTGTTTTTCTGGCTTCATTAGATGATAGCAGATAAATATAGTGAATGCAGTATATTAGCATACGTCATTCGTTAAAATATACTTAGCTACTTTTTATAGGGATTTATACATGAAAGTGTATTTAGGATCCATAAGGAAAGGGACCTGAATGTGTTCATACCTATGGGCCAGGTCATGTTTCAAGGCTCTTTATTGGGTTAGACATGGACTTACTACCTATAGAAGCCATTACATATACACTGTGTACCAATAAGTATTTGGACACTCATGCAAAAAGATATCTGCGGATGCATTGGCATTAGTCGCATGCAAGATGCCATGAAGAGCAGAGTTGTCCGATTTCAAGAAAGGGGTAATTGGTCGATCCTTAAAGAGGACCTTTCGCCTCCTGGGGCACATTCGGTTTTATATACCACTAGAAAGCTGACAATGTGCTGAATTCAGTGCACTATCAGCTTTCCCGTTCTATGCCTCCAGTGAAGAGCTATCAGTGCCAGTACCGTAGCTCTTCACTGTCAGAAGGGCGTTTCTGACAGTGAGTCATGAACACCCTTCTTCACAGTAGCGTCTATTGCACTGTACTGTGAGAGCGGTGAGGAACGCCTCCTCCCCTCCTGATTGTACTCCTGATAGTACTGCTCAGCATCATCGCTGGACGGTAAGCAACGCCCCCTCTCACAGTACAGTGCAATATATGCTACTGTGAGGAAGGGCGTTCCTGACTATCAGAAATGCCCAACTGACTGTCAGAAACGCCCTTCTGACAGTGAAGAGCTACGGTACCGGCACCGATAGCTCTTCACCGGGGGCACAGAACATGAAAGCCAATAGTCGGCTGTCGGCTTTCTAGTGGTGTATTACACCACATGTGACCCAGGAGGTGAAAGGTCCTCTATAATGGACATAGCAAGGGAACTGAATTACCCAAAATCGACAGTGGCCTATGTGATTACAAAGTGGAAGGTGAACGGTGATTGTCGGAATGTGCCCCGAGCTGTCAGACCCCCGAAACTGGGAGATAGAGACTGATGAGTGCTGGCCAGAGAAGCCGCACCCAACCAATGGCTCACATACACCAGGAGTCTCACCAGGCATCCGGGAGTATTGTGTCCTTTTCCCAGGAAGCACCATTAGATACCCCACACCACTTGGTGTCTCCACAAGGAGTTGCAGTTCGCCATATTCAAGTTTTTTGCTTGCCTTTAGTGAATGAGAACGCTCTTAAGAACTTGTAGATGTCTAGCCCTGCTAGTTGATATTCCTAGTATTTCGAGGGTAAAGAAAGTCCTGTTTTTTTTCCATAAAGTGTCTCAGGTATATCAGTTTTGCCACCGCCATGTAAACCTTGCATTATACACCAAAGTATATGGTGACGTGTAGCCGACAAATCGACTATAACAATTTTTTCTACCTAGTTTGACATTTTTTGTGGAGGGAACACGTGGAGAAAGTCCGAAGCAGACCTGCTCTGACATCAGTCTGTCCTGCTGACAGGAAAGTGAGATTAATTTCTCGCTGTTTGTGGGAACAAACCACATGTGCTTTGCTTTTGTACTGCCTGAGGTCTGGCTCAACTCCTTCCAAGGTAAATACTGTGCTCGGCATCCATAGCGTTCCTTTGCTCAGAGTCCAACATGAGCGTGATCCCAGGAGATACTGTAAGTGCAGACCAGTGCTGGTGACCTACTTCACCCTGATGTAACAATCTGCGCACACAAAGCGAATTGTGTAATCCCAGGAATCCAATAATTAAGGGGTTAATTTTACCTAGTTGTCCACTTGTTGAAGGCAGCTATAGAAGGGTAACTGAGTAAGGAGAAGGAACGCTCAATAAGCAAGCACGCCATAGTGGGAGACAAGGCAGCTGTTGTGGGGTCACCATTCAGATTAGATCCTTATTCTCCCACCAGGTTCTGGTCCTGTACCGGGCTTCATCTAGGCACAGAAACTGACAGTATATTGGCAGGCACACTTATAGGGAGTCTGTCACAGGGAAAGTCAATATCAAACCAGTCGTAGTGCATTATAGAGGACACTATGCTGAGTACCATCATACCTCCAGATAGTCCAACAGATCCACCATTTCCCTGGAAAATGTTGCAATGGGGGATCAAAGTCTGCAAGGGCTCTATCTTTTTCAAACAATGGTTCCTCTGTTGGACCATCTAAAGGTATGATGGTGCCCTATTATGCAATGGGCATTTACACTTACCCCCTATTCACAAGATAGGGGCAATACTTGCTTATCATGAGACTGCTCATGGTCTCAAGGATGGGATGCCCTATGATTATGGGGGCGGCCATCTTATCTGAGCTTCTTCTCCGCTCTGTTACCAACATTAGTGATATTCCTTACAATATCATCATGACCATAGACACAATAGTCTAGAGCTGACTCATTGAGGTCTATGGAAGAGTTTCCTAGACATGTTCTCTGCGGGAAGATAAGCTTTGACATAATTCATTGTCAGTAGTGGATGTTATGATGGGTCAGTAGTGTTATTTATACAGGAATTATCTACTATTGTAATCCTGTTTGTGTTGTTAATGAGGTGACTATTGCAAAGTAAACACCTAAAGAATTGGTAATTGTCTGTCTATTATTAGTTTTAGTGGTCAAAGTTAAAATTGCAGGATATAGTAATTTTTTTCAATATAGTGACATAAAAAATTCATATACAATCAAAAAATCTTAAAAATATGTTTTATAGTATTTGACTCATTCCCTTTAAACATTGCGGACTGATGTCTTTACGTTTCCTGTAAGGTGCAGTACTTAAAGAGTGACAACAATTTCCAAAGTCGCCTCAGGCAGATAGGGTGAACAGTCTGGATTGTTTCCAAATTGAAGTCTACCCTCACAAAAAGCTGCAACACATTACAGTAATTGACCACATCTCCTAGCATAATTCATTAACTTCTAAATAAAGAACATGCGAGTCAACATGAAGCTGAGTCATGCGAGAAGACACCGCATGGAGACAGACATCACATGTCTGCTTTTAGGGTCTCGCGGAGATCAGTCGTAGTTTAACCTCTGAGCATTTATTCCATGGTAAATCCTTAGAAATACTCCACATTTACAGCAATTAGGCACCAAAGATGAGCGGAAACGTAACCATATGTATGTGCAATTCCATTTTAGATCAATATTTGATGAGGGATATTACCACTGGAAAGAAGAGTGCCTTACGGGAAATGATATGGAATATGAAATTCTTCATAGTGGTGTATTCCATTCATATGGAGCGATTTCTGTACAAAGGGTTGTTTATCAGCATATTCGCGTAGTATTTCATTTTACCATCTTATTACATGATATTAGGGTAACTATGTAGAAAGGATTTGCTCTTCTACTATTCACTCTAGGCCATAATATTTGGGCTGTGTCTCTTACATGTGTAAACCTGTGCCTCTCGATCCGTCTAGTACTGTATGTATAATGAGTCATGTATTTATGATCCAAATGGCTCCTTTACCCTGTAAGTAAATAGGCATTGTCTTGAGTTACCGTATATACTCGAGTATAAGCCAAATTTTTCAGCACAGATTTTGTGCTGAAAAAGCCCCCCTTGGCTTATACTCGAGTCAAACAAAAAAAAACAAAACATTTTTTTTTTGGGAAGGGGTGTCTATGACCAGTCGCAATAGTAATGTATAGAATCTCCCATAAAATAGTGAAAAAAAAGCTTTAAAAAATATATAATAAAAAAATAAAGTAAATAAAAGTTCTAAATCACTCAATCTTAAATACCCTATATTCAGCCAGGCTGAATTTCAAGTGGGGGAAGAAAAAACAGTCCTCAAGCTCAGGGAAGGGGCAGACAGACAATCAAATCACCCCCTCCCCTTCCCCAGCACCCAGCATCTACTGCACCAAAAACTCTGACCAATTTCATTTTTGGAAATTTTCCAGTAGCTGCTGCATTTCCCCCCCTCGGCTTATACTCGAGTCAATAAATTTTCCCAGTTTTTGTGGTAAAATTAGGGGCCTCGGCTTATATTCGGGTCGGCTTATACTCGAGTATATATATTATCGTTAAGGCTTGGTTCACATCTGCGCATGGGTTTCCGTTCCAGGAGTCCGCTTGTGAACCCTCAAATGGAAACCTAATCTGCATAAAAAGTGGTTACCTTAGGAAACCCGCAGACTCTGTAGACTATAATGGGGTCCGTTTGGTTTCTGCACAAAAAAATGTGGAGAAAAAAGTGCTGCTACATTCATAATTCCAAATCCTCTACAGCTGATATCAGCCACAATTCCTTGCTGGTGCATTGTGTGGATATGTTTATATCAGTGTATCACCAGCTTTAAGTTGTCAGTAAACCAGCACCATCTGCTGCGGACTAGTATCATGATATACTTCCACAAATATTTGAGTAGTCCTGAGTTCACCACCTGTACGACGCCGATTTGAAATCCCATACTGGCAGGTGGAACTATAAGTCCTCCTAAAACATTCATCCCAATTCCCAACCTCCTCAACAAAGCTCAGCCCGTCATCACCGTATTCACACAATGAACGAAACCCTGGTGCGATATAATGCAGCAGTAGGACACATACCCAGCCAAGAGAGGTGACCTCTGTCACAAGATCACATGCTACCTGAGATGACCTGTCTGACGTAGAATATCCCTCTGATGTCCAGTTCTCAGGCTTTATAGCGATAAATGGAAGCCAATAATAATATTCATTAACCCTTATTGATATCTGGTAGGATGTGTATTTTATCATTGTTTTTCAGGATGAGGTGTAGATTCAGTCCTGGTATCCCACTGTATATATATTAGGCATATTAGAACATTGGGGCTACAAAAAGAGTCTCTTGTTTTTCTCACTTTGGAGGACCCAGCACTTTGTGCATTACATTTACTTAAATGGACAGAATGTAATACTTCATTTCCCCTCTGGGGGTGCTGCAAGGAAAATGAACACTGCTGCTAAGTTTCCTCACAGATCCCTTTGATCATGTTATTTTACTCTATCCCTTGGAGAATAAGGAATTGCTTAGACTGGAAAATCCTTTTCACAATTAAAAAAAAATACGTAATTTTACCTCTGATTTTCCTTATTGCATATTTATTTACGACATATTTTCTAGATTTAGGGTTATCGGTAAAGGATCACATGCTTATAAAATTAATGATTACTTCATCGTTACGCTCTGAATTTTGCAACACTCTGTAAATCAAACACTGGTTTATTCGGGGAACATGTATGCCCTTATTGTGAAGGTTCTCTTTCCTGTTAAAAAAAAAAAAAAGTTCCTTCCCCCTACCCCTCCTTCCTATTTTGTCATCTGAGGTGTTGAATAATGTGTATCTACTGATATGATATTGGCTAAATGTTCCCAGCAGTGCAGAGCCTTTCAGGAAATATGTGTTGATGGAAAAAGTGATCTATTTTGAGAGTACTGTAAAAACACATCTTTAGCCAGGCCTATGATATGTTATATATGGACGTCTGTCCTTATATCACCCATATAGACCCTCCACTGAGCACTATTCCCCATACACCACGTCAGCATAATGTACTACTTACTCTATGAGAATCTATCTGAATCTGTGTTTATGGAACCAATGAATATGTTGGTTTTATAGAAATATTGAATATTTCCCCTCCCCCCCTGCATTCCTTCACACAGTATTATGCCCCATAGTGGCCCATGCAAACAGTATTATGCTCCATAGTGGCCCCTGTACACAGTATTATGTGTCATAGTGGCCCCTGCACACAGTATTATGCCCCATAGTGGCCCCTGCACACAGTATTATGCCCCATAGTGGCCCCTGCACACAGTATTATGCCCCATAGTGGCCCTTGCACACAGTATTATACCCCATAGTGGCCCCTGCACACAGTATTATCCCCCATAGTGGCCCCTGCAAACAGTATTATGCCCCATAGTGGCCCCTGCACACAGTATTATGCCCCATAGTGGCCCTTGCACACAGTATTATGTCCCATAGTGGCCCCTATAAACAGTATTAAGCTCCATAGTGGCCCCTGCACACACTATTATCCCCCATAGTGGCCCCTGCACACAGTATTATGCCCCATAGTGGCCCTTGCACTCAGTATTATGCTCCATAGTGGCCCCTGTACACAGTATTGTACCCCATAGTGGCCCCTGCACACAGTATTATGCCCCATAGTAGTCCAGGAGTGGTAAGTAACACTGTTTTTTATGTTCCCTCACCTCTCCTGGCCCTCCGATCATTATTCTCAGGGGTCTGAGAAGACCCCCAGGTATAATGATACTGGTATTTGTGGGGATCGCAGGCCTGCGGCCTTACTTACCGATCCCGGCTCCTGCTCACAGATTCCTCCTCAGAAGGGGAAGCGCCGGCTGCTGTGAGCAGAAGCCAGGATCGGTAAGTAAATAAGGCCCGTAACCTTCTGGAGTTACTCCAGCACGTAAGGGCCTATTAAAAAAAAAAAAAATCTGTGTTAGCGGCTGCCACCAAGTTCCGCAGTATTCTGGGTCCTGTAGCATCCGCTACCGCTGCTACCCCGATAGTTACTCCCCTGTTAGTAACATTAAAATTATTAGTCAACATCATGTAAAATGATTCTTGATAGATATCACATTACTAAAGAGGGACTCAGACTAAAGTGTCATACACCAACACAGACTTTAATGGGCAAATTTATTCCAAAATTTTCCCAACTCAGCTGTATACTAAAAAAAACTTACATACTGTTGAAAACCTTATGTTTGTGAATTTACTGAAACTAAACAGATCTGCTCTAAAAATTGCTGGCACCCATTGAGCCCCTACCAAGCTCCAGACCAGGGGCTATAGCTAGCCATTCGGGGTGGATTCCAGCCACAGATGCCATTAAAGCTGCCCAATAATGGGACCCTTCCAAAGGAAAGGGTTGTTCAAACTACTCCTCAAGAATTGGTATTTCATGGGAAATATAAGTAGTAGCTAGATTAGTCATAACAGCAAAAAATACTAAGTTTTCTTTGTAGTTGTGGTCCTGGTAACCACATCTGGGCACAATGGGTGTATTATGTATATAGGGTGCATCTTATGTGTAAATGTAAAATGACTTTACATGTGGTCATAGCCCATGTTCAAAGTAAGAATGAATGAGTCTGTCCAAGTCATGTTTTCCCTTTGAAGGGGTAAAGTACTGTATGAACTGTACAAAGCATGCAAAGGCTGCTAATGGTAAAGTCCATACAATATACAGATAAAAGGAACTGATAAATGTCTTGCAGAGATAAGACTTCTGGAGTACAAGTCTAAATAACCCATCTACATCAGGTACAGATGTGTGCACAGGCCTATAGGGCAGCACAAGGAGATCTAAGGATTACAGACTTCTCTCTGTGCCCCCATATGCTTCTCTCCATAAAGGGATTGTCTCACCACAGGGATCCCCTTTCACAAGTCAGCAGGCCATCACCGGCTTCAATACAGGGGAACAAAGACATGCGAGTCAAGAGTATGCCAAAAGGACACGCTTAGGTTAATGATAGTCTATGGGTGCACTGATACAAATTTCATGGCATATATGCTGAATATGGTGCCAAATGTACAAGTGCAAGACGTTGACCAAGTATGAAAACTTCTTGACTCTGTTCCACCTGAGATAAGTCTCTGCTAGAGATGTCTCTTCCCATTGAAACAAGCATGCGCTTATGGTATGGTATCTCATATATGGCTGACACATATCTCATATATGGTACCTCATATATGGCTGACACATATCTCATATATGGCATCTCATATATGGATGAGACATATCTCATATATGGTACCTCATATATGGCTGACACATATCTCATATATGGTATCTCATATATGGCTGACACATATCTCATATATGGTATCTCATATATGGCTGACACATATCTCATATATGGCATCTCATATATGGCTGACACATATCTCATATATGGCACCTCATATATGGCTGACACATATCTCATATATGGTATCCCATATATGGCTGACACATATCTCATATATGGTATCTCATATATGGCTGACACATATCTCATATATGGTATCTGATATATGGCTGACACATATCTCATATATGGCACCTCATATATGGCTGACACATATCTCATATATGGCATCTCATATATGGCTGACACATATCTCATATATGGCACCTCATATATGGCTGACACATATCTCATATATGGCACCTCATATATGGCTGACACATATCTCATATATGGCACCTCATATATGGCTGACACATATCTCATATATGGTACCTCATATATGGCTGACACATATCTCATATATGGCATCTCATATATGGCTGACACATATCTCATATATGGTATCCCATATATGGCTGACACATATCTCATATATGGTATCTGATATATGGCTGACACATATCTCATATATGGTATCCCATATATGGCTGACACATATCTCATATATGGTATCTGATATATGGCTGACACATATCTCATATATGGCACCTCATATATGGCTGACACATATCTCATATATGGCATCTCATATATGGCTGACACATATCTCATATATGGCACCTCATATATGGCTGACACATATCTCATATATGGCACCTCATATATGGCTGACACATATCTCATATATGGTACCTCATATATGGCATCTCATATATGGATGAGACATATCTCATATATGGTACCTCATATATGGATGAGACATATCTCATATATGGTACCTCATATATGGCTGACACATATCTCATATATGGTATCCCATATATGGCTGACACATATCTCATATATGGTATCTGATATATGGCTGACACATATCTCATATATGGTATCCCATATATGGCTGACACATAAGCATCCTATTCTATTCAGATATTTGTAATATACTATAAGCAAAAAGAATAAGAAAGTAATTCTAAACCCTCTAAACTTTTAGCGTGAGGGGGAGTCTCAGAAAACGAATTTCCCTCCCGGAGATCTCCTCTGACTAATCCATTTGCCGACAGCTCCATGTTGCTTTCCAGGGAACACATAACTAGGTGTTAGGGCACACCACGCTTCCATGGAAACACTTGGCGGCTTTTCACACTAAAATTCAGTAATTTGCCTGATCATTAATAAACTAAACAGGAAAAACGTGTTCCTTACTGGAGGATTAGGATTGTCTGGTGGAGCGGCCCACTGCTGTAGCTAGCTAGGCTTCGTTTTACCTGGGGCAAAGATTCAGTACTCAGTGCTTTAATACGCTGGCCCGGGCCTAGGGGCTTGTTCACAGGTCCTAGCAGCAAACACCTGAGGAACATAGCCCCAGTTTTTCGGCTTAATTTTGCCTCTGAAGCCATCCTGTCTATAAATATTTTTTGCAATGTGGGGCCTTACCCTTAGTTCACATCTGCGTTTGGTAATCCGTTTGAGGAGTCTATATAGGGCCCCCCTGAACGGACTACCGAACGCACTGGTTAGTGGTGTGCAGTGAAAGCACATGGACCCCATAGACTATAATGGGGTCCGTGTGCTGCTTGCGCGAATCATGCGGAGAGGACAGTACATCACAATCTACTTTTCTGTCTGCATGGTCCGTGCAGAAACCGCGCAGAGAGCTCAGAGCCCCATTACAGTCTTTGGGGTCCGTGTGTTTCACTGCACACCGCTTGCCAGTGTGTTTGGTATTCCATTCAGGGGGGTCCCCATGCTGACTTCCCTGAATGGATTACCAACGCTGATTTGAGAGGCCTTAGTCTAAGGCTGAAGCTCCATGCTGCGAAAACACAAAATCTTGAGTATGAGACTCTGGATAATCCCATTCTCACATTGCAGAAATAATTCCACAGCAGAAAAGTATGTCACATACATAGTACTAACTGTACATGGTACTGCAGCTCAGCCCCATTAACTTGGATAGGACTGAGTTGCTGCTGTACCATGTGTTACGTTATCTTTATTTCCCTCCCTATGACCATCTGTTAACCTAGAAGTACCGTATATGTGTGCATTAAACATGCAAGCGCCTGCATCCACTCACTATAGTGTAGTGTATATAGTGTAAACTGTGTTCACCTTTCTATAAACTGTATACAGTGAACATCACAGACAAGGCCTTGGTGACTAAACAGGCCCGGGCGTTGTTGTCGCTTCAGAGCACATTCCATTACAGGACAGGCATGGCCACCAAATGTTTCCGCTGTATTTTTCCCAGCCGTGCTGCCACCTAGTGCACGTTCACACCGGTTATTCCATATAGCTACAGAAGGAACATGTACCAGACATGAATCGCCTGCGCTGGCCTCGGATCCGTATCAGGCAGATAACGTGAGCCACTTTATTCTAACTATATCACACTGTATAACAGTTTCAATAATATTTGTATCTATGTATCATACATGTGGACAAATATAGGTCAAATCTAAAAGTTCATATTCAGTTAGATAATATTGTAATATTCATTAGCTAATACTATAACGCATAGAACACAATAGAAACTTGTACTTGGACTAAATTCACATTGCAGTCAGGCATTCGGTTTAGTGCGAAAACTTTTGCCCAAACATATGTCATTTATAATACATCAGAGATACAGCAGAGTTATCATGACTTTCTGCAACGCATTAAATTGCCACTCGGAAGCCAAAAAAAGCCAATGAAAAATTCAAAAAAATTACTTTTAATGCCTTTTATTATAATATATTTATCTTGCTGCAGAAAGTTGGGTTATCTCTGCTACATCTGTACAGCTGACTACGCTCTTCAATAAAGATCAGACAATATAGAACGACCAAAGAGTTAATATAAGGATATTTTTATGATATATGAGAGAGAAACGTATGGAAATATTTGACATATGCCAATAGACTTTCCAATATACATTGAGGTCCACATGTCGCCTAATGCAGACATTAACCCGCTGCTTGACAGATATTTCCTCTCACATACCCGAGGACATTACCTGATCTGCCCTCTACGGCTGGAACATAAAGATCAGCATTGCAAACGTCTTTCCAGATGATGGCGAGATCATCTAAACTAACACATGGAGGAGTAAACAAGCCGGAGAGGGAAGGAACTGGGAAGATCATATAATATCATGACTTCTATGGGGCAGATTATATGATCATAGATACCTTTCAATGTGTCCTAAGTGTAAGATTGTCCCAATACAATCAGATAGTCATTGCTTGGTCTATACATAACACCTTGAGACGTTTACTGCACTAAATGACCCCCAATATAAGACATCATCCTTGTATCATAATGATATGTGTCTGATAGTGATGTATTATAGACACCATAATAGTAAGTTAAACTAACAAGAATCATTTTCTAACCAAAAAGCAATAAGCAAACCATTCTAATAAAAAATATCTTTAGATTGCAACGCATGGGGTATATTCACACTGAAACATTTGTACTACTGAAGCATAAACTTTACATATGAATGGCGTTTCTGCTGCAAAGCACATGGGATAGTTCAGATGAATGGAACAGTCACATAAATCATGCTGCATGTGAATATAGTCGTAGTAAACTATATAAAATGTTAACGATTTATAATGAAAGGTCAAAAGCCATAAAAAAAAACCCCCCTAGAAATACTAAGTTCATTCAATACATTTTCTCACTGGAAACATGTTAGATGCCCGGCTTGTATACTAAGCTATACAGATTAAAGGAATTCCTGCCATAACTTTTGTAGATTATACTAAGATCTGCTTACCATAGACTGCGCTCCAGGGTAGACAGCAGCCGCCTCCGCTCTATAGATCCCTTATGTTATCTAAGCCTGCACAGATCCAAAGGAAGTTTGTCAATCCTCCACTTGTCAGCTCCACGTCTCTCATCTGATGCTGGGCTACATGTAGGTGCCTGTATTCTAATGCTAAGTACTTTCTCTCCACCCCCTGAACTACTCCTGCCAATGCAAAGCAATGGTGTCCCCGCTCATAAATCACTAGAATCAGGTTACAGAAATTTTTTGGTTTGTTTTTTTCAGCTTCCTAACTCATCACACTTTCTTCCTCTTCCTCTACCAGTTGCCTCGCTCAAGGCAGTAAATGTGTCTGCTGGCGGTGGGGAAATCATAGACTGGATTTAGGCTGAATTCACATTGCCATGTCTGTTCGTTTGCCATATGGGATGTGTTAATTATGTATAGAAGGACGTATCGGAGACTATTATGTAGCCAAGAAGGGCATATCACTGACTATTATGTATCCAAGAAGTATCAATGTCCCAAATGTAAAGCACCATGGATTTAATGGTGCTATATAAATAAATTATTATTATTAATAATAATAATATTAATAATAATACTGTCACCAAGCTTGACGGTTACAGCAAATAAATTGAATTTGAGTCTCGTGAAATCAATAAAAGTTTTTAATTTTTTACACTGTGCCATACACTTGGACATGAAAATATCCTTGTTTTTACAGACAAGCATACATCTCAGGGTAAACTGTCTCCAAGGATCCATTATAGACTTGAATCTATTGAGGGATCCACAAAAACGGCCTGAAAAATAGCAGCGTGTGACTAGATCCATTATACCTGCAGACATGCTTGTGTTTTCCGTATAGGTATAATAGAGGCAGAGAGTCAGCAGAGAGAAAACTCCGCAAAATCGCAATGAAAAACGCTGTGGAAAAAAAACACTTATATACTCGAGTATAAGCCAAATTTTTCAGCCCAGTTTTTGTGCTGAAAAAGCCCCCCTCGGCCTATACTTGAGTCAGCAAAAAAAAAAAAAAAATATATATATATATATATATATATATATTTTTTTTTTTTTTAATTTTTTTTAAGGAGGGAGGATCTATGACCAGCCACAATATCAATGTATAGAATCTCCCATAAAACAGTGCAAAAAAAAAAAAAAAAGATTTATAAAAAAAAAAAAAAAAATTTAAAGTTCTAAATCACTCTCACTTTCCCTAGAATACATATAAAAGTAAAAAATTACTGTGACACACATACAAATTAGATATCCCTGTGTCTGACAGTGCCCGGTCTACTGAATATAGGGTATATACAGTGCTCCTGTTCCGTCGGGAAGGGGTTAATAGGAGCACTGCAGATACCCTATAGTCAGCCATACTGAATTCCAAGTGGGGGAAGAAAAAACAGTCCTCAAGCTCAGGGAAGGGGCAGACAGACAACCAAAACACCCCCTCGCCTCCCCTTCCCCAGCACCTACTGCACCCAAAAACTCCGACCATTTTAATTGTTGAAATTTTCCAGTAGCTGCTGCATTCCCCCCCCCCCCCCCAGGCTTATACTCGAGTCAATAAGTTTTCCCAGTTTTTTGTGGTAAAATTAGGGGCCTCAGCTTATATTCGGGTCGGCTTATACTCGAGTATATACGTTTCATTTGCGTTTCGATATGTATTGCCTTAGCCTTCTCCATTCTGGTCAATCTACGTCTGGCTTTGGCTCAAAAAATGTAACAAAAAAACAACTTTTCTTTAATGTGTGCCTAGATTCACATGACTGAGGAAGAAAATGTTTTGTGCCCGGGGCTGATCATTTTCTCTGACCCTTCAGACGTTTGAGTGTTTTCAGGGATCTGTCAAAAAAATCAGTCCTGTGAATCGCCCCCATTCACAAACGGTGAATTTAATGCGGTGTGACGAGCACATGGCCAATTTGCACCGTCCCGTGAATGGAGGCTTAGAAAGCAGAGGGGTTTTCCTATTGTCACAGAAGACAGCCCACCTACTACGCTTTCCTCAGACTCAAGACTGACCCTTAAAGGTGCCCCTAGATGCTAGATTGTAGTCATAGATTTGCTGACAAATCTCTGTTGGTGCATGACGGACATATATGAAAAAGATACAGGCCTATCAAGTTCAATCTATAACCCTACAGTCTGATCTGAGGTAGATGCTAATAACCCCTTTCAGAGGACCTTTCAGCACCTCTAACAAGTCCAGTTCTTTGCATGAATGAATAGCTGCTTCTCCACTGATAGATTAGACTTTTCCCTCTATTTTCCGCCATTCCCCAGCAATCGGTGCTATTAGTTTTGGTGCCTGATAGACTATTTAGGCTCTTTGCTGTCAGTAGTGCAGTGTCAGGGCTCATTCACACCTGCGCCCCAGTCTCCATTATGCAGGTTTCCGTTTCCTGCCCGAAACTGGACAGGAGACGGAAACCTGCAGTCAGTTTTCAAACCTGAAAACGGTGTCCGGCCGTGAGCACCCGTGAGCATTTTGTGCTCTCTGTGGTGAAACGTTTTTTTTTTTTTTAACCAGACACAAAGTCGGTTAAAAAAAAAACAGTTTCGCCATGGAGAGCACAAAACGCTCACGGCCGGACACGATATGCCAGGTTTCCGTCTTCTGCCAGCAGAAACCTGGAAACGGAGATCGGGCACTGGTGTGAACCCAGCGAAAGGCAGGAGCAGACACGGGGTGTGATTCTGAGCTCTGACACTGGCTGCCTCTGATTGGAGCTCCGAGTCACACCCCTGTCTGACACCGCCCATCTGACATTACAGAGTCTAGATGGCACATCAGGCACCAAAATTACCTGCACTTATTGCTTGGGAGGGCTAGAGAGAAAATTCCAGCAGTGCTGGAATCACCTATTAAGATCTGCTAAGAATTAGAATTGATGGAGGTGGTGAAAGGTCCTCTTAAAGGAAACATTTTAAGATATATATATGTATATAGGAAGACAGTGGAAGTCTGTGATGAGATCAGTGGTGTTCATTGTGTCCTGAAGACCTAGTTATGGAAAAAGAACAAGAAAAATGGGGGGGGGGGGGGGGGAGTTTATTAACCCATTTACACCAGTTTTCTCGGGTGATAGTTGGGTGATAATGTGGCACATCTTTGGCGCAAGGCCCTTTCTTTTTTTTTTGACAAAACCAAAGATAGTACAAGTCAGTTTATTTGATGTCCAGACATGTGAATAGACACATTGGATTCAATGGACATGTGATGGACAATGCAAAAAATGGGAATAAGCCCTAAAATACAATTACAGCAATGGTATATTAGCATAAACAATTAAAGTGTTAATTAATGGTAGCAAATGCAAACGAAGTGGGAGGAGGGGATGGGGGAGTAATTAGGATTAGGATGGGAATGGCACTGTGAGCTTGCAAGGGAATTCTCTTAGAAAACTCTGGTCAGTTGCATTAAGGCTTGGCCAGCTGTGACCCTATTTACCTTTGCCAGTCACCTACTGTTCTGTCCCCTGGGCCGTGGTGTCCCTGGGGCTATGTCGTTCCCTGGGCTGTGTTGTCCCTGGGTCTGTGCAGTTCCTACTGGTTTCAAACATGTCCTTAAGTCACTCACTTGTTGGGATATCGATGATGTCAACTATGCTGAGCAACATTCACCACCACATAGTGAAGCATCCAGTAGACTTACTGACTTACTGAAGATGAGGTATATATATATATATATATATATATATATATATATATATATATATATATACTTGTAGGAAGGAGGACATTTCGAGGATTAAGACAAGGGTTAGAATCTGTAGGCATAAATTTCCATATAGACAACTATACTCATTAAGAACAGCTTAGACAAATTGCTGCAAAATCTGGATTAGTTATGAAGGGTTGAAGAGGTTTTCTAGCTAAATAATTGATGATGACCTATCCTTTAGATAGATCATTAAGTAAAGATTGTCATGGGTCCGACACCTGCGCCTCCAGCCTCTCACCTCTCTCTAGAGACTGCAGCATTCAGGTGAGTGCTGCAGTCTCTTCCATACTTACCGAGCACAGTGCTGTACCTATGTAGCTTGTCCGGGCTCAGTATTGTAGCTCAGCTCATTGGAATGGGACTGAGCTATGATTTGGCCATGTGACCCATGGAGTAACATGGCCTGTGAAGCAGAAACTGTGCTCAGGGAGTTCTGCTGCAGCTTCATAGAGCTCAGCCACTGAGATCGCAGGCGTTGGACCTTCAAGGATCGGATCGTCAATAGATGACCCAGTCTGTCTGGGATTACATGAAGAGACAGACGGATTGGAGTAAGCCTACATCCACAGAAGATCTGGGCTTAGTTCTCCAAGATGTCTGGAACAACCTCCCTGCCGAGGTCCTTTAACAACAGTCTGAGTGTACCTAGAAGGGTTGTTGGGTGTTCACAGCAAACACTAATGGGATTTAGATTACTTTTCTTCTTTCACTTCATTTTGTGATATTACTTAATTGACTTCTATTTTTAAAAATATTATTAGATTTCAGCATTTTTTCACAATTCTCATGTTCACACATCCATCCTGACAACTAGTCTGTACACGATGATGAGAGTCACATCCCCAGCTTATTACCATTACATGAACTCTGTCTCCGTATTTCATTCTGAAACGCGTTTGGTACAATATGTGACCTCCATCTCCTAGTAGTAGCTTCATATTCATCTATTCCATAGATTCCATTATGATTTTTTCCTATTGCACCATATGCGTATTTGTAGGACATTCAGTCCCTTTCCATTGCACAATGCACGATATAAGAGAAACACACGCCATGTCACGCCACTATTTATGTGCTGTAGATAGGTCTGGCAGTAAATACAGCCATGGCACAGTGCGTCCAGTGCTCTTGTGTTGTACCTTACAATAAGTCATGAGCTAGTCAGAAAATATATGAAATATGGGAAGGGGAAGGGGGGTGTCATACTGTTATTTTTACATGTGATTGTTTTCGCAAGGCTCTATGTCCATTTTGATAGTGCAAGTTTTTTTGATGGACAGGAAAATGAACCATCAAAAAAACACTCCAAGTGAATAGACACATTGGGGCTTATTTATTTATTATCTTTAATAGACAGCCACATTAATATTTATTCATGTGAACGGGGGCTAGTCACATGATCGGAATTTTGTCAGTCCGCTCAGACCCTCAAAGTACATGATCATGGATCCTTCCATAAACTATACTACATGAGGGCTCAGTGATAACAAGCAGCCTTCAGCGGCAAAAACTGATGTTTTTCACGACCCTTTTCGACGTTATTTGTGTGAATGTAGATTAGTAGTTCAGAGGGGTATCCTGTCCAAATACCACTAAAATAAAAGAAGTGCTTGGTGTTGTCACCTGTGACTTGTAAAGTTTTAACAACATACCATGAACCAACATGTAAAGAGCATGAGGACATGGCGGGATGTGTTATATCAGCACCACATTCACTATATTTATGCCGAGACTATTCCTGTAAGTGTTTTCCTCAGTTTGGACGCTTATTTATAGACATTACAGCAAATGTAACCCAAAATGTAAACACAAATATGGTCGTTACTGCCCGAAATAGTAAAATACCGCAGACTAATGCTAGATTTTAATGTACAAAATGAAGGCTTCTACGTGAGCCTGTGGTATAATTGTATATATGTATCTATGTATATATATAGCCTTTTAAAGGTGTCTCTACACAATTCTTTTAGTATGTATTTATACAATTTTTGTGAAGACAAAGGGGCAAAAAAACCACAGACACTTCAGCTAAGGCCCCACGTTGTGAAACGCAGCTAAAAAACAATGTGGAAAAAAAATGTAGTGGAATCACGTCCTCATGAAAGTGCGGTTTGATATAGCACTAGAAAGCAGACCGTGTGAATTCAGCGCACTGTCGGTTTTCCCGGTATGTGCCCCAGGGCTGGAGATATCAGTGCTGTTAGTTTTGGCACCGAAGTCTCCCCACTGTCTGGAAGGTGTTCCTCATAGCTCAGGCGGTAAGGCATGCCCCCTGTGACAGTACAAGGCTATGATAGAGTACAGTCGGGTATAGTCGGTACAATGACGCTGAGCTATGAGGAACGCCCTTCTGACAGTGGGGAGATATCGATGCCGAGACTAACGACACTGATATCTCCTCCACCGGGCCACATACTGGGGAAGCCAACAGTGCGCTGAATTCAGTACACTGTCAGCTTTCTAGTGGTATATAAACTGGGACTCTCATGAGGACATGAAAGGTCTTCATTAAATTATATTGAAGTATTAATAGATGACAACAGCACAGCCAATGGTGCTGCACTCAAGTGTTGTACAATGTGGGTTCTCCAATCCAATCGACATGTACAGCAAAACCACGACACACACTAGTGATTGTATTGTTGCAAATGCAGTCTAGTTTATTAGTTTCACATCAGAACATATGTGATAGAGGATCATCCATCAAAAAATCATACATATGCAAAAGTTTTCAGAAGCATAGGGTAACGTAAGTGACCTTTTTCAAGACAGATGCGTTTTAGGAGCAGAGAATGAGGTGGAGATCTGCACAAAGGGGTAAAAACTAGAGATGAGCGAGTACTATTCGAAATGGCTGTGTCGAATAACACGCACCCATAGGAATGAATGGAAGTGGCTGCGTCCATTCATTCCTATGGGTGCGTGCTCTTCGAAACGGGAGTTTTGAATAGTACTCACTCATCTCTAGTAAAAACCCTATATGAGCAGGTAGGTCCATCTCATTCTCTGTACTGCTCCTCTGCGGGTTTTCTGCCTCTATTGTACCTGTATTATACACAAAACACCGGCATTTCTGTAGAAATAATTTGAATATGGCATTAGCCAGAATCCCATCCGCTTTGCAGGTACAGCATTTACACAACATGGTGGTGTCCTGGCCTCTAACTGAAAAAGGTCACTTATATATGGATATGGATCTGAAAAATTTTGCATAGGTATGATTTTTGGTGGCTAATCCTCTATGACATGTCAACTGATGTAAAACTAACAAACTATACTACGTTTGTACATTTGCAACAATACAACTACTAGTGCAGAGATAGGCAGCCTTCGGCACTCCAGTTGCATACTTGCTCTGCTGCTCTTGGAACTCCCTTGGCAGTGAATGGAGCATGCTGGGAGTTGTAGTTTGACAGCAGCTGGGGTGCCGAAGGTTGCTGACCCCTGTACTAGTGTGTGCCATGGTTTTGCTTTGAATGACAGCACAGTCTATGACATGGCAGATGGGGCAGTTGGATGGATGAATGTATATAATCTCAATTGATACCTATACTTCATGCCACTAATGGTGTATATTAGGAATCATGTGGGGGCAGATATTTAGAATTTAGGACAAAATGGAAGATTCCTACCAAGGATATCCCAGCCACAGACTCCAACATGGAAACACATCATGTCTAGCCCTCTTAACAGAGTCCCATGAATGGAAATGTTTCTCCACCCTACAAGATATCAGCTAAGGCCCCACATTGCAGAAATGTAGTTTTTTTTATTTCAGATTTTGCTGCAGTTTTTTGAGCCAAAGCCAGGAGTGGATTGAGTAGGAGAAGAAGTATTAGAGCTTCTTATATATTTCCCATTCCTTTTGTAGCCATTTTTTATTTTAGCTCAAAAAACCGCAGCAAGATCTGCAACAGAAAAAGCTGCGTTTCTGCAACGTGGGCCCTCAGCCTTAAAGGGATTTTCCAACAAAAGAAAAAACTATAGTTTTAGTGAAAAGAATTCACAAATATAGGGGACAGTATAAGTATAGGGACTTAAAGATGGCTTAGGGGGTCGTGGGGGCTTTTGTTTACAGTACTTGTAATGTGCCAAAGGAATCGGGAGAGATTTACTGTGACGTAGCTGTATTCTGCTGACAGCTCCAGGTGAGACAGCTGCAAGAAATGGGATTTACTAGCAGCTGCTTCCCAATATCGCCTGTGTATCTCTTGTACATCTTGACAATGCTGTGACTAAGTTTATGCAATCCCTTCCTGTCGTGGCTTTTTTGGTTTTTACTGCCCACATTCCAAAAGCATCAACTTTTTTATTTTTCACATGTAAGGGTTTGTTTTTGCCAGCAAAATTTTACTTCCCAATGACGCTATTTAATATTCCATACAATGCAATGATAAGGTGGAAGAAATAGGAATTGGGTGGAATTGGAAAAATCACAGTTGTACCATATTCTAACAGGGATTGTTTTTGTAGCATTCACTGGTTAGTATAAAAATAACATGTTTATTGGGATTCTATCATTAGAATCTCTTTTTCCGATAATATCATGTTGGAATAGCCTTAATAAAGGTTATTTGTCTCCTACCTTTATATTTCTGCTCCGCGACACTGTACCATTGACGGACAGGGACTTGGACATTGAATGGACTTGCACTTTTCATGCTACTGTGTTCAAACTCCTCAATGCGGTGAATGTGAAAGAATGGGGATCCTAGTGGTTGACTTAGTGAACCCACATTTTTTGGATAGATGACATGTGTTTTGCAGGATTATCTCTTTAAGGTGCAGGAGTGCAACAACAAATATATCGCCATGTGCTGCGGCCAGCTATATCCACATTTCCTGAAATTTAAGTGGAAGTCCGACTTGATACCACTTACATATTTATGATCATAAGCTAGTAAAAGAAATGACCTAGACATCACAACCAGAAATAATCACTGGTGATACTGACATGAATTATTCATGATCACACAATACAGTGTTATAGTCTCATGTTAACCATCTTCTGTAACAACAACTCCGTCAAAAGACATGAACACCTTGACCTCTTTCCAGTTCTCTCCTGAGAGACACGTGAAATAAATACACATTATTATCCACACTTACTAGTAAAAAGCCTAAACTTAGACAAGCAGTCTGAAAATGTGACAAATGTATAGCAGTGACTCAGTCAGAACGCATGTCTAAAGATGTACACTACCTGGTGGATGACTTAGTTAGGGCCAAGATGTTGGCACAATATCAAAGCAAATTGTTAAATTCAAGACACATCGTTCCCACTAACCCAACCCCCTGTCATTTATATAATAATTTTCCAAACAATTTAGTCTGATTTAATGAAGTGTGTGATTTCGGACCAAAATGTAATGCACTTTATTTAAAAAGGTTGCTTTTTTATGCCTCAAAAACCTCTTAAGGTTTCTGCCACTAGGTGTCTCCTTCCTTGCTAATTTGCAGCTCTCTTCCTGGTGCTAGGGAAAGTAAGTCTTTAGAAACCAGAGTAATCAGAATAGAAAGAAACAGCAGAACTGTAACACTGAAACACTGTAACCAAACTGCTACACACTCAGTATGAGCCAAAGCCAATCTCAGGACGTTTTCACCAGAGCTCTTAGTGGTGGAGATGGACATTGCAATTCCAGACCGGAGTTGACAACATAGAGGAATGTACCACAAATTAATTAACTGCGAGCAGAAACCAGAGAGCAGAACTGCAAGTAACTTACCTGATGAAGAGTACACGATATAGCAGGTTCGGCAGCCGAGATAGTAGTGAAATACAGGAACAAGTGATGGAAGGAGAGATCGAGGTACATAGCCAGAATCAAATGCCAGAGAGGGTAAGTTCAGCAGAGTCACAATCCAAAGAGAAGTCCAAGTACACAGTCTGATGGTCAGAGCCAGAGAAACACAAACAGCAATCAGGAACAGGAAGTAACAGGAACAGGAGCCAAAACCAGGGTGAAACCAATAGCTGGCATGGAAGAGAGAAATGGAGGGGATTATAAAGACTCAGACCAGCACATAAATTAAGGCACAATTTCTTAAAAGGGAATTTGTCTCTGTGGACCGGCAGTCTTAAAGGGGCCACAGCAGACATCATAACCCCCAAAACAGAATACAATAAGTGGAAGAGAAGGTGCAGGCCTCTCTTCACAGCCTTTGAAAATGTATATAAATCTTTGTTGCTCTGTGCTCTCTGTCTGTATACTGCTCAGGAGTCTGCAGCTTGTTATAGCTCACAGTGAATGTAAGGAGAGTCTATCTCTATTAGCTTTCTATGTTATTGCTAATAGGGTATTAGTCATAGACAGCAAGTAGCTTTCCGGATTGTGCCAGGGATTTTTTTTAGCTGCATTATAAGTACAATGTCCATGGATCTCTCATATTTGTTTGCTATTTTACAGTTACTCCTGACAAAATTACATGTAACAAAACCAGTAGTGATAATAAGAGATGCCAAAGTGGTCTGCTCTATATCGAGAAGATTGCTCTGTATTGTACACGTCCCCTTGGCAACATCCACTCTACATGTACATTGGGGTAATATGGAATGGACCTGGGTGCCAGCAGGGTTATATAGCAGACACCCAAAACTAACAGCTAACAGTATGATGAATTAGATCACATACGGTTGCAATCTTTAACCAGATTTACCTCTCTGATAATCATTTGTGATGACAGCGGAAGGCTCCCTGTTCAGTCCTCATGGATGTTCTATTGCACCCTGCCGCAGGCAGTAACCTGACAATATACTGCAATAACAAAGTATTTCAGTATACTGTATGAAGAATCAAAGAATCACATGTGCAATCTGCCAGGAAGACTAATAAACAGTAGACACAGGTTGTTTTCTTACAGTATATACACTCATTGACAAAAAAACAAAAAACAAAAACAAATAACACACAGAAATGTGAGAATGTTGCAAAACTCGACATGCAACTATGTCTCCATATGTAATCGATCCCAGGGATGCTAAAAGCTTGGTGATATTTTTAGGACATCCTGTGGTCGCACGTGTCGCCTCTCATAGCAAGGCTTCCAACTTCCATTTCTCAGCGGGATAATGCTCACCCACATAAGCAAGGGTTTCCCAGGAATGTCTCTGCCAGATTGCAACACTTATTTGACATGCTCAGTCACCAGATTTGTTGCTAATTGAATATTTATGGGACCAGTTGTCATGCTCGCTTTGGCATGCTATAACTGTGCATGATGTACAGGCCTGACTACAACATCTGTGGACAAAGGTGTCACTAACAGCTACAAGCCCCAGCAAGTCTAGAACCTGCATGCCTCTATGCCCAAACATATCTTATCTTGTATCCAGGCTAGACACAGCCCAACAGGCTACTATAGTAAAAGGGAGACGGTTACCCCAATAACTGAGATAACAGACCTGGGACCTGAGATAAGCTGCTGTGAGAGTCGTTTAATATGGTATGTGAACATAAATTCATAACAGTCATGAAGCCATGTCATTTACTGGGATAAAAAGTAGCCTATGTTTTAATTGAGGTTACAAACTATCTATGTGCCAAATTTAATTCAAATCTGTTTAGCGTTTTTTTGCGTGATTGAGGAACAAACATCCAAACACACAAACACACACAAACTTTCACATTTATAATATTAGTATAGGATAGGATAGGATAGGATGTATTCATGTGTGACCAGTCAACTACTTGTTCACAATTTCTCAATCCTAATGTGTAACGAAAAATGGAACGTGGCCACCGTGCAGCCATCTGTTTGGGCTCATGGGAAGCCAATGGCACTATACATGTGTATAGTGGTAAACAAAAGCATATGGTGCTTTGTAACACCTAGAGCTTATAGAAAGGCACTTGGTGTAATCTCTAAATCATTGTCATTTAGTAGGTTGTATTTACCAGTCAATACGGCTCTTCCAGTTCTTCATTCTGCCGTAACCACAACAAAAGAATGGATGTCCCTTCAGGTGTTCAGTTCCGGCTTCCTGTCGGCATTGATGTCTTTACCTCTAGAGACATAACAAGCTGTTCCTCAGGTATAGTAAGTGCTGTGTGACTAATTAGTCGGACGAGCTTTTGTATAGTTTTGTTGTTGTCCAGATGTTAGCCGGGAAAATACCAATTTCCGTGTATGTTTATGATGTTTTAGAAAATCTTGCTTTTCATGGAGACTATGTTCTGTGTTTGGCATCGCTACAAGCTCTGGGTGTGTGTTCCATAGAAAAAAACATATAATAAAAACCGTATGTGAACGCATATGTGCCTTGTTTACATGCACATTATTTTATCGAAAGCAATTTACGCCTCCACGTTGGCCAAACACTAACCACAAAGGTCAGATGACATATCATCTGCCCGGATGAGCCGTCACCAGGAAGGAGTCTCAACAGAGAGTAGAGGTACCGTGCAGATCAGCAGATCTTAATTACATGGGAGTGTGTGTAAAAGTTTACTTGTACCGTTTTTTAAGCGCATACAGTCTAATTTCATGAAGCCAAAAAACACTCTTAAGTCGGGCCCCGGTCGAAATTTGTGCATGACGGAAACACCGCAGAAAAAATTCAATCATAGCAAAGTGGATGGAATTCTAGCAAACCCAATCCCCACTTTGCAGTAAAATATACACAGCGGACATGCTGCGATTTCCAAAACCGTTGACATGAAAATATGGGGGCAACTTGGAAGGGGACATTATGAGGGGCATTATATTGTATGGGGACACCAGGGTGGCATTATGCTTTGTGAGAGTGGGATTTTGCCATGTGAACAGGCCCTAAGTATGCTTTTTTATTGACCTCCAACCTGCTGGGTCCTTTAAGTCAGCCTTGTTTTTTTTGTGGGACAATCCGTATAGGTAATGATCTGAGAAGGCTGATATAGAGAATATGGTGTTAATGTTGTAAGAGGTTGGGACCTACTCCAGCGAGCTCCAGCACTGGGCTCGGCGTCTGTGAGATACATGTGGATTATTTTTGTTGGCCGGTTGCTGCTGAATTCTGAAGGCTTCAGATCTCTCCTGTTTTCACAGGTGCCGGATGTTGTCGCTCAAAAGTCTGAGTGCAAATGATTTTCTGTCTTTTCAAATTTTTGAAAATATATTGAAATATTTCAGATCCTGTAAAGAAGTGAAAAGAACAACCTAATGGATCATCCTATAAAGCAAATAGTGCAGAAATAATTCCAAACTAATGAATCGCTAACATATGGATGGCTCTATTGGGGATCTTGCAGTTTGACGGGACTTCAAAGGCTTGTGTGACACGGCTGTCTTGTCTCAGTGGACAGGGTGCCACCTGCTGGAGAGATGATGTGTCACATTTACGGCCATGGTTGCTTTTGTTGCATATTATTATCGTTCCACGTCTTGGCCTCCTGCTGGTGGTTTATAGATGGGAGCTGTCCCAATCTTAGCCCAATATTTTACTAAGGATATGTGCAGTTGCCATAAGTGAGATGTTCGGCACTTCTCAGGCATTCTTAAAGACTCTTTTTATGATGGTGCCGAGAGATCTGGCAACCAGAGGGACAATTATGTGGATAAAATATTATTTTATATTCCACATCATACAAATATTCCAATGAGGAGTCTCTGGCCATAGCTGCTTACAATCTAGGAAGAATTATAATTAGTGACACAATAGGTATACAATGCTAGTTTTGTCCAGGGGACCAGCCCTATGTGTTGGCATGGGTAATATAGATAACACTACATGAACCCATCAGAAACTAGCATATGAGCCAACAGGGATACAAAGTGTAGAGTTATGTATCAAGGGCAGATAGTAGAGGACCGAATGGTGTTGAGATATCTTTGACCAGATGGGTCCTGGACTATTGTTATGTGACATACTATAGGCCTCCTTGAAGATGTTGAAGATGTTTCAATGCAAACTGGGAATGTTTCAGCCAAGTCTCAATATCTGGTGCAGAGAGTTCCACAAATTTGATGCAGCACAGGAGAAGACCTGCATAGGAATAGCGCTCCTGTCTAGAACTCTTGGGGATCCCCAGAAAGTCTGGGTTTTTGAGAATAGGACACAAAGACATGTCTTTTTTAGCTGAAGGAATGGCAAACTAATATGAGCTTGTCCAAAGATGCTACAGCCAAAAATGCTAGGCAACAATTACCAAACACTTTACTTGTCCTTCCAAGATTCTTCAAGGTAGAACTGAGAGAGGAACCTACTTGTCATCATTTGAAGAGCAGATCCCAGGAGAATGGTGTGCGTGGACGAGATCACACCCCTTCTGGACATCACCACAACCCCAATGAGTGTGACTGAGCCCCTTTTTCATGACACAGGCACAAAATGTGCTGGCCATACCCCATTTTCAGATGTGAGCGGTACATAAAGTCTCCAAGTCACACATGAAATGACAGGACTCAAGAGATTTGCCAGATTTTCTGAGAGGTCACCCCTTTTTCGGGAGCATCTGGGACATATCGATAGAAGAAAGTATAGAGAAGGCGTTCAAAAGGAGTGGTAAATTGTTTGGGAATGTTGGGAATCAATTTATTAGAGAGGAGAGATTTGGGTGCTACTTGTCGCAGTCTATAATATGCGAAAAGAGAGAGCAGAGCAGCCATTGTGATGCCAGGATATGGGCTCTAGAGATGTCAGACCCATATAGGAGCTGTTATTAGTTTTGTCCTGAACTCACGGCCCCATTATAATAAACCGGCGTATATATGCGGCCATTAAAATACAATGGGTCAGTGTGCTAACCGTGAAAAACACAACTAAGGGGGTGTTCACACTACCATTGGTGACCGTCAGCAGGGTCTGTAGCTATTGTCTGTTACAAGATTTTAGCAACGGACACTGAACCGTCAGAAATTCATTAAAATTTCCAATCATTTCAATGGGATTTTATCTTGGCCCCATTAATACCTGTTTGGTAAGTATCTGCAGTTTTATTTTCTATACGTTCCCTGCTGGCTGCATTCAAATTTCTGATCTGGGACAACCCCTTTAAGTGCATTAACCCCTGTTGAAATAAATGACTTCACCCAAAGGTGGCCATACACATTGGACAAATATTGGCCAAACCTGTCGATTTCTGCAGACCCAGCCTATCTTATAATGTGTATGGTGCCTTGAGTCCAAATCCCAAGACAGTGTTAAAAAATGCAGTCTACACACTTCAGTCCATATTTCATGGACAGAAAACTTTAAGGGAACGTCCATACGGGACAGAATCTGTATGTTACAGATTCAGCAAGGAACTTGTGACGCAATCTGTAAATGTCACACAAGGACTTTGTTAGGGATTTGGCATCACAGGCATCAGATTTGTTAATATTTTATCCACTTTGCTCACTACTACAAACACTGCAGATTTTCTACCTGCAAATCCA
Organism: Leptodactylus fuscus; assembly: GCF_031893055.1. Classification (NCBI taxonomy): domain Eukaryota; kingdom Metazoa; phylum Chordata; class Amphibia; order Anura; family Leptodactylidae; genus Leptodactylus; species Leptodactylus fuscus. The sequence continues at coordinate 32,806,580 of NC_134274.1, forward strand.
CAGCCGAATATTTGCATTGTATTCTTTCTGTATGTATTTACCCTAAAAGTGATAGGTGTTCCTATGGTTATCGTAAAATAAGCTTCTAACCAGGTTCTGAGGAACACTAGAGGTCCAGGAGTGAGGAAACGCTACCTTAGAGACATGGTGTGTTCTTATAGGGATTCACCTACTATAGACTGAAAACCAAGAGTTTAGATAACCTGTGTTCATTTCATAGGAAAAACGTTGCGACAGGGTCTCAGCCTCAATGTGAAATAGCGCACATACCTTGTAGAAAGTGATCTGTTGGTAGATTAGAGCATTTTACGCCTTCACAGATCACAATATGAGAAGTCTGTCTGGACATCAGTGTTATACATACAGGAATACATCTGACATTACACCGCAGACCTTCCCTAAAACCGGTCCTGTTTACTATGGCTTAAGACCTAATGAGCAAGCCCCCTGGGAATGTCTTCTACAATGTCGGTGTTTATCCAACTAAGGTGAACTGCAGGTTGTCCTTCATTGCCCATGATTATTAGCGGCGCCATCACTTCTCTTTTGTGACATTTAATCTTCCAGTTCCTGTTGTATTGACTCCTTGGAGTGTAATGAAGTGTATCTGTGACCCTTGAACTGACACCTGCCCTCTGTTAAAGTTCTTCAGAAATCCTGTGTGAGCTGCAGATTCCTCTAAGCAATGACGTCTATGTAATTTGGAGCAAGTCAACGAATTAATAAAATAACAGGAAATATTTAATCTGTTACGTACATTCACGGGAGAAAATAAATCAATGTCCAGAAATGGCAAGTTTGTGAAACCTTGAGCAAAGGTGGCTGGCAGAGGTCTCTGGTGGAGACATCCTTAAAAATTCTTCACAGGTCCTGGTTAGAAGTGAGCAAACCAGTTTCCAACAAACTGGAAACATCTGTGGACTTTCTGTGAAAGTGGCTTCTCTTTGGGGAACATCTGTTCTTGTGTAGGAAGTTCTTTCATGTCTGGTGTTAGGGGCCATTCACACGGAGTAACGTGCCGTGCATTCTGGTACGTGTAAATGGAGGTGGAACGTGTAACTGGGGGCAGATGAAAGAGAGGACAGCATGACACTGGGGGCAGAGATGTGGGGACATGACTCTGGGGGCAGAGATGGAGGGGACATGAATCTGGGGCAGAGATGGAGGGGACATGAATCTGGGGGCAGAGATGGGGGGGACATAAACCTGGGGGCAGAGATGGAGGGGACATGAATCTGGGGGCAGAGATGGGGGGACATGAATGTGGGGGCAGAGATGGAGGAGGGACATGAATCTGGGGGCAGAGATGGACGGGACATGAATCTGGGGGCAGAGATGGAGGGACATGAATCTGGGGACAGAGATGGGGGACATGAATCTGGGGACAGAGATGGGGGACATGAATCTGGGGACAGAGATGGAGGGACATGAATCTGGGGGCAGAGATGGAGGGGACATGAAACTGGGGGCAGATGAAGGGTGTATATGAAACTGGGGGTGAGATAGAGGGGGACATATAATTTACAGGTGACTGTAGGAGGATTATACTGTGTGTGGGCGGAGTCAACACAAAAGTGGGTGGGGCTAAATTTGTGCGCTGCACATTTTGTACCTCTTTCAGTTCTTCAAAAGTTGGGAGGTATGCAGTTAGCATGCTTTTGCTAAATGTATCATCCAGATTTTGCAGGAATCCATTGAAAAGTGAGTTTTGGTCTACTACATAGGTTAGGCTATGTTCATATGTACTCTGGAGTCTCCCAAATTCTGATCTTAATAGGATGATGACAACAGTTGTGCAAATCGTGAATTTTCTGTGAGCGAGCTCTGCCTTGACCCACAAGCAGTTTCAAGCACTGCTTGAAGAACTGGAGTGTGCATACTAAGACATAACACTTCACTCCAAAGTCAGGTGGATAAGTGCTGGAAAAGTGCTTAAAAGCTTCATAAACTGCACTAATGTAATGAAAACATTTCTTATTGAAAAGGCCCAGGATTATCCAGAGCTAGAGGATGTCCAATGTCTGCATGCAGGGAGCTGGACAGACAGTGATATAGCCGTATAGGGCATTCACTGCCAAACTTTATATTTATGTGGAGGATACAGGGACGGGGTTATTTCACTATTTCACTTGAGAGCGTATTCCACTCAATGTTAGGTCAGCACTAGAGATGAGTGAGTAGTGAAATACTCGAGATTCGAATATTCGATTCGAGTAGTCCTCAATTTTCAACTACTCGATCGAGTATCGAATCCCATTATAGGCTATGGGAATAAATTGCTCGTTTCAGGGAAACCAAAATTCGACAAATGGGAGTCACTAAGTCCACGAGTAGCAGGAGGAGAGTGTTGAGAAGGAGCAAAGGAGAGTGCGGTACTTGGACAGTCAGCACCGGGAACTATCTAGGGTGAGTAAAAGCAAAGCAGAAGGAGTCCGGGCCCACATACAGAGAAAGAACCGTACAGAGCAGGACACGGCGCGGGGAGAATGATAGACCCGCAGGATAGTATTTTACCTTTGAGTAGTAATCCCCAGCATCCCTCCTGCAGAACCAGCGTTGATTGGCTGAATGTTATAGAGTGTTATAGAGTGTCAAATGGACAAAATGGACAAAATGGACAAAATGCACGGAGCGTAACTCCATGTGAAGGCACCCTTACATCGTGTGAAGGCACCCTAAGGCTTCTGCTGCCTGAGGCGAACAATAGAACTATGTATTGGGGGTATTATTATGTAGTGGGGTAGTATTATATAGTGGAGTATTATTATGGTATTATTATGTAGTGAGGTATTATTATGGTATTCTTTTGTAGTGGAGTATTATTATGTAGTGAGGATATTATTATGTTGTGGGGTATTATTATGTAGTGAGGACATTATTATCTAGTGGAGATATTATGTAGTTGGGGTATTGTTATGTAATGGGACATTATTATGTGGTGGGGGTATTATTATATAGTGGAGTTTTATGTAGTGGGGAATTATTATATGGTGGGGTATTATTTTGTAGTAGGGTATTATTATCTAATGGGGACATTATTATGTAGTGGGATATTATTATGTAGTGAGGGTGTTATTATGTAGTGAGCAGGAGCACAAAAGGAGCATAATTATTGAATGGGGACATTAGTACGAAGTAGACATAAAAGGTGACATTTTTGTAGCCCTGTATGTTGTCATCAGTCATACCAATTCCTGTCCCCATTAGAGATCACAATCTAAACTCCTAAATACAGTTTGCCCATGAGGTGCTAATGCGCAAAGTCCACACCAGGTCTAGGGTCAAGGAAATCACCATCTCTCTAGACCAGACCTGGGCAAAGGCCGGCCTGCGGGCCACATCCGGCCCCCTGACTGCTTCTATCCGGCCCGCATAGCTAGTGGAAGGTTTTTGAAGAACCTGTGATGATGTCATCACAGCCTATCACCAGAATAGGCTATGACTCGTTAGTGGGCGGAGCCACACGGGACTGTGTGCTCTCTGCAAGCTGCCGGCAATGGAGGCTGCTGGATGATAGAGAGAAGAAACAGCATGTGTGAGCAAGAGGGGGGAACTAGGGTCAGATGTAGGGGGGCAGTTAAACTGAATGCACATGTAGGGGGGACATTAAACTAGGGGGCAGATGGAGGGTGACATTAAACTGGGGCAGCTGGAGGAGGATATTAAACCATAGGGGGTAGCTGGAAGGGGACATGTCTGCCTCCAGCTGCCCCAGTTTAATGTCCCCTCTAGTTTCTACTGGTTTATACTGGGGCACCAGGAGAGGGACTTAATACTCTGGGACATTTGGAGGGAAACGTTATAATGTGGAGGTGTATAATGTTAGGGTGACTGTAGGAGGATTTTACTTTGTGAGGCACATGGAAAAATTATTGAGAATGGGCAGAGTCAGCAGAGAAGTGGGTGGAGCTAATTTGCCACTATGCGTATGGCCCTCTAGAACTGTTACAATTTCTCATGTGGCCCCATGGGAAAATTAAATGCCCACCCCTGCTCTAGACCTTCAAGTCGTGGCAGAGTCCAAGCTGCATGAGCATCGCAGGGGGGACCATACTAATGAAGACAGTGTCTTCCACCTGTCTCCACAACATTGAGGGGCCTCTTAAAGAAAGGGGCAGTCGAGTCAAAGCCTCATACGGTTGTCTTCATCCTGGTTTTTAAAAACTATTCGTCAAGGACGAGGATCACTCTGAAATGTGAGTTTAACCAGTTCATTGGCTTCTATATGTTATGGTTTGTGTTGTACTATTTTCATGTAGGGGTTGGCTACATGAAACTTACAATTATTGTCTGCAACTCTGAGCAGCTCAACTTTATTTTTTTTTAGCTTAAATCGGCACAAGGTGCGAATAAGGTTGCCTACCCTTGGTCTACAGCCTCAGTAATGATCAGTCACTAAACTCAAATGTTTGAGTGGATAGCTCCCTCTAGTGGTAGCACAAGGCAAAACTCACCAAATACCGTGGCATATGATATGAGAGGTTCTATATTGTGGAGGCTTACAGACCAGCCGGAAAAGAATATGCAGAAACATTCTCCATAGTGGAAAAAAGAAAAATGTGCCTCTATGGCCACGTATTGGACAAAAACTTCTTATAGGTCACCTCCCAACGTTCCAGAAATGTTGGGACATGACCTGGGATATAAACCAAACTGGAAATTCTCTTCCAAAAGGAAAAGTCCTCGCACAGCTTCATGAGTATAGAGCAGGGTTCTGGTTGGCTAGGTGAGAGGCCATTGAGAGGTACTAGGTCTCCTTGTGAAAACTGCCTTTGTGGACCACCTTTGCAGGTGTACGCAAAGGAAACTGTCAGAAATACAAAAAATTTGCAAACCAAGGTGGAGGCGTTGGCCAAGATATTTTTTAAGATGATATATAAATAGGTATATTTCACATGGTGCAGCGAGGGATAGGCAACCGACATCTCAGGCAATCTGCGACACAACGGTGCTACTTCTATCCTTTCTTTGTCCTTGACTAATCCAGGACCGGGCCATTTTTCCTGGTTCGGGATCAGACACATTTTTGGGGATTTTTCATACAGGCGGTTTTGAGGGCTATAACATTTTTTCCTTTGGGTTAAGTAATTTTTGCATCTTTTCATGGTGATAAATAGGATTTTATTTTTATGTTTTTATTTTTCCATGGTTTTTAGTATCTAGGAAAATGTTAATAAGAAAAAAAAAAAAAAAAAGGGAAAACGTGTCTGTTTTTCACATTTTTTTTTTTTTTTTTTTTAATAGCACAAAGTGCTACTAAAATGTTTTTAGGCTGGGCCCATGTGGCATAAACACTGAGTGTTTTACAGTCCCTGCAAAGTGGATGTGGATTCATTGTTGAACAATACCTGCAGCCGACACGTTGCGATTTGCAAAAAGTTGCGATTTTGAAGCATTTCAATTATACCTATGGAAATGCCAGCGGTTTCCTATAGGTATAATGGAAGCAGAAAGTCCACAGAGGAAACCTTTGCAGACTTTCTGTGAAAACGTTGCAAGAAAAAAACTTGATGTTTTGTCACTTCCTTTTTTTTTTTTTTTTTACTGCAGCATTTTTCTGCAGCCCTCTAAGTGGGGCTTTAGCCTCAAAATAGTTTTCCCTCTCTGTCGCAGTCATTTTTACATAGGTGACACTGTTCCACCGGTCATAACATATTTACAAATTTTTTGTCTAGCCCCCACCCTTCCCGACCAATCATTTCTGTTTCAGCACAGCTGTGCTCTCTACTGTCAGTTGGGTGATCATGGGCTGGAGCAGACATTTAGGGACGGCGGGGAGCAGAATTGTGCTGATAGAAATTATTGTTCAGGAATGGCGGGGGCTAGAGAAAAAAATTCCAACTGTGCCAGAATCAGTGGAGCGACACCTATTACATGCAAAGAGTTGACGTTGAGGAGGTGTTGAAAGGTCCTTTTTAAAGCAAAGATCCCACATAGCAGAACACAGCTAAAAAAGCTGCAGAATAAAGTAGTGAAAACTAGAGATGAGCGAACACTGTTCGGATCAGCCATTCCGAACAGCACACTCCCATAGAAATGAATGGAAGCACCTGGCACGTACACTTTGCCGGCGGCCGGTCGCTTCCATTCATTTCTATGGGAGCGTGCTGTTCGGAAAACACATTGTTTTTTTATTGCGTTTTTTTTAAACAACTTTTCTTACACTATCATATCTATATGGAAAGCACCAGCTTTTCCGCAAGTAAAATGGACATGCGGACGTGTGTCTTTTTGAAAACGCAGCTTCCCCCCCCACACAATATGTGAGTGGGATTAGCCACAAGGTACTTAGAGTAGGCTGTAGATTTTTTAAATCTGCCACAGGCCGAGGGTGTTGGAGCAAATTTTCACATCTGATTTTACCCTTTATAATAAAATGGGTCAACTCCCATTTTTTTTTTGTGATTCTTTAACTCTATAATACAAGTAAAGAAAAACGGTGTTAAAACGTTGCAAGTTTTATTTAAAGCGGACAAACAGTTGGCAAGTATTTATTATGTGAAAGTGAAAATGATGCGAAATGAAACATACAAATTTATACAAGGTTTCACATACTAACAGATTTCAAAATCGTTTGACACAAGGAAACATGTTCAAAGAAATCAGAAGTACACGTATTCACAACGGGAAGAGATGAACGCACTTAACCTTATGGAATCTTCAACGTTGTTGTAGGCCACGGGAAAAGAAAAGAATATTTCACACACACGTTATGATAAAATAGTCAACTCCAGTTTTCTAATAAAAAAAATCAGTTAAAATTTCTAAAAAAAAAAAAAAAAAAAATTATGGCAAAATATTCTTGTGATTCGAAGACATGAGCTATACAAAATTCTGCACCATTAATATGGAATAATAATTATATAAATCACACAAAAAAATTTGTGTATATGAAATAAAACATCCAAACTAAAAACATTTTACGTCTACCGCTTTATAAAATAGATCTGATTGGACGTTACAACGACCGAGCTTATGACAATGGGAATTTCAACTACATTTATCTCTCACAATCTCTCATGAAAGTGATCTCAGTGCTACATTAGGCCTCATGCAATTCGCAGAGCTGTGTGCGCAGAGCCACCGTACCACCACGCGTTCCGTTCCATTAAAGCCTATAGGATCAGCGCCTGATCCAGCATGCCTGCTCCTGCTTATTTGTTAGATATATACAGTGTAAGATATGGAAACCTCTTTTCCAAATGAATCCTATGTCAGGGGATAAGCAGCTGTCAGGTATCTCTTAGGTGAGAACATGTTAAAATACAAACATACCCAAAACGACTTCTTTTCCCCACCATCTGCCTCTAGGAGAGATTTGGGACACCCCCCCGTACACATATAGGGAGAGTGGAGAATTGCTCCCAGATACCTGTATCCCTTCCATACTCCTCTGGCGATGGCTTACCTTCACGAACAAACTGATGGGACATATTAAAAAGCCATCTGCCTGATCACAATATCTGTTGTTGGAGGAGAGATTAGATTAGGTTGTTACCCCTGAAATTGATGGGGTGGCCAATATTAGTCTAATGTCTAACCATATTAGGCTTTAAGGGGTTATCCAGGGACAGTCTAACCACTGACTTGGGTAGAACCTTGGGTTTCCCGGCTGGTTCCCACGTGATCTCCCATATTTACAGGTAGTTATCAGTACTGGGGGGTCTGGCTTTACTTTTGCAATGATCTAGTCTGCCACCCCCATAGTACAAGTAACTACCTATGAATATTGGATCGGAGGGAGGACGCGGAGCAACTCATGGGCTGGGTGCTGGTTCTGATCACATGGCCTAGGGAGGAGACAAGTCCCGAAACCAGACGTTTAGAACCCTAGAAGAAGTGATTAAAGAGTGCCTGGATAATCCCTTTAAGAGAGAAGAACTATAGTGTTTCTCAATAGTAATACCTGCCCTGATGATCAATACTTTTTTTCGATATCGCCCCTTCTGAGAACCAATATTTTTCTATCTGGCCTGGGAAGACATCCATAGTCAAAAGAGAGGTTTATTGAGATGAAACTGCCCCAGTACAAGTTTACCTCTACTGTCTGTACCAAGTCTAAGGTAGATGAGACAGGTGGCCAGACACATGTGAACTAGGTCTTATGTACATATGTGTAAATGATAGTAGCAGCTCTTTCTATACACCTTATGTAAACTATATTGCTGACTAGATGCCGCTCCAGTATATTTAGTCACTGGACTATACAGAGATTGACCATTTGTCAGCTGACCGTGAATTAGACAAGTCTCTTCTATTACAGAATATAAGGTAGTGTTACAAGGACTCACAATGGCAGGTTTTCAGCATCTGTAAGTTATATAAAAGCATAGACAGTCAATGCTCAATACAAAGCTAAAAGTGAAAAAATGGAAAAAAACCTTTATCATTCTGTCTCTGATTCCTTCTCTCCAGTCAGCGCCATCACGTTCATTAGTCACATTGACCAAGCTGCAATACCAAGGACAGCCACTATACAATGTGCATCGCTGTGCTTGGTATTCAGTAACAAGGCTGCAGCACTCATCTGAACGCCAATTGGTGGGGGCGTCCACTAATATTATAACCTATCCTATCAGCAGGTCATCAATAGTATAGTCCTGGAAACCCCTTTGAATCCAATGACATTCTGCTAATCTGCCACTTATTTCTCACAGAGAACTGTGCAAAATAATCTGGAATCTCACAGAAGAAATGAGCAGTGATGAGACTCCCAAATATAATCACAAAGTGCTAGCAGCAGATTATATGCATCTCCCTGGCTGTCCCGGTTTTCCTAGGGCATGTGCCTAGACAGTATCAGTGTACGGTAACACCCAGCTGTCAAATTATTCAAACATTTCCAGGGGGAATAACAGAGGAACAACACAAACAGATGCCCCAGAACTGTTCATGTCAGGACAGACCCTCATGTAGCATATTTTATATACTTTCCTATGTGTATTTGATAATATGTCATTTATCAGGTCCCATGTTGGATCAAAATAATGTTACCAAAAAGTGGACATTTTAGCAAATTATCTATTGTTTTTCATTTGTCTTATTACACAACAAGAACATCTCTATGATGCATCCCCCATGTTACTAAACAGATCGGATTATTTCAGTCTATCTTCCCAGGTGCAAAAGCGTAAATCTGAGATCTCTAGGTTTAACAGCAGCGGCCCTACACAAAGGGCAGATTAAAAGGCTATATACATAAAATAAATACAAACAATCACTCCATTAAAATTAATTCCCGATCACTACAGTACATTTGGCCATGTCGCACAGTTGGTTTTTTTTTACAGTAAAATATACAGATTTATGTACAGTCTCTCCGGAGGAGTCTTAACTATTTACAGGATATAGCGTGAAGGTGTGAGACGGCTTTATGTGTCTCCTGGAAGCTTAGGAAGGATCCTCTCAGACATTGGCTTTCAGCAGCACAAACAATAGATGCAATGTCTTCTTTCAATGATCATCATTCATCTTAAAAAGCTCCAGCAGGGCACCAACCGCTCCAAAGTAACCCTACAATAGACAAATATACCATTTTTATAGCAAAGAACTGGGTGCAGACAATTTCATTACATAGTTGGGCCAAAAATATGCAAATCTATTCTCCAGGATGTAATTAGGAGAACAGTGCCTCTGTATACTGCCCTCTAGAGGGCAGCCCCCTTAACATCATGCATGACTCAGTTAATAAGCCTCCTCATGATGCGGAGTTTGCCAAATTCGTATTTCTATTCCAAAAGGAACAGATTCCCAGCTATGGACAGCGCTGTTTCGGTCTTTTGGACCTCGTCAGCATAGCGCAGGGATACTGATTTGGCAGAGTGAGAGACTATAGACCAGGGTCAGGGGATAATCATACACATTAGGGAGAGTGTGTGTAGTTGGGCCATACACTTTAGATTGAACCTCATGAGATTCATCTGTAAAAAAAAAAAAAAAAAAAGATTGGCAAGGCTCGCCTGGTTGTAATGTTGGACTCGAACTGGAGGCCCAGGGGAGATGAGTAAGTAAAACAAAACAGTCCAGAGCCCTAGTTTGGGTCCCTATTTTCTTCAAGCCTCTATCAGCCAGTGGGGCTAGAGGACTGCTAAGGCCGGTGATTTGGCCTTAGACTGGAGTCTCAACATCATAACGCTGGGCCTCCACCTATTATACTCTGGGGTCTCAAGAGGTCCGAGAGTATAATAGTGATGGTTCATGAGTAACAAACCCCGCAAAATTTCAGGTCTGGACAAAAATTTCTAATGATCTTAGCTCAATATGAACTGGTTTGCTCATCCCCAAGTATTAGCTTTGTTGCCTCTATGTAGACAAGACGTCTTCACCTCTCTGGTCACTGCTCCGAGCTGCCCCCAATCTAGTGTCAGCTTTGATGTTTTAGGTCAGAACCCCACTGATCGGGCTGCTATGGATATGACAAACAGGTATATAGAAAGAACCCCCATCCCACAAAAACTTTTCTTCTTACCTCATGTTCCAAAAACAGAGCCTTTAGCTGTCCTTTCGACCAGTAATCCATTGCATAAGATAGCAGCTTCATTGAAACCATGTTGATTCTCAGAAAGTTCCCAACAAACAACACTCTGTCAATGTTCTATAAAGGGAGGGAAATAAAATATTAATTTATAAGGATTTGTCATGAGTTTAAGGAAATAAACTTCAAACAGGTGGTTTCCTGAGAATAGATGTGAAATCTTGGTCAAGTACAGGACAATGAGAGAGGAATTGGATCTGCCAAGATGTCTGAGGTGGAAGCCCCTTCTATGTTGTCTTTGTGACCTACTACATATTATATATATATATATATATATATATATATATATATACACACATACATGGGCCTTGTTGGTTTTTATATGTCTACATCGGTATCTATGAAAGCGCAGAATCTCATCTATAGGAATGTCACCCAAAAATCAGCAGACTACTGCCGAACTTCACCAGGCATTATACTATACATTAACAATCCTGCTGTTTGGGAACCACATTCCTATAACATATTGCAGGTTAGGTTAGTTGATGCTTAAAGTTTTACTTAGTTATGTTTTCCTCTCCTCTCACATCTAAAATGATACCAGTCTCCCCGGAAAACTGTCAGTGTGACCCCTAATGGTGGTCTGCAATCTTCTTGTAGTGTCTGTGGCACTGCCAATCTCTCATACAGGGTAAGCAGAGGCAGTAGTAAGCAGATTCAGTATTAAGCAAAGGCAATCAGAGGCAAGGGAAAAGCAGGAGGCAAGGGAAAAGCAGGAGGCAAGGGAAAAGCAGGAGGCAAGGGAAAAGCAGGAGGCAGGAGTGTCTACTGGATGGATGGACTGATTGCACTTATTTCGTCAGTTGTGTAGCTGTTGGCCACTAGAGGTCAGCACATGACAAGTGATATATAATAACATATATAGTACAAGGATATGGTGCATACAAAACAGAAAAGAAAATGAATCCAAAAAGGAAAAGATGCTAAAATATTACACATGATGATAAAAGTCCCTTAACTATTGAGAGATCTAAAGAAAAATCCATTAGGCACAAATCTTCCATAATTTATGCAGGTACCGTGCCTGCTGGGCACACACAGATAGAATGCCACTGCTGAATGTAGTGTCCTTTACGCAGAGCATTTAAAGTGACACTAAGTGAAGTATTCCCCTCCCCCCCGATTACATCCTTGTACCCCCAAAGTTATGATCATACATTCTGCTGCTTATGAAAAGCATGTCATGGGCAAAATATAAGAGAAGTGTGGTATGTCCCCTGAGGTACATGTACGAGAAGCTAAAAACCAATTCTTAGGGCACTTCATGGTATCAGAAGGACTAGGGCTCTGTTCACACCCGAGTTGGAGGCTCTACTAGAAACCTATGTGGCATCAGATTTTTGTTATATCTTTGTTATATTAGATTAGCACAGTAAAAAAATTAGGGACCCCATGATGACGCCCCACCAAGATCCCAATAAAGTCAATGGAGTCTGTCAGTGACAATGCTTTTCATCATTTAAAATTTTTCACTCCTCTGATGGAACAGCAAAACAGAAATGCAAACACAGATGTGTACATGGGATGTTATTCTAGGTAAGTGTATGAAGGGCTAATGGACTCTTACTGTGCTGTACAGCAAACAACAAGTCCACCCCGGGACTCATCTGCATCCTATAGAGATACATCTGAGATGACGGAAATGATCTGTGAATCACAACTGTGAAAGCCGCCATACATGATACAGGTATAATACATATGGCGTAGAACAAAGGACGTATAGCGGGAATACTTCTGTAAGAGTCTGCTGAGGTTCTCAATGCTTTGATAGCCCTGTACAATGCTGCTTGAACTCCATGCCACAAGGCAACACTGTAAAGAAGCTGAAAGCAGAAAGAGGAGTCGAGTCGCTGTCATTCACCATGTGCCTGCGCAGAGCTTACAATCTAATTTCTCTACTGCGGGGACATAAATGCATATTCATAGTCCTCAGTACTGGGTTATTATAGTTGCCCGAGGCTAAGTATTGTATCATTATATTTACTTATGCTGTGTAAAGTACAAACAGACATGGCACTCGTAAATCTCCATACACCAAGAAGACTAGAGGCGTCACTCACCGTATTGAGGAACAGTTCATAGAAAAGGAGAAGGAAAAAGATGGCTGTCGATCTCCAGTGCCAAAGACTTCCATAAGAAATATTCATATAATGCCCTTTTCATCTGCCAAAGCTTATGTATACATAACATAGGTGATAAATGTTTAAAGCTGGGGGATCCAACACCGTAACCCACCATGGACTACTTAGATGGGGGTCCCCTGTTCCTCCTTATTGAATGAACATGATGTGGAATAGTTAAAGGGGCTGCACCAACATAGCCTTTATCACATATCCACAGTCTAGGTGAGGAGTGTCAGATTGGTTGGGGTCTGCCCACTGGGATCCCACCGATCATGAGAACATAGGTGCTCTGCCGCTCCATTCAACTCCATGGGCCTGCCAGATATAGCCAAGAGCCATACTGGTCTTCTCTGCAGCAGTCCTATAGAGAGGTATGAAGTCACAGCGTACCTCCTAAACCTTTGCTCCATTCAGACAGGGGTACTAGCAATCAGACATTTATCACCCATTTTATGTGATCTTGGCACAATCCCTTTAAAAGGAATGGCACACATCCATGCTTGTACCCTATGCAGAGTCTTTGGGACCCTATCTATACCCAACCACACATTTATCTATTAGCCAATATGTTTAATGGCACCATTTTGGAGTACACAGACATTCACATCAGGACAAGTTGTATCATTCCACCCAGGTGTAAACTTATTCATAAATTCCCAGGAGGAGTAACAGAGGAACAACACAGCATGAAAAAATTCAAAGAAAAGATAGAAAAGTTCAGCAGAGCAGACGGCTCCTCTGTAAAAGGAGATACTGCAAGTAACTGGGAAGGGCCCAGAACAGGTGAGTAATGTGAATCCAGTTTTTGTCAAACCAGTTTCCAAATCCCATCTGAACAGATAAGAAACTGTGATCATTACCTCATTGAGGGCGCACATTCGAGCTATAGATCCTATGTTGTTTGTAATGGTAACCAGCGTCGCTCGTGCCAGGTCCTCCTTACTTATCGTATCCCGTTTCTCTTTGCTCATCATGTGGCCAAAGCTTTTAAAAGGACAGAAATGACAAAGTGTTATGTTATATACATACGTCAGGGGGACGATTCATTTCTGGTGAAGAGGTGACTTATAGATGCTATCACTTGGCCGCTGTGTATATTCATAAATGGGAGTTGGCTACGGTATCAGATTCTGAGTTACTGGACACTCAAAGATAAGAGTGTTAAAACTGTCATGTCGAGAACAATGGCGACCAGAACTGAGGAGGGATGAAACGGGTCTTAGGTTGGGAATGATTTTTTTCTTTGATCGACGCTGCTCTGCTCCGACGTCAATTAGAGCTGAGCTACTTTAATGGTGCCACTATACCTGTATAGGGCACAGAGCTATCTGCTTCCTGCTCCCGTTTTAAGGTAAGCCCACGTCGGAATAGCCTTAAGAAAAGCTTTTCTTCCCCTACCTTTAGATGTCTTCTCTGCGCCGCCGTTTCTTAGCTATCCCGGTTTTCTTCCATATGCTAATTAGTTTTTCTCTTAGCACTGGGGGCGGTCCCCAGCGCTCAAACAGTACTGGGAGTGTCCTCAGTACTGCGAGAAAACTATCCAGCACCACCCTCTTCTTGTTCACAGCCTCCGCCTCTTCTTTCCTGTTCATCCACAGGAAAATGGCCGACCGCCTCTCAGACATACGCAGTCAGCACTTTTTGAAGAAGACGTGACAAGGAAGAAGAGACAGAGGAGCTGAACAAGAAGAAGGCGGGGCTGGATAGTTTTCTCACGGCACAAGGGACGCCGCCAGTGCTGCGAGAAAACAAATTAGCATATGGACGGAAACCGGGATATCAAAGGAACGGTGTCGTGGAGAAGACATCTAAGGGCTTGTTCACACGGGGGGCGGATTTTGGCACAGAGAGTAACGCGGGGAGCCGCGTCACTCTCAAGTCAAAACCCGCCTGCCACGACTGTTGCGGCCGCAGCTTCCCCCTCCAGAGTTGGCTCAAATGAATGGGCCGACTCCGGAGGTTGCTGCCGCCAGGCGGAAGCCGCGGCTCTACGGGCCGCGGAATCCGCTTGAAGAAAGGGCAGCTTGCTTCTTTTTTTTCTCCATAGACCACAGTCTTTCTTAAGGCTATTCCTAATGATAGAATCCCTTTGAGACAGCCATTTATCTTTACAGCTGGTCACTGGGCCCCCACAATCCACTGCTTTAGCCTGGGGATGACTTGCATAAGGAGTTATATCAGGATTTATTAACTAAATGTATTAAATTAGAAAAAAATATATATATATATTAAAAAAAAATAAAAAATAAAAATTACCTAGAGGCAACAGCCGAGCCCTGCAGGCTGAAGCGCTCGTAGTCCCCACCATAGATGTCTTTCACCAGCTTATCAACATTAGTGCTGTCTCCTTTGGCTGCCATTTCTAAAGCCTCCTCGAACGTTTCACAACCCGTCAGCAAGCAACACAAGCCAAGGAATGTTCCTCCTCCCAAACTGGAAATAGGACAGGAAAATGTGTGAATAAGTGATGACAAAAATCTCAAGTACGAAAACTTACATTTTTGTTGTGGTTTTTGTGGTTCACAACCAGGTTTGTGTTCACAACCACTATGTATAAACGAAGATTAAAAGAACTCGGAATGATGCACAGGGGTCTGTCATCTTAATATGCTGCTCTATATAATGGTGGTATACTACAGCTGCAGGTCTGTACTACAATTGGCCAAAATGGCACTTAAAGGGGTTCTACCATTAAACTTCCTTTTTTTCTAATGAACACGTCAGAATAGCCTTAAGAAAGGCTATTCGTCTCCTACCTTTAGACGTGGTCTCCACCGCGCCGTTCCGTAGAAATACTGGTTTTAACCGGTATGCAAATGAGCTCTCCGCAGCAATGAGGGCGGGCCCCAGCGATGAAACACCGATGAGCGCGTCCCCATTGCTGCCCAGAGCTCTTTCCTGCCCCGCCTCCTTGTTCTGCAGCTACTCCGCCTCTTCTGGCTTCTCTTGCTCTTGTAGTTCGATACAGGAGCATAGAGAGGCCACCCCAAAATGGCCGCTGGCCAGCTCCTGTATTGAACTGCAAGAGCGGCTACCCCAAAATGGCCACCGGCCGGCTCCTGTATTGAACTGCAAGAGCGACTACCCCAAAATGGCCACCGGCCGACTCCTGTATTGAACTGCAAGAGCGGCTACCCAAAAATGGGGTGGACTCTCTATGCCCCTGTATAGAACTAAAACAGCAAGACAAGCCAGAAGAGGTGGAGTTGCTGCAGAAGAAGGAGGCGGCGCAGGAAAGAGCTCTCGGGCAGCAATGGGTCATGCGCTCATCGGCCTTTCAGCGCTGGGGCCCGCCCTCATTGCTGCGGAGAGCTCATTTGCATACCGGTTAAAACTGGTATTTCTACGGAATGGTGCGGCGGAGACCACGTCTAAAGGTAGGAGACGAATAGCCTTTCTTAAGGCTATTCCGACGTGGAAATTAGAAAAAAAAAAGTAGTTTAATGGGAGAATCCCTTTAAATCCCATCCACTTTGCAGGCAATGTAACACGTAGCGTTTCCTCAACATGGGAACCAGCCTAAGGTTGGAGAAGGTCCTGCCTCTGACACCTTGACCATATTTGACCTCCTAGTATAGCCACATATGAACAATTCTCTTGGATATACGGCAGAGAGACCCGTCTATTAAAAAAGAGTGTAACAGGAAAGCCTGGCCACCCCGTCAGCTTATCTATCACCAGCTTATTAGCATTAGGAAAGTCTCCTTTGGCTGCCATTTCCAAAGCTTCCTCATAACCCCTTTACAAGGAGCATAGGCCCAGGAAAGGTTTTGGCTGGATATAGTCTGTGATGGCCATCGGGTGAGTAAATGCTGGAAAAACCCAATATATCCTTAAATTGGTGTTGGTCTAAGAGGGTACAATGTTTCATGGGCGCTCACTATAATCTAGCCCTAGTGGTATTACTCCTACAAATGTGAAAAACAAAAAAGGACTATTCACCTGGTCCCAGTAACTCTTTTATAGTTGTCCTTAGAATATACTGCGAGAATGCTGACCCCTGAACCTATATTAACCAGCAACATAGGGTAAGGATTATCAAGGCAATATGGCTTCTTCTGACATTGTTCTGGGTCCGTTGGGTTGTCAAAGTAGTAGCATTCTGGGCGGCCATTAAAACCAACAGAGTCCACGTAAAGCAGACCCCGGATCAAACAATCAAGTTCGTCAAGTTTATGGAGCTGGAGGTCGGCTATCTAGAAAGAAGAAGAAACATTGGGTTAATAAATAAGCAGGTATAAGTAGAGCAGAGGATACAAATACCAGGGCAAAGAGCGATCTGACGGCACTTTGATCTCCTGTACATATTACATATTGCATAAGAAAACACATATAAACAAGTACAGAAGAGAAGTCATTCCTACAGTAGACTTTGACTGGCCACTAGGCCAAATGCAACTAAAGGTTATTCCGACGAAGGGTTAACAAACAGGGGTTGAATATATTCAGCTTAAGTGTCAGACTGACCCTCCAGTGGACCCCAGCACAATAATGGTCCAGCAGAGGACACCCAAATTGGAAGTCTTTTGTCCTAGGGTTCCAAGGAACCTCAGTACGACACTGCTGATAGAGCAGGATAGCATCTTCTATCTGTGGGGTTCCTTGCTGGGAAAAATTGTACCGCAACAGTGTACAGAGATGCAGAAGAAGTGCTAAACCCCCTAAAAATGTAGTGTGACATCTGTGCCGGACCCATCCATGGGTGACTAGAAGTATCTGCATGTATATAACCCCATAAAGCATAGGAATATACATAGGCCCTGTCTTAACTCAACAGGGAGACACTTTATTATAGTAGAGACTGCGGCACTTGACAGGAGCTACGTACAAAGACTGTTACGCTTCCTCTCAAAATCCGTGAGACACAAGGGCCCCGACATCTACGCGCGTTCTGGAAATTTATCAATGACCCAACTGGAACAGATCCAGAAGTCTCGCTTATATTAAGTAACATTTTGCAATACGTCTAGCTGCGGGTGTGTATGATGACCTATCCCAATACTGCAGGACTCCTTGAGCCCGGTATCTGTATATGTGGCAGATCTCTCCATAGATTTAGTCCCCTGTTCTGTTGTACGTGATGGGGTCTGCTCCGAATCGTTTCTTTGTTCCACTTGGTAATAATATAATCGGCCGGCTCGGCCGGCGCTACCGTCTCTTCATGCTCATTTGGTTGCTATGCTACAAGCGGCGGTGAGATCGCCAGCGCTTCAGCTGCTCTGCCTATTTTATACAGAGACCAAAGGATTCCTGTATTCAGTGTACACAGAGCTCGGGATTAGACTTGTGTGTTCTGCTTCCTGATAGCAATAAACAAGGGGAAAGAGCCCTGATCCGCGGCTGCCGCCTGCAAATGGTGCAAAGGGACTCAAAAATCTGGACTATGTGCAAATATGTCATGGAGGGTGCATTATAACTGCAGGGACAGAGGCTTTTGTAATGCATTTTCCTTTTTTTTTTTAGAAGCATTTTTTTTTATCATAGTACATGTTTAACTAATAGCTCAAATTCTAGGTTTCTCCGATTTGGAACTTCAATGAGTCATAGAAACCAATCCCTTAGTACTCCATGTTCTTCTATGGTGAATATTCAATTGCAGATACAGAACCACAGTCTTTATACTGTACAAATACATTAGTATATATTTAGCACCTCCTTAGGCTCTGTTTACACTTGTCAGAGACTCTGCTGCTGCTTCCATTTTATACAAGTCAATGAGATCTCATTTTAAGGGCTAGTTCACACGTGGGCAAAGGGGCGGATTTTGACAGCGGATTTCACTTCAAAATCCGCCCCTTTACAATGGTGGTCTATGTAGACCGCCGGGCTTTTTTTTCCCGCTAGTGGTGGGCTGCTGCTAGCGGAGAAAAGAAGTGACCTGCCCTATCTTCAGGCGGAAGCCGTGTGGGCTCAGCTTCCACCCCCGGCAGCACCCTCCTATGTCGGCTCATTCATTTGAGCCGACAGCGGAGGGGAAAGCCGCAACCGCGATGGTCGCGGCAGGCGGGTTTTGACAAGAGAGAGACGCGGTGAGCCGCGTCTCTCTCGGTGTCAAAACCCGCGCGGGCAGTTCACGTGTGAACTAGCCCTAAAGCAAACCTGGTCACACTGAAAACTCATTTTGGGTTTAGGAGTCCAGTAGGCGGTCCTAATTAGCAACATTCTAGCGAGAAATAGCTGTCAATCACTGAATAGGACCGCCCACTGGACTCCTACACCCAGAAAGAGTCGAGGAGTTTTCTAACCTTATATAGTTAGCCCCTCAACATTTTGCAGACAATGTGACAGGTTGCCTTTAAATGCAAGAATTGCATAAGCGACTTTTAGAAAAATCGAAAGTTTATGACAAGTTCTAATCGCAGGTTACAGATAAGATTGGGGTAGGTACAGAACCATGGCAGAAGTTAAAGTGTCCGAAGAGGAATTCTATAAGTACTCACTGGAGGAGGAGGTCACGCCATGACTTACGATTGTGGATGCAAATGGGAAACCTATTGTCATTGACATAAATGTACCCTTATTATTTTACTGCTTGTTTGCCCGTACATAGGAATGCTAATAAATCCCCAGAGCTTTTCACTTACTCTGCCCTTTGATTACCCTTTATTGTTGCTCATGTTATAAAAAGTCAAGGACTGTACAAGTAGTAAGAGTGTAAACTGGGTGTGATGATTATCTTGGACAAGAAAGTTATTGTCCCAGACTGAATAGTAAGTGGCGTGATACAAGTGCGCTAGAACTATACTGTTGTGGTATATATTGCATTATATTATTCATAGAAATACCTATTAGGGAGTCATTCAGAAGGCCAGGTTCATATCTGCATTCAGGTTCCCTTTTGGGGACCCCCCAAAAGGAATCCTATAGGCATTGAAAAAGTGGTTACCTAAGGAAACCTGTGGACCCCATAGACTATAACTGGGTCTGTGTGGTTTCCGCGCAAAACATGCAGAGAGAAAAGTGCTGCTTGCAGGACTTTTTTCCCCGCATGTTTCGTATGGAAACCACACAGACCCCATTATAGTCTATGGGGTCGGCGGAATTCCCAGGTAACCGCTTTTTGATGCCTACAGATTTCTGTTTGGGGGTCCCCAAGCAGACTCCCCAAATGGAAACCCAAACGTAGTTGTGAACCTGGCCTAAGTAAGATGGCTATACGTATTAGGTGTACGTCAGCCAAATACACTGATTTCAAGGGTACCAACAAATATAAATGGGGTCTCCACACTCTTCTCTACTGGCAGATGTTGGGGAATGAAAAGGTTGGACATGTTCAAATACAACATCCTTTTATCTGAAGTCTATGGGACAGTGCTACAGTACCTACTGTATAAGTGAGCAGCGCGGCTCGCGCCATCAGTATGTGATGATCTGTGGGGGGCCTGGGTGGTGGGCCCTCAAAAATCTGATATTGGAAAATAGATAACCCTTTAAAGAACTGGAGCAACTTTTTTTTCTTTAAAAGTAGATAGTGAGCCCCATATAGGGATCACAATGTACATTTTTGTCCCCTATCAGTATGTCTTTGTAGAATGGGAGGAAATCCACACGAACACGGGGAGAACATACAAACTCCTTGCAGGATGAACACTTTTTTTCTCCTTCTCTTATCATATTGTATATGTTTGTGTCCAATTTTATGTTCCTATTGACTTTTTTCTACTATATTTTTGTCCTCGTAGCTACTTTTTATGTTATGAAATGGGCTTTTAAAATTAATGTTTATTTGGATGGTTTTATTAAAGTTGGACTTTGAGCCCCCATTCTGACCACTTGTGACACCGTACCCTTTCCCCTACATACCGTCCTGAAGTCCTCTTCAAACTTGTAGGCCCCACCACCGGTGGCACATAATGTAGTGTGCAGGCTGGAGAAGTTCTTCTCGCTCCCCATCTGTATGAACCTGTGCATAGCGCACGTAGGGAAGCGGATGAAGTGCAAATTGCCTTTGCGGCCACACATGGTCAAGTTTTTCAGTTCCAGGTGGACATCACGGATACCGGTTTTACCGTAGGCTGTATTTGAAGTCAAGTATTTTCTTATACTTTTCAGGTTTTCAACCTCCTCTTGTTCTTCTTCTGCCGTGATATCTTTAGGCTCAAAGTAAACTAGCTTTACCAGTGTTCCCCCAATGTCCATGCCAAACCATGGGAAGGCTGAAAAACAAAAAAGTGTGAAAAATTCCAAATTAGATACAGAAGCATAAAGTTTATATTGTATTCATAGATAAGGCTAGGCCATGGCCACCCTCTATTCAACATGTAGTATATTATGCATTGGAAGGATATATTGTCAGCATACAGGTTTGCATCGTAGACTTGCAGCACTGGGGTCATGGATTGAAACCCTATCAGGTGCATGCAATTCCTTCCGCACATCAAAAACACGCCAAGGCCATGTTGATATCCATGTGCGGTCCGTGATGGTTTCCCGCGGACCCCGCACACGCATGTAGTCTGAAAAAACAGGCAAGACCTAATATGTGCCAATGGTACATGGTATACAGTTCACCGATTCATTGTCTTATAACAAAGTACACAAACAAGTCTGTAGTACAATGTAGTCAGTAATCCAAGTCACAGAGGCATTAATGTACTGGAGAGGATTTTATTCTCCTATTGGCCTCTATACAAAACTGGCAACATGAGAAAAGCCTTTAGTGTTGGGAAAGGCGAGAATAGGATCCTTATTACGGCTCCTACAACAGCCAACCAGGGCAAAGAGATGTCGGACAAGCCCACCCTGCTTCTGAATGCCCGGCTAACTTGGCAACTAAGACAAAACAGCCAAGTGTTTTGATCTGGCTCTAAATATAGCGGTGACGATATAATCGCTACACGGAGCTGTGAACTGTTCTCGCTTCTAAAATCATGGCCAAAATCTTCCAGCACAATGCCGAAGGTTTTACAGACGCAGCTGAGAAAGTACGCGGAGGTTCTTAGTGATATACCCCCATATTATTATTAGCAGCCATTTCCAATGTCCAAAAATTACCTGGAAAATTACCTTTCTATGACGACTTCTTACACGGTATTCTATTACTGAGTCACAGTGCTCATAGAGAATAGTGATGGGAGAGTTTAATCTGTACTTTCTCTTTGAAGGGCTATGCCCATATGGGACATTTATGGTATGTCCATAGAATATGCCATTAATGCTCAATAGATGTGTTGTCCTCCTCTTGTACCTGGAACTGTCTCAAAAACAGGGGTCCCCTGACCCGCGCCTGTGAGCGGAGAGGTGGCGACACCGACTCAAGACTCCTGCTCTCCACCCAACAAATCGTTAACAACCATGGTCAGGCCCGGTTCACATCTGCGTTTGGGTTTCTCTTCTCGGAGTACGCTTGAGGACCCCCCTGAATGGAAACCTATACACATTAAAAAGCGGTTACCAAAAACCCGTGGATCCCATAGACTATAATGGGGTCATGTGGTTTCTGCATGAAATAGGCGGAGAGATAAGTCCTGCAAGCAGCACTTTTCTCTCCGCGTTTAGCACGGATACCACACGGACCCCATTATAGGGGTCTATAGGGTCTGCGTGTTTTCCCGTGTTAACCTTAAGATGATATTTTAGTTAGAGCTTGAAAATAAGGCAAAGCCTGAAGAATCAAGATAATGTTCTGTGCACCTTACAGATCACCATGGATCACGTGGGCAAGCAAGCAGGTGGTGACTGAAAGGGTGAAACGTGATCTGGGCTCTAGCAGATAGCTATCTGGGGGAAAGGTCTAAAGTGTATAACACAACTACTAGAGGCAAGAAACAAGAAAAACAGACCAAGACGTCTACAAAAACGCCTTCATACTATGCACGAGCTTTATGAGTAGGTCAAGTCCATATGAGTAGTCCTGTGGCTGAAAAACTAGTATGAAAAGTGCAAATAAGCACTTTTTTGGCGCACTTTTTAGACTAGTTTTGCCGGTGTTTCCACTTCATCTGAACATAGCCTTAAGATATAATCAACAAGTCAGATTTCCTGAAATTAGTCCAATACGTAGGAATTGTTTGTAAAAATCACCCGCACGTCCTGCAGCACTTATCTCTGCATCTGTGGAAACCACACGGGCCCCATTATAGCCTATGGGGCTCACAGGTTTCCTTCGGTAACCACATTTTTATGCAGATTGGTTTTCGGTCAGGGGGTCCCCAAGCTGACTCCCCGAACGGAAACACAGATGTGAATAGGGCCTTAGTAGGTGTAAATTCTACAATGACAGCCCATTTAAGACCATTTTCAAGACCTCTGCTTGCTCTTTGTAAATGGCTGTTACTAGGATACTTTACCTTCCTAGCCTGATAACGATAAATCTTTTGCACCCTGTGTTAGTGAACGTCCATGTAGACCAATTTTCTACAATAAATCTGCTGCAAACACCGCACTTGTTACATGAAGGCATGACAAACAGATTTACTGTGGAATTTACCCAATACATTGCAAAAGGTGAAATCCACGTCAGAATTTTTTTCTCTACAACCCGTGAAGGACGTTTGTGAATGACATCCCTTTCACTTTACTGCTGCTGCAAATTTTCAGCAGAAGGAAAATCCAAATCACATCAATCTGATCATTTGGGGCCGATTTATTCATGTCTTATTAACATTACCGCTACTGCGCAAAGAATGGCCGTGACATCCCTCACCAGACCAAAGATCACTGTGTCGCCCTGAAATTCCTAAACTATTGCAAGAAATGGAGTCTCATTGCGACCAGTAAGGAAATCCACGGTGCTTGAGTTTTTTTTTTTAGTTGCAGCATCTCCGGGGGTTGCAGTGTGACTCCATTCACGTACAGTATTGGATGCGGCCAAAATTAAGATGGTCAGGCATGAGAAGAGAAGTCAAGCACAACAACAGTTGTAGATTTGCACTGGTTAATAGACCAAAATCTATCGTACATAATGGGAATAATCAAAGAATTTTCCTTGGTCGCACAGGGCATACGTGATGTATCATGTCTACATTGTTTGGACATAACATTCTTTTAGGAGGGCAAGCACACAGCGTTGCTAACTAAAATTAACTTTCCCGAACTATTCAGATCACATTAGGTTGTCGGCAAGTTATGTAAAAGATACCGTGACCTGGTGCCAGGCTGGAAAAACACGTGTATAATTAGGAAGTCATCACTGTACACAGATGACATCACTAGTGACTCCTCGCACTTGTACTACTGTCAGCACTCACAGAGATGAATAACATTGGACTGCAGTCACATCATTTCCACTTACTGATGGCACATCGCACCAAACAGTCCCCGCATTATATCTGAATCAGCGGTTTTATTTTTGCTCTCCAGATCTAAATATTCAGGTGTGACTGCAGTTATCCCCTATCCAGTAATCCCACACTGATACATGGTGATACGGTACCGCTTGGACATTGCCTTAAAATCATGTGACCATGTTGTGATTTCAATTTTTCCCTATGGGAAAGAAAGCAGCAAGCAGTGTGACCTTTGCCGTGTTTTGGGGACACACTATGATGTCCCACTGTCATAAACTAATAACTAGAGATGACCTAAAAAGTGATGGTTCTGCAGAGTTAAAGGTGTTGGGGTCAGACACATGGATCCCACACAGACTAGTGTCGGACCAGATATTGGATGGGGGCATGTGCAGCATTGCCCTAATACAAGTTGCTCCTATTGCTTGTATAGGAGCAGTGTTGCACATGCTCCCCATCCATTAGCAGCTTCTTGCATACGGAGGCTGCTGCAACAGGTGTTCCGTGCGGGTCCAGGTATCAGACCCGGACAGATCACATACTTATAAACTATCCTCTGGATCAATCATAAGTATAAAAAACAAAACAAATTGGGGCTAGCAAGCCCCTTTAAGGCCCATGTGCACTGCCCTATTACAGCTCCATTATGGATGGAATCATAATATCACTGCATGCCCTCCACTGTACTTGTGTCTTTTTTTCCTCCAGTCATATATTCTTACATATCCCTTAAAGGGGTTTTCCAAGGCTTATTAATTGAGGGCCGATTCTTAGAATAGGTCATCAAATGAAGATCAGAGTATGTCCAACAACACCCAGGACCCGCATGGACCAGCTGTTTGAAGTGGGTGTAGCACTCCTTGAGCACTGCTGCTTCTGCTTCACAGGCCACATGTGACGCCACATTCATCGGCCTGAATGCAGTTCAGTCTCATTCAAGTGAATGCGCTGAGCTGCAATACCCAGCACAGTATACAAAAGTGTAGTAGTGTGCTTAGTTTACTTTGGATAGAGAGCAGCGCTCATCTGAACGATGCAGAAACAGCTGTTCGGCAGGGGACCGGGAGTAAGAACCCGGATGATCGTCAATTGATGACCTAAGGATAGCCTGGAATATCCCTTTAACAAAACAATCAAGATTATTCTTGTTTCTATTTCTGCAAATGTATTGGAAATTACAAGACGTTACGCAGGTCCAAGGCGCTTTCCAGTGTTGTCATCTTCATGCTGGGGATACAAAAATACCTTCTTGGCACTATAAGGTGTCTTTCGTAGAAGCCATGTCAGTACTGCCAATGTATCTTGGAGAAAGTCAGTTCCATCCACTATGTTTGGTTGACTTACTAACATCAATTATATCGCATGGACTACTAGAACATGGTTTCTGCTGGTAAGAACTTCCCTACAACACCAGTCTTGAGGTCCTATTGCGGCTGGGGCCACAATAAGGAACCCCAGAAGCCCATGAGGGCCTTTACTCTATCTCTGTATACCTCCAAAATCTAAACTAGAAAATTCCACATTATATATTACCTTTGTGTTTCACTGCAAGGCTGGATTCATACTGACATAATACGTCTGTATTATGGGAACCATAATACCCGCTGCAAATCCTGCCCCAGTCATGGGAGTCATGACCCCAAGTAGCTGCAGCATCGTGATCTGTAATACTATAAGTCTGGGTCATTAGACCCGTGTGGCCAAGGGGGAATTGGCTGCTGAAATATGGTCCTGGATTATGTAAATCCAACCTTAATATACATTTTTGGAACTGTATTCTTATACTTTACATAGAATTTTCTGCATATAATGTCGGTGACAGCCCAAGCATAGGCCTTACGGGATAACCGAGGTACTTGGCTTCAAACTTAGCAAATGTCCACTTCTCTAAAAGAAGTTGACAAAGGGTAGGGACTTATTTTACGAAGTGAATCAAGATGTAATAAAATCTATGTAATACAACAGGTAATGCTCACCTGTGTGACACAACCCAATAAAAAAGCATTTATGGCCAATCCATAGAGGATTCCTGTACCAATGAAATCTCGGGTTGTGTGCAGTATCTCTATGAGTTACAGAAGGGGCCGAGCGCTACTCTGGATTGTGTCTCCTGTTTGCCAAAGCCCATTTTCCAGAGGTCTAAGATGTGGCACCGTATGGATATCAGGGCTGTGGAGCTGGAATCGGAGTTTCTCCTTGTACCCTGGTCCCGCACTCTAATACTCCATTAAAATACTAACAGGGTTATTTGGTTGCAGATACCATCCCTAGTGTATACAGAATATCTGTCTGTCATAAGGAAGCTAAGCTGATCGTATACATACTGCACATAGCTCGCCAGAGTCTTCCATTAGCATGCCTGAATACTGGATGAGTATGTGTGGGTGCTATATAACTAAAGAGGATGCCATTATTTATACCTCATGTGTCACCCTCACAGAAGACTATAATTACTGACAAGACAAAAACATTAAAGTTGCACATAAATTATGAGGTATCCGGGGTCACTTAGAACCGCCTGGAGGAAAGTACAGGCGTTTTCTGCTCACGTGTCATCACCTGACGACAATACAGTCTAAAATGTTGTAGCTGTTGCAACTATTGCTCCGATAGAGGGAAACGTCACTTGTGATATGTCTGTGAGAGCTCAGATGGAAAGGTAATCTCAATCTCCTGTGCGTACTGCTTCATGGTCCGTATCCTGCAGGCAGTCTGTACCCTGTAAAAGGCAGTTGCAGGGTATAAAGAGATTTTCTTACCCTGCACTATACTATCTGCCCCTAAGGAGATATTAAGTCTATTGTCCCCCTTCTGTGGCTGCATTCAATGATCTGTCTCTGCTAGATGTACCTCTATAAGAAGATGAACTGTAAAGTGATATTTACATACAAACTTCTGCATAAGGGACAAAGTCACTTTGTTAAAAATCCCTGCAGACATGTAAACTAGTTACTAATAGGCGAATACAAGGAATTTGCATCTATGCTTTTCCCCCATCATATTAGTGACCTAATGCCTATAGTGCAATTTTTTTATACAATTTTAGCTATGAGCTTTTACTTGTATCAGAGGTCTTACAAGGGAAAATGAATGTCGAGTTGTTGGGATTTACAGTACAATGTAATATGTACCATGCCCTAACATGAATTAAAGTCCAAGGTACACGTGGAATAGACTTTATTGCATGGTAGAAGCCAAACCATCATGAGTTGGAAGAAAATTATTAAAAAGGTGACATTAGGTGAGTGCAGTTCACATGAAGTAAACTGGCGTGTATTTTGGCGTGTAATTTTACACGTGTAAAATAAGACTCCCATTGACTTCAATGACATTTTATTTCAAAATCCTCAAAATCCACTGCCAAAAATGGCTACCACTGACTTCAATGGGAGGCGCTCGCTTATTTTTTCCACTGTAAGCGGAAAACAGAACCCACTGATGTCAATGGGAGTCTTTTTTCAGCGCTGATTCTTATGCGAGTTATCGTGCCAGAATCAGCACCACTTTACTCTGTGTGAACGGACCCTAAAAGCTCCTATATATTTCCCATTCCATTTAAACCCTCTCTCAAATCTACAACAACAGAAAATGCAGCTTTTTGGCAATGTATGATCTCAACCTTAAAGGGTTATCCACCTTCTCCACTGCGGAGACAGCCATGATCTGCTGGGCTAGGTTCACACTAGAATTTGAGGGGGGATCCAAACTGCAGAGAGGTAGGCTTCTAAAACAACAGTTACACATGGAGCTGTTCAGGGGTGAACCTACCCCTTTCGCCGCCCGAGGCAAACTACAGAAAGCCCCCCCCCCCCGGGGAGGGGGCATGGCGGAGTGGAGGGAGCGGGGCTTAGCGCTGGTCGCAGGTAGAAAGCAGGCACGGACAGGACCTGCTCTCTGCCTCAGTGTGAGGGGAGGCTGCTGGAGCAGCGCTGCTCCAGTGGCCTCCCCAAACCACCGCTCGGTGCTAAGCCAGTCTAGGACAGCTTGTCCTGGATTGGCTTAGGTCAGCAAAAATGCCGCCCTTCCTTTCCGCTAGCTAGTAGCGGGAAAAAGAAGCAAGCTGCCCTATCTTGAAGTGGATTCCTTGGCTGACTCAGTTGTCGCATCTGCGGCACAAGGCTCCTTCTCGATTAGGCCCATTCTTAAGACCTAATCCAGAGCGGAAAGCCGTGACAGGATGCCGGTGCTAGCCACACAGAATACAAATTTCGCCATGTGAGCATACCCTTTGGATGATCTAACAGCAAATGTTTGATTCCTCTGCAACCTGTGGGATTACAAAGTGATACTTAACTGAATTTACTGATCCAATTAATTTTAAAGGGATGAGCCAACATAAGCCACCTTACCTGAAGGTTTATCACACACATCTAACCTATAACCCATTGTCTTCACATCGCCCCCATACATATGTACATACCTTGTAAACTGTTTAGCCTTTGGGTACATTGCGTATTTGGAACAAAAATTCTGAAAGTTATTGACTTTACTTGATAATATTGAACATGCTAAACAACTCGATGTGACGGGATGACCCGTCATACATACTGTTACTATCCCATCAAACCAGAAAAACATGGTTCACTAGCAGACAGCTCACAGGCCTTATGTATGTGCCACTTATAATTAATAAGACATAAGTAAATACTTGAGCTCCTTATAATATCCCCACAATTCTCAAGACAATCCAGACAAGTCATTACATTCTGTTCAGCACAATACAGATCACCCTTTTATTTTGCAATCTACAGTGTGCATGTGGGACACAAGCTATTGTATGGATACTGAATGGTTACAAAATATCTGGCTTCACTTTGACACTGCCTTATGATATATTAGTCAAATGCACAAAGTGCAATTCCCAAATTCCAATTCAGTCCCACTTTAAGATAAGGCTACACAGTGACTTAGGCCGCGCCTCCTGACAAGTGAACAAAGATCAGCCTGTGACTAATGTATGTGAATAGAGTCGAACTGCAACCCCGAAGGGCGCTGTGACTTCTAGATGCAGAGATCAAACAAATGTGTCATCTTTTTCAGACTAGAAGATGAATTGTAGCACCCTTGGGTCACTATGCCACTCCATCCACATACATTAGTGAAGGAGATGCATGGCGACGCAGCAATCGATGGTTGTTTAACGGGAGTCACAGTCAAAGTTGCAGTGTGGCCCTAAACGTAAGAGTATATTCACACACAGGATTCTCTATTGCAGTATTGCACGTACTGTATTAAAAGGAGGATACATATCTCATCCACACTTTATGCTGCAGAGTTCAACATCAAGGCTACAATCTAACAAAACCACAGCAATTCATGATTTTGTGTCATGTTAATATACTGAAGATATTCTGTAGCAGAAAACTTTCAGTGTATCGGTTCAATGTGGATATACCCTTAGGGACAATTTCCAAAGTTGGCAAATATACATCTGTGTGACCCAGATATCTAAAATCTCTGGTCCCGATTTACAGTACAAACCTAGACTCAGATTTATCACTGTGGGAGATGTTGGAAGATAAATCTGGCGTCGCTTTATACTGTCTAATCTACATGTATATCACCTATAGCAGCGGTAGGGAACCTTGGCTCTCCAGCTCTTGTAAAACTACAACTCCCAGCATGCATACTTGCTCTGCTGTTCTTGGAACTTGCATGGCAGTGAATGGAGCATGTTGGGAGTTGTAGTTTCACAGCAGCTGGAGTGCTGAAGGTTCTCTACCCCTGACCTAAAGGATGAATTTTACAACAATTTTTGCACATTGTGGCCCATTAAAGGGCTCACCCCGGCATATCCCGCTGCTTCTATAGTGATAAACAGCATACTTTTGTGATGTCACTTTTGAGGGTTTGTAGAAAGACAACATTGTGACACAAATGAGGCAGCTGGTGCACTGAGGGTGGGCCTTCTGCCATGGGTGCACTGACCTCGCTTCTTCGGTGGGTTGGGTGATGTCATATAGTCAGAGGACCAACTCTCACTGCACATTATGGGGTCGCTAACAGGTGATAGGAGTCTGAGTGACAAGAGCCGTGCATCAGGGAGCTAAAGTCCCGTCCTCATAAGAATGTAAAGTTGATTTTCTCCAACTCTCAAAAGTGACATATATAACTAAGGTATGATGTCATCGTTGTAATGCGCTCTGTAGCGTGACAGCGACTGTTGGGTATGTTTGGGGGGGATGTGGTAGACCTCCTTTAAAGGGAGTGTGCATCAGGAAAATCAGTATCAAACTAACGACAGTACCTTGTAGGGCGACGTCTACACTTTCCAGAGATGCCTTTCTTATTCTGCATTGCAGCTCCATTTTCATGAACATCAGAGTTTCATTCTTATCCAAATTATCTGCCCAAGTGTCTTCTCCAGCTGGAGCTGCTCTAGACAATCCACCCTGCACCTCGCCCCACTGTTTGAGAGCCATCTCCCCTCTGTCTGCGGTTAGGTCTGGCCCACTGTAAACTCTTTGCACATCTTATTTGGGAGATCTGCTTGCCTGGATTACAGGTAACATCTCCTTAAGGAAATATTAGGAGACATGCCCCTCCTCCCAACGACAAACACTTCCAATATTGTGCTCCTAACCAGTACCGGTCTGAGTTATCGTAAGGTCAAATTCACAATATACCTGGCTGTCCATATCTTATCTAAATGGCCATGAAACAGATAGGCTGTTGTCTGTGTTTTATATTGCACTTTTTACAAATATTTAACACTAAACATAAAAACAAAGAAACATAAAAGTAACAAATGCAGATAAATACAAAGCAATAAACGTAAATCATATTCCGTATGAAGACCCTTCACCAGATATATGTACATTGTATGCTACTGTATATACACATAGGTCTCACTGCACAATAAAGTATAAAGCAGTGCAGAGGGGTGAATAGAGCCCAAGAGGAGACATTGCACTCGTTTCTTACTTATATATAGTATTAGACCCCTCTCCAGGTGTGATGTGGACCCTATGCAGATCAGCTGCACCAGAATATGAGACTTTGTGTACACATGCAGCACAGTAGTGTTAGTATATGAGTTGTTCTCAGATCAGGGGCTTCTGTCCCCCTCCAGGGTTACTTACAATGTTTCTTGCCGTCAATAAGCTTCATTCTACGGTAGATGCAGTGCTAGCTCTAGCAATCCCGTCACTACACCACCCGCAGCACCCTGCACATCCCAGCACAGTCCCGTCTGGATCACTAGGAACAAGGTCACAGATTTCTATCCCGCACATAAATTGCGAAATGTCTCATGTTGTAGTGAACTCCCCGCACCCGGGATTTACCATGCAGCCACAATAGCCATGCTTCCTGCCTCCTGATTGGCTGACCGCAGCCCGGCCCCCCATGGTGTCAGTGGGTGTGTCTGAGCCTCCGCGCTCCTGATTGGCTGAGACGCGCAGGGATTTAACTCGGCATTGATTTGAAGCCGTCTACTGACTATCCCCGCACCAATCCATCCCCGGCCTGCGCTGTGGTGTCAGCCGTGTGGAGGGAGGGATGGCCGGCTCCACTGCCCAGAACCACTGCCCTCATCACAAAGGACCGGCATGGAAGCTTGAGGTCATCAGAATGTAAGATCCATCGGCTGGCAGAGACATGAACTGCTACAACCAGTAATCTATGGGGCTGTGGTGCCAAAATGATCCATGTAGTCTCTAGAAAGATTTATATGCTAAGATGTCATGTGATCAGAATTGAGAAGTGAGGTATACAACAAAATCCCCTGGATCCGGCCATTAGGGTATGTTCACACATAAGCAGATTTGTTGTGGAAATGCTGTGTTAGGCTACAATCACATCTACATTGGAGACTCCATTGTGTTGCACGGAGAAAATTGCCAGATAATAAAGTGCTGAAAGTCCAACTGTTTCTTTTAAAAGAACAGACGTTTGACCGTCCATAAGGTCCGTCAGGCGCTGTTTGTGCCCACTATGTTAGCGGTTTGTGCATCCGTTGTTCTGGTCCTCCTAACCGATCAGAACAACGGACAATCTAAAAATATATCAGCCCAGATCTACTATTGAAATTATGAGAAGTCACAGACGTAAACGTGGGCTAAAATTTCTTGACTTGAATTTTATGTGGGTGTGGATATTCGGACACAGGGCTCATGACTTAAATGCCAAAAATTCCAAATAATGGTGAATGAAAGTAAGCCAACTAAGGTCGGGCTCCATGTGGTGTAAACGCAGCAGAAAAAAACAGCATTTTACAGTCATGTCAAAGTGGATGGGATTCTTGCAGATTCCCATCCCCACTTTGCGAAAAAAATCTGTGCAGCAGACATGCTGCAAATTCCAAAACCGTTGTGGTTTTGGAAATAGCAGCATGCCAATGATACCTACGAAAATGCTGGCGGTCTCCCTATAGGAAACCTCTGCGGACTTTCTGTGAAAAGCACACTGGAAAAAAACGCAATGCGTTGCTGCCGTGGTCTTTCGCACAGCACTTTTTTGCTGCGGGACGCTATGTGGGGCCTTGGCCTTACAGATGATATAAACATAAACTAGATCCGTAAGGCCTCATGAACTGCCTAAATTTACTACTTGCAAATCTGGGCCATGGATTTCACCTGAACTACTTACATATCTATTTTAACAGACCTGTTCTATTTCCGGTAATTTTCACAGATCCTTTAGACTCAGGCCCATGAGGAATCTGTGAAAATTGGGTGCCCCATGGAAGCAGAACACTGCGAATAAGGAACCATTTCATCTCTTTTTCACAGTTGTCTTTTTATTTTTTTGCACTGTTGTGTGAATCTAGCCTAAGGATAAGGTTCTATAGAGCTGGTCGCAACAAAAAGTGCTGCGGAAAAAAACGCAACACCCTGTTTTTTTTTTTTTTTTTACAGCAAGTCCGCAGTTTCCTTTGCAGACTTTCTGCTTCAATTCTACCTATAGGGAAACCACCAGTGTTTCTGTACGTATAACTGACATGCTGCAATTTCCAAAATCGCAACGTTTTTGGAAATTGCAGCACATATTTTCCCGCAGCGTGTGGATGGGATTTGTTAGATTCCCAACCACTTTGCAGGGACTGTAAAACGCCACATTTTTATCCACCATAGCATTTACGCCACGTTGAGGCCCCGGCCTGAGAGTGGTTTTAGCAGAATGGACAAGTATAGTTGCTTCCTTTATATTTCCCATTCCTGTGCAGCTTTTCTACAACGTGTGACCTCAACCGAAGTGTTTTGCGCCGCAGCCTGGCCATTATTTCAGTCTATGCAATGCAAAGATAAATCTGCAGGAAAAACTAGCTGTTTTCCCTGTGTGATATCCCACAGTGGACCACAACATATGGCCATAGCCTTAATGATGTTTGTAGACCTCCATGCACACGCTGGTGAATCAACATCATTGAAATGCACAGTACAGATACTTTCAGGGGCAGACATTCCTGCAGCAAACCTGCCTTGTGTGAACATGCCTTGAAGCCATTTAATGCACCAGCTCTACTTCTCCACAAGGTCGTGTTTCTTGCTGCCCTGACCTTTTCTCAGGAACCAAAATTGTAACGTAAATTGCTCCCAAAAACTAGCATATTGGGTGCAGCAATTCTTCTTTTTGGTCTTGCAGCTAGAAAAAAGGCAAGGAGTCATGAAAGGTGCCGAGTACCTTCACCATTTTTGGATGTATATATGCCGGTCATGGTAGTATATACCTGGCCATACCCATTAGAGTACTGTGGGCTGAATCTAGTGGATTCCTATGATTATGAGGCCTCACCACTCTCACCCTATATCAAATGCCAGGGGAGAGACGAATCGGACAACTGGATTTTAACCCACCAGTCTGTTTTTGGATAACATAAGCCGCCACTATAGGAATCTGGCAGTGACGCCCCTTTACCGATTACAGACAAGCTTGTTCACTTTAGCATCTGTACTGGGGAATCAGAAGAGACATCTGTTGCCCATTTGGCATACAGCGCTGCCTTAGGGCTTATTCACACAGTTGTATTTTTGGGCTGCCCATAGCTACAACGGTCTGCATTCAGAGTTCCCATGGGCCGTGCGGGAAACCCATTCCTGTCCTTACTGCTAAGAACATGGACTTGGAGAATTGTCTCCAATGTTCTCCAAGTCAGACTCTTCTGCGGACAGACAGATCTACAGAACATGTAACAAATTGTCAGTTTGTTGCGATTTTGATACATCCATGTGATTTCGGCCTTAGAAACAACACCCCTAGCTACATATAAACAATTGGATCATATTGGCACCGCAGATGCAACAATGATTTCTATAAGGGCTTATTATTACTTGCATGGGCCGAAAACTCGCAACCTCTTGGTCGCCTACTACAAGGGCTGGATTCTACATCCGCAGTTTAATGGATTTTGCATCCAATCGCCGTAACAATACATGATCAATAATTGCTCTTCTATGCATGCTATGACACATGGTTACATGTATGGGGGGGTGAATGCATGCGCCATACAGCAGTGGACCACCATGGCAGCCACTTACGGGGTCTGCTCCTCCTGCCCGAGTCCAGCCTTCTCCTCATCCTGCTCTTCTTGGCTGGGGAGCCCTGATGCAGTGGGTCGGGGGGAGATCGCTGGTGCAGGGCTCCATGATCGCTGCTCTCTCCGTTACTGAGACATAACGGGGCGGCAGGTGTATGGAATCCGTTCTGTCTATAGGGAGCCGAGGCCGCTGCGGGCTGCGCATGATCTCCCATCACCGCAAGAAGAAGCCCGGGAGGGGGCGCCACTGGAGAGCGCTGGCGGCGGCCGCCCCCCTCCTCTGCTCTCGGTTGCTCCTGCACTTCTCTGCTCCGTAGCTGCGGCGCTAATAAGCGGGCGCTGAGGCTACGTGTCCGGTGACAGCAGCGAGGTCATGTCCCCTAGTCCCAGTGCCCGAATGTAACCGCCAGTGCGGCAGCGCCGGGTGACGTCACGTCCCGCCCCCTCATGACAGGAGAGAAGGCAGGAGCGGGACACTGGGACGAGGCAGCGCAGGGATGACGGATGAGGGCAATGGACTGAGCTGTGGACGGGCTCCGTGCCCTCCATTACTGTCACCTGGCACCAAGAGCAAGCCTAGGACATGTCCTTGAAATGTGTTACCCCCAGAACAGCATGCTTGTCTGTCAAATGTATTAAGACTGGCGTATGGAATGCCAGTCTTAGGCCTGGCTCACATCTACGTTTGGGGGAGTCCACTTGTGGATCAACCCCTGAACGGAATACCGAACGCAAGCAACACGGACTCCATAGACGATAATGGGGTCCGTGTGCTTTCTGCGCTGTGTCCGCACGAGTAATATGGAGAGAAAAACACTTCAAGAACTACTTATATCTCTGCATGATTCGTGCAAAAAACACACGGACCCATTATCGTCTATGGGGTCCATGTGCTTTCATTTTTCACCGCTTTTTAATGCATTCGGCTCCCAAGTGGACTCTCCAAACGGAATACTGAATGCACATGTGAGCCAGGCCTAAGCCACTTTTATGTTATAGAGGGTATGAAGTATCTTCCTTTCCTAAGCTGCCTGGCACACCTGCGATTACTTCTCTTACTTTCCACTTATGCCCCATGATTGTCTGAGTTCATAGGATAATATGAAATGAGCTTTATAAATGTTATATATTTATTACCCCGAGTGGGTCGGCACTAGACACTAACATATAAAGCGTACACATCAGAGGGGTGTCAAGCAAATACAGGTAAAGGCACAATACAATACACAAAATAAAATGGGTATAAAAGAGAAAAACTAATACCAGAACGAATCTGTTACCCAGCTCACTGAGGCCTGGCTCCTACCGTAGGCTCCCAGGGAACAGACTTAAGTCAACAGCAAGATGTGTCGCACATCTTCCCGGATAAGAAGAAGTGTAAAGGGTCTTTTGGTGCAGAATCCCAGTTAACCCTGAGCTGCCTCCTTCCTGAGTGACCCAGAGTCTCGGTCTGCCTCGCAGTAGAAGTCTAGTGTCTAGCCACCCCTCCCTTCCAGGTAGCCCCCCTGCAGAATCTTAAGAAAGAGGGATATCTTCCTGAGTGCAGTAAAGATGTGTGTCTCGGGTCAAACTTAGGGTCATTAGCCCCCTCTCCCATCCTGGACATCTGTTGTCCAGGGGTAATAAAGTGGCTGGAAAGGCCGATCTCACATACACATAATAAATCTGCCCCAATGTGTTAGTTTCTGTATAAGGCCAAGTCGATGTCACATGTTACCTTTAATAGACCAAAATGGCATCGGCTAGAGCTATATGACCACTTTGGCCATGACTACTCTCTCACAACCAAAGATTGCCATGTTGCTCTGAAAGTCCTTCAGCAATGTAAGTAAATGGAGTTGCAGGGTGACCCCAAGTGTAGTTGCAAAATCCAGCAGGGGTTCACCTTTGTGACTAGACGTTGCAGCACACTTGAGGTTGCCGTGCAACTCCATTCACTTACATTAGGGAAGGTGTCACAGCGCAACACTTCAATTCCAACGTTGCCATGTAACCCTAGCCTTACTGAATTAGGAATAGGTCTCTGTTCACATTTTGGGCTCTCTTTCTGTTAATCTGCCCTACCTGCTGATATAAACAGCTTGTCAGATCCGTAATATGACGGACGTCAACAGCACTCAAGTGTTCTGTTCCCACCATGTGTCTGTCATTTCGCCAGGAAGAATAGCATAGTGTGCTGCACTCTCTCCCATCAAGTATGGCAGCATTCCCAACAGAGCTCAATGGAAATGTGAACAGAGCCTTATATATTCCATTCCCCATGTAAGACAAGTAAGTAATCCTTTAATAGTCTCACATGGGGAAATTCAGTGTGTTACAGCATCATGGATAATACAGTATTATATTACAAGAAAGAACACCTACAAGATCCTAGCAGATAGAAAAGATACTAGGAGTCATAGCAAGTGAGAAGAAAAGAAAGACTCAGGATCATTTAGTTCTCTGTGCGGAGTGATCTCCACTTAGCCTCATGAAGGATCTCCGATAGGGCTCCTTCTCACACTTGGGGTGAAGCAGTCGGTCACTGACAGTGCTATCACAGTCTCATATATAGGAATGGAGTTGTTCTCCTGGATGGAGCTCACCACGGACAGTATCCATCTGTCACCCACCTCCTGTACTGGGTCCAGGGGGCTCCCCAGGACAGAGCTGGTCCTTCTAACCAACCTGTCAAGTCTATTTCTATCCCTGGCTGGTTTGCTACTCCCCCAGTGGGCCCCTCTGAAGAAGATGGCTCATGAGACCACAGAGTTGAAAAAGGTCCTAAGAAGTGGCCCCCTGGACTCCAAAGGCCCTCAGCCTTGTATGGGGGGAGGGGAGGATTTCCTCAAGTGAGGGCAGAATGTAGGATGAGTCGAGGAATTAGGTATCACTGTGTGCTAGCTGCAATGTGATGTTGGATTACCCTGCAGCCAGGGCGCCCTGAACAGCCTTTGCGCCTTTCTGAGAGTTTGTGCACAGAGTCCGTTCCATTTGATTGGGTCCATGTCCAAAGCGGCCACTGTGACACAGGCACTGGGGGGCTTAGTGCATGAACAGTGGGAATATGACCTGTGTGAACGTTTGTACCTCCATCTATTAACTGCACGCGCGCTATGTAAAGTTTTGGTTGCAGAAAATAACAAGTGTCCGATGGTTTCCTTGCCTGACTACACAAAACGATGCAAAACTGCCAGTACGGCATGAGTGGTCTCTATAGGGCCTAGTTGTGCCAAGACTCCGGCTGTGTGGCGAGTTTGGGGACCTCTAGGTACACAGACTACTGACTACAGTCTCTGATAGGCCCACAGTATAATGGTTACAATCTCTGGTGGGCGAACAACACAATGGTTACAGGCTTTAAAAGCAACTCTCCACATGATAATCTGGTGAGACACCATGGTTTGGAGCCTACTATAGGTCAACACTGTGGAACGGCACCTAAGATTATCTCCGGATCATGCATGGTTTGGTGGCAAGACCCAACTCCCAGGCCAGGATGGTTTTCTGCTGCAGCTCTACTCAGCACCTAACACACTCCTAGCCATGGCACATCTTAGGTGCAGATTGGCATCTAACATGCGCTATAACTGCACTTCTTTTTGCCCCGATCGCCACTTATTAAGACCGTGAGCAGGCCAGGAATCGAAGCAGTCTGGGGACACCTTTGGCTTGTCAGAGTTCCTATAACTCACACCAGGGAATTCTGTTAATGTCCTAGCAGTAAATAGCTCTACACTTCACATACCAACCATTTATATGGCAAAGCTCCAGCACCTCCCAGGATTATTGGATTGCAGGTATTTGCATGTAGTCATTTATCTCAATAGGTGGGTTGAACCCATAGAACCAGTTGGAAGTCTCTTCCTGGGTGCTGTCTACATTTATCTCATACCTGTCACAGTCTTAATGGAAGTAATCCTATTTTCCAGTTTATGAATTGTATGGAATCTGAGCATTGTGATTTGCCTTGACTTGTCTGGAATCAGGGTTATATGCATAAAACATATGGCTGTGTGTAAGGGGGCGTTCACACTTGAGCCCATGTCCGCCCGCCGGGTCTCTGTCCTATTTTTTGGGGAAAGTGGATAGGGGATGGCTTCCCAGCGGTCAGTTTTAAAAACCCATATGCAACCTCTCAGCGGGGAAACCATTTTTTTTGCACGGTCACAAAGTCCTGCAAGTCCGTCTTTGTGTCCATGCAAGAAAAAAAAAAAAAAAAAAAAAAGTTTCCCTGTGGAGAGGCTGCATATGGACACCAGTGGTTACCTGTGAAAACCCATTCAAATTAATGGGTTTTAAAGCTGACCGCGGGCAAGCCATCCCCTGTCCAGTTTCTACGGTATTAAGGACGGAAATCCCTGGGCGGACAGCGACGGTAGTGTAAATGCCCCTTTATTGCACATATAATAAATGCAAATCTCTCAGGTGGTTTTTGTTGCCCTGACATGAAGACATGATAGAGAGAGAAAAAAAAGATTACTATATATATATATATATATATATATATATATATATATATATATAGTAAAGTATAGTATATGATTTTACAGTAGGATTTTCTAGCTGTAGTCAGAATGAACGAGACCTAGTTGCAAATGGACAGCAACAGGACCTGCACTAAGTTTTGGTGTTTGTTTGGTTACTTTGCATGGACTTGTGTGCATTGCACAATGACAAATAATACATTTAAATGCATGAGGCCCAATTCCTGACAATACTCCTAAGGCCGGGTTCAGACGAGGTATTTTGGACCCAAATGAATGGGCCTAGTCGGGAGGAGGGAGTGTCTTCGGGTGAATTAGCAAGGCGAATCCGCCTGAAGAATGAGCATGTCGCTTCTTTTTTCCGGGAGCCGGAACAAATGGCTCCTGGAAAAAAGAACTGACTGGCTCCCATTGATTTGAATGGGATCCGTTTTTCTGGTCAGGATTTTGAGGCGAATTCGGCCTCAACATCCTCACCAAAATACCCTGTGTGAACTCTGCCTAAGAGAGCCCATCAGAGTCTTGCTTACCCAGCCCGCCTGAGATGATTGATAGTCTCCTATATACACAGGACTCTCATTATCTCTCCTAGGAGTCCTGTAGGGATTTTATTCTTAAAACCTGCTCCATATGATATAAATCAATCATTCAAATAAAGCTCAATATTAAAATAAAGCTCAAAGTCATATCTTAGAATATGATGTAACAATTTACTGAGGTTACTTTGTGGTTAGAGGTAATAAAACTATATTTCACATCCAGAAAAATCTGTTTACCACGGCAGTTCAGATCCGTTCCATGCATAAAATTTTCCAGTCCGGTCCATGCTTAGGCTATCAATGATGGTCATTAGGTAGGACACCGAGAGCTCAGGAGAAAACAGCTTCTCCTTGGGGACATTTCTGTGGTAAGGTCTTGACAAGTCTGTTGCCACCGTTCCAGGATGAAGAGAAACACAGACCACTTTGTTCTTGCCTCTTCCCAGTTCAATAGAGAGACATTTGGTCGCCATGTTTAGGGCAGACTTGGACATCCTGTAGCTGTACCACCCTCCTAAACCTGGAGACATAAAATCATGAGCTCTCATAATCCACAAAGCATTTTCACAGATTCCTTATTGAAACCTTCTATAAAGCAATTGAGGATCATGCTGTCTTCCATCATTTATAAAGAATTTACAGGATAAAACCACAATTTATTGAGCACTTGGCATCTCCCCGCTAGGAAACCCAAGATCATTCTCCTGTGTGAATGGTATGGTAGTGTCTATGCATGGCCACTACGCCAGTCATCTATTGCCTATGACCAAAGGGATATTCCCATCTTAAGCCTTTATGGCATATCCAAAGGATATTATGTGAATGCCTGTTCGGTACAAGTCCCTTTACCTATACTGCCCAATAGTCAGCCATCACATTCTCCATACATTCCAATGGGGAGGTGGCTACGTATATGTATAACCCTCAATACTGAAGACAATGGACGGTATGGAATTTAGGTCAAGAAAATCCATTTAAAAAATGTTTCACTTCTGATGTAACTGCGGCAAATTGTTAAAAATTTAGCAAATTGCATACCTAGACCAGCTATGCTTTCTACACTTGAGCTACATTCACTTCATGTCAAGAATTTCTGTACATCTTTAAGGTTAACGATTTACAAGATGAGATATTTGGAATTTTAGCCATGTAAATGAGTTTTATAACACACCTACATTGAATTTGCTTTATGACTAATGTAAATTGTGCCATCTGTAATGATACTTTAGCATCTCAGCTTTCGTCCTCTGCCAGATGATAGTTTAATAGGTAATACCAGTATGGTGTGTCACATAAGAGCAAAAATTGGGACGTATTCGCTAATATCGTGTAAGGCCGGGGTCCCACGTAGCAAAAACCGCAGAGGAAAGCTCTGCAGGAAAAACTGCAATGCGTTGCAGCCACGGTTTTTCTCGCAGCGCTTTTTTGCTGTGGCCGACTACATGGGGCCTTAGCCTAAAAGCTAGACAGCGCAAACTCAGACTAGAGAGTCTTAAACTGCACCAGATTTATCAAAGTGTCTAATGCAGTTTCATAAATCTGGTGTATTCTTAGGCTGTCTAGTCCAAATTTACACCTCCTATTAGTTGGCTTAACAGTAAGCAGGTGCAGGCGAGAACCTACGCTTTGACATTGTTGTAGTTTTGCTGCTGGCTAGAAGTATGCCACACATATAGTTAGTTTTGTTTAGTCAGAGCTCGGACGAGCAGGATTTTGTTTTCCTTTTATAACTAAAGTAAGATTTATTTTATGTTGCTGTTTTTCTTAATAAACGGAACAGGCCAAAACCTGTTTACACCAGACCCTGTGTCCCTGTGTGACTGTTTGGGTTCACATTATTGCTGCTACTGAGCTATTCTGCCACAATGCATAGATTGTTCTTGCATGCAAGAGCAAGAGACTTGCAAAGGACATCGGGGGAGAAAAGTCAAAATTACATTGGAGAAGAGCACCCCTGTCATAGTCGATGCAGTCTGCCACTGAAGTGTCAAGCACACCAATAGTCCCAGTTTTTCCAGGACAATCCTGGGAACAGGGCTACAAAAGCCCAGTTTTATGTATACTCCACACCAACATGGGCATTATTGAGGCGTTTTCATGTGGACTATAAAATTCTGATTTTGACCTACGAAATGTCAGCGAGTATCGTCAAGGGGAGGGGAAATTGAAAGGGTCAATGGAAATGTTGGGGTTTAGGAATGAGAAGGAAGCCATATTAGGAACCAGGATGAGGACCATGATTTAAAGGGATATCACACTAGGAACTAGAAGTGAGAGGAGGTGACTGGGAATGAGAGAAAAGCTGTGATGGGTACAAGAATGATGGGACAATGTTGAATTAGGAAATGTGCAGGTCACCAGGGGACTAAGAAAGATTTGGAGCCCCTTATGGTTATGTTTAGGGGCTGCAGCAACTTGTGTATAGTACCATGGCTGTTTTATTATTCTTAGTCTAGGCCTGGCTTTGTGTAATATGTTGACATGATACCTGGTTCAGTGTAATCTGCTGAAATACAAAAAATTAAGAGTCTTCAGTAGTTGATACCTTTTTTAATGGCTAATTAAATAATGACAAATTGCAAGCTTTCAAGGCTCCTAGGCCCCTTCCTCAGGCATATTCTAAACACAATTTCTGAAGGATGCATATTAGAGATGAGCGAACACTGTTCGGATCAGCCGATCCGAACAGCACGCTCCCATAAAAATGAATGGAAGCACCTGGCACGCAGACTTTGCCGCTTAACCCCCCGCGTGCCAGCCACTTCCATTCATTTCTATGGGAGCGTGCTGTTCGGAACGGCTGTTTGTGCAAAAAGAGACACAAAGGAATAGAATGTTTGGTGGGACTGTAGATGGTAATTGGTACACACAAGTTGACAAATCATCAGTTCACAAGGCCCCTATCAGTTCAATGAGTGGCCTTTTAGGGCTGCTTTGATTACTGATGTGAGGGCTTGTTCTTGTAGAAAGATATAAACCCATGTGACAGATTCAACCCCTCCTGGAGTGTGTCAAAGTCATCATCTTATATTCATACACTTTTCTGTCTTTTTTGGATTTGAAGTTACCCCTTAAAACCTAAATTTTCATGTCATTGATGATATTATGATCTTGATTGCAAAAGTGTTCTGGCATGGGAGGTCCCATATTAGGGACACTAAAAGGGCTTTATACCATGTGGGCTAAAAAGGCACAGGGTGGGATTGGACACAGCCAAAGGGATTATGGGAAGGGTTAAATGCTTGGCCTCATAAATTTGCTGCCTCACACCCTGCAGATTTTGTCCCTAATAGTTGGGAGGTATGAGCTAGATTTTGCTCCTAGTGGGGAGACCCACATCTATCATATCATATACTGTGGATATGCCATAAATCCATAACAATAGAGTGTACTGAACATTACAGGAGACAGATGTTCTGCTAATTCTTACCATTATCCGTTATAGAGCCCACTTTAGCGCTCATATTAACTAAAACTGCATTGTGCTGCTTGGACTTGTCAGATGACTGGGCTCCAAATGCTCCTTTTCCCTTTAAGAGCAGCGGTGAGAAGTATTTGGCCATCAGTAATGGGCCTATGGTGTTTGTAGCAAGTGCGACAGAGAGACCCTAGAGACAAAATAATGGTGATATTAAACTTTCATTGTAAACATTAGGTTAGATAAAATACAGTCTGTATTAGACCATGCAAACGTATACTAGACAGTCTTAGGCTGAGGCCCCACATTTTTTTTGTTGCAGATTTTGCTGCAGTTTTTTGAGCCAAAACCAGGAGGGGATTGAGCAGAAGGTAGAAGTATAAGAACTTCCCTTTTATTTTCCATTCCTTTAGTAGCCATTCTTGGCTTTGGCTCAAAAAAACGCAGCAACACTATAACACAAGAAGCTGCGTTTCCGCAACGTGGCGCCTCAGACATAAACTGCACCAGCTATTCAAAGTGTCGTCTTCTACTTGTTTAGAGGAACGTCCCTCCTGACAGTACTCGTTCATAGCCTTGTACTTGGGGCGTTCTTCACAGCTCAGTGTCATGGCTGGGCGGTAAGGAACGACCCCTCTGACAGTACTATCGGGGTGGGGGGGTTCCTCACAGCCCAGCTAGACTATTAGGAACGCCCTTCTGATGGTGAAGAGATATCAGGAATGGCACCGATATCTTCAGCCCTGGGGAACGTAACGTAATATAATACCGCATGTGCCCAAGGGCATGAAAGGTCATCTTTAATCACATTCTACCCACTGTCTTAAAAAGCAGAAAGGGTGTTGGAAAGCCACAAAGTGGCACAGGTTTGGTGTGCCATAGATGCGCCATTTCTACATCAATGTGTTGCATAGTAAATTCCCCTCCACATGTCCAAACAAAAGGGATTGTCTTCATGAGACATTTACCTGGAACCAGTACTCAATGTCCTAAAACTGTATAAAAATATTTGCAGTGTCTATTTATATTTCCTCATCAGACTGTTATAAGACATGACGTGTGACAGAGATCAATGTACATCCAGGAGTGTCGCAAGGACCAATATAAAAATAGTCAGTAATCGGCAACATTTTTAAAGGGGTTGTCTAGGACATTTTAGTACTGGCGAAGGAAGGTGAAAAATAAGTGTGACGACTTCTGCCAGAACAAGCCGTATGGACCGGACAGCAGTCAGACAAATTAAATTAAATGATAAAGATTTTTGCAAATATAAGTAAGTGAAAAGAGTTTATCATCTTAACAGTCTGTTGTCTTGATCGGTGGCCATTGGATACAAGAACGTTATGGCCTGGGAATTCTCAGAAGGCCGCTTTGGTGTCCTTGTTGTGGCCGGGTTATCTTTTCATACTGCCTGGTAACCTGTCCGCAATAAGGACATCATGGTTGGCCTTTTGAGAAGTGCCAGACCATATAATATTCCTGCATCCATTGAAAGGCTGTGAACGTTGACATGGTTAGAGAAAATCTTTAAAACGCTGCAAAATTATTAGTTTTATTTGCAAAAATGTCTATCCTCTAATTGTCTTCAAATTTAAATTTA
This sequence comes from Leptodactylus fuscus, assembly GCF_031893055.1. Lineage (NCBI taxonomy): Eukaryota > Metazoa > Chordata > Amphibia > Anura > Leptodactylidae > Leptodactylus > Leptodactylus fuscus. The sequence goes on from NC_134274.1 coordinate 32,850,965, forward strand.
GTTACATTCATAAGAAAACCCTGTTAAGGCTAGGGCTATACGGTGACTTTGGCTGTGATTCATGTGACAATAACACGGCAGGGGTGCCTAGTGGATCAAGAAAATAAGAAGCAAATCTGGAAACTTAGGCTTGGTCCACTATCTTAAAGGGATCCTATCATACAACCCCTTTTTTTTCTCATTAACATGTTGGAATAGCCTTAAGAAAGGCTATTCTTCTCCTACCTTTTCGTTGTCTTCTCCGCGCCGCTGTTCCGTAGGAATCCCCGTTTTTGTCGATATGCAAATGAGTTCTCTCGCAGCACTGGGAGTGGGCCTCAGCGCTCAAACAGCACTGGGGGCGTCCCCAATGCTGCGAGAGAACACTCTCCAGCGCTACCTCCATCTTCATCAGCAGCATCCTCTTCTTCCGGCGGTGGCTTGTAACTTCTAGGCCTCGGGCAGAGCAGACTGTGCATGCCCACAGGCCACGACAAAATGGCCGCTTACAATACTGTGCATTCCGACGTGTTACTCAGTAAAAATAAGTTTTGTATGATAGGATCCCTTTAAGATCACCATGTCGCCCTGTGCAACCCTGAACCTGCTATGACTACAACTTTTTCTTGCAAAAAGATTGTGCATTGCTGTATTTTTGTGGGACTTGACGTCACAGTCAAAGCTCCCTCTGGGTCACAGTGTGACTCCATTCATGTAGAATGATGAAGGAGTCGCAGGGCAACAGCGATATTAGGTAGCATGATGAGAGTTGTGGTCCAAGTCTCCATGTAGCCCTAGCCTTGGTTTCAAGATATGCTTCTTCTCTTTTAGTTCACCCATTAAGCACCCAGTGCCATGTTTCCAAATGAAAGGTCTAGAGCAGTGATGGCGAACCTTTTTGAGACCGAGTGCCCAAACTGTAACCCAAAACCCAATAAATTATCACGGAGTGCCAACACGTCAATTTAACCTTAAAACTATTTGGATCCGCAATTGTGGACTCACAAATTACAGTCGTGTGAATTGGGCTTTACAGAGCTTGTACTGAAAGGTCTGTACACAGTACAATCTGCCCCGCAGTGGGCCCCACACACAGTACAATCTGCCCCGCAGTGGCCCCCACACACAGTACAATCTGCCCTGCAGTGGCCCCCCCACACACAGTACAATCTGTCCCGCAGTGGCCCCCACAGACAGTACAATCTGCCAGGGGGCCACACGGTGGCTCAGTGGTTAGCACTGCAGCTTTGCAGCGCTGGAATCCTGGTGTTCGAATCCCACCAAGGGCATAAAACCAACTGCAAGGAGTTTGTATGTTCTCCCCGTGTTTGCATGGATTTCCATCCCATATTCCAAAGTCATACTGATAGGGAAAAATGTACATTGTGAGCTCTATGTGGGACTCACAATCTACATAAAAAAACAAAACAAAATCAGTACAATCTGCCCTGCAGTGGCCCCCACAGACACAGGACAATCTGCCCCGCAGTGGCCCCCACACACACTACAATCTGCCCTGCAGTGACCCCCACAGACAGTACAATCTGCCCCCACAGACAGTACCCCCCCCAAGGGATTATACCTGTATACTCCACAGTAGCCCCCTTCCCACACAGCATGAAGTGGTCCACAGTAGCCCCCTCCCCACACAGCATGAAGTGGTCCACAGTAGCCCCCTCCCCACACAGCATGAAGTGGTCCACAGTAGCCCCCTCCCCACACAGCATGAAATATTCCACAGTAGCCCCCTCCCCACACAGCATGAGACGGTCCTCAGTAGCCCCCTGCCCAGACAGCATGAAATACTCCACAGTAGCCCCCTCCCCACACAGCATGAAATATTCCACAGTAGCCCCCTCCCCACACAGCATGAAATATTCCACAGTAGCCCCCTCCCCACACAGCATGAGATGGTCCTCAGTAGCCCCCTGCCCACACAGTATGAAATGGTCCACAGTAGTTCCTCCTCCCCAAACAGCATGAAATGGTCCACAGTAGCCCCTTCCCCACACAACATGAAATATTCCACAGTAGCCCCCTTCCCACACAGCATGAAATATTCCACAGTAGTTCCCTCTCCCCAACAGCACAAAATGGTCCAGAGCAGCCCCCTCCCCAGACAATACACATATATACTTACCTGAAGGGCCGCCAGGCGTCCTCTCTCTCACCTATTCACTACGGGCGCTGATGACTTACGTCATCATGTCCGCACCAGTGCAGAGGTCACACTCTGTATAGTCAATGTAGGCCGTGCGTACCGCGCGGCCTACACTGACAGCTTTCAGCTGGATGTGCATTTGCACATCCACTCTGAAAGCAGCGATTGCTCACTAACGGGGAATCCTGTACCGGATTCCCCGTTACTGAGCGATCCGGGAGACCGCAACCGTGCCAGCATAGAGGGCTCTGAATGCCCTCTCTGGCACGCGTGCCATAGGTTCGCCATCACTGGTCTAGAGCTTTGCACACTGCACATACTGTATAATAGTAGCTGGACATGCAGTACTTTGTGTCCATGCAAAAAACATAAAAATGGTTTGCAGGGGGAAAGGCTGCATACGGACACCGGCAGTTACTTTTAAAAACCCATTCAAATGAATAGAGATGAGCGAGTAGTATTCGATTGAATATCCAATACCATTATAGTCTATGGGAAAAAACGGGAATGTTGTTCTGGTCTCCATGGAATCCAAAGTTCGACACATTGGATCCTCCAAGTTCAGGAAGTAGCAGGACGAGGAGCACGGGAGGTTTTTGAATTGAATTCAATGGAATTTTCCTGCGTGGTATTCGACCGATACGAGTAGTCGATCGAATAGTAATATACTATTCGCTCATCTCTACAAGTGAATGGGTTTTAAAGCTGACTACCGGCAAGCCGTCCTCTGTCCAGTTTCCATCGTAAACCCCGGGGCGGACAGTGGTGGTAGTGTGAACGCCCCCTAACTATCCCACCCAAAGTGCACAGGGTCTTAATAGATATAAAGATTATTTCTGCAGCTACTAAATCATTGTCATATTAGCTAAATAATTGTCAAATACATGGCGACCTTTAGGACGGACTTACCTCTGCTGAGACTTCCCTGAGACTGGTCTCTCCTTTCCCACTGGGGTGCAACATGGCAGAACAATTTATTAGAAGGTCCAAGCTCTCAAACCTTTGTTCTACCGCCTGTGCAGTTTTCTGGATGTCACTCTGGCTGGTTACATCTAGTCTCAGGATACTGAGCGCATCTGGGTGTTGTTCTTTCAGCGCCTGCAAATCTGTGGCTGACTCTGGATCTCTGCATGTTGCTATCACTTTGGTTCCACATCTAGACACTAGAAATTTGCAGAAATGGAGACCAATGCCCCGGCTGGCCCCTTGGATCAGTACTTCCCCCCCAGTCATGCTTACAAGGCGAATCTCCTTGCATATAGGCCCTTGCTGCTGCTTATGAAACTTCTACATTGCATAACATCAACTGAACCACAGCGCCACCTAGTGGCAGGCACTCAAAATGTCAACCCCTGCACAAATAACTTTCTAGGCCAGTTACTGATATTTAGACAGTGAAAAAATAGACAAGCACTCTGAAAACATGTCAGATTTATCACAGTGGCTGATGCTGGATGATTAATCTGACTGTATGGTCTAGTGTTTCTCAACTTTTTCAGATGAATACCCCCTAGTGAGAAAAAGACACAACCAAGTACCCGCAATGTAGTGATCACTAATAAATATTAACAAAGTAAGGGTGAATTCACACTGAGTAAACGCTAGCTTATTCTGAACGTAAAACACGTTCAGAATAAGCGGCGTCTAAAGCAGCTCCATTCATTTCTATGGGAGCGGGGATACGAGCGCTCCCCATAGAAATGAATGGGCTGCTTCTTTCACTCCGTGCAGTCCCATTGAAGTGAATGGGGAGTGCCGGCGTGTACGCTCCGGCATGAGCAGAGCTTGCCGTATATGCCGGCACTCCCCATTCACTTCAATGGGACTGCACGGAGTGAAAGAAGCAGCCCATTAATTTCTATGGGGAGCGCTCGTATCCCCGCTCCCATAGAAATGAATGGAGCTGCTTTAGACGCCGCTTATTCTGAACGTGTTTTACGTTCAGAATAAGCTAGCGTTTACTCAGTGTGAATGCACCCTTAGGCTTTGTTTGGAGCCTCCATCAGTAGTTACGTGTAAAGGCCCCCTCAGTACCCCACAGTCCAGGATTGTGGGTCGTGTCGCGCGGTCCCAGCCGGTGGGAGGTATGTCCCGGACTCAACTCATCTGCGTCCGGAGAGGACGCAGATGAGTTGAATACAGTGGTGAAGCAGGAGCGGACAGCCCCTGCCTCACCACTGTGCCCACGCGTGCTCTGGCTTTGGGAGCTGTGGGCACGAAGTGATGACCTCAATCACATTGCACCTATGGCTCCCGGGACAAGAGACTGCTCAGCAGGGGAGCGAGTGGAGATGAGGAGGGGCAGACGGGGAGGGGGCAAACTGGGGGGGGGGGGGGGGGGGGGCATATGAGGAACATTAAACTGCATGCAAAGAGGGACATTAAACTAGGGGCAGATGGAGGGGCATTAAACTAAGGGCAACTTGGGGGGGGGGGAGTAGCTGGAGGACAATAAAATGGGGACGACTGGAGGAGGACATTAAGCTGGGGAAGCTGGAGGGGTACATTAAACTGTGGCTGCACCAGGACTCTATACTGTGGGGTCAATCTGAGGAGAACATTATAATGTGGGGGCATATAATATTAGGGTGACTGGAGGAGCCTTATACTGTGTGGGGAGCACAAAGAAAAATGGATGGGAATGGGTGAAGTCAATTTACAAGTAGGTGGAGCTAAATTTGGCGCTGCACATTTTGTCCCTCTTTCTGACCTCGGAAAGTTGGGAGGTATGCAGGACTCCCAAACCTACAGAATCTCGGGTGCTGTCTCGCTCTCCTGCAAAACAATGAACATGCCCCAATTTCAACTGTATCTGTACCCACAGGATTCACATACAGTTGAATCATGAATTGGTGGAGCAGGGGGTTGTCAGCTGTGATGCAATTGTTGCCAAAATATTATTTTCCACAGAAAACCTGTGTTGAGCCACCTACCTTGGATGGTATTTTTTGGTGATAAAGGTGGTAACCCTAGATAATGCCTGGCTATAACCTCTCACTCATCCACTTCGAAATACAATAAACGTAATATGATTATAGTAAGCACTTAAAAAAGAAAAAGTCCAAAAAAGAAAAGAACCTTCAACAAAATGGCGGCTGCTCTGAAGACATACTACTCATACTACTTTAGAACAGTTTTGCCTCTAGTGCTTGGTTCCGTCAGGTTTCGTCGCGCCTATTCCCATCATGCAGTTCGGTTGGCGGCTGCGGATTGGACAAATTTGAAACAGGACGGCGGCTCCGAAATCTGCAAGTAGTGAGTGCGGCCCGGAGACCCCGGGGATGTGCGGAGTATAGTGACCCGAAAGTGCCACAGCTCACCCGTAAGTGTACACCCGGCATGTCTGCAGCCCGGGCGGCTACTTAGTTCTCGGGGCAGTATTTATAGTATGTGCAGGTCATAGCGTTTAACTTCTTCGTTGCTGGGTGCCTGTTAGGGGGCAAAACCTATCACAGGGCTTCTATCTATCTATCTATCTATCTATCTATCTATCTATCTATCTATCTATCTATCATCTATCATCTATCTATCTATCTCCTATCCTATCCATCCTGTGGCCCCTGCAGCCTGGGCTGCCATATGTAGTGTGGATCTCTTGCAGTGCATTCCAGTGCCAGTCACCACCAGGGTGTTTCCTTCTACAAATAGCTCAGATTTTTCTTCTGTTATTCTAAGGCTAGGTTCACACCTGCGCCCGGATTCTGTTTGAGGATTCTCGTCCCATTCTGCTTGAAAAATGCAGAGAGTAAAGTCCTGCAAGCACCGCTTTAGTTTATAGCAGGAGTAGGGAACGTACGGCTCTCCAGCTGTTGCAAAACTACAACTCCCAGCATGCATACTGGCTCTGCTGTTCTGGGAACTCCCATGGAAGTGAATGGAGCATTGCTGGGAGTTGTAGTTTCACAGCAGCTGGAGAGCCAAAGGTTCCCTACCCCTGGTTTATAGGGTCCGCAGGGAACTGCTTGTTAAAGAGACCTCAGGCACATGCGGTTTTAAATATCGCTAAAAAGCCAACAATGCGCTGAATTGAGCAGGCTGTTGGCATTCCCATTATGTATCCCCGGTGCCGTTACCGATCTCTGCCCACTGTCAGAAGGGTGTCCCTGGCCGTCTAGCTGGGCTGTGAGGTGCGCACCCCCTGACTGTACTGGTCCATAGACGAATACTGTGGGGTGTTCTTCACAGCTTAGCGTCATCAGTTGACAGAGATCAGTGCCGTTATAACGGTACCGATACCTCCAGCCCTGGGACACATCACGGGAAAGCCGACAGCGCTGAATTCCGCGCACTGTCTACTTTCTAGTGGTATATAAAACCATATGTGTTCATGGACATCTTTATGCAGATTGGGTTTCCGTTTTTTAAGTCCCCAAACAGATCCGAAGAACGGAAACTGGGCACGGGTGTGAACCTAGAGTAAATTGGTAAAACTGAAAAATGTTCATGTAGGTTTAATAAAGAATTAGAGATCTGCGTAACAGGGGCGTGTAAGTGTTATATTTATCATGTGTTAGTAGATATGTTGTGGGCGTCTCACCTCCGCTACAGGGTGCAGGTAGAATAGGTGGAGTCTTTCCAGTAGGAGCAAAATCTTATCTGCACGCTGTGAAAATGTTTGGGATCACTAAAATAAATGTACGAGCAGGAAGGACTGGAATAATAACACACCGCCATTGTGTTCTAGCAGTGACGTCATGTAGACTGGACCACTGCAGGCAGTTCCAGGTCTCAGCTGAGAGTTGTCTGTCTCCTGCAGTCCCATCAATGTGACATCCCTGCTGCAGTCACTCTGTATACAAGCACAGCAGTGACGGTGATTGGATCCTCCATTACTGAGATATTGCTAATTAATTTATCGTTATGCAAATGACTTTGGTAACTTTGCTCCAATAATATCTATGCTGATTTGCATAGATATTAAACAGCGATATCTCGGTAATGTAGGTGCCAATTTATAAGGGTCACCTGAATCATTCTATAGGACTCTGCTTCTGTGCAAGTGGCTAAGGATAGGCCACCAATTTCTGTTAACCTGGTGAACAAATCCTTTAACAAACATGTTGTGACTGTAATTTATGACTATTATTACATTTAGGTCATCAGTTTGACACATACATCAGAAACTCATCCAACTGGATGCTTCTATTGCATGCAACACCAAGACTTTTAGGCCTGGATTCCAAGTGGCTTAAACGCTGTGGCAGAAGTTCCATGAAAAAAAAACGTGGCGTTTTATAGTCACTGCAAGGTAGATGGGATTCTGGTGAATCCGACCCACACACTACAGAAATATAGATGCTGTGGACTTGCTGCGATTTCCAAAATCCTTGGGGTATTGGAAATGCATGCAGCATGTCAATTATACCTACAGAAATGGCGGCAGTTTCCCTATAGGTATAATTGAAGCTGAAAATCCACAGAAGAAACCTCTGCGGCCCTTCTGTGAAAAGCGCTGCGGGAAAAACTGTGATGCGTTGCTGCTGTGGTGTTTCCCGCAGCACCTTCCCAGGGTGCATACATGTGCATAGACCCTGGGCTATAAGGCTGGAACAACGGCTTCTAGATGTGACAGCTTCAGTCCAAAGACGTTGTCTGAGGTCTTCCTTTGGATTGTGTAGATATATATCTATAGATAGATATAGATATCTATATCTATATATATATATACATACACACATAAACACACAGCAGTTTGATGACATTGGAGGATTGCACTACAAGGTCTCGATTTAAACACAGCCAATGCACATGGCTGTATTGTAGGTCCACGTTGTGTGGGTCTATGATGTTCCGCTCATAGCTTTACTGTCACGTGTCCGATTTTATATAGCTCTATTTGCAACATGTATATAACACTTTTTTTTGTGGTCTTTTTAGTAACCATGAACCCATCTGAAGATAGTCGCCCCGCTCCTAGACCCTCCTATCTTGGAGTGGGAATAACCTATCCAGAAAGAGATGAACCGCAAGAGATCGATGACATCAGGACAAATCTATCGGAACAGTTTTTATTGCTGGAAGACACCGTATGTGATTCTGCACAGGTAAGGCCAGGAGCGTAGATCTTCCAATTAACTAGCGTCTCCAGTATACAGCAACGTGACTATTCAGTTACAATAGGGAAGTCAAACTGGTTACAGCTGTGCAAATGTGCTTGCACGAATAAAAACACATCTGAGCCAAAATATCGCTCTGAACAATAAATATAGAAGCTTTGCCTACTTGTATATCAAGCTTCTGTGAGGCGGGCTGGAAACTTCTTTCATATGTCCCCTAACGTTTGGGAATAGTTTCTTTCACTCTGCTAAGGTCGCATCATTAAAGGGGTTCTCTGGGGATTGGGCAAAAAATAAAAAGCAGATAAATAGATATGGCCACAGTATACAATCCGTCCTAGAATGTTTTGTCTTCTCTCAGTAATACTCCAGTTACTCATCCCTTTAATTCCACCGGCGATCTAGTGCATAAGTTCCTTCGGTCCCCCCAGCAGTTGCTTTGTGACTGCTGCGTCCTGTAAGTGAGCAGAAAAAACAAGCATCTTGCTCGATCTTCAAACAGATTCCACCTGAGAACTCCCTTTGAAATGAATGGGAGGCAGAAAAATTCTCCCCGGCTGCTGCCGAATATTGAAATTCCTCAGTGGAATTTGGTCAAGTGGAAAAATTCCTGAAGCTGAATTTTTCATCTTGTACAAATGTCTTATTCATTTTTTATTTTATTATTTTATCTTTGTAAAATTATGATGATAGTAGAAAACCCTTTCGACTCGGTCTCTTAACAGAACAGTTTTGTCTGGGGGGCCGTAGTAAAATTAACCCTTAAGTACTATCATGGTGTCTATCATACATATCATTATGATAGACACCATGATAGTACTTAAGGGTTAAAGAGCCCTGAATTGAGCCTTTGCCCTGTGAGGACAATATGACACTGGTGACAACTTATGATTTAGTTGTGATCGGAGTATAGAGATCTTACCCCATCATTCTGCTATATGTCTGTACTTGATAATAAAGGTTTGTGACACTTTGTATATTCTTTACTTCCAGACAAGCTCACTGGATGCTAAAGAGCCTATGCAGGTTTACCTTCGCGTACGACCTTTTACTGGATCTGAGGTTGAGCAAAAAGAGTCCCAGGTAAGTATGACGTAGTTTGTACGCACCTTGTTCTATTGCATTGAATGGTTAATAATGTGCTCCATTTTCCAGGATTGTGTCAGTATTCCTGACCCCTGCAGTGTGCTGCTCAAGGCTCCTCTTAGCTCGCAGTCTTCCCGACAGAGTGACCGAGGCGGTAGTTCAATGGCTCAGAAGTTCACCTTTACTCATGTAAGAACCTTGCTCTGGACTATTGGTCTAAAACGTAGGAATCTGTCCTGGTCTATGGAAAATAATTGTTACCGTGTCCTTTTGAAACAGGTGTTTGGTCCCGAAACAACGCAAAGTCAGTTTTTTGAGGGCACTGTAAAGAAACAAGTGATCGATTTTATGAAAGGGCAGAGTCGACTGATTTTTACATATGGTGTGACTAATGCTGGGAAAACTTTTACATTCCAAGGTAAGGTCCAAGGAACAGAAAATGTAAGTTATAGGTTACGGTTTCAGAGTACTAAATTAAAGAGAACCTTTCACCACCCCAAGGCTGTGCAGGTTCTGCACCATGTTATAGGCGCTGCTGCACAGACTCTGGGGTACTTTGAATTTTGTCTCTAGCCCCCCTCGTTGTGGAGTTCTGAACCCCGTTATTTTTGGCGCCCTGTATGTTAATTAAGCTCTGCAGAAGCGCCTATAACATGGTGCAGAAAACTGCACAGCCTTGGGGTGGTGAAAGGTCCTCTTTAAAGGGAACCTGTCATGGTGCTTGATCTTTTAGTTACAGATGAGAATGTCTGTCATAAGGAACCCCCTTGGGATTTCTATGGGAGTCATGAACTAGATGACAGGTGGAAGCAAATTTACACAGAGACTGCCAATGCCTATACACCTGAGAAGTGGATACAGTTGTATCTAGACAAGATAAATAATCCAATTTTCCGACTGATACATTGTAGCAAACTACAATAGATATTTGTGCCGCTGATCTATTTAGCTACCTGATCGTTTCCTGGATAGGACACTTGCTTCTTGTCTGAGCGCAGAATCTGGTATATAAGAGTTTGCTGCTCCTGCTCGTCGGCAAATGTTCTCCTTTACCGACAGCAAGTCTTGACAAAATACAAAGTCTATGAGACAAATCACAGGTTTTTGTCTATATATTACGTCTATTTGCTCAAAGAATAGAGAATCCTTAAATTGGGACAATTAAAAACCATTTTAATGAGCTATAGGAGTATAAATTAAAATCGACAGATGTGTACCTACCTGTTAGGTGTATGAGAGTGTTCATATTACAATTTGTATATTGTTCACCATTATAACCTCATGGTGGTGCCCTGTCTCCACAGAAACATTTTTGTGTAGGATGCATTGGCATAGATGTGTAAATGACTGTATTTTCATCTCCAGTTTAGTGTATATTAACATGGAAAATGGGTTTGAAAATATTTAGCCTATTCTTTATACATTGTACATTATTGTATCTTGTGTGTTATTGCTTTGCTGTCACAATTTTATCTCTGGCTACCAAAGAGCAACAGGAGTATTCTCATCAGGACATCCCATGTTCCAATTATCCTGGGCAACACGGTGGCTCGGTGGTTAGCACTGTAGCCTTGAAGCGCTGGAGTCCTGGGTTCGAATCCCGCCAGGAACAACATCTGCAAGTTTGTATGTTCTCCCTGTGTTTGTGTGGATTTCCTCCCATTCTACAAAGACAATACCGATAGGGAAAATTTACAATGTGATCCCTATATGAGGCTCACAATCTATATTAAAAAAATAAATAAATTATCCTATCATGGCATAGAGATATCACAAAGGGGGTTAAAGTAGAAACCCCTCCCTCTGCTGACTCTCTAACTGTGAGTTGTCCCAGACCCAGGGGTGACTAGTTGTGGTGATGTCTCACATAACCTGCACACACAAGAGGAGAACCTGGTTGTAGCTAACACTAAGAAGGGCCAGCAGCATGGAGGACACTATAGAGAAGTCCTGATCAGTGTAGGTGTAAATCCAACCCTTTGACTTGGGCAAATACACACAGACTGTGCTGCAGCCTCTAGTGAGGGTCCTCTGCCCCCCCCTCCAATAGATCTATCATCCTTTCCCCCTTCCCAATCCATAGACTTTACTGAGCTTGAAAGTCCATTTTTGTGGAGAACACAGTGTCAAATAAGTCTTATTCAGAATAGGCCAATTATCTTCTTCTATTGTCCATTGATATATCTCTGGAAAAAAGGGAATCGCCACAATCCTATAGGCTGTGAAAACTGAGGCTGTGGAGACTGTGTTGTAAAAGGTTAGACTTGAAAATGTGATTATTTTTAATAATATTATACAATTATTACGGTAATATGATTAGGAGGAGCTTCACAACTTCTGACTGACCATTGATGAGGTCATAGCACGAGTCTGAGCCAGTGATTCGTCTCCCAACTTCACAAACCTGATGCTGAGGTTTACATAGTCTGAACTGTGTGGATGTCGTGTAGATGTTTATCGCTAACCCACTCTTTTGTAACTTTTGCTTTTACATAGGACCTTTCACATCCTCATTGATGTACTATATAATATACTGTTAGACAACTAACAGTCAGCTTTCCCAGTTTGTACCTCGGTGCTGTTAATTTTGGCACCGATATATCCCCACAGTCAGACAGGTGGGCCTCTTATAGTCTAGTGCCAACGCTGGGCAGTAAGGAATGCCCTCCTCTGACAGAACAGGTCTATGGGGTTGTTTGTCGCAGCCCAGCCATGACAGACTGTAAGGCCTACCTTTCTGACAGTGGCGAGATTCTGGTGCTGAAGTTAACCGTGCCGATATGTCCAGCACCGAAGCACATACTGGGAGAGCTGATGGTGCACTGAGTTCAGCGTACTGTCTGTTTTCTAGCAGTATATAATACCGCACATCGATGAGGACATGAAGGGTCCCCTTTAAAAAGACTTTGCTCACTATACACACTTGTACTCTTGTCTGATCGCCAGTGGTCAAACTGCTGGGACCCCACTGATCAGGAGAATGGTGGCCACATAATTGTCCTCCCTGCCCCATGTGAATAGTGTTGATATGTATGATCTGCTACTTCTCCTTGTGGAGGCGGGCTGTTGAGGTGCAGTCAGAATCGGGAAGGGGGAGATAGAGCTACTGACTTTTTATTTTTAATGCTTTATTTATTTTATTTATTTTAAATGTAGATTGTGAGCCCCATAGGGATCACAATGTACATTTTTTTTCCTCCTATCTGTATGTCCTTGTAGAATGGGAGGGGATCCACACAAACACAGGAGAACATACAAACTCCTTGCAGATGTTGTTCCTGGCAGGATTCCAGCCCAGGAATCCAGCTCTGCAAGGCTGCAGTGCTAACCACTGAGCCACCAAGTTGCCCCTGATTTTATTGTGTTTTAACATTGTATACATGGCTGCTTACTTAAAGGGGTTGGCCAATTTCAGACCAATACTGACAAACAAATGTACAATAAAAAGATATACAATTTTCTAATGTACTTTCTGTATCAATTCCTCCCAGTTCTCTAGATCTCTGCTTGCTGTCATTTAGGGCTTGTTCACATCTGCGCCCGGTCTCCGTTCTGCAGGTTTCCGTTTCTTGCATAAAACAGAGGCAGGAGACGGAAACCTGCAGGATTCTTTCTCACCCATTCATTTGAATGGGTGAGAAAGCTGTCCAGCCGTGAGCGGCGGTGAGCGTTTTATGCTCTCCGCCGCGAAACCGGGTTTTTTAATCCGGACACAGTCGGACATGCAGTACTCTGTGTCCGGATTAAAAAAAACGGTTTCGCGGCGGAGAGCATACCGGTCTGTGCTTTCCGTCGTCTTGCATGCAGAAGACGGAAACCACAGAACGGAGACCAGAACGCAGGTGTGAACCTAGCGTCATTCTGACAGGTGCCGCTCGTTACACAGCACAATAATCAGTCATCTGCCTGGTAATCCGCTGTGCACCTCTGTCCATCACATGACTATGGACCGTAAATCACATGACCATGGTCAGTTTTATCCTCTAGAAGTCACAGAATGAATGGCGACAAGCCGAAATCTAGAAAACCGTGAGGAATTGATACAGAAAGTATATTGGAAAGTTGTATATCTTTTAATTGTACATTTGTTTGCCAATATTGGTCTGAACCCCTTTAAATACTTTCATTGGAATTCAATCACTGCATTTTAATGACTTATAACTGATCCTGATTGTCAGCTGTGTATGAAGGAGTCCCTCTGTGTAAAAATGTAGGGGTCAGTGGTTGGACGTTACGACTCTACAGCCCCTCTCCTTATTTTTGGGGACATCTGTTATTGGACCATTAGTGCTCATACATTTCTACCTGTTCTAAGTAGAAAACAGCTCTGTAGATATTTCTAGTTTCGATTTATGAAAGCGAAACAAACAAAGCTGCAGCAACAAATCACACAGATTGCTCCATCGCTCGGCCGTACTGAATGTCCCCGGGTGAACCCGGCCTCAGGATAAGGATCTCCCACCATACAGCAGTTTTTAAGCATCGCTCTGTTTTGATACTTTTTAAGCTTCCTGCGCTGTCACTAAGCCAGTATATATGTATACTTCAGTGACTGAGCTTGGGTTACTCTGTAAGCCGTCTCTTTTTCGCCTTGATTCCGTTAAGCCCGTTCTTTATCTCCTTACTTATATTTTGGAAGTAGATCTGGCAATTTTTTTTTATACTGTGGTGTAGCTTGTTAGATCAAACAAGGTAATTCATCTTCAAGCCGAGTTGTAAAGTAAGACATCGCTCCTGAACTTATTTAAAAGCCGTCTTTGAGGAGCTCAACTACAAACCGTCCGATCGGCCTTCTAAATGATCCAACAGAGGGCTGTTAATGGGAGCCTTGAACTCCGCGTCGCTACCTCTGGCAGCATGTCACTGAAAGGTGCTGTAGTTTTATATATCTCACCACATCTTGCTTGTTAAGTACTGTCAAAACTGCAACAACAATTATTTACTATGTGTGTCGGTGGATAACTTTTTATTAACCCCTGCTGTTAGAATCTATGAACTTTACTGCCTTGGTCAATGGTTTTGCGGTTTGTAATAGGGGTGCAGGGCACTGTTACTTTTCGATATGTCATATGGAGCCTTAGCACATAAACCTTAAAGGGATTCTACCATTAAAACCTCTTTTTTTTTGTGGATAAGAGGTCGGAATAGCCTTTAGAAAGGCTATTCATCTCTTACCTTTAGGCTGCATTCACACGGAGTAAACGCTGGCGTTTTTTGTGTGTTTTTTGCACATAGTGCCGCGTAGCGTCGCGTTAACGCGGCGTATACGCCGCGTTAACGCCGCGCTATTTAGCGGTGGCGTTGCCCGGCGTTAAAGCGGCGTATACGCGGCGTTAACGCGACGCTACGCGGCGTAAACGCGGCGCTATGTGCAAAAAACACACAAAAAACGCCAGCGTTTACTCCGTGTGAATGCAGCCATAGATGTGATCTCCGCCGCGCCGTTCCTTAGAAATACCGTTTTTTACCAGTATGTAAATTAGTTCTCTGGCAATGATGGGGGCGGGCCCCAGCGCTGAAAATGCGATGGGGGCGTCCCCACTGCTGCTCGAGAATACGATCCTGCGACGCCTCTATCTTTGGCTGGATCCTCCCCTTCTCTGTTGTCTTCCTCCTGTGTCACCTCCGACCCCTGCGCAGTTGGCTCTGCCAGTGAGACACTAGTAGAGCCGACTGCGCATGCCGGCCGGCCGCCATTTTTGGGAGGCCGTTCTTGCTTTTGTAGTTCACTGCAGGAGCAGCCTCCCAAAAATGGCCGCCGGCCGGCATTCGCACTCAGCTCTGCTGGTGTCTCAGTGGCAGAGCCAACTGTGCAGGCGTCGGAGGTGACGCAGGAGGAAGATGACAGAGAGCAGGGGAAGATTCAGCTGAAGATAGAGGCGTCGCAGGATCGTGTTCTTGAGCAGCAGTGGGGACGCCCCCATCGCATTTTCAGCGCTGGGGCCCGCCCCCATTGCTGTGAGAGAACTAATTTGCATACCGGTTAAAAACCGGTATTTCTAAGGAACGGTGTGGCGGAGATTACATCTAAAGGTAAGAGACGAATAGCCTTTCTAAAGGCTATTCCGACGTCTTATCCACAAAAAAAAGAGGTTTTAATGGTAGAATCCCTTTAATATGCACTTCCAAAGATACCCTTCTACCTGAGATATAACAGAGGCAGCCTTGGGTCCGCCAATGAATATCGTGAGGGGTCATAAAAATTAGAATAAGTGTTGTAGGGTGGCCTCGGCAAACTGTATCCTCCACCGTGCAAGGACATCTCTACATGCTCCAGTACGCTTTTAGTCAAATTTTATGTAATTGGAAAATAGATCCACCACCGGTATGTCTACTATATAAGTATGCATCATCCAGTTCACGTCTTGTTTCTTAAAAATGAGTTGTCCCAAGATTACAATATGCCACCAAGGTGATAAGGATCTGATTGGTGGGTTCTGACCACTGAAAGCTCCGCTGATCATGAAAACTGCGCCGAGATCTAGCCCTCACTGTTCCTGAGCTGTCAGTGCAGTTAGTTTTGGTGCCTGTGCACTGTCAATGTTGTGGTCAGTAGGGCCTGAGAGCTCTGACACACACTGAGGACCCACACCCTCTTGCTTGAGACCACCCACTTGACAATAGGCAAGCACCAGGACCTTTGGATGTGCGGATGTTGTCACTGCTATGTACAGTACCATGGTTGTGTTTTTCATCACTTTAGTCTTCAATTTGTCGTCTTTTAATTGTAGGCACAAAGGACGATGCCGGTATTTTACCAAGATCGATGGACATGCTTTTCAATGCTATTGAAGGAAAAGTTTATTCAAAGATGGATATTAAACCTCATAGATGTAGAGACTACATAAGGCTGACAAAAGAACAAGTGCGAGCAGAAAACGTATTTAAAAATGGCGTCCTGCGTCACACAAAAGAGGTATATTGTATGAATGTTATAACTGCAGACGCAATTCCGACATCTAAAATTAAAGTTTCTATTTGTGTAGACTCTGTATCGGTTACTTTCTGGGAATTTGTCAACTTTGACATGCTTCCTGACATGACCTTTTTGAGTTGGGTAGGCCCGCGAGGGAACTGTGGTAGGGGGGCATTGGCGGGGGCGCTTGTGTGTTTAACCGGAGGGGGGGGCTGTTGTCGCACGGAGCAGGGCCGGGGAGGCGCTCAGGCAGCAGTGGCGGGAGCAGGTCATGGGCGCTGGAGTGCCTCCGGGGGATGGGTACCAGATGCATTGAGGAGGGTGGGCTGGAGGTGGATCGCGCAGGGAGTGAGGGGGACCGTGGACAAAGCCGCGGGTAATGCCAGTTTTCTGTATTGTGTGGATGGGATTCGCCAGATTCCCATCAATTTGCAATTCATGTAAAACTCTGCAGTTTTTGCCGTGTCAAAATCGCAGCGGTTCTGCTATGTAGGGCCCTGGCCTTTAAAGGGATTTTACAGCCTAAAAAAGCTGATCTATCCTAAGGATAGAATATCAAATTCGTGGGGTCTAACTCCTGAGAATTCCCACCAATGAGCTGTTCTCAAGGAGCAGAAAGCAGGCAATTCTGTTCCCTGTGGAGTGGCCATATCCATGTCCTGCAGATAACCCCCGTCATTCTATTGAATGGGAGCTAAGCTGCTGGATTTAGTTCGGTCACTACACAGAGAAGAGAACTGTCTGTTTTGCTGAGAACAGCTAATCCATTTGGGTGTTGGATTTTAGACTCGCACGGATCTGATATCGCTGACCTATCATTAGGATGGATCAGCAATATTTTTAGCCCAGAAAACCCCTTTTATCTACTAAATCCCTTAATACAGTTATTTGAAAAACATAAATAATGCAAAACCTTGCCCTGTAATACATTTTTTTTTTCTTTTGAAACTGGAGGTACGCTTCATCTGTATGTAAATTCTAGTTCCTATTCGTTATATTCAAGACATGCTGTATTTTTAAATATATTTTATTTTTTAGGTTGACCTGCAGTGTAGTATTCGGAGTAACAACAGTAGGACCTCCGCAGATACAACAGACTTCTTAAATGATGATGGTAATGCATACAGTCTCAGGACTTTTTCTCCTTCTGAAAGAATTTTTCTTTTGAACAATGCACAGAATGGGTTAAAATAGTAAAAGCCATTCTTGCGTTACCAGTCCCCAGATAATCCGATCTATTGCCTTTCTCTGTTTTTTGCTTGTATGCTGCTGTCCTGACACAGACCACTTTGGCCAGTCACTAGTTACAGCGTGCCATGGGATATGCAAAAGCAGTATGAATTTTTAACCTTTATCCTTTGGAATGGGCAACCTCTCCTTTTTTTTTTTAATTTTTTTTTTTTTTTTTTTTTGAAATATTTATTTATATATAAAGGGATTGCCCAAAGACTAAAGGATAGTGATGAGCAATCCACAGGCCAGGTCCTCAGTATCTGATTGTTAAACCTTCAGTATGCTAGTGTGTCAAGAACCTTTTTCTTCTCCTGAATTGTGAAGAGCAATCTTCTTTCTTCCTCAGCTGGAGGATTCCCAAACTCTTTGCGAGTCCTCTCCGAATTTGAAGAACGTTTAAGAAAATCTGATGACTTCAAGTTAGATGTTGATGCTTCTATAAAATTTTCCGTCTGGATTTCCTTCTGTGAGATCTACAATGAGTGTATTTACGATCTACTGGATCCCATATCGGGTGACAAGTGTTTTAAGAGGAAAACGCTAAAGCTTGCCCAGGACATCAAAGGATTTTCTTTTGTTAAAGGTGAGTGTGTGTTGTGTGTGATCTTCTGCAGCTAAACGGGGTTGAGCCGATCTTGAGATTTCAAAATCGATTTTAAAATCCGATTTCCGATCATTTTCCAGCCGATCTCGATCGTGAAACTTGCTCGATCACCGATCAGAATCCGATCTTTTCCGATCCTCAACCATAGTCAGTGCTTCTCTATGGGAAAAGTCACTTTTTGGGTTGAGGCGATGTTGAGATAACCTCCGATCTCGATCCCGTTGTAAAAGATCGGTTCAGAATTCCGATCACGATTGTGATATTTACTCGATCGCCGATTAGAATCCGATCTTTACTGATCGCTCAACCCTACAACTAAATCATCCGTGGCATCCACGGTATGATCTTGCAGGATGCTTAATTTTTTTCAGCGTCCCGTTTAAAGGGGTTTCCAGTCTAAAAATATTAATCAATACCTATACTGTGAGTGCAGCAGGCAGCAGACAGCTCTGTTCATTGTGTAGTGACTAAACTGAGTCACTGCAGCTTAGGCCCCATTAAACTTATCTGCAGTACCTAGTCTGGCCACTACACAGAACAGCGCTGTCTGCTCCTTTCTCGTGTATCAGCTGATGGGTCAGGGTGTTTGATCTGAAACTTTGATGACCCAGCCTTAGGATAGGCTATTAATCTTTTCAGTCTAGCAAACCCCTTTTACTTATATTTGTTAATATATGGTTGTTAATTCCCCCCTTACCCCTGATCTTTGCAGATCTCCAATGGATTCAGGTTTCAGATGCTAAGGAGGCATGCAGAATTCTTGCTCTGGGAAAAAAGTTCCAAAGTATTGCATTCACCAAGTTAAATAGTTCCTCAAGTAGAAGGTAAGCAAAACTCAAGCCAAGGAGGAAAATGCTAAATACGTTTCTACATTTCTACTTCAGTAGTTGTGAAGGTCTGTTAAATGTCAGGCTTACAAGCGTGTAAGAATATCCATGGAGGCATTTGGACTTTAAAATGATATGCTAAATGGACACGAGTTCTTTACAAGGAATAGATTTTAAGTTTAAAGATGCCTTTTTGTGCTGGAATTTTTCAAATTGTTAATTTCTTAAAGTGATCCTGTCATTAAAAAGCTTTTTTTTTTTTTTCTCCCTAACACGTAGGAATAGCCTCAAGAAAGGCTATTCTTCTCCTATCTTTAGATGTCTTCTCCACGCTGCTGTTCGGTTGAAATCCCGTTTTTCTTTAGTATGCAAATGAGTTATCTCACAGCACTGGGGGCGTCCCTGATGCTGCGAGAGAACTCTCCAGCGCAGCCTTCATTTTCTTCAGGATTGGGCTCTTCACGCGTCGTCTTCCGGCGCTGGGGGTCAAACTTCTAGGTCTCGGGCAGAGCTGACTGTGCATGCCCTCGGCCAAAAGAAAATGGCCACTTACACAGTGAGTAAGTGGCCATTTTCTTGTGGCCTGTGGGCATGCGCAGTCTGCTCTGCCCGAGGCCTAGAAATTTGACCCCCCCCCCAGTGCTGGAAGAAAACACCTGAAGAGCCCGTTCCTGAAGAAAATTACTTTTTAATGATAGGATCCCTTTTACCACTTGTTACGCTGTGCCATACTATTAAGCTAAACACCGCAATAGAAACGTTACCTGCTATATAGTTACCAGGTTCCGGCTGTATTATACAGCTTCTGACACCCCGGCACTATTTGTCGGACAGAAGTCAGCTTCTGGATGATTAACCCAATAGATGCTGTGATTAATAGTCTAAGTGGTTAGAAAGGATGTCGCCCCCTAAGGCCACCCTACAACAAGATTATAGGGTTCTGAAAGGTTGCCATCGCAACTAGAAATAGGAAGTAAGGAGTAATGCAGTATATTTTACAGGAGAGTGGGAAAAGCACTAAAGTGTTCAGGGCGGGCAGGTCACACATGTTGTATAGTATCAGAGTTAAGATAGGAAGGAAAGGACATGACAATGTAAATGTATAGAGAAGGGAGCACACCCATGGTGGTCTATGCTGGGGTAAGGGACAGGGATATCTCAAACTGTACAGTAAAGAATCCATATGGGGGACTGGAGGAATCACATGATTAGCTTATAGAAAGACTATTGAAGGCAGGTCATGTTCTGTGCGGAGAGCACAAGGACCCCATTATAGTCTATGGGGTCCGTGTGCTTTCACTGTACACCACTTGCCAATGCGTTTGGTATTCCATTTGGAATACCTTAACTTAATGGTCCCTTCAGTGTGGATAAGTAATACTGGAAACAAAGTTTTCTACACGGGCTGGTTATAGAAACAAATATTAAAAAAGTAACCTAATGTTTCTCATTTCATGATTTTCAATCTATCTTGTTCCCCACAGTCACACTATATTTACTGTTCGCCTCCTAAAAATTGAAGATGCAGATGTTCCTCGTGTTGTGAAAGTCAGCGAGTAAGTAAAGGAATCCTCTCCGAACTTGTCTGCTAATCTGTTTTTAATTTTTCCTGGTTTCTTCCATATGGGCTTTATTATGCTCTCTTGTGGTCACTTACCCTCATGTGTACTTTCCCAATTGGAAGGTATAAGTATAAGCTGGTATACTTTTACATGGTTTTATTTACCCAGTTAACCCATTTAAGTATTATCATAAAGTCTATTGAGTTGTGCAAACAATTTGGCTTAAACCAAGGGGTATGAATTATTTAGGATTCCCTAAAGTTGTAGGTTGTCTTGATAAGTCTATGCAGGTTTGTTGTCATTGCCTGTTGTATCACTCTTAATAAACAACACACGTAATAAATAAAATGATCATTTATTTTTATTTTATTAATGCTATCCATGTGAATTTTTCTTAAAGGGGTTTTCCAGGCAAAGAAATCTTTGTGCTATTGGTGGGTTAATAAGAGTACCCAAGTACCTTTTAGCAGTGTTTTGAGTGAGTTCTGGGATTCTCTGTGATTTCCTGGCATCCTCAGCATTTGTTTACCTGGTGTAGCTTCCTGCTGTCTTGGCCTACAACTACCATGATGCATTGCATGAGCTCACTCCCTTTGCCTCTTGTCTTGCTCCCTCCCCCTCTTGTCACACTTTAGTAGTTAGTTAGTAATTAGTAGTGTCCATTTCTAGCCTCCATTACAAAATGTTAACGGGCACTAATAGATCCGTTAAAAATCCCATTGATTTCAATAGGATTTGAACTCTTGTCCATAACGTCTGTTTTCACCAAATCCATCCAAGTCAGTTATTTTAGTGGATATAACACAGGGTTCAGGACTTTTGTGTCCATTCAAAATAACAGAAAAAAATGGACACAGTTTGTGTCTGTTATGTTTGGAGTCTGTATTTTATATTTTATTTTTTGTGAGCGCCCCCTAAGCTAATCATCGTACAGTCAATGATATTATGTAAAAATTTGGAAAGATGGGCAAGACATTAGTCTAATTTTCTGATAAAAATGATGCTTTTGCTGACAGATTGACGCTGTGTGACTTGGCCGGCTCTGAAAGATGCACAAAAACTCAGAATGAAGGCGAAAGGCTGAAAGAAAGCGGGAACATAAATACATCGCTACTGATCCTTGGCAAATGCATCAATGCACTGAAGAACAGTCAGCAGTCCAAGTAGGTTTATATCCCTCGCTGTGGCTTTTTATCCATTTTCTGTCTGATGACACTATACAGTATAAATGTGCTATGGCAATCTTGTTGATGTAGATTTTTATTTTGTAATTGTTTTTCATTGTGCATTGAATTGAGGTATGCTTTATAGGTGTGCTGTGCATGCCCCAGGAGCGGCTGGAGAAGGCTGATAACTCATCTGAAGATTATATATTTCAGCATCTGCCATATTAAGGCACTGAGGTCACCAGGTTTTGGTCCCTAAAATTGAGCAGCATAGGGACATGAAGCTTGGGAAGCTTTTGGGAAGAAAACCTTGTTGAACTGTCCTTGGGTTTTATTATTTGGGGCTGAGTCTGTCTTTTGTTGTTGACGAGATAGTGGCTCCATTGACCCATTGACCTGGTTCTCATGGGCATCCATTCTAGTGATCAGAGCCACAAATGACTAATCCTTATATAACTAGATTGGGGAAGGTAGCTCCGTAGCAGCAATGGTGTGTTGACCCAACCAGTCAGAGACAGGAACACGATGTCTGGTTCAAACAGGTTTATTTGGATAAACTACAAAAAATAAACATTCACGTCAGGCACAGAATAAGCAAAATGAAATACAGCCATAACTTCAGGCAAAATGTCAAGCCTGCTTGTCCGAGCACTAACTAAACAGTAAAATCTTACTATACGTGTGGCTTACTACCAACCACACAAACAAAACAAAGTAGCACGGTACCGTCTCACAGTGTCAGGATAGACCCAGACACTTCTCGCTTTCGGGATCTGCTCTGAAGTGCAGACTCTGCAATTTTTTATGAGCCCAGAGTGCACACATACTGCAAAAAGCAGATCCTGCTACTAACCATCTCCTATCTGTAGTATAGGCTCAGTATAGCTTGCCTTAAGTGGCTGCCAACCTGCATGTCCAGGTAAGGAGGTTGCCTGTGGATGTGCCATAATGTTTAACGTGGGTATTGACCTCTATGCAACATACTGTGCAGTGAAGAAGTGGGTTTTTGGTTTTTTTACACCATTTTTATTTGGATACCCTTTGTGGTATTCTTAAAATGTAATATTTTCTTAATTTTTTTTTTTTTTTTTGCTCCAGGTTGCAGCAGCATGTGCCATTTCGAGAAAGCAAGCTCACCCACTATCTGCAGAGCTTCTTCACAGGCAAGGGGAAAGTGTGCATGATCGTAAACATTAGTCAGGTTGCCTCTGCTTATGATGAGACCGTCAATGTGCTCAAATTCTCAGCTGTAGCCCAAAAGGTATGTCAAGCGGTTGTTCAGAAACTTCCGTATGTATGTATTTATTTATGTATTTATTTTTGCAGTATGCATTTCTACTGAGTGTATGGAGTTCTATGGAGTTCTATGTCTTTGGATACCTTCATAAGCAAACTTTGGGACTATTCACATGTTGCAGATTAAATTTGCTGCAATTGTCACAAATCTGGGGTAAACCTATTGATTGATTCCTTACTTTCTGAATATTTTTTATTTATTTTTTTTAGGTTCTAATAGTGGATTCTTCCAAGTCTGAGGACAGTCTGTCACTTGGTCAAAGAAAGAGTGCCAGGGAAGTGTCGTTCATAATAAACAATGCTGACAACAAGAGGTGGCTATCACGTAAACGTGCCACCGTACAGTGGGAATCCCGCTTGGATGATGTTGTAGAAGATGGAGGAGATGAGGACTATGATGAAGATTGTGATGATGAAGATCCTCTTGACTGCACCAATCTTGACGATCAAGAAGAAGAGGAGGAGGAGGAAGTAGAGGTAGATGAAGATGAGATTGTCATTAAGAAAGAGGCTTATGAGGTAGGTCACTATCATTTATGGGCTCCAGTTATTTTTCGATGTCAACTTGGGCCTAAATTTTATGCCGTTACATCTAGAAACTGCTGGAACTTGTGGAAGACTTGAAAACCAAGTTGGTTAATGAGAAAAAAGATAAACTACTTATGGAGCTGAAAATCCGAGAAGAGGTAGCGAAAGAATTCACTGAACACTTCATGCAACGTGAGCATGACTTCAGGTAAGCGCTTTTTGGATCTCTTAATACTATATTCTTGTGCCACATGTAAAAACTGATAGAGCGTTCTGTTTTGTCCCAAATTAAAGTAAATGGAGATATTAATATTGTTGGCTTGCCAATATTAACCCCTTCCCGACATCCGCCGTAATAATACAGCGCTGCCGGGAAAGACTCCTCGCAAACCACCATAGTACTACGGCGGCTGCGTGGTGCACATACAGAACCTGTGTGCGCACCATGCCCTGCGAGTGTCAGCCGTATGTTACCAATGTTATGAATAATCCTTATGAAAAAAATGCATTAGGGGCTGGAAAAGCCCCTTTAAGGCTAAAGCCCCACGTTGCGGAAACACTGCGTTTTTTTATTGTTGCGGTTTTTTGAGCCACGGCCAGGTGTGGATTGAGCAGAAGATAGAAGTATAAGAACTTCGTCTATATTTCCCAATCCTTTTGCAGCCATTCTTGGCTTTGGCTTTAAAAAAACGCAACAAAATCTGCAACAAAAAAAGCTGCGTTTCTGCGACGTGGGGCCTCAGCCTTAAACTTCCCTTTTGCCAAGACCTTTTGTTTGTGCTTGATGTCAACTGAATAGCGACACTTGCAGATAATATATAAAAGTCTCCATTACTTGGGCACAACACCATATATAATAACTATTAGCTACAAATCCTTCCAGTATTATCGTCAGTACTATATCCATATCTGCCTACCCAGAATTCATTGTACCTGGATTGTAAGTACAGAATCGCGCGGCTAATTTATACTTCAAAACAGCTGAATTTCAAGCCTCTAATATATATACACTCACCGGCCACTTTATTAGGTACCCCATGCTAGTAACGGGTTGGACCCCCTTTTGCCTTCAGAACTGCCTCAATTCTTCGTGGCATAGATTCAACAAGGTGCTGGAAGCATTCCAGAGATTTTGGTCCATATTGACATGATGGCATCACAAAGTTGCCGCAGATTTGTCGGCTGCACATCCATGATGCGAATCTCCCGTTCCACCACATCCCAAAGATGCTCTATTGGATTGAGATCTGGTGACTGTGGAGGCCATTGGAGTACAGTGAACTCATTGTCATGTTCAAGAAACCAGTCTGAGATGATTCCAGCTTTATGACATGGCGCATTATCCTGCTGAAAGTAGCCATCAGATGTTGGGTACATTGTGGTCATAAAGGGATGGACATAGTCAGCAACAATACTCAGGTAGGCTTTGGCGTTGCAACGATGCTCAATTGGTACCAAGGGGCCCAAAGAGTGCCAAGAAAATATTCCCCACACCATGACACCACCACCACCAGCCTGAACCGTTGATACAAGGCAGGATGGATCCATGCTTTCATGTTGTTGACGCCAAATTCTGACCCTACCATCCGAATGTCGCAGCAGAAATCGAGACTCATCAGACCAGGCAACGTTTTTCCAATCTTCAATTGTCCAATTTCGATGAGCTTGTGCAAATTGTAGCCTCAGTTTCCTGTTCTTAGCTGAAAGGAGTGGCACCCGGTGTGGTCTTCTGCTGCTGTAGCCCATCTGCCTCAAAGTTCGACGTACTGTGCGGCGTTCAGAGATGCTCTTCTGGCTACCTTGGTTGTAAGGGGTGGCTATTTGAGTCACTGTTGCCTTTCTATCAGCTCGAACCAGTCTGGCCATTCTCCTCTGACCTCTGGCATCAACAACGCATTTCCGCCCACAGAACTGCCGCTCACTGGATGTTTTTTCTTTTTCGGACCATTCTCTGTAAACCCTAGAGATGGTTGTGCGTGAAAATCCCAGTAGATCAGCAGTTTCTGAAATACTCAGACCAGCCCTTCTGGCACCAACAACCATGCCACGTTCAAAGGCACTCAAATCACCTTTCTTCCCCATACTGATGCTCGGTTTGAACTGCAGGAGATTGTCTTGACCATGTCTACATGCCTAAATGCACTGAGTTGCCGCCATGTGATTGGCTGATTAGAAATTAAGTGTTAACGAGCAGTTGGACAGGTGTACCTAATAAAGTGGCCGGTGAGTGTATGTAAATGTATGTACATACAATACGAGTCGATGGCCAATGCATGCTATATATGTCTGTACAGTGGCAGACGCTGCATAGAAATACACTGAACAAATATCTTAAGTGTTTGAGGTCCTAATCACTGTTTTAACCATTTGTTTTAGTGAACGTTTGCAAAAAGAAAAAGAGCTGTTAGAAGAACGGTGTGATGAAAGAATGGAAATCTTTCAGGATTTAGTAAGAAAATGTTCTAATGAAGAGGAAGATATTGAAGAGGAAGGTCCCAAAGAACAACGCAGCGACACTGAACCTGCTGTACAGGTGTGCACACTTTGTACTTGGTGGCTTTTCTTATGTAAAGTGTAATGGTTCTTTGACCTTTTTACCCTGTAAATGTAGACATAGGAGAAGTGGTCAAACACTCTGGTGGATCTATAAGGGTGCATTCACACTGAGTAAACGCTAGCTTATTCTGAACGTAAAACACGTTCAGAATAAGCGGCGTCTAAAGCAGCTCCATTCATTTCTATGGGAGCGGGGATACGAGCGCTCCCCATAGAAATGAATGGGCTGCTTCTTTCACTCCGTGCAGTCCCATTGAAGTGAATGGGGAGTGCCGGCGTGTACGCTCCGGCATGAGCAGAGCTTGCCGTATACGCCGGCACTCCCCATTCACTTCAATGGGACTGCACGGAGTGAAAGAAGCAGCCCATTAATTTCTATGGGGAGCGCTCGTATCCCCACTCCCATAGAAATGAATGGAGCTGCTTTAGACGCCGCTTATTCTGAACGTGTTTTACGTTCAGAATAAGCTAGCGTTTACTCAGTGTGAATTCACCCTAACAGTGGTTCTTAACCTTGTTTGAGGTACCAAACCCACCTGTTTCATCTGCACATTCACCAAACCCTTCTTTAGTGATAAATCAAATATGATTTATTTCCAAATTCAAGACATAGGTATATGGTTTTTTATTGGTACACAAAATGAACCGTGCATATGGCCTAGGGTTCTGTCGAAGCTCCTATTCTCTTAAAGGGGGTTGTCCAGGGACTGTTAAATTTCTTACCTGTCACGGGTTACTGCAGCCGATGTACCGAGGGTTTCGACCACATCACATCCATGCACCCCATTGGCTGCAATAACCAGGAACTGGTAAGTAAATTTAACAGTCCCTGGATGACCCCTTTAAGTTGAAGCGTTAGAGATAAGAGAAGAGTGCTGTACGTCAGTCATCATTCACAACTGGTGGAAAACACTCTTCCTTAGGATTGGGGAAGGGGGTGGGGTGTCTCAGCAGCCTCCCTACCCTTCTAAAGAAAAATTAAATAAGAAAAATCAGCAATGTATCTGCTTTTGTGGCATAACCCCTTTAATGCATAGGAGACGTTCTTATAAGCATTTGTAACACAATTTATTAGAAGATATTGTCTACTTGATCTCCCAAGCTAGCTATTTAGTAAGCGTGCGAGGGAGACAGGAGAGATGGGCTGCCGTTATTAGTGTGGCCATCAGGAAGACGGGAAGAAACCTTTATTTTCTAGTAAAGTAGTGTGTCCTATATAATTATACACATATATGTCGTCAGCCTTCATGTAAGAGTCCAGCATGGACAGTATACAGTTAAGTTTCTCCTTTTTGAATGTTAATTTAGATCATTGCACATACATACATACATACACAAAGATGCACACACACACACACACACGTACGTACGTACGTACGTACGTACATACATACATACATATACACACACACTGGGATTATCTACAACTTTCTAATTCTTCTGCTGGATACCTGCAGCGAGATATGTATAGTGCAAGGGAACACAACATTGCAGAGTCTGTCTTTGGATTTATGAGGTGCTGTCCTGTTTTAATCTTCATCTTGAGACATGTTATTAAATATAGCTATGGGAGATGAACATTGCTTTCCCCTTACCAGGTAAATGAGCTCAACGTACCTCTTCAAGGACTCTTCTCTTCTATGCAGAGCGACCTTGCAGTGATCAAAAAGCAGGCGGTGGAGGCCCATCATCATATTGCAGCCATCCATGATGATCCAGAAGAAATGGCTGCCTTACAACAAAGACTAAAACAAGTTACCAGTGATCTTTCTGAAAGTCAAGAGGAGCTAAAAAGGAAATCTGCCGGTAAGTCGTTGGTTATATATTACATGTTGAAAACTTGTATTATACTGTATTTGACCACGTCTGTCTGTGAGTGGGGATATACAGTATATCCATTATGATATTGAAGTCTGCCTGTCTTGGGGTACTTGCAGTTTGTTGTAAATGGTAAGAGACAAGTTTGGGCTTACGTGGAGTAGGGGAGTAAGCCATAGAAGCTGGTGCAGCTTATGTGTCGTGGTTACATAGCAGCAGTCACGAGACTTATCATGTCCAAAGTAGAATATGCTTCAATTTCTGGCACGCCGGTTGAAGTGAATGGGGCGGGAGACACGTTCTCTGCCCTCTACATTCACCCCTGTTCTTAGTTAGGTGATCGGACTCCCACAATAAGCCCCTATGCTATAAGACTGTATAGTCCGTGCTCAAGCTATGCCAATGACTGAACACTTACACCATGAAATAAATGACTATTTGTGTTTTTCATAAATACATCTATTTCTGCAGATCTCGAGAGTAAGATTAACCAGCTTGCAGAGACTGATAAGGTAAGACCTGTCCGATAAACATCTCCAAGTGCAGATCTGTATCTTCTACAGGTGTATTAATTCATGTTAATGTCTCTTACTTTCTTTCCTTTTAAGACACTATTGGCACTGAAACAACAAAATGATCAACTTCTGGACATGATTCAGCAGAAGGACAGGGGAATAGAGAAACTTAAAGACCTTGTATCTCACTGGGAGGCAAAATGTGAAGATTATGTGAGTAAGCCTCAGCAGCATTAGATTTCATAGAAAGAAGAGGGAAACGCAGGAATACTGGTTATAGACAGGGGTGCCGTTACATATCTGCGCTTTTCCTCATGTCATCTCTTTATTTTCATTTACTTTTTCAACCACATATTTTTTGCACATTTGATCAGTGTGAGACATTTTCATTGTTATGGGGGAGGAAGCATGCTTGTCAACAGGAGTGTAAATCTGCTGTGTAATAACACTCTTATACTTCTATAGGGGGCTTATGGAATGGTGTAACCTAAGGCTAGGATATCAGTATGCGATTGGTGGAGGGGGGGGGGGGGTCATACAATTGCCACCCACCCTCCCATCATCTGTCTGTGTGGTCTGTGGCGCTTTACAGAGCGCTGGAACCTCTTCATACAGCTGATTGGGATGGACCCTGATTTCTCACCCTCATTGATGTGATGCTAATGGGCGGTCATTAAGACAGGCTACTCTGTATTAGAATGATAGGCCATTAGTATCCTGATCCTGGAAACCCAAACAAATCTACACTCTAAGGATACGTTTTAGGTTTTTTATGTTTTCCTCTGGAGTGTAATGTATGTGCTGTACATACTTTTATGTAAAACGGATCGCTGCATTACTTAATCACCACATTCTGTGTCTTCTGTTACTTCACATTCTTTTGTGTTATGACTGTCCGAGTCACGCTGTTTCTCCTGTGGGGGTCAGAAGTCACTTGTTCAAGTGTATGAGAGCTATAATGTACGATTTCCATTCATAGAGTCCGCTTGGGGACCCTCCGAATGGAAATCTAATCCGCTTAAAAAAACAGTAACCTTAGGAATCCCGCGGACCCCATAGACTATAATGGGGTCCATGTGGTTTCCACTCTTTCTGCACAAAAAAAAAAAGGATATTGTCACTCCATAGGGAGAGACCACCATATAGGTGTGTGGAGTCTTATTAAGCCATGAGCGCTCCACTGCAAAGGAACAAGTATGCACACCAATAGAGGGCGCTGACTGAGAATGTGCAAGTCTGTCTTCCATGATGTAATTAGGAAAACAGAGTCTCAGTCAAGCAAGCCTATAGAGGGCGCTCCCTCTGCCAGATCTCACCTCTGCCAGATCAGTCCTCTCTACGCCAAGCTGATGAGATGCAAATACATCAAAACGGCTGTCCTTGGCATGATGTTAAAGGGAGCGCCCTCTATAGGCTTGCTTGACTGAGACTCTGTCTTCCTAATTACCGTATTTTTCGGACTATAAGACGCACTGGACTATAAGAGGTTTTAGAGGAGGAAAATAGGGAAAAAAAATTTTGAAGCAAAAAATGGTAAAATATTTAATATATGGGAGTTGTAGTTTTGCAACAGCTGCAAGGCCACATTGACAGGTGACCCTGCAGCTGTACGGGGACGCATAGAGTGTTTTTTTTTTTTTTTTGCGGGGCCAGAAGTACTTTTTAGTTTACCATTTTGGGGAATATCTATTGCTTAGATCACCTTGTATTGAAAAAAAAAACCCGGTGGTTTATGATATATATATATATATATATATATATATATATATATATATATATATATATATAATATTTTATTTTTTCTAGGGACAGGAGGTGATTTAGAACTTTTATTTATATTTTTATAGCTTTTTTTTTTTTTTTTTTACTATTTTATTCCCCCCCGGGGGCTTGAACCTGCGGTCACTTGATTGCAAGTCCCATAGACGGCAATACAACTGTATTGCCGTCTATGGGACATTCTGTCTATTAGTATTACGGCTGGTCATAGAAACCAGCCGCAATACTAATACAGCAGTGACAGGCCTGGGAGCCTCATTAGGCTCCCGGCTGTCACCCGAACAGGTCGGCTCCTGCGATATCGCCGCGCAGGAGCCGGCCTGCAACTTCACAGGTACGGGGCCGGTGGGGACCGGCCCCGGGGGAGAAGGGGCCACCGATACTGACCCGGCATCCGCTGTACTAGAGAGGCGGATGCCGGGGAGGGATAGACGCTGGCACAGGTGCCGGGCCTGAGACATCGCTGCGCTCCACTGTCCTGCATGAAGCCAGCGGCAGGGGGGGACGGAGGAGCGGAATAGCATCACTCCTCCCGCTGCTGGCTTCATGCAGGGCAGAGGAGCGCAGCGATGTCTCAGGCCCCGGCACCTGCATCTATCCCTTGCCGGCATCCGTCTCTCTAGTACAGCGGATGCCAGGCGCCACATTCGGACTATAAGACGCACCCTTCTTTTCCCCCCAAATTTTGGGGGAAAAAAGTGCGTCTTATAGTCCGAATAATACGGTACATCATGGAAGACAGACTTGCACATTCTCAGTCAGCGCCCTCTATTGGTGTGCGTAGTTGAGGCACTGGCATCCTAATTACATCATGGAAGTCAGCTTTGCATATTCTTTCCATGCTCAAAAAAATGCAGAGAGAAAATGCAGATGTGAACCGAGCCTAAATCTCTTAGTTTTTGGATAGAGCAAGTGAAAATCAACTTGGGCTCTATTCAGACTACGTTATTCTATGTTCGTTTAGCAGATCTGTTCCGTTAACTGATCCGCTTCTGTCCATATTTTTCAAGAGGCCACAGAAGTATCTTGGATCTGCTAAACAGATACACAAAATGTGACCTGAATGTAGCCATAAAAGGGTTGTCGAAGATGACTGTTCAAAACTTGTATATTGTAAACCCTATCCTCCCTATCTGATCCCTTTATGTTCCCAACATTGCCTCTTTGGTCCTTATTGGTTTCGGGGATGAGATTGCATATACTCCATGTCATGGCTGCAGCTGATTAAACAAAGCCTGGCAGGGAATAAAACTAGTCAGTATTAGAGATGAGCGAGTACTGTTTGGATCAGCCGTTCCGAACAGCACGCTCCATAGAAATGAATGGATGCACCGGGTACTTCCGCTTTGACGGCGGCCGGCCGCTTAACCCCCCCGCGTGCCGGCTATGTCCATTCATTTCTATGCGAGCGTGCTGTTTGGATCAGCTGATCCGAACAGTACTTGCTCATCTCTAGTCAGTCTATGATTTCCAAAGTCACCAGTCTCTGAAGTCCACAGGAGTCGGGTTGTTGCTCAAGGGCACTTGTTCAAGTTTTGGTTTGGTGAACCATAGAGACTGCTGTAACACTTATATTCCTATTCATCTTCTCTTCTGTTCCCAGGAGAAAACTGTAAATGACCTTCGAGAAGAAATGGTTAAAGCCAGCAGTGACGCAAGTCGGAAGCGGCCACCCGATGACCACCACTCCCCCGAGGAGCAGCCTCCATCAAAGAAAGGTATCTGTTCAGATCAACCAAGTGCCAGAAACCCATTTTCTTATGTCTCAATGCAAAGGCAAAATGCTGCAAACCGCAAACTTTATCGCCTGAAAAGAAGAAAGTCTGGGCATTCCAATGACGTAAAGTGGCGATGATGTTAAAGCATTTTATAAATATGCCGGACTTTCCGTTTTGTGTTGTTTTTTGCTTTTGTATGTTTATGTGCAATAAAATGCTTACTTTTTCTACTTTCTGCCGCTGCTTCTAATTTTTCCATTCTCGCATACTAACTGCATGCCCCTTCTATCCTGAAGTACCTCTTTGTCTGCAAAATAGTGGCTAGAAATGTCTGCTCAACATCATAGTATATTAGATTAAATGGGAATTCTGGGATATACCATCAATAGTAGATCGATGGGGGTCTGACTCCCAGCACCACACAATCAGCTGATTTAAAGGGCCATTGCATTTGGTTCACTTTAACGGATAGGGTCAGATCTTCTAACTTGTCTGTTTTAGTACATACTTTTACTCTTCATGAACTAACAGTTCTGGAGCATTTTTGCTTAACTGTGCTGTTCTTATCTTATGCATCCTAGACACGTATTAATAACACAATATTGTAGTTACACACCAATACGTGCTGATAGTGTCAGACTGTAGGAAGAAACCCCTTTGGCTAGAGAAATTTTAACAGCCAGTTGTCGCTTCAATACGTTTTTAGGGGAATAACAGGAACGACACAACACTAGTTGACTAAAACAAACATGTCGCTACGGCCGGTTCTTTATCATTTTAAGGAATAGTCTTCATATGTTCTGTTTCAAATATTAGACATATTCAAGATCAATTGTAAAAGGGACCCTCATGTATTTGGTTTTTGGTTTACTTAGGCTAACTTGCTTGGTAGGTTTGTGGCATGGAGATTCATTTGTTTGAGCCCCTGGCAAAAATTATGGAATCACCAGTCACTGAGGATGTTCCTTGAGTTGTTTAATTTTGTAGAAAAAAAAACAGATCACAGCCATGGAAAAAAAAACTAAAGGCATTTCATATGACAACGTTCTAGCTTTAAGAAACACTAAAAGAAATCAAGAAAAATAATTGTAGCAGCCAGTAACAGTTAGATTTTTACGACAAGCACAGGGAATAAATTATGGAATCTCTCAATGCTGAGGAAAAAAATTATGGAATCATAAAAAAACAAACAAAATAACACTCCAACACATCACTAGTACTTTGTTGCACCACCTCTGGCTTTTATAACTGCTTGCAGTCTCTGAGGCATTGACTTCATGAGTGATAAACAGTATCTTCATCAATCTGGCTCCAGTCTTCTCTCATTGCTGTTGCCAGATCAGCTTTGCAGGTTGGAGCCTTGTCATGGACCATTTTCTTTAACTTCGACCACAGATTTTAAATTGGATTGAGAAACGGACTGTTTGCAGGCCATGACACTCACCTTATGTGTCTTTCTTCAAGGAATGTTTTCACAGTTTTTGCTCTATGGCAAGATGCATTATCATTTTGGAAAATGATTTAGTCATCCCCAAACATCCTTTCGATAGATAGAATAAGAAAACTGTCCAAAATTTCAATGTAAACCTGTGCATTTATTGAAGATTTAATGACAGCCATCTCCCCAGGGCCTTTACCTGACATGTAGCCCCATATCATCAATGACTGTGGAAATTTACATGTTTTCTTTAAACAGTCGTCTGCATAAATCTCATTGTAAGGGCACCAAACAAAATTTCTAGCATAATCACCTTGCCCAATGCAGATTCGAGATTCATCACTAAATATTAGAGATGAGCGAACACTGTTCGGATCAGCCAATCCGAACAGCACACTCCCATAGAAATGAATGGAAGCACCTGTGACGCCCGCCGGCAAAGTCAGCGTCATAGGTGCTTCCATTCATTTCTATGGGAGTGTGCTGTTCGGATCGGCTGATCCGAACAGTGTTCGCTCATCTCTACTGAATATGACATTCAACCACAGTCCACGATTGCCTTTCCTTAGCCCATTGTAACCTTGTTTTTTTTTTCTGTTTAGGTGTTAGTGATGGCTTTCTTTTAGCTTTTCTGTATGTAAATCCCATCTTTGAAGAGTCCTGTTTATCACTCATGAAGTCTATGCTTCAGAGACTGCAAGCATTTATAAAAGCCAGAGGTGGTGCAACAAAGTCCTAGTGATGTGTTGGAGTGTTATTTTGTTTGTTTTAATGATTCTATAATTTTTTCCTCAGAACTGAGTGATTCTATAATTTATTCCCTGTGCTTGTTGTAAAAATCTAACTGTTACTGGCTACCACAATTATTTTTCTTGATTTCTTTTAGTGTTTCTTAAAGCCAGAAAGTTGTCATAGGAAATGCCTTTAGTTTTTTTCCATGTCGGTGATCTGCTTTTTTTTTCTACAAAATTAAACAACTCAAGGAACGTCCTCAGGGACTGGTGATTCCATATTTTTTTTTGCCAGGGATCGTACAAGGAGCTTCAGTGGGGTTCCCTGCCCTTAGTCCATAGGGTAGGTCATCAATATCTGATCTGTGCAGGTCCCCGTCCACGCATGCCATAAGCTACAGCAGTAGATGGAGGGTGTAAGAAGTCTGCTCCTATTACTTATATACGAGCAGAGGCAATTATTGTTCTAGCCAGCTGTTGCAGCTTCCGTCTCTTGGATTCTGCAAGAATAGCTGATCTGCGTGTGGTCTGGGAGTTGGACACTTGCTTTAACACCCAGAAGCATGAAACATGCCCTTGTAAAGTGTGCATAATATTTGCATATATTAATAAGAGAGAAAAATAGTGTGTGCATTCATCTCACCTTTGAGGTGCAAAATGTCCATACCCTGGTCAAGACTCTAAAGATATCGAAAACAAATCCTGTTATTCCCCCTGGGCACACTGTACTATTTCTGGCCATTATATGACTTCTGTCTATAGTTTGCATTTCTCTTTGAGCTGGTGAGTGGAGACTAGCTGCCAATATACAGCACACCATGAGTACCGGAGGAGTCTGCTCCATAGCTCGCAGAAACCATGCAAGATACAAGTACTGATGTGAATGAAGTCATTTTAGTTGATTCTACAGCATCATTCCAATCCTGTATTTTCACTTCTGGTTCATCTTATTCCCCTTTCCCCATCATCTTCATTGTCTTCTATAAGTAACCTGCAGTAAGTAGACAGACAGCAGAATTTTAAGAGTGAAAGTCAGTTTAACAGAAGAGATCAAGGAGGCGTGTTAATATTATATCGAACTCTGAGACTCTGCGACAATTTAGAAAAACCAGTCTTTAAACCAGGCCAAGCACAGGGAGCTGAGTCGGCTATTTAGTATCTCTCCGCTCGGCTTGAATGAAAAGTCTCTCCGTTTGCACATCAATTACGGTTATTCATTTTAATTGGTTACACTTTACTTTTGCTAAAAATGGATTTCCTTGTGTTCCTCCTGTTTGGTTGAGGTAAGGTTAATTGGAAAGGCATATGTTAATTGGTCCTGTAAAAGCAACTCTAAAGTATTTCTTAAACGCTTCCTTTCTCCATTTCTCTGTAGAGTCTCACTCCTTAGCCATTTAAGGGGCTGTTTTTTCAAAAATACATTTACATCATTTTGCATCATTTGTTCTCTTTTGATCTCAAAATAGTTGATGGCTTTTGTAGCATCTTCATAAAAAGGCAATTTCCATTTATGAATCCTTTTATGAAGTGTTCAGGATTCTAAAAATACGTCTAGGTACATAAATAATGCAAATAAATGCAAGTAAGGATTGTGACTATCAGCAGCTGCCAGGACTTATAATTTAAAGGGATTCTACCACTAAAACGCAGTTTTGTGTGCTTTAGACGCCAGAATAGCCTTTAGAAAGGCTATTCGTCTCTTACCTTTAGACGTAGTCTCCACCGTGCCGTTCCTTAGAAATACCGTTTTTTACCGGTATGCTAATGAGTTCTCCGCAGCAATGAGGGCGGGCCCTAGCGCTCAAACAGCAATGGGGGTGTCCCCACTGCTGCCCGAGAACCCGCTCCAGCGACGCCTTCTTCTTCAGCTGCATCCTCCCCTTCTATGTCGTCTTCCTTCTTCGTCAGCTCTGATGCCTTCGCGGTCTTGTCTTGTGGCCTTGAAAATATGGCCGCCGTCGGCTCTACCAGTGTCTCGCTGGCAGAGCCGACTGCGCAGGCGTCAGAGCTGACGAAGAAGGAAGACGACAAAGACCACCTTTTGGGTTTGCATCACATAAGGGACAACTAGCCGCTGGTATCTGTAAGCAGCCTCTCTGTGGGGTGTTTTGGATGTGGTTTTTTTTTTTTTTTTTTTTTGCATGGACCCAAAGTCGGACATGCAAGACTTTGTGTCTGTGCAAAAAAATAAATGGCTTCACTGTGGAGAGGCTGCATATGGACACCGATGGTTTGCTTTAAAATCCCATTCAAATGAATAGATTTTTAAACAAACTGCCGGGAAGCAATCTCCTCTGCAGTTTTTTCTGGGAATGAGTACAAAACCCAAAGGGTGGACAGGGGCGCAGGTTTGAACACCCGCTAAGCTGAAATCTCATCTGGCCCTATGCCGGTGTTTTAGAGCAGTGTAGAGCGTAGCAGTTTCGACTAACAGAACCGCCCTCGCTGATTGATCCAGATTGATAATTTACATATTGTGAAATAAATGAATTTTTTCCACAGAGGAGGCACATATACATGGGGACAAAGGTGTTCATTCAGGTGAACCTGACAGACCCCCTTTAAATCATTATTCCCTTCTCTGTCACTCACGGCGGAGAGGGGAACATGGGGCCCAGTCCAGACCATTACTGGGGTGGAGTAGTATCTGCTGTCACCAAACGATTATCGTGAGTAGATGTATATCAGGATGTATATCAGGAGGTGACTCAAATGGATTACATCAATACAGAAATATATCTAGTTCTGGTTAACTGGGATTTAGAGGCTTAGAACAGATTTGGGTCCCATACGCTCCCATCATGTCCTCACGCTGCTGGAGCTTACAGCCCTAAACCTTGTAATCTGAGTCATGGTTCTCCCTTTAAGGAGATCTCAAATGTATCCGAAACCTTTGTGGTCACAAACTGAAGAAGCAATGCAGAGAGAATCCTTTCCTTATCCAAATGTATTGGGGCAGCGCCTGACTTGCCAGATTTACAGACAGCTCTCATCTAGCACTGCAGCACAACGTCACTGTCTCTTGGCAAATCTCCCAAATTAGGCGCTTTCCCTGATACCTTTGCTGGCAGGTTTGTATATCTGTCAAAAGTTATTTATCTATGCATTTTTTCATCAGATTGTAGCCAAAACGGTGTACTTGTACTCCAATGTAGATTGCAGCACAACACTATTGGTTTGGCAGGCATTTTCTACTTGTCACAAGTTGAATAATTTTTAATATGCGTGTCAAGAGTCTCTGATTCCTCTCCAGCAGCTCCCAGTGCGTGTGCATAACATGGTTGATGCCCACACACATGGTTTGGGTCGGGCACAACAGCTTCAAGAGGTTTTCTAGGTTTAAAGGATTGATCAATAGGAGATATCACTGCTCAAACACATGAAATAAAGTCTCATATAGAAATAAAGTAGCAACTGGAAAACCACAATTCACGGAATATGTAAAAAAAAAAAAAATCCAGCATCCAATATAAAATGTAACTTTTATTTACTCATTTAAAATTCCATAAAAGTTTACATCAACAAGGATCCATGAAGTGAAACTGAAGGTTATAATCATGTAATGTATGACGCTGGGTTCACACCAGGGTCTGGACTCCGTTATCAGGTTTCCGTCTTCTGCATGCAGAAGATGGAAACCTGCCATGCCGAGTCCGACCGTGAGCACCGGTGAGCGTTTTGAGCTCTCCACGGCAAAACCGTTTTCCCAACTCCCTGCTTACCAACTTGCAGGCTGTATGCTATGTTCATTTCCTGGTTTTCTTGGTAAATTGGTGGGCGGGGTTTAACTTGGTTTGCCAGCTCTCTTCATAGCATTATATGTTTGCAGTCAGTAATGAGGGATGGTTGCAAATGAATTAGCACAGTATCACTGGAAGATGCACAATATGAAGCTGATATAGCAGAGCTGGATTTGATAGGCGATGAGAATCCCAAGTTTACATGCTACAGGACCAAGAATCGGCTTGCAATAAGCTCCATTTTAGGTCTGTGTTTACATACAGAGGTAACAGACTCTCTGTCTCAGCT
The DNA here is from genome assembly GCF_031893055.1 of Leptodactylus fuscus. Lineage (NCBI taxonomy): Eukaryota > Metazoa > Chordata > Amphibia > Anura > Leptodactylidae > Leptodactylus > Leptodactylus fuscus. Next base: position 32,888,963 of record NC_134274.1, read on the forward strand.
CTTATCAGCAAAATTCAATTACCAGATTAATAACTGGAACAGCAGGAGATAAACAGCTCAGAAATACAAGCTGCTCCGAGCACTCCGCTCTCCCTCCCTCCTGAGAGTAGTCAGCTACATCACTTGTCCTGAGTGGAGAGATAAGACCATCCCTGGTTATGGAAACACTGTGTAAACAATGAAGTGAATAATCTCAGATAGCAGCCAAACAAAGCAGTTTTGCTGAAGCAATATATTTAGGAAAAGCCTTAAATTCACACAAACTAGCAGTATAGATAGGATCCTTGAGATGGGACAACCCCTTTAATACCAACATTTTGTGTCTAGTATCATTACCTCGTCGCTAGTCCTTAGCTCATATCAATTAGGACAACGACAGTTACCCAGGACAATTGGTCAATTATTCATAAACACGGCTTTGACCTTATCAAAACAACAAAAATCAGCCTATGCGTTTCAGGGTGTCCATTCCAAGCCCCTTACTTATAGCTTGACTTTACCAAAGAAAAAAACACCACTTTAAATAGTAGAAACTGCACCTCTACCCATACCCAAAAGATGCAAATTGGATTTATCTGCTGCGTTACCATCCTGCTATATATATACATAGATATCAGAACAAAATGGAAAGAAACAGGATATGAATTAAATAATCTAGTAAGTACAACCTAAAGTATCAACTATGTAATAGAATAATAAAAGTAACCTGTCATACATAGATGAAAGCCATGATCACTTGTAAGCACTAGCAGCATAATAGACATGACTGCCACTCTGGTCATGTGATTGGTCACGTGACTGCTAGTAAAGGGAGCGGTTCTGATCATAAGATTGGGCAAGTCATCACTGGCGTGAGAAAACAAAAACATGTAAGATTTCAACTTAATTAAAAATTGTAAAAAAAAAAAAACACACACACGCGACATAATACACAAGAATCCAAAATCTGGTCATATGACTGATCACATGATCACTACCAGAGAGAGCGATTCTGGTCATACAATTAATTTAATCACATGATCGCTAGTAAAAAAAAACAAAAAACAACCCATAAAGTCATCAATCACTTGACCAATCATATGATCAGAATCACTCCTCCTTCTAGCAGTCATGTGACCAATCACATGACCATAGTGGCAGTCATGTGTATTATGCCGCTAGTTGTTTGTCTACGCAAACGCCGGCGACATTCCCATAGATATAATGGTAACAGAAAGTCCGTGGAGGAAAACTTTCTTTTCAAAGCGCTGCGGGAAGAGCCGCGATGTTTCCGCCTATGTTTTTCCAGTATCGCTTTAGCGCTGCGTGTCGTCCCATGAGGTCTGCTGTTGTTTTAGGGGCCCCAAACCTAGTGACAGGTTCCATTTAATCTTCTGGCTTTTAAAGTCAGTTGGTGTCATAGAACCTTTATGATTTATCTTATCAATATGCTAGGTCATGCTTGATATACAGTGAAGTCTCCGAAATACGACTTTCTTAGCCAGATCATATTTTCTGGGACAGATTTTGTTTTCGGTTCTAGCCATTATGGTAATTCTCATGCACGTGTTAGGACATATCAATACCGGATTACAAGACTTATTATTGGTCTAATGTAGGCAAGCAGCAGGCCTATTGGTAGATCTGACCATCCCTAAATTCATCATTGATACCTTGGCTGAACAAGGACGCTTCAGTCCCCAGCTTTTAGATAAATACAGCAAACGTAGCCCTCAACCTTGTGTCTATCCCCTCTTTCACTAACTCCTCTATTAAAATTATTCTGTGCTTCTATGTAAATCTGTGAACATTCTCCCATTTTGCCATAACCCAGCAGATTTACAATTTGTATGGAAAAATCTAAAAATCCTTATGTGAAAAACTTCTACTCTGATTCATAAATGGCTGACTGCCTGGGTCAGAAAGTAGCAGTAAAGCTCTTCTAATTCATGAACAAGCTACCGACTCTATTTTCTATAGGACTGAACATACAGCAAACTATTCAATAATGCCAATGATTGTATGATTAGAAATATTTCATTTTGGAATCTGTGACTTTTTCTAACTCTGGCTCCATCCAAAACTATCTCTGACTCCATGACTCCAGTAAAACACTGACTGGTGGTAACTGGTGGAATTGCTATCCTGCCGCGATATACAGAAGCCAGTTAAAAACCTGCAGCACAAAGTGTCTTGCACAGTGGTCAGTTTCTTACTCCGGGTAAAGCCCATGGTAACTAACCGTTTCGGCTGCTTTTTTTTTCTTTTTCAGGTATGTCTGCTGCAAACATCCCAGAGCAGGCCGGACAAGTGTTTCACTTCTCTTTTTGCTCATAGGTAGAGATCTGCACCATTTAAAGAAGACCTTTCACCACCTCCCTAAAATCATTGCATCCTTCAATAGACGCCTCTCCACTTATTCCAGCTATTTTCTCTGGCCCCCAACAGCCTTGTGCAATGATTTATATTGGTTTCAGCACAATGTATGTGCTCTGTTGTCAAATGGGTGGTCCAAAGCTGAAGCAGACAGCCTGGCCTCACCCACTTGACACCAGAGAGCATAACTGTGCTGAAACTGATACCTTGGGACTGATGTGGGCTCAGTCAGTAGTGTAGCACCCATTGAAGGATGCCAAGGATTTGGTGAAGGGTCCTCTTTAAATTGCTTGTGTTCAGTCATAATTTTCCTTTTCTAGAATATGAAAACCCTGGGGGTACAGTTGAAGTTTGACCGGTCTACCCTGTATGTAGTGCTGTCAATCTTATAGTCTCCATTTTGTATGAAAGGCACAAAAATTGATCTCAATTTTGTTATACTTTATTATGATTCTTTAACCAAGCTCAAACTTACGCTTTTTAGGTTTTATTGACCCTAATGACAATCAGATGAAAGGTGATGAAAAGCACAAAGATGTCTGGCAGAGCAGAGATGAAAGCGCCGTACTGCGGGAATTGGAAGATGTTAAAGCAGAAAAGGAGAATTATAAAGTTCAAACAGTGAAACTCGCTCAGTCTGTTGATGAACTGGAAGGAAAGCTCGCTGGATACAAGAAGAAGTTAAATGACTTGGAATCAAAAAATAAAAGCTTGGTCTCCGAGCTGCAAATGCAAAAAGATCTTGGGCTCAGCATGGAAGGAACTATTAATATGTTGAAGAAGGAGGTAGATCAGAACCAATTAAACATTGCCAATAAGGTCGCTCAGATCAAAACTATTCAATGTAAGTTAGATGACTTTGGCAAGGCTGATCGTAGTCAGGACTCGGTCGGGGTGGACTTTTTTAATCTTACAGATATAATGGAAGAATCGTCCAAGGGGAACCGTGGGCAAATTGAAAGTCAAGTGGGAAAAATGGCATCTGGGCGAGAGAGTGCATTTTATAATGCCATAGAAGGTCTCTGGAAAAAATGTCAAGACGTTCTTCGAGAATCCTCTCAAAAGAACAAGCAATTGCTGCAGCTCGAAAAACAACTCGATGACCTGAAACGCGAAATGGCCGTGCTTCAAAATGCAAAAGAGTCCGAGATGTCTTCCCAAAGCTCCATTCTCAAGGAAAAAGATGAACTTATTGTCCAGCTTAAAGAACAACTGTTAGAAACATCCAAGCACTTGGAGAGTCTTAAAAAGCAAGAATTTGACTATAAGAATCAGTTATCATCAAATAGCCAGCGGATAATGGACCTTGGACTCCTCGTGGATTCTTACAAAGAGAAATCTGAAAAGCTTAGCAGTCTGGAAGAAGAGTGCAAAAAAAAATCTGTTGCTATTGAAACATTGGAGAAACGCTTGGCAGAACTCCAGGCAAAACACATGGATTGTGAAAAGAACCAGAAGAAATTAAATGAAGAGAAGAATGAATTGGAACAAAAGATTAGAGGAGTGCAGGAAGAACTTACAGCTGCCGAAACGGCGAAGAGCGCGAGAGAGAAACAAGTCCAAGAGTCAATGGGAGACACTGAAGTGTAAGTGTAACGATGGCGAAACTGTGTCAAGGTTGTCTGAATGTCATCCAAGGTTGAGGAGAGGGATTTAAAGGAACACTAGAAATGAATGATATGGGCAAAATGAAATACAAACCATCACGAAGAAAGATCAGCAGTATTGCAACACTCACGATTTGTCGTTAAAATCTGGTCATTTCGCAGATGGACCAGAAGAAGCAGAAATCCGTTGGCCAGCTTAGATAAGCTTTCTGCACAGTGTAACCGGAAATAAGCCAAGATCATTGATAAAGGACGACTTAACAAATCGTGATTGCCACAATATTGTTGTTCTATCTTCGTGATGGAATCGGTGAAAGGAATCTTATGAGAAACGGGGTGTTCAATAGATGGTTGAAATGTGCCCCACACTTTTCTAAAAATAGAACAATCCAGATTAGTGCCGACTGTTCTCGTAAAAATGAAATACTTCAGCCCTCGCTTGTGTCAACTTGAACTGGTAGGTATTGGAGTGTTCCAATATGGCTGGTCAGTCAGTGCGCTCACTCAGGTTAGGCAATAATAGTCATTGATTCTCAATTCAAGAATTGTGATTGTTTTATTAGGAATAGATGACGCGTTTCGGGGGAAAAGAGCCACACTGGATACTTTACCCCTTCATCAGATCTAAAAGACGTGGAAAAATTGCCATAATGACTATATTCTTGAATTGAGAATCACTGACTATTATTGCCTAACCTGAGTGAGCGTGCTGACTGACCAGCCATATTGGGACACTCCAATACCTACCAGTTTAACTAGTCAACTTGGTGTCGTCATTGGTCAACGCTGCCATCCATACTCAGTATATTCTGGTGCAATTATATGCACCCGTGACACTCGCCTATCTATCAAACGCCAAGCAAGACCTTGGAGAAGCGCGGTCACCCTTGCCTATATTTTATTACTCTGCTTTGTGTCAACTTGAAGGCATTTCTGAACGATTATGATATATATAAATCAGGGAATAAAGGGGTCTGCGCCATCTGATTGAGGGGGGCGGCTTAACCAAGTGGTTGAGCTTTTAAAGGGATCATCTAGGGATTGTTTTTGGGCTTCTTCTGACTCTGGATCACATGGTTGGAACCAGCACCCAAAGCCAATCTGCCTGCTTCCTTCTCACCTGTGCTCTATTGGGCCTGGCGTTACTATTCCAATAATCTGTACTGCCAGTCGCTATAGTACGCAAGAGAGGCAGATCGAGTTCCAATCCTGTGACCTGGGGTCTGAAAAGCTTGGACCCAAATAGAGCCAAGAGGATGAAAGTTTTTAACCTTAAGCCCATAGATAATCCTTTGTATCTACTACACTCAGGACACATGGGCAAGGCTCCTGCTCCAGATTTGTCAGTGAGGATGAGGAGGGACACACGCGGAATATTTCTTAGTTTTGCCTGTAATAAGATAGAAAGTAGGATACAGAGAAAGCAGGATACTTTAAACATTTTTAGTGTTCCTTTAAACCCAAGTCCTCATTTCTTATAAATTAGGCATTGATTTTTTTGTTAGCCAAATGGCGTCCTCTCATTCATAGCATTGTGCTTTTTTAACAGAAGCTAGACTGTGACGGCCATAATAAGAAATACGTTTATGCAACCATGACGGCTTTTCTGCTGATGAAGTGTTCCATGCCACTTTCTATCTAACCTGTGCAGAATGTACTCAGATTTTTTTTTATCCTTTGACTCTTTGTGTTGCGATGTTAAGGTTAAAGAAAGACCTTTTACAAAAAGAGAGCCAGCTGAAAACGGTACAGCTAGACCTTCAGCGAAAAGAAGAAGACTTCATAGAGTTAAAGGAGAAACTGGCCGATGCAAAAAAGCAAATACAACAAGTGGAAAAAGAGGTTGGTGACTCGAGGTTGCGTCATTGCTTACATATAGTTTCAGAAGAGCTTACATTTGTGCAAAGAATTCAAAGTTTTTACAGTTCGGAAATACCTGTCATGTTGTACACAGTCTGATAGGTGGCCATTAGGTTAGCAGATTAGAAGGTTTTTTAGTATTAAAGACACCTATCCCCTATTAAAGGTGTCAGATCGCTAGAGTTTGACTACTGCGACTCCCAGCCATCAGGTGAACGGGGCCACGATTTGTGCTGCATTCACTTTTATGACACTTCTATACAGGATGGTATCTCCATTGATCTAGCACTTATTCCCTATTCTGAGTGTCTCATGTCAAAATAAGTTGGAAGTTTAGATACGCTTTAAAAGTAATTTAACGGGAACTTGTCACCCCCCATGTTTTAAAATAAAACCATAAAAACATATTTGTAAATCATACCTATCGTGCACGGTGGGCGGTCCGCCACAGTCCGACATCATCTCGCCTTCCTCTTGTTTCTTCTTCCAGTGACGCCCTCCTGTCCTCGCTCTTCCCCGCCTTCATCTTCTTTTCTTCCGGAATGAAGAAGTTCGTGAGCATACTGCACATGCGCAGTACGCTCGTGTAGTTCTAAGGGGTACTTAGAACTACAACAACGCGTGCTCAGTAGTGTTCCGGAGGGAGCGATACTGCGCACACGTGGGATTTGAACACAACCTGTTGGGAGAACAGAAGATCAAGGCGGGGAAGACGCAGGATAGGAGGACGTCTCTGGAAGAGGAAACAAGAGGAAGGCATGACAGCAAGATGATGTCGGATCTTGGAGGACTGCCCACCATGCACGATAAGGTATAATTTACAAATATGACTTTATGGTTTTATTTTAAAACGGGACGAGGGTTTAAAATAACATTTGTGGTGCCTGAATAGCCTTTTTAAAGGCTATTCACACATATGTGGGGCTCATACGGCATAATTTTGCTGATAGAGCCCCTTTAAGTGTAGCATGTTTTCTGCTCTTTCTATTCTCTAACCTTTAAATATTAGGTATTACTCTACAACCGTATTCTTGTATTGCCCAAATGCATCTATATATCATAAACTAAGCAGATCTGGAAATTGTATTGATTAAAAATTTCTTGCTAATTCAGCTCAGTCCCAATTCAGATATTTGTGTCTCCATAGTAACATACTACAAACAAACCCTATATAGTTAGATCCTGAAATCACTTTAGACCTTACTCATACATCCATTTTTCACCCATATACTTTGGAAGGGTGAAAAGCGGACAGTACACAGATGAAACAATGTGCTGCCTTGTACGTTCACGGATCCATAGACTATCACTGATGTGATTGGGCCACAACTGGGGCTAAAATAGGACACTTCTTGCATTAAAAATCATTAGTATTGTGTGCTATCCATGGGGAACATGGACATGGCCTAAATTTTTTTATTTTTTTTTTAATATAGGTTGTGAGCCCCATATAGGGATCACAATGTACATTTTTTTTTTTTGTTTCCTATCAGTATGTCTTTGTAGAATGGGAGGAAATCCACGCAAACACGGGGAGAACATACAAACTCTTTGCAGATGTTGTTCCTGGTGAGATTCGAACCCAGGACTCCAGCGCTGCAAGGCTACAGTGCTAACCACTGAGCCACCGTGCTGTCCCATATCCTCAGTCTGAATGAGGCCTTTAACCTATGTCCTAGGGTCAGAGCAGAACATACAAATGTTATCCCCATAATACAGATTGGGATGAAATGTGAATTCTTTGCCACTGTAGCTAAACTTCAGTATTGTGTGGAACATTATCTTTAATCTCAACTAAAACCCTTCACAGATTTCTTCAATGCGTGAAGAGAAGAAGGCGCTAACCAACAAAATCAATGAGTACGAGAAGTCGAAGAAACAAATGTCTTGTGAACTAGAAATGAAACAGAGGACAATTCAGCAACTAACCAAGGTTATTGTACTAACCACATTCTATTGTACTAATTTAACTATTGTAAAGGAGACATTACCCCTTTAAATTGTGGCCCTGATTCTTCCCCTATGGGGAGTCACGAGCACCCTATGAATAGCCATCATTGACACTTTCAGAAAAGCAGCATGGGATGTGCAGAAACACCAGTCGTGACAAATGGTTATCACAGCTGGCTTTGGAAGGTATTTGGTATAATATTAATAATAGATCTACGCCACAGACCGCTCATGCACACAGCCTTAGAACAGTCACACTATGCATATAACAACTTGTCAAGATGTAAGAGTCATTAAAGCAGACGCGTCTTCTTGCTTAGTGCACCTTGTACAAGTTGTTGTTTTCTCATGTTCAGCCGCTGCCTGGATGTTTTGTCCGGATTTATTTCGTTCAGTCACTTCTAAGCATTCAAGGTTTAGCTGACTTACATCCCATGAATAGGACAAACAAGTCAGGTGCCGCTTGTCTTTTATAGAGCCATAGCACTGGACGTCTCGGCGGCGCAGGCTATAATAGCATTTTCACACATGCCACTCATGTTTACCTGGTGTTAGTTTATATCTAGGGCGCCCACGGAAATCAGGTTGGTTAATCATTCTGCCATGGCATCGCATGTACCTACTGATCAGTCTGTGATTTACGTTCTCATAAAGGTTACTGTACAATAGCGGATATTCATAATATTCATAAACTAATATTGTTTTTTATAGGAACAGCGTGATAATGAGAAAACTGATAACACTATGCAGCTTTACCAGAAGGCTTGTGAAGGTAATGAGCGTCATATATTACCTATACATCTAATGATCTGTGCGATATAGTATTTATATGTAGGAATATTAAGCAAATCTGTGAATGTTCACAAACGTACGTACGTTTCAGGGAAAAATCGTTTGTTGGCGGAGAAAAACATTTCTTTAGTAATCATTAAAATAGTGTAGAATATTTTTTTATCTTTTATTATTATTATTGTTTATTTATATAGCACCATTAATTCCATGGTGCCGTACATTATTAGATTAATTCCATGGTGCTGTACATTATTATATTAATTCCATGGTGTTTTACATTTGGGGGTTTACATACGGTACACAAAGTATACAAACAAATATAATACTGACAATGACCAACTGGCACAGTGGGATAGAGGGCCCTGCCCGCAAGGTCTTACAGTCTATGAGGGATAGAGACGGAAGGTGAGGCGAGAGACTGTTCAGATGGTGGTGGTGTGGTGACAGTAGTGTTGTTGGAGGTTGTAGGCCATCCTGAATAGGTGAGTCTTCAGTGCTGCCAATTTGGAATAAAGGGGCTGCCTGGAGCAGAACAGATAATATGCAGATGCTTGTACACAATGGATTCAGTGTGATCTGTGTGTTTACATAGAGAGATAACAGACCCGGCAAGAGCAGTGTAATATAGTATGTGAACATAAATTCATAACAGTCATGAAACCATGTTATTTACCAGGATAAAAAGTAGATTATTGAGGATCTAGAATGGAAGAAATATAATGAATTGACGTTGCGTGCACCCAGTCTAAAGGCCAACTGCATGGGTAGATACTGAATATTATTCACCTGTAGCAAAGGGACTGAATGAAACCACGGATCTCAGTGATTTAAAGGGGTCATGTCATTTCATTCTTGCCCCCTATCCACAGGATTGGGAATACATAACACATCACTAGAGGGTCTGACCACTGGCTCCCACAGCAATAATGGAGGCCTGAAAGTTCACCTGCAGCTTCTTTTTGAATAAAGCACCAATGCACTTGTGTGACTGGTGCACCTTTTACTTCTATGGTGCTGCCTTAGATTGTAGTCCCAGCTGTCCCATAGCAATGAATGCTCCACTTGTTCATCATTCACATGGAGGATGTACGGGAACCTGCAGTCCCCTGATTGCTGGGAGGGACCAAGCAATGGGACACTGCCTACTATATAGGGGATAATGTATGTAATGACACAACCCCTTTAAGAGGCGTGTACCAATACCTTTATCCATATGGTGTATATTATGAAATCAGACAACTTGGTGCATATTAATGTGTGTAGCTGACATCAAAAGTAGATGAGAAAGCTAACCATATAAAGAAGTATTGTCTTCATACTGAATATGTATACCTACTAATCTCATCTGTGCACAGCTAAAGAGTATTGTGGCTAGAAATCTACGACATAGAGTAGCACGCATAGTATAGAGTTGGATGATGGTGATTGAAACGTCTTATGTCTGTGGGTCTCAGATGTTAAAGTAAAAGAAAGGATAATTGAAGACATGAAGCTGACTCTTATTGAGCAGGAACAGACTCAGGAAGAACAAGAGCAAGCACTTGAAGCCAAAACAGAAGAAGCCGAGAAATTGGCTGAAGGTAAGTGTGCTGTACAGAGAAATAGTGGTTTATGTTCAGAAGTGTCTTTTATTCATGTAGTGTGTATTATTTCACTATGGGTACGGCGACACAAAGCCTTACCTTGTGTGTTGGGACTTTCAGCAGAGTTTTTCAATTCAAAAAACACTTAAAATGGGTTGTTTTTCGCCTGCGGCTCACCTTTCGATTTCTCTGCAGTCCCCCCACGGCTTTCATCCTTTGCATTGCAATGTCTGAAATCTTGTAAAATCTGCAGCAATATGTGACAGAAATGTTATTTATCACAGATATGCAGGGGTGATCCTAACCTATCTGCTGCCTATATATATATATATATATATATATATATATATATATATACACTTTGTGATCAAAAGTATCCAGACACCCCCAAAAGCATACGTTTTTCATATTAAGTGCATTGTGCTGCCACCTACTGCCAGGTACTCCATATCAGCGACCTCAGTAAACATTAGACATCATAAGAGAGTAGAATGGGGCGCTCCGCGAAACTCACGGACTTCAAATGTGGTCAGGTGATTGGGTGCAACACATCACGCAGGTCAATGCCAAACGACGCCTCGCTTGGTGTAAAAAGCATAAATATTGGACAATTGAACAGTGGAAAAACGTGTGGAGTGACGAATGACGGTACACAATGTGGCGATCCGATGGCAGGGTGTGGGTATGGCGAATGCCCGGTGAACGTCATCTGCCAGCGTGTGTAGTGCCAACAGTAAAATTCGGAGGCGGTGGTGTTAAGGTGTGGTCCTGTTTTTCATGGAGGGGGCTTGCACCCCTTGTTGTTTTGTGTGGCACTATCACAGCACAGGCCTACATTGATGTTTTAAACACCTTCTTGCTTCCCACTGTTGAAGAGCAATTCGGGGATGGCGATTGCATCTTTCAACCCGATCGAGCACCTGTTCATACGGCACGGCCCGTGGCGGAGTGGTTACACCACAATAACATCTCTGTAATGGACTGGCCTGCACAGAGTCCTGACTTGAATCCTATAGAACACCTTTGGGATGTTTTGGAACGCCGACTTCGTGCCAGGCCTCACCGACCTACATCGATACCTCTCCTCAGTGCAGCACTCCGTGAAGAATGGCCTGCCATTCCCCAAGAAACCTTCCAGCACCTGATCGAACATATGCCTGCGAGAGTGGAAGCTGTCATCAAGGCTAAGGGTGGATTCCAGCATTACCGATGGAGGGCGCCACCAACTTGTAAGTCATTTTCAGCCAGGTGTCCGGATACTTTTGATCACATAGTGTGTGTATGTATATACTGTATATGTGTATAGCCACCTGGATGATATTTCTGGTTAGGTGATGGGGCCCCCTAATTGAGACATGCCCCCCCCCCCAAGCTCTCTCTGCTCCGATTTTTGGTCCTCGCTGCCTGCATTCTGCTCTTCTGGAGGCGAGTTGAACCTCCTCTTCTGTCCCTCTGGATTTTGAAGGTCAATGAGATTGCACGTATGGAGAATCTCACCTCTTTCCTGGATGGCATGACTGAAGCCTATACTAAGACCTGCTTTTATTGGTTTGAGTTCCAACGCTCCGGGGAGTATCGGAAACTCCTGGGCTGTGGACCTCCCTCCTAGTCCTGTCAGAGGTGCTCTGCTCGTGGTTGCTACGGGAGTGTGCAATCTTGCTCCCAGTGTCTTGTTGCCTTCTGTTCTCTGGTATCTGACTTCTTGCCTGCCAGTGAACCCCAGGCTGCTAAGTGCCCCCAGTACCTGGTTGATTCTGCTGGGTAATGAGGAACTCAGCCTATGTGTCTGCCTAGGCTGACTTCCTCTGTAGACTCCAATACACAAGTACTGCAAGTCTATGATATTGAACCAGTGACAAAATAATGTAAAAAAAAAAAAATTTAATATAGTTATAAAGCCCCCAAAATTTCATTTTATAAAATGAAAATGAATTTATATAAAAAAAATTTTTTAATAAAAACAATACATATTTGGTATCGCCGTGTCCGTAACAACCTGTGCATTAAAACATTATTTAACCTACACGGTGAATGCCGGAAAAAAAAAGGGAAAAAACCCACCGGAAGTAATGATTTTTTGTCATCTCACCTTACAAAATATGCTAATAAGTGATTAAAAAGTCACATGTACCCTCAAACAGTATCAATAAAAAGCACAGGTTGTCCCACAAAAAATCAGCCATCAACCAACTCTGTCAACCGAAAAAAAAATAAATGTTGCACCTCTCAGGAGATGGTGATGCAAAAATCATTGATTTATGTCCCCAAATGGATTTTCGTTTTCATGTCCCAATGTTATTTAAAATTTGTGAACTAGCTGTAGGGTCAAACTACTCATTATATATCCCTTGATATGTTCTGTGAGGGGTGTAATTTCCAAAACGGGGTCACTTTTGAAGGTTTCCATTGTGTTGGTACTCTAGGGACTCTGCAAATACAACATGGCACCTCAAAACTATTCCAGCAAAATCCGAACTCCAAAAGCCAAATAGCGCTCTTTACATTCCAAGCCCGACCATGTACCCATACAGCAGATTAGGACCATATATAGGGTATTGCCACATTGATGAGCAATTGTTTAACAAACTGTGGGGGACTTTTTCTACTTTAACCCCTTGTGAAAATTGAAAATTTTGTGAAAAAGTGACATTCTATAAATTTTTCATTTACACATCCCAATGATAATACAATCTGTGAAAAGGCTGTCAAAATGCTCACTATATGTCTTGATAAATTCTATGAGGGGTGTATATTCCAAAATAGTGTCACTTTTGGGGGGTTTCCTTTGTATTGGTACTTTAGGGTCCTGCAAATGAGACATGGCACCAAAAACTATTCCAGCACAATCTGCTTTTTAAATGCTGAGTGTCGCTCCTTCCCTTCCATGCGCTGCCGTTCATCCAAACATCAGGTTACACCCACATGTGGGGTATTTCTGTGCTCGGGAGCAATTACATAACAAACTGTGAGATGTATTTTGTACTTTAATCGTTTGAGATTGTATAAATTTTGGGGCTGAATGAATGTGTTATTGAAAAAATTTAAATGTCTAAATTTCACCTCCATATTGTTTTAATTTCTGTGAAATGTTTAAAGGGTTAACAAACTTCCCTAATACTGTTTTGGATTATTTGAGGGGTGTGGTTTTGAAAATGGGGTGATTTATGGGGGTTTCTAAAATATAGGTCTTTATAATCCCATTCAGAACTGAAGTGGTCCCTAAAAAATTAGTTTGGAAACGTTTCTTAAAAATCTGGCCAATATAAAGCAGAGATATGGTTGATAATATGTAATCAGATATTTGTGTGATATGACTGTTTGAAAAGCAGAGCGTTTCACATTTTGAAAATTGCAATATTTTTTTTCCAAATTTCCTATTTTTTTTTATAAATATAAAAATATTGATCAATATTTACCAATAACGTGAAGTACAAGGTATCATGAGAAAATAATCTCAAAATCACTTCTTAAAGTTATTACCACATAAAATGGCACTTGTCAGATTTTAAAAATGAAGCCTGATCATGAAGGTACTTGTAGGCTCGGTCTTGAAGAGGTTAAACAACAATGAAAAATAAAAATTTAGAGGGATTGTAAAAACATGGCTGCTTTCTTCTAGAAACAGAGAACTCCCTGTCATGTCTGGTATTGAAGCTGTGTTGTAAAAAATGGAACCCAGCTACAAAATCAGGCACAACCCATAGACGAGAGTGGTGCTGTTTTTAGAAGTATGCAGCCATGTTTCTCTAACCCTAAACAACTCCTTAAAGATCTATCAATGCTCAGACTAAGCTCTTACAAGGGTGTCCCTTTAAGTGATCTCAGTGATCTGTGCTACCATTACCATATGATAGCCAGCAAGGGGCAGCCTGTCTATCACAGAAGACCATGCTTCTGGTGCTTGCCTTCTGACTAATAAAAGCCTACCTGGCAGCCATTTTGGAAAAAATTGACCAATAGTAACTTAAGGAATTTGCATAATTTCCCAGAATCCTTTGCTGGAACTCTCTTTAAGCTTACTGAATGGTGGAAAGAATAACCCATTTTCACAAGAGTTGCTGTCAATCAGGCTGAGCTGCAATATCAAGCACAACCCATAGCTGGGAGTGGTGCTGGTTGTTTGCAGCCGTGTTTCTCTAAACCTAAACAACCACCTTAAAGATCTGACGAAGGTGTCCCTTTCGGTGATCCTGGCGATCAGTGATCTGTGCTGACGTTACCAGCTGAGAACAGATGGATGACCAGCCAGTATCACAGGGCATCATGCCTCTGGAGCTTACCTTCTGACAGGCACCGCCTACCTGGAAGCCATTTTGAAAAATTGACCAATAGGAAGGTGAGAATTTGCATAATTACCCAGAATCCTTTGCAGGAACTCTCCCTAAGCTTAATGAACGTTGAAAATAATAAATCAAATGAAGCAAAATCCAAGAAAACGGCTAAAAAACTGGTCTGTGCAGTTGATGGGCGGAGCTTCCTGATTCGGTCTTCTACCGGCAGGGTCGCCGGGTCATGATTTCAGCAGCTGAAAATTTGAGCAAAAAAAAAAATGTTTGAGATACATTAAAATAACACGTAGTTTGTTTTCATGGTCTTTGTTCTTTACTATAATATTCTGAGGAACAGCTGAGACGGCGTAGACCGGCAGGTGCCACTGCCCACACTCAGTCACCACACTTAGCAGCAGCCCAAGGCCGCTACTAGCAGGCAGACATGGCGCGGTCCGCTCTGACCCCAAGAGTGCACAACGCACTCTAAATGTAAAAGAAGGACAGCGACCTCACAGGGACAACCTCAGAGCAACATTCATTGAACTTAAGGAGAGTGAACTTAACTCAAGCAGTGCATTATGGGAATTTATGTAAATCTAAAGGGCTTCTATTATAATTTTACTACTGAGGAGGAGCCTCACATAAGTCCTCCTCCCAGGTCGTCTCACCACTTATAGTGCACCATGGAGCAAGGCCCAATGACTCCATCAGCCTTCTTGTGCTTAAGTTCCTTAACTTTGCTCCTGTCCATGTTCAAGCAAATCTCAAACATTTTCACAACTCTTGTAATAGATGGAATGGAGCTGCAATATCAGGCACAAGCCATGGACAGGAGTGGCACTGTTTTTTGAAGTATGCAACCATGTTTCTCTAAACCTAAACAACCCTTTAAAGATCTATCAATGCTCAGACTAAGCTCTGACAAAGGTGTCCCTTTAAGTGATCTCAGTGATGTGTGCTACCATTACCATATGATGGCCAGCATGGGGCAGCCTGTGCATCACTGAAGACCATGCTTCTGGAGGTTGCCTTCCAACTTATAAGAGCCTACCTGGCAGCCATTTTGAAAAATTGACCAATAGGAACTTAAGGAATTTGCATAATTTCCCAGAATCCTTTGCCGGAGCTCTCTCTAAGCTTATTGAATGGTGGAAAGAATAACACGTTTTCACGACGGTTGCAATAAGTGAAACTGAGCTGCTGTACTAAGTACCACCCGTAGACCGGAGTGGTGTCTGTGTGTTTGCAGCCATGTTTCTCTAAACCTAAACAACCACCTTAAAGATCACTTTAAAGATCTGTAGGTGCTCTGGCAAACGGTGATCTGTGCTACCATTACCAGCCGAGAGCTAGGTGATGGCCAGCCAGCATTGATCCCGGCAGTCGGTGATCTCTGCTACCATTACCAGCTGAGTGATGGCCAGCTAGAATCACAGGGCATCATGCCTCTTCAGCCTACCGTCTAACATGAACCGCATACATGGCAGCCATTTTGAAAAACTGACCAATAGGAAGGTGAGAATTTGCATAATTACCCAGAATCCTTTGCAGGAACTCTCCCTAAGCTTAATGAACGTTGAAAATAATAAATCAAATGAAGCAAAATCCAAGAAAACGGCTAAAAAACTGGTCTGTGCAGTTGATGGGCGGAGCCTCCTGATTCGGTCTTCTACCGGTAGGGTCGCCGGGTCATGATTTCAGCAGCTGAAAATTTGAGCAAAAAAAAAATGTTTGAGATACATTTGAATAACACGTAGTTTGTTTTCATGGTCTTTGTTCTTTACTATAATATTCTGAGGAACAGCTGAGACGGCGTAGACCGGCAGGTGCCACTGCCCACACTCAGCAGCAGCCCAAGGCCGCTACTAGCAGGCAGACATGGCGCAGTCCGCTCTGACCCCAAGAGTGCACAACGCACTCTAAATGTAAAAGGAGGACAGCGACCTCACAGGGACAACCTCAGAGCAACATTCATTGAACTTAAGGAGAGTGAACTTAACTCAAGCAGTGCATTATGGGAATTTATGTAAATCTAAAGGGCTTCTATTATAATTTTACTACTGAGGAGGAGCCTCACATAAGTCCTCCTCCCAGGTCGTCTCACCACTTATAGTGCACCATGGAGCAAGGCCCAATGACTCCATCAGCCTTCTTGTGCTTAAGTTCCTTAACTTTGCTCCTGTCCATGTTCAGGCAAATCTCAAACATTTTCACAACTCTTGTAATAGATGGAATGGAGCTGCAATATCAGGCACAAGCCATGGACAGGAGTGGCACTGTTTTTTGAAGTATGCAACCATGTTTCTCTAAACCTAAACAACCCTTTAAAGATCTATCAATGCTCAGACTAAGCTCTGACAAAGGTGTCCCTTTAAGTGATCTCAGTGATGTGTGCTACCATTACCATATGATGGCCAGCATGGGGCAGCCTGTGCATCACTGAAGACCATGCTTCTGGAGGTTGCCTTCCGACTTATAAGAGCCTACCTGGCAGCCATTTTGAAAAATTGACCAATAGGAACTTAAGGAATTTGCATAATTTCCCAGAATCCTTTGCCGGAGCTCTCTCTCTAAGCTTATTGAATGGTGGAAAGAATAACACGTTTTCACGACGGTTGCAATAAGTGAAACCGAGCTGCTGTACTAAGTACCACCCGTAGACCGGAGTGGCGTCTGTGTGTTTGCAGCCATGTTTCTCTAAACCTAAACAACCACCTTAAAGATCGCTTTAAAGATCTGTAGGTGCTCTGGCAAACGGTGATCTGTGCTACCATTACCAGCCGAGAGCTAGGTGATGGCCAGCCAGCATTGATCCCGGCAGTCGGTGATCTCTGCTACCATTACCAGCTGAGTGAGGGTCAGCTAGAATCACAGGGCATCATGCCTCTTAAGTATACCTTCTAACATGGACCGCCTACCTGGCAGCCATTTTGAAAAACTGACCAATAGGAAGGTGAGAATTTGCATAATTACCCAGAATCCTTTGCAGGAACTCTCCCTAAGCTTAATGAACGTTGAAAATAATAAATCAAATGAAGCAAAATCCAAGAAAACGGCTAAAAAACTGATCTGTGCAGTTGATGGGCGGAGCCTCCTGATTCGGTCTTCTACCGGTAGGGTCGCCGGGTCATGATTTCAGCAGCTGAAAATTTGAGCAAAAAAAAAAATGTTTGAGATACATTTGAATAACACGTAGTTTGTTTTCATGGTCTTTGTTCTTTATTATAATATTCTGAGGAACAGCCGAGACGGCGTAGACCGGCAGGTGCCACTGCCCACACTCAGTCACCATACTTAGCAGCAGCCCAAGGCCGCTACTAGCAGGCAGACATGGCGCGGTCCGCTCTGACCCCAAGAGTGCACAACGCACTCTAAATGTAAAAGGGGGACAGCGACCTCACAGGGACAACCTCAGAGCAACATTCATTGAACTTAAGGAGAGTGAACTTAACTCAAGCAGTGCATTATGGGAATTTATGTAAATCTAAAGGGCTTCTATTATAATTTTACTACTGAGGAGGAGCCTCACATAAGTCCTCCTCCCAGGTCGTCTCACCACTTATAGTGCACCATGGAGCAAGGCCCAATGACTCCATCAGCCTTCTTGTGCTTAAGTTCCTTAACTTTGCTCCTGTCCATGTTCAGGCAAATCTCAAACATTTTCACAACTCTTGTAATAGATGGAATGGAGCTGCAATATCAGGCACAAGCCATGGACAGGAGTGGCACTGTTTTTTGAAGTATGCAACCATGTTTCTCTAAACCTAAACAACCCTTTAAAGATCTATCAATGCTCAGACTAAGCTCTGACAAAGGTGTCCCTTTAAGTGATCTCAGTGATGTGTGCTACCATTACCATATGATGGCCAGCATGGGGCAGCCTGTGCATCACTGAAGACCATGCTTCTGGAGGTTGCCTTCCGACTTATAAGAGCCTACCTGGCAGCCATTTTGAAAAATTGACCAATAGGAACTTAAGGAATTTGCATAATTTCCCAGAATCCTTTGCCGGAGCTCTCTCTCTAAGCTTATTGAATGGTGGAAAGAATAACACGTTTTCACGACGGTTGCAATAAGTGAAACCGAGCTGCTGTACTAAGTACCACCCGTAGACCGGAGTGGCGTCTGTGTGTTTGCAGCCATGTTTCTCTAAACCTAAACAACCACCTTAAAGATCGCTTTAAAGATCTGTAGGTGCTCTGGCAAACGGTGATCTGTGCTACCATTACCAGCCGAGAGCTAGGTGATGGCCAGCCAGCATTGATCCTGGCAGTCGGTGATCTCTGCTACCATTACCAGCTGAGTGAGGGCCAGTTAGAATCACAGGGCATCATGCCTCTTCAGCCTACCGTCTAACATGGACCGCCTACCTGGCAGCCATTTTGAAAAACTGACCAATAGGAAGGTGAGAATTTGCATAATTACCCAGAATCCTTTGCAGGAACTCTCCCTAAGCTTAATGAACGTTGAAAATAATAAATCAAATGAAGCAAAATCCAAGAAAACGGCTAAAAAAAACTGGTCTGTGCAGTTGATGGGCGGAGCTTCCTGATTCGGTCTTCTACCGGCAGGGTCGCCGGGTCATGATTTCAGCAGCTGAAAATTTGAGCAAAAAAAAAAAATGTTTGAGATACATTTGAATAACACGTAGTTTGTTTTCATGGTCTTTGTTCTTTACTATAATATTCTGAGGAACAGCTGAGACGGCGTAGACCGGCAGGTGCCACTGCCCACACTCAGTCACCACACTTAGCAGCAGCCCAAGGCCGCTACTAGCAGGCAGACATGGCGCAGTCCGCTCTGACCCCAAGAGTGCACAACGCACTCTAAATGTAAAAGGAGGACAGCGACCTCACAGGGACAACCTCAGAGCAACATTCATTGAACTTAAGGAGAGTGAACTTAACTCAAGCAGTGCATTATGGGAATTTATGTAAATCTAAAGGGCTTCTATTATAATTTTACTACTGAGGAGGAGCCTCACATAAGTCCTCCTCCCAGGTCGTCTCACCACTTATAGTGCACCATGGAGCAAGGCCCAATGACTCCATCAGCCTTCTTGTGCTTAAGTTCCTTAACTTTGCTCCTGTCCATGTTCAAGCAAATCTCAAACATTTTCACAACTCTTGTAATAGATGGAATGGAGCTGCAATATCAGGCACAAGCCATGGACAGGAGTGGCACTGTTTTTTGAAGTATGCAACCATGTTTCTCTAAACCTAAACAACCCTTTAAAGATCTATCAATGCTCAGACTAAGCTCTGACAAAGGTGTCCCTTTAAGTGATCTCAGTGATGTGTGCTACCATTACCATATGATGGCCAGCATGGGGCAGCCTGTGCATCACTGAAGACCATGCTTCTGGAGGTTGCCTTCCGACTTATAAGAGCCTACCTGGCAGCCATTTTGAAAAATTGACCAATAGGAACTTAAGGAATTTGCATAATTTCCCAGAATCCTTTGCTGGAGCTCTCTCTCTAAGCTTATTGAATGGTGGAAAGAATAACACGTTTTCACGACGGTTGCAATAAGTGAAACTGAGCTGCTGTACTAAGTACCACCCGTAGACCGGAGTGGCGTCTGTGTGTTTGCAGCCATGTTTCTCTAAACCTAAACAACCACCTTAAAGATCGCTTTAAAGATCTGTAGGTGCTCTGGCAAACGGTGATCTGTGCTACCATTACCAGCCGAGAGCTAGGTGATGGCCAGCCAGCATTGATCCCGGCAGTCGGTGATCTCTGCTACCATTACCAGCTGAGTGAGGGTCAGCTAGAATCACAGGGCATCATGCCTCTTAAGTATACCTTCTAACATGGACCGCCTACCTGGCAGCCATTTTGAAAAACTGACCAATAGGAAGGTGAGAATTTGCATAATTACCCAGAATCCTTTGCAGGAACTCTCCCTAAGCTTAATGAACGTTGAAAATAATAAATCAAATGAAGCAAAATCCAAGAAAACGGCTAAAAAACTGATCTGTGCAGTTGATGGGCGGAGCCTCCTGATTCGGTCTTCTACCGGTAGGGTCGCCGGGTCATGATTTCAGCAGCTGAAAATTTGAGCAAAAAAAAAAATGTTTGAGATACATTTGAATAACACGTAGTTTGTTTTCATGGTCTTTGTTCTTTATTATAATATTCTGAGGAACAGCCGAGACGGCGTAGACCGGCAGGTGCCACTGCCCACACTCAGTCACCATACTTAGCAGCAGCCCAAGGCCGCTACTAGCAGGCAGACATGGCGCGGTCCGCTCTGACCCCAAGAGTGCACAACGCACTCTAAATGTAAAAGGGGGACAGCGACCTCACAGGGACAACCTCAGAGCAACATTCATTGAACTTAAGGAGAGTGAACTTAACTCAAGCAGTGCATTATGGGAATTTATGTAAATCTAAAGGGCTTCTATTATAATTTTACTACTGAGGAGGAGCCTCACATAAGTCCTCCTCCCAGGTCGTCTCACCACTTATAGTGCACCATGGAGCAAGGCCCAATGACTCCATCAGCCTTCTTGTGCTTAAGTTCCTTAACTTTGCTCCTGTCCATGTTCAGGCAAATCTCAAACATTTTCACAACTCTTGTAATAGATGGAATGGAGCTGCAATATCAGGCACAAGCCATGGACAGGAGTGGCACTGTTTTTTGAAGTATGCAACCATGTTTCTCTAAACCTAAACAACCCTTTAAAGATCTATCAATGCTCAGACTAAGCTCTGACAAAGGTGTCCCTTTAAGTGATCTCAGTGATGTGTGCTACCATTACCATATGATGGCCAGCATGGGGCAGCCTGTGCATCACTGAAGACCATGCTTCTGGAGGTTGCCTTCCGACTTATAAGAGCCTACCTGGCAGCCATTTTGAAAAATTGACCAATAGGAACTTAAGGAATTTGCATAATTTCCCAGAATCCTTTGCCGGAGCTCTCTCTCTAAGCTTATTGAATGGTGGAAAGAATAACACGTTTTCACGACGGTTGCAATAAGTGAAACCGAGCTGCTGTACTAAGTACCACCCGTAGACCGGAGTGGCGTCTGTGTGTTTGCAGCCATGTTTCTCTAAACCTAAACAACCACCTTAAAGATCGCTTTAAAGATCTGTAGGTGCTCTGGCAAACGGTGATCTGTGCTACCATTACCAGCCGAGAGCTAGGTGATGGCCAGCCAGCATTGATCCTGGCAGTCGGTGATCTCTGCTACCATTACCAGCTGAGTGAGGGCCAGTTAGAATCACAGGGCATCATGCCTCTTCAGCCTACCGTCTAACATGGACCGCCTACCTGGCAGCCATTTTGAAAAACTGACCAATAGGAAGGTGAGAATTTGCATAATTACCCAGAATCCTTTGCAGGAACTCTCCCTAAGCTTAATGAACGTTGAAAATAATAAATCAAATGAAGCAAAATCCAAGAAAACGGCTAAAAAAAACTGGTCTGTGCAGTTGATGGGCGGAGCTTCCTGATTCGGTCTTCTACCGGCAGGGTCGCCGGGTCATGATTTCAGCAGCTGAAAATTTGAGCAAAAAAAAAAAATGTTTGAGATACATTTGAATAACACGTAGTTTGTTTTCATGGTCTTTGTTCTTTACTATAATATTCTGAGGAACAGCTGAGACGGCGTAGACCGGCAGGTGCCACTGCCCACACTCAGTCACCACACTTAGCAGCAGCCCAAGGCCGCTACTAGCAGGCAGACATGGCGCAGTCCGCTCTGACCCCAAGAGTGCACAACGCACTCTAAATGTAAAAGGAGGACAGCGACCTCACAGGGACAACCTCAGAGCAACATTCATTGAACTTAAGGAGAGTGAACTTAACTCAAGCAGTGCATTATGGGAATTTATGTAAATCTAAAGGGCTTCTATTATAATTTTACTACTGAGGAGGAGCCTCACATAAGTCCTCCTCCCAGGTCGTCTCACCACTTATAGTGCACCATGGAGCAAGGCCCAATGACTCCATCAGCCTTCTTGTGCTTAAGTTCCTTAACTTTGCTCCTGTCCATGTTCAGGCAAATCTCAAACATTTTCACAACTCTTGTAATAGATGGAATGGAGCTGCAATATCAGGCACAAGCCATGGACAGGAGTGGCACTGTTTTTTGAAGTATGCAACCATGTTTCTCTAAACCTAAACAACCCTTTAAAGATCTATCAATGCTCAGACTAAGCTCTGACAAAGGTGTCCCTTTAAGTGATCTCAGTGATGTGTGCTACCATTACCATATGATGGCCAGCATGGGGCAGCCTGTGCATCACTGAAGACCATGCTTCTGGAGGTTGCCTTCCGACTTATAAGAGCCTACCTGGCAGCCATTTTGAAAAATTGACCAATAGGAACTTAAGGAATTTGCATAATTTCCCAGAATCCTTTGCCGGAGCTCTCTCTCTCTAAGCTTATTGAATGGTGGAAAGAATAACACGTTTTCACGACGGTTGCAATAAGTGAAACTGAGCTGCTGTACTAAGTACCACCCGTAGACCGGAGTGGCGTCTGTGTGTTTGCAGCCATGTTTCTCTAAACCTAAACAACCACCTTAAAGATCGCTTTAAAGATCTGTAGGTGCTCTGGCAAACGGTGATCTGTGCTACCATTACCAGCCGAGAGCTAGGTGATGGCCAGCCAGCATTGATCCCGGCAGTCGGTGATCTCTGCTACCATTACCAGCTGAGTGAGGACCAGCTAGAATCACAGGGCATCATGCCTCTTCAGCCTACCGTCTAACATGGACCGCATACATGGCAGCCATTTTGAAAAACTGACCAATAGGAAGGTGAGAATTTGCATAATTACCCAGAATCCTTTGCAGGAACTCTCCCTAAGCTTAATGAACGTTGAAAATAATAAATCAAATGAAGCAAAATCCAAGAAAACGGCTAAAAAACTGGTCTGTGCAGTTGATGGGCGGAGCCTCCTGATTCGGTCTTCTACCGGCAGGGTCGCCGGGTCATGATTTCAGCAGCTGAAAATTTGAGCAAAAAAAAAAATGTTTGAGATACATTTGAATAACACGTAGTTTGTTTTCATGGTCTTTGTTCTTTACTATAATATTCTGAGGAACAGCTGAGACGGCGTAGACCGGCAGGTGCCACTGCCCACACTCAGTCACCACACTTAGCAGCAGCCCAAGGCCGCTACTAGCAGGCAGACATGGTGCAGTCCGCTCTGACCCCAAGAGTGCACAACGCACTCTAAATGTAAAAGGGGGACAGCGACCTCACAGGGACAACCTCAGAGCAACATTCATTGAACTTAAGGAGAGTGAACTTAACGCAAGCAGTGCATTATGGGAATTTATGTAAATCTAAAGGGCTTCTATTATAATTTTACTACTGAGGAGGAGCCTCACATAAGTCCTCCTCCCAGGTCGTCTCACCACTTATAGTGCACCATGGAGCAAGGCCCAATGACTCCATCAGCCTTCTTGTGCTTAAGTTCCTTAACTTTGCTCCTGTCCATGTTCAAGCAAATCTCAAACATTTTCACAACTCTTGTAATAGATGGAATGGAGCTGCAATATCAGGCACAAGCCATGGACAGGAGTGGCACTGTTTTTTGAAGTATGCAACCATGTTTCTCTAAACCTAAACAACCCTTTAAAGATCTATCAATGCTCAGACTAAGCTCTGACAAAGGTGTCCCTTTAAGTGATCTCAGTGATGTGTGCTACCATTACCATATGATGGCCAGCATGGGGCAGCCTGTGCATCACTGAAGACCATGCTTCTGGAGGTTGCCTTCCGACTTATAAGAGCCTACCTGGCAGCCATTTTGAAAAATTGACCAATAGGAACTTAAGGAATTTGCATAATTTCCCAGAATCCTTTGCTGGAGCTCTCTCTCTAAGCTTATTGAATGGTGGAAAGAATAACACGTTTTCACGACGGTTGCAATAAGTGAAACTGAGCTGCTGTACCAAGTACCACCCGTAGACTGGAGTGGCGTCTGTGTGTTTGTAGCCATGTTTCTCTAAACCTAAACAACCACCTTAAAGATCACTTTAAAGATCTGTAGGTGTTCTGGCAAACGGTGATCTGTGCTACCATTACCAGCCGAGAGCTAGGTGATGGCCAGCCAGCATTGATCCCGGCAGTCGGTGATCTCTGCTACCATTACCAGCTGAGTGAGGGCCAGCTAGAATCACAGGGCATCATGCCTCTTCAGCCTACCTTCTAACATGGACCGCCTACCTGGCAGCCATTTTGAAAAACTGACCAATAGGAAGGTGAGAATTTGCATAATTACCCAGAATCCTTTGCAGGAACTCTCCCTAAGCTTAATGAACGTTGAAAATAATAAATCAAATGAAGCAAAATCCAAGAAAACGGCTAAAAAACTGGTCTGTGCAGTTGATGGGCGGAGGCTCCTGATTCGGTCTTCTACCGGCAGGGTCGCCGGGTCATGATTTCAGCAGCTGAAAATTTGAGCAAAAAAAAAAATGTTTGAGATACATTTGAATAACACGTAGTTTGTTTTCATGGTCTTTGTTCTTTACTATAATATTCTGAGGAACAGCCGAGACGGCGTAGACCGGCAGGTGCCACTGCCCACACTCAGTCACCACACTTAGCAGCAGCCCAAGACCACTACTAGCAGGCAGACATGGCGCGGTCCGCACTGACCCCAAGAGTGCACAACGCACTCTAAATGTAAAAGGGGGACAGCGACCTCACAGGGACAACCTCAGAGCAACATTCATTGAACTTAAGGAGAGTGAACTTAACTCAAGCAGTGCATTATGGGAATTTATGTAAATCTAAAGGGCTTCTATTATAATTTTACTACTGAGGAGGAGCCTCACATAAGTCCTCCCAGGTTATCTCACTACTTATAGTGCACCATGGAGCAAGGCCCAATGACTCCATCAGCCTTCTTGTGCTTAAGTTCCTTAACTTTGCTCCTGTCCATGTTCAAGCAAATCTCAAACATTTTCACAACTCTTGTAATAGATGGAATGGAGCTGCAATATCAGGCACAAGCCATGGACAGGAGTGGCACTGTTTTTTGAAGTATGCAACCATGTTTCTCTAAACCTAAACAACCCTTTAAAGATCTATCAATGCTCAGACTAAGCTCTGACAAAGGTGTCCCTTTAAGTGATCTCAGTGATGTGTGCTACCATTACCATATGATGGCCAGCATGGGGCAGCCTGTGCATCACTGAAGACCATGCTTCTGGAGGTTGCCTTCCGACTTATAAGAGCCTACCTGGCAGCCATTTTGAAAAATTGACCAATAGGAACTTAAGGAATTTGCATAATTTCCCAGAATCCTTTGCCGGAGCTCTCTCTCTAAGCTTATTAAATGGTGGAAAGAATAACACGTTTTCACGACGGTTGCAATAAGTGAAACCGAGCTGCTGTACTAAGTACCACCCGTAGACCGGAGTGGCGTCTGTGTGTTTGCAGCCATGTTTCTCTAAACCTAAACAACCACCTTAAAGATCACTTTAAAGATCTGTAGGTGCTCTGGCAAACGGTGATCTGTGCTACCATTACCAGCCGAGAGCTAGGTGATGGCCAGCCAGCATTGATCCCGGCAGTCGGTGATCTCTGCTACCATTACCAGCTGAGTGAGGGCCAGCTAGAATCACAGGGCATCATGCCTCTTCAGCCTACCTTCTAACATGGACCGCCTACCTGGCAGCCATTTTGAAAAACTGACCAATAGGAAGGTGAGAATTTGCATAATTACCCAGAATCCTTTGCAGGAACTCTCCCTAAGCTTAATGAACGTTGAAAATAATAAATCAAATGAAGCAAAATCCAAGAAAACGGCTAAAAAACTGGTCTGTGCAGTTGATGGGCGGAGCCTCCTTATTCGGTCTTCTACCAGGAGGGTCGCCGGGTCATGATTTCAGCAGCTGAAAATTTGAGCAAAAAAAAAAATGTTTGAGATACATTTGAATAACACGTAGTTTGTTTTCATGGTCTTTGTTCTTTACTATAATATTCTGAGGAACAGCCGAGACGGCGTAGACCGGTAGGTGCTACTGCCCACACTCAGTCACCACACTTAGCAGCAGCCCAAGGCCGCTACTAGCAGGCAGACATGGCGCGGTCCGCTCTGACCCCAAGAGTGCACAACGCACTCTAAATGTAAAAGGGGGACAGCGACCTCACAGGGACAACCTCAGAGCAACATTCATTGAACTTAAGGAGAGTGAACTTAACTCAAGCAGTGCATTATGGGAATTTATGTAAATCTAAAGGGCTTCTATTATAATTTTACTACTGAGGAGGAGCCTCACATAAGTCCTCCTCCCAGGTCGTCTCACCACTTATAGTGCACCATGGAGCAAGGCCCAATGACTCCATCAGCCTTCTTGTGCTTAAGTTCCTTAACTTTGCTCCTGTCCATGTTCAAGCAAATCTCAAACATTTTCACAACTCTTGTAATAGATGGAATGGAGCTGCAATATCAGGCACAAGCCATGGACAGGAGTGGCACTGTTTTTTGAAGTATGCAACCATGTTTCTCTAAACCTAAACAACCCTTTAAAGATCTATCAATGCTCAGACTAAGCTCTGACAAAGGTGTCCCTTTAAGTGATCTCAGTGATGTGTGCTACCATTACCATATGATGGCCAGCATGGGGCAGCCTGTGCATCACTGAAGACCATGCTTCTGGAGGTTGCCTTCCGACTTATAAGAGCCTACCTGGCAGCCATTTTGAAAAATTGACCAATAGGAACTTAAGGAATTTGCATAATTTCCCAGAATCCTTTGCCGGAGCTCTCTCTCTAAGCTTATTAAATGGTGGAAAGAATAACACGTTTTCACGACGGTTGCAATAAGTGAAACCGAGCTGCTGTACTAAGTACCACCCGTAGACCGGAGTGGCGTCTGTGTGTTTGCAGCCATGTTTCTCTAAACCTAAACAACCACCTTAAAGATCACTTTAAAGATCTGTAGGTGCTCTGGCAAACGGTGATCTGTGCTACCATTACCAGCCGAGAGCTAGGTGATGGCCAGCCAGCATTGATCCCGGCAGTCGGTGATCTCTGCTACCATTACCAGCTGAGTGAGGGCCAGCTAGAATCACAGGGCATCATGCCTCTTCAGCCTACCTTCTAACATGGACCGCCTACCTGGCAGCCATTTTGAAAAACTGACCAATAGGAAGGTGAGAATTTGCATAATTACCCAGAATCCTTTGCAGGAACTCTCCCTAAGCTTAATGAACGTTGAAAATAATAAATCAAATGAAGCAAAATCCAAGAAAACGGCTAAAAAACTGGTCTGTGCAGTTGATGGGCGGAGCTTCCTGATTCGGTCTTCTACCAGGAGGGTCGCCGGGTCATGATTTCAGCAGCTGAAAATTTGAGCAAAAAAAAAAAATGTTTGAGATACATTTGAATAACACGTAGTTTGTTTTCATGGTCTTTGTTCTTTACTATAATATTCTGAGGAACAGCCGAGACGGCGTAGACCGGCAGGTGCTACTGCCCACACTCAGTCACCACACTTAGCAGCAGCCCAAGGCCGCTACTAGCAGGCAGACATGGCGCGGTCCGCTCTGACCCCAAGAGTGCACAACGCACTCTAAATGTAAAAGGGGGACAGCGACCTCACAGGGACAACCTCAGAGCAACATTCATTGAACTTAAGGAGAGTGAACTTAACTCAAGCAGTGCATTATGGGAATTTATGTAAATCTAAAGGGCTTCTATTATAATTTTACTACTGAGGAGGAGCCTCACATAAGTCCTCCTCCCAGGTCGTCTCACCACTTATAGTGCACCATGGAGCAAGGCCCAATGACTCCATCAGCCTTCTTGTGCTTAAGTTCCTTAACTTTGCTCCTGTCCATGTTCAAGCAAATCTCAAACATTTTCACAACTCTTGTAATAGATGGAATGGAGCTGCAATATCAGGCACAAGCCATGGACAGGAGTGGCACTGTTTTTTGAAGTATGCAACCATGTTTCTCTAAACCTAAACAACCCTTTAAAGATCTATCAATGCTCAGACTAAGCTCTGACAAAGGTGTCCCTTTAAGTGATCTCAGTGATGTGTGCTACCATTACCATATGATGGCCAGCATGGGGCAGCCTGTGCATCACTGAAGACCATGCTTCTGGAGGTTGCCTTCCGACTTATAAGAGCCTACCTGGCAGCCATTTTGAAAAATTGACCAATAGGAACTTAAGGAATTTGCATAATTTCCCAGAATCCTTTGCCGGAGCTCTCTCTCTAAGCTTATTGAATGGTGGAAAGAATAACACGTTTCACGACGGTTGCAATAAGTGAAGCTGAGCTGCTGTACTAAGTACCACCCGTAGACCGGAGTGGTGTCTGTGTGTTTGCAGCCATGTTTTTCTAAACCTAAACAACCACCTTAAAGATCACTTTAAAGATCTGTAGGTGCTCTGGCAAACGGTGATCTGTGCTACCATTACCAGCCGAGAGCTAGGTGATGGCCAGCCAGCATTGATCCCGGCAGTCGGTGATCTCTGCTACCATTACCAGCTGAGTGATGGCCAGCTAGAATCACAGGGCATCATGCCTCTTCAGCCTACCGTCTAACATGGACCGCATACATGGCAGCCATTTTGAAAAACTGACCAATAGGAAGGTGAGAATTTGCATAATTACCCAGAATCCTTTGCAGGAACTCTCCCTAAGCTTAATGAACGTTGAAAATAATAAATCAAATGAAGCAAAATCCAAGAAAACGGCTAAAAAACTGGTCTGTGCAGTTGATGGGCGGAGCCTCCTGATTCGGTCTTCTACCGGTAGGGTCGCCGGGTCATGATTTCAGCAGCTGAAAATTTGAGCAAAAAAAAAATGTTTGAGATACATTTGAATAACACGTAGTTTGTTTTCATGGTCTTTGTTCTTTACTATAATATTCTGAGGAACAGCTGAGACGGCGTAGACCGGCAGGTGCCACTGCCCACACTTAGCAGCAGCCCAAGGCCGCTACTAGCAGGCAGACATGGCGCAGTCCGCTCTGACCCCAAGAGTGCACAACGCACTCTAAATGTAAAAGGAGGACAGCGACCTCACAGGGACAACCTCAGAGCAACATTCATTGAACTTAAGGAGAGTGAACTTAACTCAAGCAGTGCATTATGGGAATTTATGTAAATCTAAAGGGCTTCTATTATAATTTTACTACTGAGGAGGAGCCTCACATAAGTCCTCCTCCCAGGTCGTCTCACCACTTATAGTGCACCATGGAGCAAGGCCCAATGACTCCATCAGCCTTCTTGTGCTTAAGTTCCTTAACTTTGCTCCTGTCCATGTTCAGGCAAATCTCAAACATTTTCACAACTCTTGTAATAGATGGAATGGAGCTGCAATATCAGGCACAAGCCATGGACAGGAGTGGCACTGTTTTTTGAAGTATGCAACCATGTTTCTCTAAACCTAAACAACCCTTTAAAGATCTATCAATGCTCAGACTAAGCTCTGACAAAGGTGTCCCTTTAAGTGATCTCAGTGATGTGTGCTACCATTACCATATGATGGCCAGCATGGGGCAGCCTGTGCATCACTGAAGACCATGCTTCTGGAGGTTGCCTTCCGACTTATAAGAGCCTACCTGGCAGCCATTTTGAAAAATTGACCAATAGGAACTTAAGGAATTTGCATAATTTCCCAGAATCCTTTGCCGGAGCTCTCTCTCTCTAAGCTTATTGAATGGTGGAAAGAATAACACGTTTTCACGACGGTTGCAATAAGTGAAACTGAGCTGCTGTACTAAGTACCACCCGTAGACCGGAGTGGCGTCTGTGTGTTTGCAGCCATGTTTCTCTAAACCTAAACAACCACCTTAAAGATCGCTTTAAAGATCTGTAGGTGCTCTGGCAAACGGTGATCTGTGCTACCATTACCAGCCGAGAGCTAGGTGATGGCCAGCCAGCATTGATCCCGGCAGTCGGTGATCTCTGCTACCATTACCAGCTGAGTGAGGACCAGCTAGAATCACAGGGCATCATGCCTCTTCAGCCTACCGTCTAACATGGACCGCATACATGGCAGCCATTTTGAAAAACTGACCAATAGGAAGGTGAGAATTTGCATAATTACCCAGAATCCTTTGCAGGAACTCTCCCTAAGCTTAATGAACGTTGAAAATAATAAATCAAATGAAGCAAAATCCAAGAAAACGGCTAAAAAACTGGTCTGTGCAGTTGATGGGCGGAGCCTCCTGATTCGGTCTTCTACCGGCAGGGTCGCCGGGTCATGATTTCAGCAGCTGAAAATTTGAGCAAAAAAAAAAATGTTTGAGATACATTTGAATAACACGTAGTTTGTTTTCATGGTCTTTGTTCTTTACTATAATATTCTGAGGAACAGCTGAGACGGCGTAGACCGGCAGGTGCCACTGCCCACACTCAGTCACCACACTTAGCAGCAGCCCAAGGCCGCTACTAGCAGGCAGACATGGTGCAGTCCGCTCTGACCCCAAGAGTGCACAACGCACTCTAAATGTAAAAGGGGGACAGCGACCTCACAGGGACAACCTCAGAGCAACATTCATTGAACTTAAGGAGAGTGAACTTAACGCAAGCAGTGCATTATGGGAATTTATGTAAATCTAAAGGGCTTCTATTATAATTTTACTACTGAGGAGGAGCCTCACATAAGTCCTCCTCCCAGGTCGTCTCACCACTTATAGTGCACCATGGAGCAAGGCCCAATGACTCCATCAGCCTTCTTGTGCTTAAGTTCCTTAACTTTGCTCCTGTCCATGTTCAAGCAAATCTCAAACATTTTCACAACTCTTGTAATAGATGGAATGGAGCTGCAATATCAGGCACAAGCCATGGACAGGAGTGGCACTGTTTTTTGAAGTATGCAACCATGTTTCTCTAAACCTAAACAACCCTTTAAAGATCTATCAATGCTCAGACTAAGCTCTGACAAAGGTGTCCCTTTAAGTGATCTCAGTGATGTGTGCTACCATTACCATATGATGGCCAGCATGGGGCAGCCTGTGCATCACTGAAGACCATGCTTCTGGAGGTTGCCTTCCGACTTATAAGAGCCTACCTGGCAGCCATTTTGAAAAATTGACCAATAGGAACTTAAGGAATTTGCATAATTTCCCAGAATCCTTTGCTGGAGCTCTCTCTCTAAGCTTATTGAATGGTGGAAAGAATAACACGTTTTCACGACGGTTGCAATAAGTGAAACTGAGCTGCTGTACCAAGTACCACCCGTAGACTGGAGTGGCGTCTGTGTGTTTGTAGCCATGTTTCTCTAAACCTAAACAACCACCTTAAAGATCACTTTAAAGATCTGTAGGTGTTCTGGCAAACGGTGATCTGTGCTACCATTACCAGCCGAGAGCTAGGTGATGGCCAGCCAGCATTGATCCCGGCAGTCGGTGATCTCTGCTACCATTACCAGCTGAGTGAGGGCCAGCTAGAATCACAGGGCATCATGCCTCTTCAGCCTACCTTCTAACATGGACCGCCTACCTGGCAGCCATTTTGAAAAACTGACCAATAGGAAGGTGAGAATTTGCATAATTACCCAGAATCCTTTGCAGGAACTCTCCCTAAGCTTAATGAACGTTGAAAATAATAAATCAAATGAAGCAAAATCCAAGAAAACGGCTAAAAAACTGGTCTGTGCAGTTGATGGGCGGAGGCTCCTGATTCGGTCTTCTACCGGCAGGGTCGCCGGGTCATGATTTCAGCAGCTGAAAATTTGAGCAAAAAAAAAAATGTTTGAGATACATTTGAATAACACGTAGTTTGTTTTCATGGTCTTTGTTCTTTACTATAATATTCTGAGGAACAGCCGAGACGGCGTAGACCGGCAGGTGCCACTGCCCACACTCAGTCACCACACTTAGCAGCAGCCCAAGACCACTACTAGCAGGCAGACATGGCGCGGTCCGCACTGACCCCAAGAGTGCACAACGCACTCTAAATGTAAAAGGGGGACAGCGACCTCACAGGGACAACCTCAGAGCAACATTCATTGAACTTAAGGAGAGTGAACTTAACTCAAGCAGTGCATTATGGGAATTTATGTAAATCTAAAGGGCTTCTATTATAATTTTACTACTGAGGAGGAGCCTCACATAAGTCCTCCCAGGTTATCTCACTACTTATAGTGCACCATGGAGCAAGGCCCAATGACTCCATCAGCCTTCTTGTGCTTAAGTTCCTTAACTTTGCTCCTGTCCATGTTCAAGCAAATCTCAAACATTTTCACAACTCTTGTAATAGATGGAATGGAGCTGCAATATCAGGCACAAGCCATGGACAGGAGTGGCACTGTTTTTTGAAGTATGCAACCATGTTTCTCTAAACCTAAACAACCCTTTAAAGATCTATCAATGCTCAGACTAAGCTCTGACAAAGGTGTCCCTTTAAGTGATCTCAGTGATGTGTGCTACCATTACCATATGATGGCCAGCATGGGGCAGCCTGTGCATCACTGAAGACCATGCTTCTGGAGGTTGCCTTCCGACTTATAAGAGCCTACCTGGCAGCCATTTTGAAAAATTGACCAATAGGAACTTAAGGAATTTGCATAATTTCCCAGAATCCTTTGCCGGAGCTCTCTCTCTAAGCTTATTAAATGGTGGAAAGAATAACACGTTTTCACGACGGTTGCAATAAGTGAAACCGAGCTGCTGTACTAAGTACCACCCGTAGACCGGAGTGGCGTCTGTGTGTTTGCAGCCATGTTTCTCTAAACCTAAACAACCACCTTAAAGATCACTTTAAAGATCTGTAGGTGCTCTGGCAAACGGTGATCTGTGCTACCATTACCAGCCGAGAGCTAGGTGATGGCCAGCCAGCATTGATCCCGGCAGTCGGTGATCTCTGCTACCATTACCAGCTGAGTGAGGGCCAGCTAGAATCACAGGGCATCATGCCTCTTCAGCCTACCTTCTAACATGGACCGCCTACCTGGCAGCCATTTTGAAAAACTGACCAATAGGAAGGTGAGAATTTGCATAATTACCCAGAATCCTTTGCAGGAACTCTCCCTAAGCTTAATGAACGTTGAAAATAATAAATCAAATGAAGCAAAATCCAAGAAAACGGCTAAAAAACTGGTCTGTGCAGTTGATGGGCGGAGCCTCCTTATTCGGTCTTCTACCAGGAGGGTCGCCGGGTCATGATTTCAGCAGCTGAAAATTTGAGCAAAAAAAAAAATGTTTGAGATACATTTGAATAACACGTAGTTTGTTTTCATGGTCTTTGTTCTTTACTATAATATTCTGAGGAACAGCCGAGACGGCGTAGACCGGTAGGTGCTACTGCCCACACTCAGTCACCACACTTAGCAGCAGCCCAAGGCCGCTACTAGCAGGCAGACATGGCGCGGTCCGCTCTGACCCCAAGAGTGCACAACGCACTCTAAATGTAAAAGGGGGACAGCGACCTCACAGGGACAACCTCAGAGCAACATTCATTGAACTTAAGGAGAGTGAACTTAACTCAAGCAGTGCATTATGGGAATTTATGTAAATCTAAAGGGCTTCTATTATAATTTTACTACTGAGGAGGAGCCTCACATAAGTCCTCCTCCCAGGTCGTCTCACCACTTATAGTGCACCATGGAGCAAGGCCCAATGACTCCATCAGCCTTCTTGTGCTTAAGTTCCTTAACTTTGCTCCTGTCCATGTTCAAGCAAATCTCAAACATTTTCACAACTCTTGTAATAGATGGAATGGAGCTGCAATATCAGGCACAAGCCATGGACAGGAGTGGCACTGTTTTTTGAAGTATGCAACCATGTTTCTCTAAACCTAAACAACCCTTTAAAGATCTATCAATGCTCAGACTAAGCTCTGACAAAGGTGTCCCTTTAAGTGATCTCAGTGATGTGTGCTACCATTACCATATGATGGCCAGCATGGGGCAGCCTGTGCATCACTGAAGACCATGCTTCTGGAGGTTGCCTTCCGACTTATAAGAGCCTACCTGGCAGCCATTTTGAAAAATTGACCAATAGGAACTTAAGGAATTTGCATAATTTCCCAGAATCCTTTGCCGGAGCTCTCTCTCTAAGCTTATTAAATGGTGGAAAGAATAACACGTTTTCACGACGGTTGCAATAAGTGAAACCGAGCTGCTGTACTAAGTACCACCCGTAGACCGGAGTGGCGTCTGTGTGTTTGCAGCCATGTTTCTCTAAACCTAAACAACCACCTTAAAGATCACTTTAAAGATCTGTAGGTGCTCTGGCAAACGGTGATCTGTGCTACCATTACCAGCCGAGAGCTAGGTGATGGCCAGCCAGCATTGATCCCGGCAGTCGGTGATCTCTGCTACCATTACCAGCTGAGTGAGGGCCAGCTAGAATCACAGGGCATCATGCCTCTTCAGCCTACCTTCTAACATGGACCGCCTACCTGGCAGCCATTTTGAAAAACTGACCAATAGGAAGGTGAGAATTTGCATAATTACCCAGAATCCTTTGCAGGAACTCTCCCTAAGCTTAATGAACGTTGAAAATAATAAATCAAATGAAGCAAAATCCAAGAAAACGGCTAAAAAACTGGTCTGTGCAGTTGATGGGCGGAGCTTCCTGATTCGGTCTTCTACCAGGAGGGTCGCCGGGTCATGATTTCAGCAGCTGAAAATTTGAGCAAAAAAAAAAAATGTTTGAGATACATTTGAATAACACGTAGTTTGTTTTCATGGTCTTTGTTCTTTACTATAATATTCTGAGGAACAGCCGAGACGGCGTAGACCGGCAGGTGCTACTGCCCACACTCAGTCACCACACTTAGCAGCAGCCCAAGGCCGCTACTAGCAGGCAGACATGGCGCGGTCCGCTCTGACCCCAAGAGTGCACAACGCACTCTAAATGTAAAAGGGGGACAGCGACCTCACAGGGACAACCTCAGAGCAACATTCATTGAACTTAAGGAGAGTGAACTTAACTCAAGCAGTGCATTATGGGAATTTATGTAAATCTAAAGGGCTTCTATTATAATTTTACTACTGAGGAGGAGCCTCACATAAGTCCTCCTCCCAGGTCGTCTCACCACTTATAGTGCACCATGGAGCAAGGCCCAATGACTCCATCAGCCTTCTTGTGCTTAAGTTCCTTAACTTTGCTCCTGTCCATGTTCAAGCAAATCTCAAACATTTTCACAACTCTTGTAATAGATGGAATGGAGCTGCAATATCAGGCACAAGCCATGGACAGGAGTGGCACTGTTTTTTGAAGTATGCAACCATGTTTCTCTAAACCTAAACAACCCTTTAAAGATCTATCAATGCTCAGACTAAGCTCTGACAAAGGTGTCCCTTTAAGTGATCTCAGTGATGTGTGCTACCATTACCATATGATGGCCAGCATGGGGCAGCCTGTGCATCACTGAAGACCATGCTTCTGGAGGTTGCCTTCCGACTTATAAGAGCCTACCTGGCAGCCATTTTGAAAAATTGACCAATAGGAACTTAAGGAATTTGCATAATTTCCCAGAATCCTTTGCCGGAGCTCTCTCTCTAAGCTTATTGAATGGTGGAAAGAATAACACGTTTCACGACGGTTGCAATAAGTGAAGCTGAGCTGCTGTACTAAGTACCACCCGTAGACCGGAGTGGTGTCTGTGTGTTTGCAGCCATGTTTTTCTAAACCTAAACAACCACCTTAAAGATCACTTTAAAGATCTGTAGGTGCTCTGGCAAACGGTGATCTGTGCTACCATTACCAGCCGAGAGCTAGGTGATGGCCAGCCAGCATTGATCCCGGCAGTCGGTGATCTCTGCTACCATTACCAGCTGAGTGAGGGCCAGCTAGAATCACAGGGCATCATGCCTCTTCAGCCTACCTTCTAACATGGACCGCCTACCTGGCAGCCATTTTGAAAAACTGACCAATAGGAAGGTGAGAATTTGCATAATTACCCAGAATCCTTTGCAGGAACTCTCCCTAAGCTTAATGAACGTTGAAAATAATAAATCAAATGAAGCAAAATCCAAGAAAACGGCTAAAAAACTGGTCTGTGCAGTTGATGGGCGGAGCCTCCTGATTCGGTCTTCTACCAGGAGGGTCGCCGGGTCATGATTTCAGCAGCTGAAAATTTGAGCAAAAAAAAAAATGTTTGAGATACATTTGAATAACACGTAGTTTGTTTTCATGGTCTTTGTTCTTTACTATAATATTCTGAGGAACAGCCGAGACGGTGTAGACCGGCAGGTGCCACTACCCAAACTCAGTCACCACACTTAGCAGCAGCCCAAGGCCGCTACTAGCAGGCAGACATGGCGCGGTCCGCTCTGACCCCAAGAGTGCACAACGCACTCTAAATGTAAAAGGGGGACAGCGACCTCACAGGGACAACCTCAGAGCAACATTCATTGAACTTAAGGAGAGTGAACTTAACTCAAGCAGTGCATTATGGGAATTTATGTAAATCTAAAGGGCTTCTATTATAATTTTACTACTGAGGAGGAGCCTCACATAAGTCCTCCTCCCAGGTCGTCTCACCACTTATAGTGCACCATGGAGCAAGGCCCAATGACTCCATCAGCCTTCTTGTGCTTAAGTTCCTTAACTTTGCTCCTGTCCATGTTCAAGCAAATCTCAAACATTTTCACAACTCTTGTAATAGATGGAATGGAGCTGCAATATCAGGCACAAGCCATGGACAGGAGTGGCACTGTTTTTTGAAGTATGCAACCATGTTTCTCTAAACCTAAACAACCCTTTAAAGATCTATCAATGCTCAGACTAAGCTCTGACAAAGGTGTCCCTTTAAGTGATCTCAGTGATGTGTGCTACCATTACCATATGATGGCCAGCATGGGGCAGCCTGTGCATCACTGAAGACCATGCTTCTGGAGGTTGCCTTCCGACTTATAAGAGCCTACCTGGCAGCCATTTTGAAAAATTGACCAATAGGAACTTAAGGAATTTGCATAATTTCCCAGAATCCTTTGCCGGAGCTCTCTCTCTAAGCTTATTGAATGGTGGAAAGAATAACACGTTTTCACGACGGTTGCAATAAGTGAAGCTGAGCTGCTGTACTAAGTACCACCCGTAGACCGGAGTGGTGTCTGTGTGTTTGCAGCCATGTTTCTCTAAACCTAAACAACCACCTTAAAGATCGCTTTAAAGATCTGTAGGTGCTCTGGCAAACGGTGATCTGTGCTACCATTACCAGCCGAGAGCTAGGTGATGGCCAGCCAGCATTGATCCCGGCAGTCGGTGATCTCTGCTACCATTACCAGCTGAGTGAGGGCCAGCTAGAATCACAGCGCATCATGCCTCTTCAGCCTACCTTCTAACATGGACCGCCTACCTGGCAGCCATTTTGAAAAACTGACCAATAGGAAGGTGAGAATTTGCATAATTACCCAGAATCCTTTGCAGGAACTCTCCCTAAGCTTAATGAACGTTGAAAATAATAAATCAAATGAAGCAAAATCCAAGAAAACGGCTAAAAAACTGGTCTGTGCAGTTGATGGGCGGAGCCTCCTGATTCGGTTTTCTACCACGAGGGTCGCCGGGTCATGATTTCAGCAGCTGAAAATTTGAGCAAAAAAAAAAAAATGTTTGAGATACATTTGAATAACACGTAGTTTGTTTTCATGGTCTTTGTTCTTTACTATAATATTCTGAGGAACAGCCGAGACGGTGTAGACCGGCAGGTGCCACTACCCAAACTCAGTCACCACACTTAGCAGCAGCCCAAGGCCGCTACTAGCAGGCAGACATGGCGCGGTCCGCTCTGACCCCAAGAGTGCACAACGCACTCTAAATGTAAAAGGGGGACAGCGACCTCACAGGGACAACCTCAGAGCAACATTCATTGAACTTAAGGAGAGTGAACTTAACTCAAGCAGTGCATTATGGGAATTTATGTAAATCTAAAGGGCTTCTATTATAATTTTACTACTGAGGAGGAGCCTCACATAAGTCCTCCTCCCAGGTCGTCTCACCACTTATAGTGCACCATGGAGCAAGGCCCAATGACTCCATCAGCCTTCTTGTGCTTAAGTTCCTTAACTTTGCTCCTGTCCATGTTCAAGCAAATCTCAAACATTTTCACAACTCTTGTAATAGATGGAATGGAGCTGCAATATCAGGCACAAGCCATGGACAGGAGTGGCACTGTTTTTTGAAGTATGCAACCATGTTTCTCTAAACCTAAACAACCCTTTAAAGATCTATCAATGCTCAGACTAAGCTCTGACAAAGGTGTCCCTTTAAGTGATCTCAGTGATGTGTGCTACCATTACCATATGATGGCCAGCAAGGGGCAGCCTGTGCATCACTGAAGACCATGCTTCTGGAGGTTGCCTTCCGACTTATAAGAGCCTACCTGGCAGCCATTTTGAAAAATTGACCAATAGGAACTTAAGGAATTTGCATAATTTCCCAGAATCCTTTGCCGGAGCTCTCTCTCTAACCTTATTGAATGGTGGAAAGAATAACACGTTTTCACGACGGTTGCAATAAGTGAAACCGAGCTGCTGTACTAAGTACCACCCGTAGACCGGAGTGGCGTCTGTGTGTTTGCAGCCATGTTTCTCTAAACCTAAACAACCACCTTAAAGATCACTTTAAAGATCTGTAGGTGCTCTGGCAAACGGTGATCTGTGCTACCATTACCAGCCGAGAGCTAGGTGATGGCCAGCCAGCATTGATCCCGGCAGTCGGTGATCTCTGCTACCATTACCAGCTGAGTGAGGGCCAGCTAGAATCACAGGGCATCATGCCTCTTCAGCCTACCTTCTAACATGGACCGCCTACCTGGCAGCCATTTTGAAAAACTGACCAATAGGAAGGTGAGAATTTGCATAATTACCCAGAATCCTTTGCAGGAACTCTCCCTAAGCTTAATGAACGTTGAAAATAATAAATCAAATGAAGCAAAATCCAAGAAAACGGCTAAAAAACTGGTCTGTGCAGTTGATGGGCGGAGCCTCCTTATTCGGTCTTCTACCAGGAGGGTCGCCGGGTCATGATTTCAGCAGCTAAAAATTTGAGCAAAAAAAAAATGTTTGAGATACATTTGAATAACACGTAGTTTGTTTTCATGGTCTTTGTTCTTTACTATAATATTCTGAGGAACAGCCGAGACGGCGTAGACCGGCAGGTGCTACTGCCCACACTCAGTCACCACACTTAGCAGCAGCCCAAGGCCGCTACTAGCAGGCAGACATGGCGCGGTCCGCTCTGACCCCAAGAGTGCACAACGCACTCTAAATGTAAAAGGGGAACAGCGACCTCACAGGGACAACCTCAGAGCAACATTCATTGAACTTAAGGAGAGTGAACTTAACTCAAGCAGTGCATTATGGGAATTTATGTAAATCTAAAGGGCTTCTATTATAATTTTACTACTGAGGAGGAGCCTCACATAAGTCCTCCTCCCAGGTCGTCTCACCACTTATAGTGCACCATGGAGCAAGGCCCAATGACTCCATCAGCCTTCTTGTGCTTAAGTTCCTTAACTTTGCTCCTGTCCATGTTCAAGCAAATCTCAAACATTTTCACAACTCTTGTAATAGATGGAATGGAGCTGCAATATCAGGCACAAGCCATGGACAGGAGTGGCACTGTTTTTTGAAGTATGCAACCATGTTTCTCTAAACCTAAACAACCCTTTAAAGATCTATCAATGCTCAGACTAAGCTCTGACAAAGGTGTCCCTTTAAGTGATCTCAGTGATGTGTGCTACCATTACCATATGATGGCCAGCATGGGGCAGCCTGTGCATCACTGAAGACCATGCTTCTGGAGGTTGCCTTCCGACTTATAAGAGCCTACCTGGCAGCCATTTTGAAAAATTGACCAATAGGAACTTAAGGAATTTGCATAATTTCCCAGAATCCTTTGCCGGAGCTCTCTCTCTAACCTTATTGAATGGTGGATAGAATAACACGTTTTCACGACGGTTGCAATAAGTGAAGCTGAGCTGCTGTACTAAGTACCACCCGTAGACCGGAGTGGCGTCTGTGTGTTTGCAGCCATGTTTCTCTAAACCTAAACAACCACCTTAAAGATCACTTTAAAGATCTGTAGGTGCTCTGGCAAACGGTGATCTGTGCTACCATTACCAGCCGAGAGCTAGGTGATGGCCAGCCAGCATTGATCCCGGCAGTCGGTGATCTCTGCTACCACTACCAGCTGAGTGAGGGCCAGCTAGAATCACAGGGCATCATGCCTCTTCAGCCTACCTTCTAACATGGACCGCCTACCTCTGAGCAATTTTGAAAAACTGACCAATAGGAAGGTGAGAATTTGCATAATTACCCAGAATCCTTTGCAGGAACTCTCCCTAAGCTTAATGAACGTTGAAAATAATAAATCAAATGAAGCAAAATCCAAGAAAACGGCTAAAAAACTGGTCTGTGCAGTTGATGGGCGGAGCCTCCTGATTGGGTCTTCTACCAGGAGGGTCGCCGGGTCATGATTTCAGCAGCTGAAAATTTGAGCAAAAAAAAAAAAATGTTTGAGATACATTTGAATAACACGTAGTTTGTTTTCATGGTCTTTGTTCTTTACTATAATATTCTGAGGAACAGCCGAGACGGTGTAGACCGGCAGGTGCCACTGCCCAAACTCAGTCACCACACTTAGCAGCAGCCCAAGGCCGCTACTAGCAGGCAGACATGGCGCGGTCCGCTCTGACCCCAAGAGTGCACAACGCACTCTAAATGTAAAAGGGGGACAGCGACCTCACAGGGACAACCTCAGAGCAACATTCATTGAACTTAAGGAGAGTGAACTTAACTCAAGCAGTGCATTATGGGAATTTATGTAAATCTAAAGGGCTTCTATTATAATTTTACTACTGAGGAGGAGCCTCACATAAGTCCTCCTCCCAGGTCGTCTCACCACTTATAGTGCACCATGGAGCAAGGCCCAATGACTCCATCAGCCTTCTTGTGCTTAAGTTCCTTAACTTTGCTCCTGTCCATGTTCAAGCAAATCTCAAACATTTTCACAACTCTTGTAATAGATGGAATGGAGCTGCAATAT
Source organism: Leptodactylus fuscus (assembly GCF_031893055.1). Classification (NCBI taxonomy): domain Eukaryota; kingdom Metazoa; phylum Chordata; class Amphibia; order Anura; family Leptodactylidae; genus Leptodactylus; species Leptodactylus fuscus. Next base: position 32,930,306 of record NC_134274.1, read on the forward strand.
CAGGCACAAGCCATGGACAGGAGTGGCACTGTTTTTTGAAGTATGCAACCATGTTTCTCTAAACCTAAACAACCCTTTAAAGATCTATCAATGCTCAGACTAAGCTCTGACAAAGGTGTCCCTTTAAGTGATCTCAGTGATGTGTGCTACCATTACCATATGATGGCCAGCATGGGGCAGCCTGTGCATCACTGAAGACCATGCTTCTGGAGGTTGCCTTCCGACTTATAAGAGCCTACCTGGCAGCCATTTTGAAAAATTGACCAATAGGAACTTAAGGAATTTGCATAATTTCCCAGAATCCTTTGCCGGAGCTCTCTCTCTAACCTTATTGAGTGGTGGAAAGAATAACACGTTTTCACGACGGTTGCAATAAGTGAAACCGAGCTGCTGTACTAAGTACCACCCGTAGACCGGAGTGGCGTCTGTGTGTTTGCAGCCATGTTTCTCTAAACCTAAACAACCACCTTAAAGATCACTTTAAAGATCTGTAGGTGCTCTGGCAAACGGTGATCTGTGCTACCATTACCAGCCGAGAGCTAGGTGATGGCCAGCCAGCATTGATCCCGGCAGTCGGTGATCTCTGCTACCATTACCAGCTGAGTGAGGGCCAGCTAGAATCACAGGGCATCATGCCTCTTCAGCCTACCTTCTAACATGGACCGCCTACCTCTGAGCAATTTTGAAAAACTGACCAATAGGAAGGTGAGAATTTGCATAATTACCCAGAATCCTTTGCAGGAACTCTCCCTAAGCTTAATGAACGTTGAAAATAATAAATCAAATGAAGCAAAATCCAAGAAAACGGCTAAAAAACTGGTCTGTGCAGTTGATGGGCGGAGCCTCCTGATTGGGTCTTCTACCAGGAGGGTCGCCGGGTCATGATTTCAGCAGCTGAAAATTTGAGCAAAAAAAAAAAAATGTTTGAGATACATTTGAATAACACGTAGTTTGTTTTCATGGTCTTTGTTCTTTACTATAATATTCTGAGGAACAGCCGAGACGGTGTAGACCGGCAGGTGCCACTGCCCACACTCAGTCACCACACTTAGCAGCAGCCCAAGGCCGCTACTGGCAGGCAGACATGGCGCGGTCCGCTCTGACCCCAAGAGTGCACAACGCACTCTAAATGTAAAAGGGGGACAGCGACCTCACAGGGACAACCTCAGAGCAACATTCATTGAACTTAAGGAGAGTGAACTTAACTCAAGCAGTGCATTATGGGAATTTATGTAAATCTAAAGGGCTTCTATTATAATTTTACTACTGAGGAGGAGCCTCACATAAGTCCTCCTCCCAGGTCGTCTCACCACTTATAGTGCACCATGGAGCAAGGCCCAATGACTCCATCAGCCTTCTTGTGCTTAAGTTCCTTAACTTTGCTCCTGTCCATGTTCAAGCAAATCTCAAACATTTTCACAACTCTTGTAATAGATGGAATGGAGCTGCAATATCAGGCACAAGCCATGGACAGGAGTGGCACTGTTTTTTGAAGTATGCAACCATGTTTCTCTAAACCTAAACAACCCTTTAAAGATCTATCAATGCTCAGACTAAGCTCTGACAAAGGTGTCCCTTTAAGTGATCTCAGTGATGTGTGCTACCATTACCATATGATGGCCAGCATGGGGCAGCCTGTGCATCACTGAAGACCATGCTTCTGGAGGTTGCCTTCCGACTTATAAGAGCCTACCTGGCAGCCATTTTGAAAAATTGACCAATAGGAACTTAAGGAATTTGCATAATTTCCCAGAATCCTTTGCCGGAGCTCTCTCTCTAAGCTTATTAAATGGTGGAAAGAATAACACGTTTTCACGACGGTTGCAATAAGTGAAACCGAGCTGCTGTACTAAGTACCACCCGTAGACCGGAGTGGCGTCTGTGTGTTTGCAGCCATGTTTCTCTAAACCTAAACAACCACCTTAAAGATCACTTTAAAGATCTGTAGGTGCTCTGGCAAACGGTGATCTGTGCTACCATTACCAGCCGAGAGCTAGGTGATGGCCAGCCAGCATTGATCCCGGCAGTCGGTGATCTCTGCTACCATTACCAGCTGAGTGAGTGCCAGCTAGAATCACAGGGCATCATGCCTCTTCAGCCTACCTTCTAACATGGACCGCCTACCTGGCAGCCATTTTGAAAAACTGACCAATAGGAAGGTGAGAATTTGCATAATTACCCAGAATCCTTTGCAGGAACTCTCCCTAAGCTTAATGAACGTTGAAAATAATAAATCAAATGAAGCAAAATCCAAGAAAACGGCTAAAAAACTGGTCTGTGCAGTTGATGGGCGGAGCCTCCTGATTCGGTCTTCTACCAGGAGGGTTGCCGGGTCATGATTTCAGCAGCTGAAAATTTGAGCAAAAAAAAAAAAATGTTTGAGATACATTTGAATAACACGTAGTTTGTTTTCATGGTCTTTGTTCTTTACTATAATATTCTGAGGAACAGCCGAGACGGTGTAGACCGGCAGGTGCTACTGCCCACACTCAGTCACCACACTTAGCAGCAGCCCAAGGCCGCTACTAGCAGGCAGACATGGCGCGGTCCGCACTGACCCCAAGAGTGCACAACGCACTCTAAATATAAAGGAGGACAGCGACCTCACAGGGACAACCTCAGAGCAACATTCATTGAACTTAAGGAGAGTGAACTTAACTCAAGCAGTGCATTATGGGAATTTATGTAAATCTAAAGGGCTTCTATTATAATTTTACTACTGAGGAGGAGCCTCACATAAGTCCTCCTCCCAGGTCGTCTCACCACTTATAGTGCACCATGGAGCAAGGCCCAATGACTCCATCAGCCTTCTTGTGCTTAAGTTCCTTAACTTTGCTCCTGTCCATGTTCAGGCAAATCTCAAACATTTTCACAACTCTTGTAATAGATGGAATGGAGCTGCAATATCAGGCACAAGCCATGGACAGGAGTGGCACTGTTTTTTGAAGTATGCAACCATGTTTCTCTAAACCTAAACAACCCTTTAAAGATCTATCAATGCTCAGACTAAGCTCTGACAAAGGTGTCCCTTTAAGTGATCTCAGTGATGTGTGCTACCATTACCATATGATGGCCAGCATGGGGCAGCCTGTGCATCACTGAAGACCATGCTTCTGGAGGTTGCCTTCCGACTTATAAGAGCCTACCTGGCAGCCATTTTGAAAAATTGACCAATAGGAACTTAAGGAATTTGCATAATTTCCCAGAATCCTTTGCCGGAGCTCTCTCTCTAACCTTATTGAATGGTGGATAGAATAACACGTTTTCACGACGGTTGCAATAAGTGAAACCGAGCTGCTGTACTAAGTACCACCCGTAGACCGGAGTGGCGTCTGTGTGTTTGCAGCCATGTTTCTCTAAACCTAAACAACCACCTTAAAGATCACTTTAAAGATCTGTAGGTGCTCTGGCAAACGGTGATCTGTGCTACCATTACCAGCCGAGAGCTAGGTGATGGCCAGCCAGCATTGATCCCGGCAGTCGGTGATCTCTGCTACCATTACCAGCTGAGTGAGGGCCAGCTAGAATCACAGGGCATCATGCCTCTTCAGCCTACCTTCTAACATGGACCGCCTACCTGGCAGCCATTTTGAAAAACTGACCAATAGGAAGGTGAGAATTTGCATAATTACCCAGAATCCTTTGCAGGAACTCTCCCTAAGCTTAATGAACGTTGAAAATAATAAATCAAATGAAGCAAAATCCAAGAAAACGGCTAAAAAACTGGTCTGTGCAGTTGATGGGCGGAGCCTCCTGATTCGGTCTTCTACCAGGAGGGTCGCCGGGTCATGATTTCAGCAGCTGAAAATTTGAGCAAAAAAAAAATGTTTGAGATACATTTGAATAACACGTAGTTTGTTTTCATGGTCTTTGTTCTTTACTATAATATTCTGAGGAACAGCCGAGACGGTGTAGACCGGCAGGTGCCACTGCCCAAACTCAGTCACCACACTTAGCAGCAGCCCAAGGCCGCTACTAGCAGGCAGACATGGCGCGGTCCGCTCTGACCCCAAGAGTGCACAACGCACTCTAAATGTAAAAGGGGGACAGCGACCTCACAGGGACAACCTCAGAGCAACATTCATTGAACTTAAGGAGAGTGAACTTAACTCAAGCAGTGCATTATGGGAATTTATGTAAATCTAAAGGGCTTCTATTATAATTTTACTACTGAGGAGGAGCCTCACATAAGTCCTCCTCCCAGGTCGTCTCACCACTTATAGTGCACCATGGAGCAAGGCCCAATGACTCCATCAGCCTTCTTGTGCTTAAGTTCCTTAACTTTGCTCCTGTCCATGTTCAAGCAAATCTCAAACATTTTCACAACTCTTGTAATAGATGGAATGGAGCTGCAATATCAGGCACAAGCCATGGACAGGAGTGGCACTGTTTTTTGAAGTATGCAACCATGTTTCTCTAAACCTAAACAACCCTTTAAAGATCTATCAATGCTCAGACTAAGCTCTGACAAAGGTGTCCCTTTAAGTGATCTCAGTGATGTGTGCTACCATTACCATATGATGGCCAGCATGGGGCAGCCTGTGCATCACTGAAGACCATGCTTCTGGAGGTTGCCTTCCGACTTATAAGAGCCTACCTGGCAGCCATTTTGAAAAATTGACCAATAGGAACTTAAGGAATTTGCATAATTTCCCAGAATCCTTTGCCGGAGCTCTCTCTCTAAGCTTATTAAATGGTGGAAAGAATAACACGTTTTCACGACGGTTGCAATAAGTGAAACCGAGCTGCTGTACTAAGTACCACCCGTAGACCGGAGTGGCGTCTGTGTGTTTGCAGCCATGTTTCTCTAAATCTAAACAACCACCTTAAAGATCACTTTAAAGATCTGTAGGTGCTCTGGCAAACGGTGATCTGTGCTACCATTACCAGCCGAGAGCTAGGTGATGGCCAGCCAGCATTGATCCCGGCAGTCGGTGATCTCTGCTACCATTACCAGCTGAGTGAGGGCCAGCTAGAATCACAGCGCATCATGCCTCTTCAGCCTACCTTCTAACATGGACCGCCTACCTGGCAGCCATTTTGAAAAACTGACCAATAGGAAGGTGAGAATTTGCATAATTACCCAGAATCCTTTGCAGGAACTCTCCCTAAGCTTAATGAACGTTGAAAATAATAAATCAAATGAAGCAAAATCCAAGAAAACGGCTAAAAAACTGGTCTGTGCAGTTGATGGGCGGAGCCTCCTGATTCGGTCTTCTACCAGGAGGGTTGCCGGGTCATGATTTCAGCAGCTGAAAATTTGAGCAAAAAAAAAAATGTTTGAGATACATTTGAATAACACGTAGTTTGTTTTCATGGTCTTTGTTCTTTACTATAATATTCTGAGGAACAGCCGAGACGGTGTAGACCGGCAGGTGCCACTGCCCAAACTCAGTCACCACACTTAGCAGCAGCCCAAGGCCGCTACTAGCAGGCAGACATGGCGCGGTCCGCTCTGACCCCAAGAGTGCACAACGCACTCTAAATGTAAAAGGGGGACAGCGACCTCACAGGGACAACCTCAGAGCAACATTCATTGAACTTAAGGAGAGTGAACTTAACTCAAGCAGTGCATTATGGGAATTTATGTAAATCTAAAGGGCTTCTATTATAATTTTACTACTGAGGAGGAGCCTCATATAAGTCCTCCTCCCAGGTCGTCTCACCACTTATAGTGCACCATGGAGCAAGGCCCAATGACTCCATCAGCCTTCTTGTGCTTAAGTTCCTTAACTTTGCTCCTGTCCATGTTCAAGCAAATCTCAAACATTTTCACAACTCTTGTAATAGATGGAATGGAGCTGCAATATCAGGCACAAGCCATGGACAGGAGTGGCACTGTTTTTTGAAGTATGCAACCATGTTTCTCTAAACCTAAACAACCCTTTAAAGATCTATCAATGCTCAGACTAAGCTCTGACAAAGGTGTCCCTTTAAGTGATCTCAGTGATGTGTGCTACCATTACCATATGATGGCCAGCATGGGGCAGCCTGTGCATCACTGAAGACCATGCTTCTGGAGGTTGCCTTCCGACTTATAAGAGCCTACCTGGCAGCCATTTTGAAAAATTGACCAATAGGAACTTAAGGAATTTGCATAATTTCCCAGAATCCTTTGCCGGAGCTCTCTCTCTAAGCTTATTGAATGGTGGAAAGAATAACACGTTTTCATGACGGTTGCAATAAGTGAAACTGAGCTGCTGTACTAAGTACCACCCGTAGACCGGAGTGGTGTCTGTGTGTTTGCAGCCATGTTTCTCTAAACCTAAACAACCACCTTAAAGATCGCTTTAAAGATCTGTAGGTGCTCTGGCAAACGGTGATCTGTGCTACCATTACCAGCCGAGAGCTAGGTGATGGCCAGCCAGCATTGATCCCGGCAGTCGGTGATCTCTGCTACCATTACCAGCTGAGTGAGGGCCAGCTAGAATCATAGGGCATCATGCCTCTTCAGCCTACCTTCTAACATGGACCGCCTACCTGGCAGCCATTTTGAAAAACTGACCAATAGGAAGGTGAGAATTTGCATAATTACCCAGAATCCTTTGCAGGAACTCTCCCTAAGCTTAATGAACGTTGAAAATAATAAATCAAATGAAGCAAAATCCAAGAAAACGGCTAAAAAACTGGTCTGTGCAGTTGATGGGCGGAGCCTCCTGATTCGGTATTCAACCAGGAGGGTCGCCGGGTCATGATTTCAGCAGCTGAAAATTTGAGGAAAAAAAAAAATGTTTGAGATACATTTGAATAACACGTAGTTTGTTTTCATGGTCTTTGTTCTTTACTATAATATTCTGAGGAACAGCCGAGACGGTGTAGACCGGCAGGTGCCACTGCCCAAACTCAGTCACCACACTTAGCAGCAGCCCAAGGCCGCTACTAGCAGGCAGACATGGCGCGGTCCGCTCTGACCCCAAGAGTGCACAACGCACTCTAAATGTAAAAGGAGGACAGCGACCTCACAGGGACAACCTCAGAGCAACATTCATTGAACTTAAGGAGAGTGAACTTAACTCAAGCAGTGCATTATGGGAATTTATGTAAATCTAAAGGGCTTCTATTATAATTTTACTACTGAGGAGGAGCCTCACATAAGTCCTCCTCCCAGGTCGTCTCACCACTTATAGTGCACCATGGAGCAAGGCCCAATGACTCCATCAGCCTTCTTATACTTAAGTTGTTTATAAGTAACTAACTCAGTTTATGAGGACGCCCAGTTGTCTATCGCTGCATTCCCTTTTTATTTATTTTTTTTTTATTTTTTTTTAAGTTGCCCAAAATTGTGCCAACTTTATACCTAGTGGGAGCACCACCATAAAAACCACATACATGATTTGTCTATCAGAAAAGTCCATCTCCAAAGAGAATGGGCTCCCAGCTCTCCTTGACCTCTGGACCAAATGGTATCAAGTGGCTAATAACCTTATACATGGGTAACTTCAGTTGGAACTCTTTTTAACCAAGGGAGAGTTAAAGGCAATGCACCATGGGAAAGCATGCAAATGTGATGGGGGTGACGGTCCGTCTGTTACATTCATGTTCCAAATGTCAGTACTGTTCTCAGTTCCATCTTAGAGATTGGACGAGGAGTAGTGCGGTGATGCAAATAGCTGAAATCTCCTGTATTTTAATATAGTATATGAACATAAATTCATAATAGTCATGAAACCATGTCATTTACCGGGATTAAAAGGTAGCCTATGTGTTAATCAAGGTTACAAACAATGTGCCGAATTTCATCCAAATCAGTTCAGTCGTTTTTGGGTGAAAGAGTAATAAACACACAAACATTCACATTTATAATATTATTAGGATGGATCATTTTTATAGACCACTAGCCTCTGCCCGTGGCTTCATCTGCATGTTGTTGGTGTCGATGATCCGCCTATATACAGCAAATTGCTCCCATCGATGGTTTACCTGCTCCAACATTTTGGCAGCTCTTAAGCTGTTCTGCTGCTGATCTTGTCCTTCGCACCGTGCCTGTGATTATTCCAGCAGCTCGCTGGGATGCCATATAACAAGCGTGTCATGACGTCATAGCCTCACCGCCTGCACTTAGAAGCAGACATCTCCTAAACCAGCCCAGGACAGTTCCGCTCAGCTTTGGGTTTTGGGCTGGTTTTAGTTAAATAAATAGTAAAAATGCCGCCCTCCAAACAGGCACATCGCCTCATTAGAGGTGCTTTTCGATATTTGATGTCTTTTTCCATCTGAAGGGTTAAATAATATTCATACTAGTCTGTGGAAACCCAGCATTTACTGCAAACCTTTCCCGTGTAAACCATGCCAAACCTATGCAGCTGTTATACATATGCTGAAACCAGCTAAAGAGACATTGATCTAGAAATAAGCCAGTTAACATTGATTCTATGCGAGTTCACCTTTAGCTTGGAGTCAAAGGGGTTTTGTAAGCTAAAAATATTGATGATCTATCATAAGGATAGGTCATCAATACTAAGTTTGTAAGAGTCTGCCATCCATCACCCCTAAAATCAGCTATTTTCAGTAGATGATACATAGAAAACGCAGCAGGAAGCAGACAGCGCTGTTCCGTGTATAGTGGCCAGACCAGGCACTACAGATCAGCTCCCATTCACCGGTATGAAAGCTGCTCTGTGTAGTGGCTGAACTGAGTTACTGCAGCTTGGATTTCATCTGAATCTGTACTACCTGATCTGGCCACTACCCACAGAACAGCGCTGTCTGCTTCCTGCACCATTCTTGATGTATCAGCTATTGAGCACAGCTGATATTGGGGGTGTTAAGCATCTGACAACTACTGATCTCATATTAGTCACCTTCAATCCTTTAAAAGGAGATATTGCAGATGTCACAGTTGTCCATGTATACCTACGTATTTGTCTTCTATACAGAGCTGGAGCTGTGGAAGCAAAAATATAGAGAGAAGACATCAGGCAAAGAAAATGTTATAGAGCCAAGCAGAGAAGCAAATAATAACACAGAATCGAACAAGACTGAATTAATAAAGCTCCAGACCCAGCTGAAGGTAAGGCCGTACATATAATGCTGCCAGGCCGTACATATAATGCCGCCAGGCCGTACATATAATGCTGCCAGGCCGTGTTACCGCTATAATACGGCTGTTACACAATGATCTTTTCAGATGTTTTAATGCAGATGGTAGAATTTTCTGCTGTTTTATCTATCACTTACTAATTATATATAATTTGGCGGTATCATTTTTTTTCTGTGTAACTCTGTTGTCTAGGAGCTTGAAGAGAAATTCAACAATGACAAAAAGAAATGGTTTGAAGATAAAAAGACTCTTATCGCTCAGGCAAAAGAATCTGAGGATCAAAGGAACAGGGAGATGAGGAAATTTGCAGATGACCGAGAACGTTATGGAAAGCAGCAGGCAGAAATGGTAAATTGATTCCTGTTTATATGTACCACGCAGAAGATTTATTATTTTCTCTGGAATTTAGACAGCTTAGATCTAGACTTGATGCTCCAAATTTATCACATTGACTTATGCTGGATGATGGATTCGGCGTGTCTGCTGGGGTTGGCTTACTTTAGACCATTTTTGCAATCATATTCTTTAGTACAGTTTGGTACATCCAGGTTTAGGAATTGATGACCCATCCTTATTATAGGTTATTAATTGAAGATCAGCTGGGTCTGACATCTAGTATCCATACAGATCAGCTGTTTGTAGAGACACAAGCATTTGCTTGAGCGCTCTTTGCTTACCAAGCGCGACCAGTGCATTTGTATAGGGACTGTGCTTGGTATCGCACCTCAGATCACTCACTTGAATGGGACTGTGTCGTCAAAAGGCCATGCCACCCTTGAATGTTGAAGTCACGTGACTGTCCCCGGGGATTGCCTTCTGCTGAGAGCTAAGATTTATAGAGGTCCTGATCTTCAATTGATGTCTTATCATAAGAATAGGCATTTAATTAAAAAAGCTTGGAAAACTCCTTAAGGCTAAGGCCCCACGGCGAACGCATTGCGGTTCTTTCCGCAACGCTTTTAAGAGAAAGTTCACAGTGTTTTCCTTTGCGGACTTTCTCTTAACATTATATCTATGGGAAAGCCACCGGCATTTCCGTATATATAATTGACATGCTGCGATTTGCAAAGCCGCAACGGCTTTGCAAATCGCAGCGTGTCCGCACTGCGATCTTTTCCGCAAAGTGGAGATAGGATTCGCATGAATCCTACCCACTTTGCCTGCCCTGTACAACGCCACAATTTTTTCCGCAGCGTCTCCACTGCGGGCAAATCGTGGCGTTTCTGGTCCGTGGGACCAAGGCCCCACGTGTGGGAAACGCTGTGGCAAAAACCACAGCACTTTACTGTCCCTACATAGTGGATGTGCTTCTAGCGAATCCCAGAAAAATACGTGCAGTGGACCTCCTGCTTTTTCCAAAACAATTGCAATTTTTTGGAAATCAGTGACTGTCAATTAAACGCTAGCAGTTTCCCTATAGCTAAAGTCTGCCGTATTTTTTCTCAGAGCGCTTTTTTGTTGCGGCCTGCTATGTGGGGCCTTAGCTTTAAGCCACACCACTTTATGGTAAGATATGGTATGTATGAGACAGAAAAGGTGTCTAAAAGACAAAGAAAAGTAAAATAAAAGTTGGGACATAGCATGTGCAACAGAAGTCTGACATATTGTGATAAGTAATTCCCATTTTTTCCTTATACAGTGTCAGATATAAAAGGGAAAAAAAAATATATATATATTTTTTTTTTTTGCTATAGTAAAAGCCTAAACCAGTGTGTTTCAGTGCGTGCTTATTTGGCAGTGGATATTATAAATCATTTTTGAGGGGATTACTAGGCCTGATCCATTTTATTGAAGGGATTATGTGAGTTTTGCCACTCATGATTCCCACTAGTTCTCTGTTATGTCTGCAGACACTTCCACTTACGGTGATCCGTGCGAATCACTTCATTTCAATGAGTTGGAAAACCATCTGTTGCTGGGAAAACTTTTTTTTTTTTTTTGTTTTGCTATCATGTTTTACACGTTCATATTTTTTCTCTTAACTTTAAAGGAACTACCAATGTAGAATATTTAATAAAATACTCAAAACCCCAGCAATCTCAGCAGTTCCATCAAATCCAACTCTTTGCATCCTGCAATAGATGCCGTTCCATGGATTTCGATAGTTGTGGTTTTTTCCCCCCTCTCTTGAGCAGTCAGTACTGTTAGTATTAGCACCCAGAATGCTACATAGACTTACCACTGTCAGGTGGCGGGTCGTGGCCTGATGAAGATAGGGACCACCCACCTGACAAAGACCCCAGGGTGCTAAAATTAGCAACACCGATTGCTAAGGAATGGCGGGGGCTATTCCAACTGAGCCAGAATCAGTGCAACGGCGACTATTGAAGGATGTAAAAAGCTAGGCGGTGGGTAAAGATCCTCTTTAAAAGGGGTTGTGACCATTGTCCATAGAATATGATAATAGAGAACTTACGGTACATATTAGTTTGAATTAGCTAAGATGCCCCTATCAGCTGAATGAAGAAGCTGTCACATGATCCTCGCAAGTTTCGTAGTTCAGAAAGCTGCCTCCTCCCTTTCTGATATTGGTGAATGCATCACTGGGTTATGAAGGCGATAGAGGCTTGGTTTTTCTCAAAAAATCACTAATTATTCCCAAGAAAGGGGGGGTCAAGGGGCTCAAAAGACAGAAAATAAAAATGACCTACCTGTTGAATCCCCGTTTATTCCTTTGCTGCATTGTCTGTATTCTGTGCTACATTAATAATCTGGTATCTAAACATGTGACGCTACAGTGACCTTAGAGATCTCTAGAAAGCAAGCTGAAACTTTAGTGAGTATCATTTTCTTCTCCACTTCTTTCTTCTCCACTTTGTCCTCTAGGAACAACTGTGCGCTCAGCTGGCGGAGAAAGATAATACACTACAGAAGTGGCGGGAAGAACGGAACAGTCTCGTCTCGGCATTAGAAGTGCAGTTGAAAAGCCTTCTCTCCAGCAATGCAGAGAAAGAGAAAGAAATCGAAATCCTAAAAAGTTCCAAAAGAGGAGAAACTTTTACCCCTACAGTATGTGCATTATATTATCTAAGCCAATTCAGTGATGCCCTGCTATGTACTTGTATGCTAAGGGAGCCTTCACATGGAGTATACGCTCCGCTCATTCTGAATATAAACTCGTTCCGAGTGAGCGGTGTAAAAAAACAGATCCTATTGACTTCAATGGTTGCCGGCATACGCGCGCTACCCATTGAAATCGATGGGAGGCTTTTTTACCTATTGCTTTCAATGTGATAAACGCGTATGCCGGCAACCATTGAAGTCAATGGGATCTGTTTTTTACACCGCTCACTCTGAACGAGTTTACGTTCAGAATGAGCGGAGCGTATACTCCGTGTGAAGGCTCCCTAATGCTTACTATTAGAGATGAGCGAACACTGAACAGCACGCTCAGAGCACGCTCCCATAGAAATTAATGGAAGCGGCCGGAACGCGGGGGGTTAAGTGGCCAGCCGCCGGCAAAGTCTGCGTGCCAGGTGCTTCCATTCATTTCTATGGGAGCGTGCTGTTCGGATCGGCTGATCCGAACAGTGTTCGCTCATCTCTACTCACTATACATAGCTATACACGTGGGAGAGTTCTAGTCTATGAGCTAATGTATCATTGGTTTATGAGCAATTTTTATACTGATGATCTAATCTTGGGATAAGCCATCAGTATTCTATTGTTCGGGTCTAACGTATGGAACCTGCACTGATCAGCTGTTCTGATCACTTATGGGCCCTATAGCAGATCTCCTGGGATACTGTAGCAATTCAATTCAATAGGTTCCTCTTCTAACCCCTTTATAGAGTTTTTGGGACTTACTATTTGATGTCCTAACTTTAGGCTAGGTCATCAATTAAATATTGGCAGGGGTCCAATACCTCGGACCCCGGCGGACCAGCTATTCGAAGAGACTGTAGCACTTGAGTGAGTGCTGCTGTACATTTGAGCAACTGACGTGCTTGATATTGCAGATCATCCTTTCACTTGAATGGGACTGAGCTGTGATCAGTCCATATGGACCTGATGTCATATGATATTAAATTATATAAAAATGATATTAAACATGAAGCTGATTCACAGCGTGGGGGTATTGAGTGTCGGACCCCCATGACTCTTTATTTGATGATCTATGTTAAGGATTGGTCATCAATTAAAGTCCCCAAAAATCCCTTTAATGGTATTCAGTGCTTATTTATTTTCTCTTATCACATTGTTTTGCCATTTCTTCTCCATTTCTAAATTCTTCTCAGACTGCCTTTACTGCAGAGCTGTTAGTATTACTTTTATATCATTTAGGAATCTTCTGCTGTGGAAGAACTGAAGAAGCAATTGGCTGTAAGTGAGGCCACGATCAAGGAGTATCAGGACAAGCTAACAAAGCTGGAAAACGCACAGGCCTCAACCTCTACCGCAGCAGAGAAGGAACACATTGGGATTGCAAAAACGGTAAGACTGTTCAAATTTGATCTTTTTTTTGGTATTGATCTTTCTGAAAGGGAGAATGTCCATTCTTGAACACAATTTTCTTTAACTAAACACACCCAAATTTTCACTGTGATTTGTGTAGAGTTGTTGGATATTGACACTTTTTAATCCTGGAAATCCGTTTAAGATCCGGCAATGGTATAATGAGTTAGGTCAATCCTAGTGTGTGTCTGTTTCGATAGTCCATGTGCATATTCTTGTCTGGATTGTCACCTTATTGTATAGGAGTTTTCCCACAAAAGCAAGTTATACCCTATTCATAGGATAACAGGATAACTTTAAGATCAGTGAAGCCTTCACCGCTTAGACCCTTCACCAATCAGGAGACCAGGGAACAAATATAGCGGTAGCAGGCAGTATGCGCACCCTCTCCATTTATGCATGTTTTCTTCTGGTAGACAGTAATAACTGATTATTCCAATGTTCATGCTCCTCCAACTGTTCCTCCAATGTTGTTCTCTCTTGGTGGCGCAGGTGACAAAGACACAAAGTGAGACTCCTTTGCCTTGCCAAGAAAAGAAATCTTCCATTTCTAGTACTGAGGAATCGTCATCTGAAACTCAGGTGAGAACTTCTCGGGAGTTCACACTGGCAAAGGAGACAGCAGCTAGAGCGTTTTATTTTTGCGTATCTTACACACTAGCATTTGGGTCTGTGCTGTTTGGGTCCATATGGGGACCTGACAGACAGAGGCCCTGTCCTCTTAAAAACCATAGACTATAATGGAGTCTGCTTGTTTTTTTATCGCACCCAGTTTTAGGCTGCATTCCCACGGTGTAACGCTCCGCTCATTCTGACATGTTAACACGTGTCAGAGCGCGGCGCTTCAAAACAGATCCCATTGACTTCAATTGGTGCCACCTTACACGCGCTACACATTGAAATCAATGGGAGCTGTTGTGAAGCGCTCACTCTGACACATGTTTACGTGTCGGAACGAGCGGCGCATTACTCTGTGGGAACAGGGCCTTATACTGAAACTGGTGGAGAGAAAAGTCCTCCTCGCAGAAGTCTTAGTTTATATCACTGTGGCTGAAGCCACAAGTTATGAAAAAGCTGCATTTCTTTATTGGGTTTTTTTGATCCCAGGGGTTGATTTATCAGAAGTATAAGCGCTTTCTTTATATTTACCATTCCTTATGAAGCCACTCTTTGCTAAGACTCAAAAAAACCTGCAGCAATATCTCCAACCCCCCCCCCCAAAAAAAAAAAAAAAAAAACGCAGCTTTTCAGCAACATGTGGCAACATCAGTCTTAGGGCCCGTTCACACGGAGCAAACGCGAGTGTATTTTGACAAAATACATGTGTAAAAATAAGACTTCCATTGACTTCAATGACATTTTGCACGTGTATTTTGACACGTATTTTGACGTGTTTTTTTACACATGTAAAAAATATGTCATTGAAGTCAATGGGAGTCTTATTTTTACACGTGCGTATACTCTGTGTGAATGGACCCTTAAGTTGTTTTATTTTGAGCCCAAATTTTCGGTACATCAAAGTGCATTTAGTCCACAGACTGATTTGGGAGAAGCTACGCCCACAAAGGTTTTGTTTTTTTTTATCCAGTGCAATGTACCCTTAACCCTTAGCGACCCTTGACGTAACTGTACGTCATGGGTCGCATGGGGATGTATGGAGCGAGTTCACACGCTGAGCTCGCTCCATACACGGCAGATGCCGGCTGTATAATACAGCCAGGACCTGCCACTAACAGCAGCGGTCGGTGCCCGAGCCGATCGCTGCTGTTAACCCTTTACACACTGTGGTGAAACGTGACCGCAGTGTGTAAACGGCGCCGGCGGCACGGGCGCCGCCATGTTTTGCCGATCGCCGCCCTCCTGAACGTCACATGAGGGCGGTGATCGGTTGTTATGACAGCCGGAAGCCTATTGAAGGCTTCCAGGCTTGTCTCTGCCCGAGATCTATTAGACGATGCCAGAGGCATCGTCTAATAGAAGTGCTGGGATTCTGCTATTCACTGCAGTACTGTAGTATTGCAGTGAATAGTATGAGCGATCAGACTCCCTAGGTTTCAAGGTACCTAAGGGGTCTGATCATAAATGTAACAGAAGAAAAAAAAAGTTTTTAAAAGTATTAAAAAAATAAAAAAAATATAAAAGTTCAAATCACCCCCCTTTCCCTAGATCAGCTATAAAAGTAATTAAAGAACATTAAACATAAACATATTAGGTATCCCTGCGCTCCAAAATGCCTGAACTATTGGAATATTAAAACATTTATCCCGTACTGCGAACGGCGTAGCGGCAAAAAAAATAAAAACAGCCAAAAAGCGTTTTTTTCAACACTTTGCCTCCTATAAAAAATTGAATAAAAAGTGATCAAACCATCAGATCTTTCCCCAAATGGTATCAATAGAAACGTCATCTTGTCCCGCATAAAAAGACACCACAACCAGCTCCATACATGGAAATATGAAAAAGTTACAGGTGTTAGAACATGATGACACAAATTTTTTTTTCTATTTTGCAAAGTTTATCATTTTTTTAAAAGTATCAAAAAATTTCAAATACTATATAAATTTGGTATCACCGCGTTCGTACTGACACGTAGAACACAGGTAACATGTCATTTGTACCAAACAGTGAACGCTGTAAAAATTAAACCCATAAGAAAATGGCGCAAATGCATTTTTTCTCCAATTGCGCCTCATTCTGAATTTTTTTCCAGCTTCCCAGTACATTGCACAGCATATTGAATGGTGCCATTACAAAGTACAATTTGTCCCGCAAACAATAAGCTATCATGTGACTCTGTGAACTGAAAAATGAAAAAGTTATGGCTCTTGAAATGTGAGGAGGGAAAAACGAAAATGCGAAACCAAAAAATGGCCTGGTCCTTAAGGGGTTAAGGCTGGTTCAGACGGGTTTTTTGGTCCAGAATATAACGTGGAGGCTGCCTCAGATTCCGGACCAAAAAATGGCTAGCCACGCCAGGTGCAGTGCATCAGCATCTAGTCGCGCCATTCCACTCCGGATTAGGCCCAAATGAATGAGCCTAGTCGGGAGGGAGGTGTCGCCAGACGGACGTCCGCGGCTGAATGAGCCGCAGAATCTGCCTGAAGAAGGGGCATGTCGCTTCTTTTTTTCTGCGAGCGGGAACAAACCGCTTGGGGAAAAAGGAAATGACCGCTTCCCATTTCAATGGAAGGCGTTTTTTTTTTACTGGTCTGGATTTTGACACGGATTCCGCGTCAAAATCCTAACCAAAAACCCTGTCTGAACCCGGCTTAAGTGCTACTAGGAAGGAGTTATGTGCTAAATACATTTTGGAAAATACAGTCCTTTATCATGTCTGGTCTGTACACACTTGTTTGCACTTTTCTATTTTGTTTCTCGGCACAATTTTTTTCTATGATTCATTTTGTGATGGTGGGGGGCATAGACAGCTATCTGGGGAGTCATTTATCATTTGTAATGTGTGCAGGATTTGTTCTATATAATATAAGGGAAAAAATTGTACAATATGGGAACACCACAATCTCACCATTGTTTTCTTGGATTCTGAGCCCGATTCTCATTGTCTCCGAATAATTTATGCCGTTTTCCAAAATAAATTTTGCAGAAAAATTAAATGCATGACCGTCAGATATCTTATGTCATATGGTATGAATAATGACTGTATTCTCTTACAGTCACAGGATGGATCGGATGTGGTGTTAGACTCCTCTATGATTTCTACAGAGAATGGGAGAACCAGCAGATTTCCAAAACCTCAGATGGAAATCCGTCTTAGCCCATTGAAGCCTAACAAAATGGAGGTGAAGCATCATGGAGACGACTCACCTGTAACCGTGAAAATATCAAGACCCTCACGAAAGAGGAAGAGCACGGACATGGAGCAGGTAGTCAGTTTTATATTAGTTTGCGGTAGACAAGAGTTTTGTTCCTGTATTTTTTTTTACTTCAATCAATGGGTCATTGGTGCTATTCATGTAGAATGAAAATATTCTGGCTGTGCATTAACCCCTTAATGACTACCACGTGGGGATCTGGGACGCATGGAAAGAAGATGCTAGTGTGCAGTGCTGCTACTATTACTTGAATAGGAGAAATGTTGCACATGCTCATTGCACACTGCTGTATCCAGAGGCTGCTGCAACCGCTGATCCAAGTATCTGAGCTGGAAAATTCTTTAAGGCTAAGGACCTATAGTGTGGAAATGCAACGTTTTTGGCTACTGCAGAAATGCAGCAGGAAAAAACAGCATGGTGAATGAGATTCTAGCTAATCCCTTCCACACATTACAGAAAAAAAGCGAAGCTGCAGAAAATCAGCTTTTTCAAGAACATAGCATGTTAAAGGGGTTGTCTAGGAATTATACGTTTCTGCAAGAAGTCTGGCGAATTTGAATAAAACCTATACTCGCGTGTCCCTGGTGCCCCAATGCGGTCCAGTCCAGTGTCGCTTGGGGCTTGTTCCAGCTGAAATCCTCACCGCACATGACCGCTGAAGGCCAATCAGCAGCTTAGGGAAAGGAACCGAAACATCACAAGGACGTATGTGAGTGACGTCCCGAGTGCTTTCCTTAGCACCCTGACTGGCCTCAGCAGCCACGTGTGGCAAGGACTTCATCTGGAAAAAGCCCCAGGACCCTGTTGAACTGGACTAAAGTGAGGAACATCAGGAACAAGTGAATATGGGTTTCCTTTATTTTCTTCACCTGCCATATCCTACTTCCAGAAACCTGTAATTCCTGGGCAATCCCTTTCATTGTAGCTGCAAAGTTGTGTGTTTTCCTTATATATTTAATACAGGAAATAAAAATGCAGAGAAACGCGCAGCAAAAACTCAATGAAAAACATTGCGGGTGAAAAAAAAATTCAATGTGTTGTCATTGTGTTTCACTACATTGGGCCTTAGCCTAAGGGTGGATTCTGAATTCTAAAAATGAAATGGAAATTTTAGGCTGAAATGACATTGTGCAAAATGTGTAACATTACGGAGGAAAAAAATCTGTCATTTACGCTAAACATTGTGACTCATAATTGTCTGTTTCTCTAATTGATTTTCTTCAAGACTAAAATGCTTTCGAGCTGCTGGAAAATTAGATGTATAGAGACAGAGGGGTCTGGGAGCGTTTGTCAGGTATTGAATTTCCTTCATGATGTGGGCGAATTCATTACCTATAAATCATAATTCACGTAGATGACGATTAGTTTTTTATGTTGGGTTTGTTTATTAAAGGATCAATGGCCAATAAATAAAGAAAAGATTAATGTAAGAAAAGCGGACGCACCATTTATGTCCATTTGGTCATAAATATAAACCTCGGTGGCATTAGTAACTGTGCTGTGAAGAGAGAATGTTAATCTGGGGACAACCCCTTTAAGGACAATCCCTACTGAGAACGGGGCCTTACGTGGCGTAAACTGGGCAATCCACACAGCAAAGTGGATGCAATTCTAGCGAATCCCACCCCCACGTTGCGGTAAAACGTTGTGGTCTGCAGACTTTCTGAGCATTGATCCTTTAATAAATATTATATAAATACGCGCACCTCATCGCCTGTAGAGCGTAATATGGACGGTCGTATTTTTTTCTCTTGCAACTAACCATCCTGTAAGCTTCAGCCTCTTCATTTACCATATGCAAACTGTTCTCTAACAAACAGCGACATGATCTCTCCTTTAATGAGAAGTATAAAAGGAATATTTGGTTGTTAAGAGAGTTTGCAGCTAATCCGGGATGTATCTATTATGGATTGCCTACAGTTTTCCATAAAGCTTCGTTTTAATAATGAAGGTTAATTAAGAGAAACACTTGCCGAGATTAAGAAGCCTGGACTCTTTGTAGCTGTGCCCCCAAATCTCCTATGGATTAATATCTTGTTCTTATGCAATTCTGCCCAGCAGCGGGTTCAATTAAACAAGCAATAAAACTTTGTATAGGTTCACACCTCCCGGCATACAAAGTTCTGCTATTCCTTCAATAGAAATGGTAATCACATGTATAATATAGGGGAATGTCCACACTGTGATTTGCAGTGTACACCGCAGCGGATCCGCGCAATGTTTAGCTCTGGAGATGAGCGAACATTATTCGGATCAGCCGATCCGAACAGCACGCACCCATAGAAATGAATAGAAGCACCTGTGACGCTGACTTCGCCGTCTTTAGCACAGGGCTTAGAGAAGACCTCAGGGTAGTACAGTAAATTAATACAAGTATACAACGAGCAAATGGTCTGGGCATCTTAGTGAGATTGATTGTCAAAAGGGTGGAGAGTACCATTGTATCCACATTTAGATTGACATAAATACTGTGAGCACAATCCACTCTTAGGCTTAGTTCACACGGGAGTGGAATAGCGTATTTTGGTCCCCATTTCGACGTGGGAAGCTGCGTCCAAATCGGGACCAAAATACGCCTGTCAGTCGCAGCTTTCCGCTCCAGCGTAGGCCCAAAATTAATGGGCCTAGTCCGGAGGGTGCTGCCACGAAGTGGACGACACAGCTCAATGAGCTGCGGAATCCGCCTGAAGAAAGGGCAGCTAGCTTCTTTTTTTCTGTAAGTGGCGACATGCTGCTCACGGAAAAAAGATAACTAGCAGTCTCCATAGACCACCATTGTGAGGGGACGGATTATGACGTGGATTCCATGTCATAATTTGCCCCCTCTGTGCCCATGTGAGCTAGCCCTTAGGGTAAGTTCACACTGGTTTTTTTTGGACCGGAACCTGAGGCGGAGGTCCAAAATACAGGTAGCCGCGACTGAATGCCGGTGCATTGCATCGGCATCCAGTCACGCACTCCGCTCCGGTTAGGCCCAATGAATGGGTCTAGTTGGAAGGAGGGAATGTCTTCAGGCCAAATCGCAAGGCGAATACGTCTGAAGAATGAGCATCTTGCTTTTTTTTCCGTGAGCCGGAACAAACCAGCTCCCGGAAAAAAGAACTGACCAGCTCCCATTGATTTCAATGGGAGCCTTCTTTTTGGTCAGGATTTTGAGGCGGATACAGCCTCAAAATCCTGACCAAAAAAATCTGTGAACTTACCCTAGGTATTAGGGTAAGTTACCCTAAGTATCACTGTAGTGACGTCTAAATGTGTACAATTGGTATATGAGCAGGCTCGGAGAATCACACAGACACAGCTAGATAATGGATTCTGCTTTAATGGAGGAATGGGTGAGGTTTAAATACATTGTAGGTGTTGTTAGAAATTCCATAGACAAAGAGAAGGTGCGATTAGTAACATGATTGGTTGTAAAGATGTCACATACATTTTGGCACATACCTGAAATCCCATCCTCTATAGATAAGAGTTTTCTTTTCGGAAGGATGAGCTCTGGACAGCGCCATAGATGGAGGCATGGCACATGATGGCACCCGTCACATTACATTTATCCTTGCATATCTATATTGTACATCATTCACATGTATAGTAGACATATGCAGACAGAGACTTTAGGGCAAATGAATATAGGGTTCTTCATTTGGTTCGATGTATACTGTACCATGGATTCACTTGTAGTGACAGTATTGGTTGTAGGGCAGTGCTGAATATTATTCACTTGAAAACATGCTTAAATCTTGGTGTTGTTGCTGTACTTTGTCTCCTGGACGCTTTCCCCAATGTCACTATATTGTAGAGAAGCTTTTAGAGGAATGGGAACTTGCAGCACACAGGGAGGACCTTACCATCCAGCGTGGGGGATAGTGGTTTGCTGTCATGAGATAGTAGTAGGGTTCGCTTGTTTTTGCTGAAGACGGCTGCTTGCGTGCGAGAACTGGGAACAAAATAAATAAAAGGGAGAATTAAGTAACTTTGTTTAGGATTGTAACCATTTATACTACTTATATAAGGGTACTCAGCTTTTTATTAACAGGAATGATTGTAGGAATACACCTTTATACCCAACATGCTATATATTGCTGGCTTGGTTATTGGCATTGACCATGAGTAAGGTGCCTTTTATTTGTTTTTCGGTATACATATGAGAATTTTTGGGGCAATGGGTGTTACAGCTGCTCCAAAGAGGTGACAATACGGTCACTGCCCCAAACAGCACATTTGCATATTAACAAAAACGGCGATATATATCGATAAAGGAGGCAGCGGTTCACAAGGAGAAAACACTATCTGATGAAGGTGACCCTATCCTATCTGTGGGGTTCTGCTGAAAGACTTCATTAAACAAGTTGTAGAAGAGTATGTGTCTAAACACATATACAGCAATGTCTCCAGACTACTGTACAGGAGGTAGATGCTTATGGCATAGCTTTGCCCCTTTTCATCCTAATAAACATCTTTTGCCCCTCAGAAGATTTACCAAGTATTTCAGGAGATCTCCCCTTTACCCAAAGCCTTCTGGACATTACGGAAGGTTATCCCGACCTTTCTAATAGTAAATCTGGCTCAGGCCTTATTCACATGTAAGGCTGGTCTTACACGACCATAGTTTTACACCGCAAATGGTGCGCAATTGCGGGTTCAAAATTGCGGACCATTTACGGTCCCATAGTTTTCTATGAGGCCTCTTACACGACCGTAGATTTTGTCAGTGGTGTGGCGCGCCGCAACCGTGGTCCGGACAGTATACTACATGTCCGTAATGACCGTGCTTTTACGGCACGGAAGGTCCAATAGAAGTCTATGGGCGTGTGCATTTTTGCGGATATACACTGAACATACATCAGTGTATATCCGCAATTGTGGATGTCAACATGTGTGTTTTGTTTTTTGCAGATCCGCATAATACTGATACACACAGAACGTTGCGGATGTCTGCGGAATTAATTTTTAAAGTGAAATTTGTGTTGCGGATCCGCAAATTGCAGACCGCAAAAACCACTACGGTCGTGTAAGACCAGCCTTAGTGTTATGGCTCAGCATTTGTAAGCAAAAACCAAGAGAGGAGACCACACACAGATATATTGTAATGGAAAGATTTGCACTTGTTCTGTATTTTTAACCAAACATGGTGTATGAATAAGGCCTTAGAGAAGCTTACATCTCAGTCTACGGATTTACCAGAAATAAGCTTTTTAGCTATACAATATTGGAAAGTTCTTTGTATAGGAGAGACTGGCGATTAAGCTGCGTTTTATCATGTGTATTCATAAACCCATTTGTCCAAGTGCATTACATTGGCCGCCTCTGGAAAGATTTTCATGCCGCAATCTTTCAATCAGGTTGTGTACATCTTATCCTGACATATGTTCAATATCCATTTGGCCCATTATCTCCCATATGCCACGCTCTTGTGGTGTTCACTTGTATTCATCCCGCAATCACATTGCATCACCATCAGAAATGTATGCGGAATGGAGGTGCTCGACGTGAAGTATTTTATTCTAAGTGATTTTTTTTTCCTGGAAATGCTAGTAATATATCAGAGATTCTAGCTTTTTCCATTTTTATGAAAGGGGACTGGCCGGCTCTCCTGACCCATCTCCATCCCAAGTCAATACTCAGCCATTGAGTCCCCATCAGCATACACATGTAAACAAAATGCTATTGAACTCGGTTCAGCTTGTAATAACAGAGTTTCCTCTTTCTATTCATAAGGATGTTGTGAAAAGTGAAAACAGAAAGAACACAAGAAGTAATAAAATGACGCCATCATCCTTGGCAAGTCCTGCCGCAAGCATCTATAGCTCAAAGGTCTGTATGTCTGACTGCTACAGTAGGAGATGAAGGGGATATCTCTGACATTTTGATATCGCCTGACATGTTATTATGAGGCTGTCACAAATCTCTTCTCAGGATCAATAACTGCACAGACTCATCCGCATTGACGTATAGCCGCCTCGTTCATTGATTTGTCCTGTGTTTGGAATATAGTCTTTGAATTGTGTAATGGACAGATTTTCGGAAAATATATTTAAATGCATTTACGCGATAAAAATATTTTAAAGAGGATGTTCGGGATTTAGATATTGTTAACCTATCCAGTATTAGATTGTGGGGTCGAATACGCTGCACCCCGCTGATCAGCTGATACTAGAATTGTAAGGAGATAACGCCATACACTATGAAGACGTTGTGCTGGGTTACTGCAGCTCAGCTCCCCTTCACTTAAATGGGAACGAAGGTGCTGTCTGTTTCCCAAGACACAACTCTCCAATATTCAGATGATCCTCGGTGTCCAAAGATGGACGACTCTCACTAATCTGATATTGATCACCTATTCTAAGGATTGGCTATCAACATCTAAATCCCAGAAAACTACTGTAAGGGGGCTGTTCTTCATAGCCAAGCGATGATGCCGAATAGTAAGGCTCACTATTCTTAAAGTGAAGCGTTATTGCTGCCAATTAGAGATGAGCGAGTAGTACTCGATCGAGTAGGTATTCTAGGTAGGTATACTACGGTATTCGAAATACTCGTACTCGATCGAGTACCACTCGCTATTCGAATGGAAAAGTTCGATGCAGAACCAGCATTGATTGGCCGAATGCTATACAGTCAGCCAATCAGCGCTGGTTCTTCTCCTACCTTTAGAAGTCTTCTCCGTGCAGCTTCCCCGCGGCGTCTTCCAGCTCTTCATTCACTCTGCCAGGCATCGGGCTTGGGGCAGAGCTGACTGCGCATGTCCACTTGTAGTGCGGGCATGCGCAGTCGGCTCTGCCCAGGCCCGATGCCTGGCAGAGTGAATTCAGAGCCGGAAGACACCACGGGGAAGCTGCACGGAGAAGACTTCTCGGAGGATCCAGCCCGACCCTCACTCATGGACTTGGTAAGTATAATTTGATCGAACGTTGCCTACCCCTGAAACGAGCATTTTCCCCCCATAGACTATAATAGGGTTCGATATTCGATTCGAGTAGTCGAATATTGAGGGTCTGCTCAAAACGAATATCGAACCTCGAACATTTTACTGTTCACTCATCTCTAGTGCAAATATTAACAGCACCAGGGTGTGTACTGCCAAAGCAGACTGTGCACTGTCTCAAGACGGACTGCAGATTACATGACTTACATAAGATTGCATATAGATCAATTGTCTATGGAAAGGTGGGATGAAAGAGCACAAAGAGAGAGATAGAAAGCTCCTTGTTAGCTCCAGCAAGAGACTCAGCCTCTGTTTCTTCTTATGTCACAACAAAGTATCTCATTGAGATCAGTACATCTCTACACATGTCCTGCAAGATCCTTGGGCTGTTTCTTAGAGCAAGTTGTACAGTAGATTCTTCTTTCTTTGATAAGTGTATTGCAACTAGTCATCACCTACCAGTAACAAGAGAGGAGGAAATTGCAAAATCTAAGACATATAATGTCTTACATACACCTGCTTATCCTGAAAAGTAAAATGATCATTTTTACAAAATTTAGAGCATAGATTTAGGGTAAGTTCACACGGAGTTTTTTTTGGTGAGGATTTTGAGGCCGTATCCGCCTCAAAATGCTGACCAAAAAGACGGCTCCCATTGAAATAAATGGGAGCCGGTCAGTTCTTTTTTTTTCGTGAGCCGTTTGTTCCATCTCCCGGAAAAAAAAGTGACATGCTCATTCTTTCAGGCGGGTTTACCTCGCGACATCCGCCTGAAGACGCTCCCTCCTCCCGACTAGGCCTATACATTTAGGCCTAATACGGAGTGGAGTACGTGACTGGATACTGGTGCACTGCATTGGCATTGGCGACTGGATGCCAATGTAGTGCACCAGTATCCAGTCACGTACTCCACTCCATATTAGGCCCAAATGTATGGGCCTAGTCGGGAATGTCTTCAGGCTGTATTTTAGTCCGGAACCAGAGGCTGCCTCCGCCTCAGGTTCCGGACCAAAAAACCCAATGTGAACTTACCCTTAGGTTTGCTTTATTCCTTGTAACATTACATAGAAATGACATCACATCGGTATATGCAGGATTTAACATGAATTTCTATCTCCAGAGACAAATACTGAAAAAGCAGCCGTCTACTTCAAGTACCGCCTCCACTCAGAAAAAAGATGGCACGTTACATAAGATTGAAGAATTTCTTCAAAGTTCCCCTTCCATCTTTAAAACTAAAGGTATAGTAACCACTCAGGTTTTCTGCTCTCCTTTTCTTTTTCTTTTTTTTTTTTTTTTTTTTTTTTGGATCAATCCAATTAATTCTGAATTAAGTTTCAGTCCGGTCTTCTGGGATGAGGAGATTAAAACCGTGTTGTCTTGTTTTTTAAGCAAAAAAACTCCTTGAGACTATTGGAGCACCGAAGAGCACAGATCAGAACAGTGGCAGAAATGCTGATGAAAATAAGCCGAAAAAATCCCGAAGAAAATTGTACACTACTGAAATCTCGGCTCCACTAGACATCCCTGCTCATGCGGTAAGTAGACTATTATCTGTCTTTCAAGAATCCAGGTTCTGTATTAGTGTTGTATGGGGCTGAATAATAGGTCAAAATTAAAGATGAGCAAACAGTAAAATGTTCGATATTCGTTTCGAGTAGCCCTGCAATATTCGACTACTCGAATCGAATATCGAACCCTATTATAGTCCATGGGGGGAAAATGCTCGTTTCAGGGGTAGGCAACGTTTGATCAAATTATACTTACCAAGTCCATGAGTGAGGGTCGGGCTGGATCCTCCGAGAAGTCTTCTCCGTGCAGCTTCCCCGCGGCATCTTCCGGCTCTGAATTCACTCTGCCAGGCATCGGGCCTGGGCAGAGCCGACTGCGCATGTCCGCACTACAAGAAAATGGCCGCTTACAGTCAAAGCCCGATGCCTGGCAGAGTGAATTTAGAGCCGGAAGACGCCGCGGGGAAGCTGCACGGAGAAGACTTCTAAAGGTAGGAGAAGAACCAGCGTTGATTGGCTGACTGTATAGCATTCGGCCAATCAATGCTGGTTCTGCATCGAACTTTTCCATTCGAATAGCGAGTAGTATTCGATCGAGTACGAGTATTTCGAATACCGTAGTATTCGATGGAATACCTACTCGATCCAATACTACTCGCTCATCTCTAGTTAAAATGTAAGCTTGAGGAGTAAAGGGTTAAGCCACATAAAAAGGAAATATTATAAAAGGGTATTTCAGTAGTAGGTTATCCCATTATTCATAGCTGCTAGATCAGTGGGAATCTGGCTGATGGGACCCAATATGGTTGAACACACATGTGCACTTCTGGTCCTTTCATGCATATGGGATTGCTGAAGAGAAGTCACACACAGTGTGAGAGAGTCATGTAAAAACTACCGCTTTATTTAGACCCCCATAGATTTCTATGAAAGTACCAGTGATCTACGTAGGTGTCTGACCCCCACAGGTCTGATATTGATGGCATCATTGTTAGAAACCAGATAACCCCTTTAATAATACCCTGCTTCTATGCCGACCAGGATCAAGGGCCAAAACTTCCACCTACCACAATACTTGGCAATAGCTAACCCCTTCCTGGGGTGCACCAGTCCCCAATATATTATATATTCATTTGTTCATATATTCAGGTCCTGTTTTTGGTAGTATACAAAAGAAAAGTCCTTTCGTCATGAGCAGGAACCATGACAAGGTGCTGGGATATGTGCTCCGACTGGTAGTAATTAGAGATGAGCGAGTAGTGTTCGATCGAGTAAGTGTTCGATCGAATACTATGGTATTCGAAATACTCGTACTCGATCGAACACTACTAGCTGTTTGAAGTTTAAGGTTCGATGCAGAACCAGCGTTGATTGGCAGAATGCTATACATTGCCAATCAACGCTGGTTCTTCTCCTACCTTTAGAAGTCTTCTCCCGGCGCAGCGCCCCCGCGGCGTCTTCCGGCTGGAATTCACTCTGCCAGGCATCGGGCCTGGGCAGAGCCGACTGCGCATGCCCGCTTGTAGTGCGGACATGCGCAGTTGACTCTGCCCAGGCCCGATGCCTGGCAGAGTGAATTCAGAGCCGGAAGACGCCGCGGGGGCGCTACACGGAGAATACTACCTTTAGAAGTGCCGGATGCCTAGGCAGAGCCGACAGCGCATGCCCCGATGCCTAGGCAGAGTGAATTCCAGCCGGAAGACGCCGTGGGAGCGCTGCGCCGGGAGAAGACTTCAAGGAGAATCCAGCCCGACCGTCACTCATGGACTTGGTAAGTATAATTTTATCGAATTTTGCGTACCCCTGAAACGAGCATTTCCCCCATAGACTATAATGGGGTTCGAAATCCGTTCGAACAGTGTGCGGCTGTTCGAATCGGATTTCGAACCTCGGACATTTTAGTGTTCGCTCATCTCTAGTAGTAATCCATGTGTATAGCAAAACAATAATAGCTGCTGGTTGTGACGTTACTTAAAGGGTTTGTCCAGGAGTTGTATGAACTATAGAAGGGTCCATGTAACATTAAAAAAAAAAAAAAAAAACGAACTGCTCAGTTGTCCTCGGCTACTGTCTTCGGTCACATGTCTCATGTATTAG
This sequence comes from Leptodactylus fuscus, assembly GCF_031893055.1. NCBI lineage: Eukaryota > Metazoa > Chordata > Amphibia > Anura > Leptodactylidae > Leptodactylus > Leptodactylus fuscus. The sequence goes on from NC_134274.1 coordinate 32,958,167, forward strand.
AGGTGTCACAGAGGTGAGCAGCTGACAGTGGAGTGATGGGGACAGCTTGTTTTTTTTGTTTAAATGTTACACCTTTCCTTCCATATCTTGTCCAGTTGCTGGATAACCCTTTAACTCGAAGGGTACAACTGGAGTCTTCCTTCCTACATCGTTCAGAGACTTGATAAACTGCAATTCACACCACAACCTCAACATGTCCAGAAATAGTCATCTCACACACATAGGCATCCTGATAACGAAAACTGTAAAATCACGTTGTTTTGAAAAGCCAGTGATCTCAAGACAAACAATTCCAGCCAAGAGTAAAGGGCTTGTAGTTTGGATCAGAAATAGCTGTTTGTGAACAGAATTCTAAACTATATGGCCGGCTATAAGAAGCTTTTCTTTTGCTATGTTGTGACTAATTCCAGAATACGTACACAGTTACTATTGCACTATGTCTGCTCGCCATTAATGAATCCTATAAAGTGAACATTTAGCTCCATAATGAGTGTAGTAGCGGTCTGTGTAAGTGTTGCAGCCAGTCCGGGCACCTACAGTATTCATCCAGAGAGATCCATGAGATGGTGGATTCTATAAATGAACGTGCCATGAAGTGCTGACGGCTTTCTTTACAGCCTCGGTAACAAGGCCAAGGCTGGCATCTGTGGAGTGTATTCCTATATATATAGACCAAGCACTTGTAGCTTGTATATCTTTCTATTATCTTACTTATAATGCAAACACTCTTGCTCCTCATCACCTTATGTCTCATTATTTATCTCACCGCCTGCTGACATTGGATGATTGTTATTGGAATAGCTGCTCGGTTCTGCTGTTAGGAGTGATAAGACACGCGGTAAAGGAATGAATATGTAAACCAAGACACTGATGATGAAATTATTTTCTTTGTTAAAGGGGCTCCAGATGGTCACAAATGCAACTAAGAATTTGCAAATGGTGCCATTGTGAATATTCCCACTGCCACACTGTGTCTTAAAGACAAAAGCTGGCAGAAGCAGCGCACACAGTTATATGGAATGACTAGTGTAGGGATTCAGGAAGATTTTACCATCTTGCTTCACCATTCGGGAAACAGCTAGGAATGTCTGTGAATCACTGGGGAGCATTAGATATATACAGGGTGGGGGGTTAACTGGGGCAACGAAGCAATTGGTATTCACTGAAGGAGCAAGGCTGTGCTACTCTGGTTCACTAGTGCAAATTTACCATTTCTGGAAGGGGCTTGGTGGCATAAACATACTGTACATGACATTGGCACCAGCCTTCTACCACGTGTTAGTCTTTAAAGGGGTTGGCCACTTTCAGACCAATACTGACAAAAAAATGCACAATAAAAAGATATACAATTTTCCAATATACTTTCTGTATCAATTCCTCACGGTTTTCTAGATCTCTGCTTGTTGTCATTCATTCTGTTACTTCTAGAGGATAAAACTCTGATCATGATCATGTGATTTACGGTCCATGGTCATACGAGGTGCTGCTCGTTATAGTCACAGCCCAATATTCAGACAGCTACCTGGTAAGCAGCTGTATACCTGTGTGCTCATGACGTATAAAGGGGGGGGGGTCCATTAGGACCCCCCACTAAAATGGGAACCTGTTATGGACCCAGGGTTTAGTCCTGCAATGAGGGTGTTTCTCTCCGGTTTCAGTATGAAACCAGTGAACCACATTATAGTGTATGGAGTCAACAGGTAGCAACTTTTTAGCAGACTGGCGCTCTCAGTCTCAGTTTGGGATCAAAATGAAATATTACTACAAAATGAATTTTTTTTTTTTTTTTTTTTTTTTTTTTTTTTAAGATCATCATGGACACTGTCGACAAGGAAAGCGATCACCATATAATGAAGAGACGCCTGAGAACAAGAACTGCCAAATAAGCAGTTTGTGGTCATGTATCCTGTGGTATATAGAGAATTATGTATATAGTGTAATCTTGTTCATTTGTCCTGTACAAATTTGATTATTTCACACTAAGTACAGCCATGTATGTAAATGTATATCTTCTGCCTTGTATATTTAGAAGTGCACATTGTTTCAATGTACTTTTTGGTACATCCTCCTTAAATAAACCATAGCCTGTTAGCCAGTGTTTTTTCTGGATTTTCTTCTTATGGTCTAGAAGGGATGATGTATCTAGAATATGAGGCTACATACTTTAACATGGTACTGTCTCCCGGCTTTCCTTATGAGAAGTCTTCCAGACCTATACCGTACTTTACTCAAAAGAAAATCATCTAGACCACACATAGCAAAGTTAGCATAGGTTATGGTTGTCAATGGGCTAAAGATGATAATCCACTTGTCTAAGACTTCATTCACATTTTGTATTTTGCATCCGTTCAGCATATCCGTTTGCAAAAACGGATGCAAAAACATAGTATACACTTAGCTCGATGTAAACAGATGGCATCCATGTGCAATAGGTATTTTTGCATTAAAAGGATTTGAATAGACCCTACGAGTGCTGGACGAGTGATTGACTGAAAGCTATTCCCCTGTGTATATAAGGGCTGTGCTACTGACAAACAATGATGGTATATACCAGGGGAATGATCACTTTAGCAGTCGTTCCAACTGCATAAGGTCTGCAGGCTGCTGCTCATTCAGATAGTAATGCATGATCCATGATAGTAATGCATGTAATCCATATCCATGTAATAGTAATCCATGATAGTAATGCATGATCCAAATACTGATGGAGTATTTATACCATGCATTACTAAAAGACGTAATAACTACTAAGTATGAATGAGATCTGCCATATAAATGCAGTGCAGGTATATATAATACATATGGAGTACGTAGACATGGGTGGCACTACTCATACAGAGATATACATCTGTGCGGGAGACAAAAAAACGCTGAATGTGGTGGTGCTCTAAGCCCAGAAAAAAGTAACATGTGAAAAAATAAATAGAAGAATTTGCTTGGCACTCACCAACAGTAGCGTAAAAAGTTGAAACTTTATTGAAGAATGTCCATACAAAGTTAAAAGCGGGAGGAGGCACGCTCAGCAACCGGGCGACAGCTGTTTCGTATACAAAATATACTTTTTCGAGCTTGAAAAAGTATATTTTGTATACGAAACAGCTGTCGCCCGGTTGCTGAGCGTGCCTCCTCCCGCTTTTAACTTTGTATGGACATTCTTCAATAAAGTTTCAACTTTTTACGCTACTGTTGGTGAGTGCCAAGCAAATTCTTCTATTTATTTTTTCATATAATACATATGTATACCATATTATTACCAGACTCAACCTGGATATCACTTTTGCTTATGACTATAACTTCCATTGTCTTTAGCGTTGGTTACACTGCAGAAAATGACCTGTTATTTAATGACCTAATAGTTGTTACCTTTCATTGTGATATGGTCATTTCTTATAGTTGATGCCCATTGTATTTGAATATCCTAGAAATAATTGAGAATGTGGGCGCAGGTAGTGGTTAGCACCGGAAGTGCTGTATAATAATAGCCTACATTATTGGAATAAAGGTAACTTATCACATCAAGTGCTTTTCATGATTTTCACCACGTAAGGACATGTTCTTTCCATTTTATTCTCATGCTGCAGCTGTAGATGATCGCTTGTTCCACTTTAAAAAAATTTATGTAGATTTATGTATTCATCATAAGACCTGACGATAAAGACAGATGGGCACCGCCAGTACATTAACAAAGTACAAATCAATGTGTTAAACACTGAATTAGAACTGAATAAAGACAAAACAACTCATGCACTGAACAATGGCACCCCTAAAAGGTTAAATCACAAAAAAGAAAAAAAATCCATAACACATACTTAGGGTTAAAGCCCCACGTAGCAGAAAAGCTGTATTTTTCTATTGCAAGTTTTGATGCTTTCTCTTGAGCCAAAGTCAGGAGTGGATTGAGCAGAAGGTAAAAATATAAAAGCTTCCTATATATTTTCCATTCCTTCTGTAGCCATTCTTGGCTTTGGTGCAAAAAACCCAAAAACCCGCATTTCCACAAGGCAGCGCCTCTGTCTTAAAGGGAATTTGTGAGCAGGGAATACTGACAGTACCTTGTTTAGTAGCTTCTACACTTTCCAAAGATGCCTTTCTTATTCTTCATTGCAGCTCCATTTTCTTTATAGGTGTTATCTGGTTTCTAAGATTGATGGCCTATCCTTGCTCTGTGGGGGTCTGACGCTCAGTATCACGGGGACCAAGGCAATGTTCACAAACTGTAGCTGCAAGTGTAGGTACTGCTTAGAAACCAGATAAATCCTCCTATTCTTAAGAAAAGAATAGCTGCAAAGGTCTTTAGGGGCATTTCTTGCCCTGCTGGGGCTCTAGATACTTGCCTCTAACTGCAGACATACTGGGACAAAGGGGAAGATGTCACGCAAGCAATGGGGGGACGGCACTTAGGGGCGATTATCTAAGAGAGTGAAGCCCTAGCCATCCTTAATGTTCTGCTCCATGTGCATTCACCTCTCCTGCCTCTTCTTACTGCACACACTAAATAATAAAATTAAATATGGTCAAAGTGGCCACAAAATGGTTAATTATTTGCAATAAAGAAAGGGGTTGTACATCACCTTTATCTCATGTCCAGAATGACGTCAGGTTTGGCACGGCTCTGCCAATTAATAGAAGATGAACACAAACAGCACCGCGCCGTACCTAGCGCATTATCCTTTATACCAAAATTCTTTAGATACAAGGACAAGTTGGAAAATCACCTTATGATAAAATGTTGTATGCCAAACAAATACCACCTCTAGGAGGGTCTTTATAAGCAGCAATGAATCACCATAGCAGTAGACAAGTTTAAGACCAATCATCCATACATCCAATAGATGAAAAAATAAATGGATCCGCGCTTACCCTCAAAATGAAATGTATTCAGTCCATCAAAGTAAAACCATATACACAATGCGTTTCGGAGCTATATCAGCTCCTTCTTCAAGTGTCCGTTTTGGACTGACCAAAACGGACACTTGAAGAAGGAGCTGATATAGCTCCGAAACGCGTTGTGTATATGGTTTTTCTTTGATGGACTGAATAAATTTCATTTTGAGGGTAAGCACGGATCCATTTATTTTTTCATCTATTGGATGTATGGATGATTGGTCTTAAACTTGTCTACAATTAATAGAAGATATGACTGATGCTTGTTGAATGGTCGCATTGTCAACTTGCAACAACATGCCTCAAATTGGGACTAGAGGAAGGTTCTGAACAAACCCTTTTAAATGTTAATATATAGACATTGCTATTTGATACTGATTATATACCAGTAGCTTCTCTGGTCTCTCTACATAGAATAGTTCAATTGAATTCCTAGCCATTTTGAGCCAAAGCCAAGAATGTCTACAAATGGAGAGGGAAATGTATAGTTCTACTTCTTATATAGTTCTAGCTCTTGCTCAATCCACTCCTGGGTTTGGCTCAAAAAACCGCAACAGGGGGGCCACACGGTGGCTCAGTGGTTAGCACTGCAGCCTTGCAGCGCTGGAGTCCTGGTGTTCAAATCCCGCCATGGGCAAAAAACCATCTGCAAGGAGTTTGTATGTTCTCCCCGTGTTTGCATGGATTTCCATCCCATATTCCAAAAAAAGACATACTGATAGGGAAAAATGTACATTGTGAGCTCTATGTGGGGCTCACAATCTACATAAAAAAAAAAAAAAAACGCAACAGAATCTGCAACAAAAAAAAAGCTGCGTTTCCGCAATGTGGGGCTTTAGCCTTAATGTCCATGCTGGTGGTTATGGAGATCTTTTTGCTAAATCTTTTGGTTGTAACATTTACTTCCTAGATTCAAATGTAAGCAATTTTTCAAATTGTATTTATTCTGTGTAGCTGCTTTACATAGCTGACTATTCTGCTGTTTGTGAACAGCACATTGTCTCTTGTGTCCACTAACCCTCCTATCAGTTTTAGAGGTGGCAGATGGAAAAAGGAGGAGGTTGTCGATTTTGTAGCCCGCTATTTTTGAAATACAACAACATAGTTTGCTCCCTCTTCTCTCACTGTTAAGGTCTGTTTCAATGCAACAGCAGTCGCATGTGTCCACATGATTATACAGGTAAACAGCTGTATAATCACATGACCATTGGTGGATGGTGTTTGGTTGGAATGGACCCTAAGGCCAGACCCCCACAGGTCGTAAAAGCTGCAGGAAAAATCGCGGCATTTTATGGTAAGTGCAAAGTGAATGGGATTCTTACGAATCCCATGCCCACATTGCAGTAAAAACCAAGATATGGACAGGCTGCGATTTCCAAAACCAGCGGGTCAATTACATCTACGGAAATACCGGCGGTTTCCCCATAGATATAATTGAAACAAACTCGAGAGGAAAACTCCGCAAACTTTCTGTTTAAAGCGCTGCAGGAAGAACCGCGATGCATTCCCGATTCGGTTTTTCCTGCACCACTTTATAGCTTTGGGTCGTCCCATGCGGCCTTAGCCTAAGGTGACAAATGCTGTGATATTGCTGTAAAAACACATTCAAGTAAAGACTTGTGACCAAAATCCTATAAATGTCACAACCTACTTTTCCCAACAGGTTTGGATCTTCTGCGACTGTCGTGTCACACGATCAAATACATTGAAATTTTTGTTGCCATGTAGCCTTAGCCTCAGACATAGTATCGGAGAGGCGGAGAAGGAGGTACGTGACAGATCAAACAGTGCAAAGAGGGAAAACATCCAAGTCGTCAGGGAGGGCAGATCATACATCCTGTACTGTACAGACAATAGATAGGGATAACATTTCTGTGGACGTGTGCCACTCAGCATACTAAATACACTCTCGGCTGACAAAAGAGGTTAGTTTTATTAGGGCTAGAAGATTTTCCGAAATTAACATAGCTTGTATAAGCAGTGCACGGTACAATGGGCGACTCCGTGTGAAATTATACTTTTTCAGCTTGTATTTAAGTGTATGTAATGGAATACTAGAGACTTCACTAAACCATGCATGTGTAAGGAACGAGTGAATGAAAGGAAGGTTTTACTTTGGATTCCAACAGAGTCAGATTTTTAATTTGCAATAAAATAAGACATAATTGATGAGTTAACCAGCATGGGAAACGTCATTCTCTTTCCAAAGCCTTGAAAGGGCAGCTCTGCCCTCTCCTTTGTGAATACTGTTAATGTTCTCCATCTGCAGCCCGAGCCGTTCCGCGCAGACGCCTCACATTGAAATTAATTTTAAAAGTGATGAAAATTACATCTGATACTTTCTTATTACTTTCCGCGTGAAATGTAAGTTATATATCCAGAATCCATGATTATGTAGATCAAGTAGCCAAAAAAATCACTAACAAGACAGCCCCGACTGACTAAGTCAAAGGCTGAAGATTTAATTATATAGTCTGTCAACCGAAAGATGAACGATCACATTTCTGTAAATCACATACGTAGCCCCGCACTGTGTTCTGATTAAAATGTCCTCTGTTTCTGGGAAATAGTACATTGGCTTTATCAAATTAGATTGAATTACAGATTTTTTTTTTCCTGCAGTTCTAACTTCTTGCCTTGACTGCCGTTATTGGTACAATTCTCAGACCAAAGCCGTGTCTAGGCACGCAAAGGAATGGTTTGTAATTGAACCAGAATCCCTGGGATTGTTTCGTATAGCGTCTGCACAATGTGATCCACCATCGGAAGTGCTGCATATTCAGAAGTGGACGCCGTCCTTTCTGAGACTGTGTCTTATAAGCCTGAGCTGCACATCCATAAGAATTCACTGGCATGGCTCTCTCCTTAAAGGATATGGACACTTTTGCACTTTTTTTATTGTTTATTTGTTTCCTAAATGCAAACTTGAACCATTTTGGTGGTCTAGAATCAGAGACTCCTTCACATAGCTAGGTCTGGTTCACATGTGCGTTTGGGGTTCCACCCCCCATCCCCTGAATGGAAACCTATACGGACCCCATAGACTATAATGGGGTCCATTTGGTTTCCGCACTAAACATGTAAACTCCTGCAAGCAGTACTATTCTCTCTGCATGTTTGGTGCAGAAACCACACAGACCCCATTATAGTCTATAGTCTAGGGTTCCTTATGCGTATAGGTTTCCATTCAGGGGTTTGGAGGGGAGGGGGATCCCAAACCCCAGACCTTAAAGGGTTCCCCCCATTTATATAATAGATTTGTAGACAAAAGTTAGCCATTTTTGCAAATATAAATCATTAAAAATTTTGCAGAGTTTTAAAGATTTTCTTTAACCATTTTGGACTTAATTGATTGCCAACGGATAAAACTACGAATGCAGGAACTTTCTAGCTTTCTAGAGTGCCAGAATAAATCCATGATCTCTTTAGGGGACATTCACACGGAGTTTCTGTGCGCTGATTCTGTCGTGGAATACGCATCAACATTCGCGCGGAAATAAAGCCTCCCATTGACTTCAATGGGTTCCATTTTCCACGCAAAACCCATTAAAATCAATGGGAAAAAAAAGCCTCCCATTGATTTCAATGGGTTCCGCACGCATTCCGCTTTAGAATCCGCACCAAAATACTCCGTGTAAATGCCCCTTTATTGAAACTAGGTTACGAGGCAGGGACAATTGTGCAAGAAAAGATAACCCAGTCATAACAGTGAAAACATGGCAAAGTTCTCGCATTCATGATAGTATCCATTAGCAGCCAGACTGTCACCACGAAGATGAAAAGGCTTTGCAAATTTTTTAATAATTGCTATTTGCAAAAAAATTCAGTTTTAAATTGTCTACAGTTTTAAATATGATTTTATTTGTGGAAAACCCCATTAACACTCAGAGTGTCCACTAAAGCTAAGACCCCTACCGCCAGTATTTTATTATTCCCAGTTCTTCATCAGTGAACGATGAATTACTTTAGAGCTTACCCTTCGTTTACATCTGCCTTTGTGTTCCGTCCGGGGGAGTCCACATGAGGACCCCCTGAAAAGGAATACCGAACGCAGCTGCAAATGCTGTGCAGTGAAAGCACACGGACCCCATAGACTATAATGGGATCCGTGTGCTTGCTGCGCAGTGCCCACACGAATCATGCAGACAAGAAAGTAGATTGTGAACTGCTTTCCTGTCCACATGATCCCTGTGGAGATCTGGCGGCAAGCACACGGACCCATTATAGTCTATGGGGTCCGTGTGCTTTCACTGGCACACCACTTGCAGTTGCATTTGGTATTCCAATCGGGAAGGTGTCCTCATGCGGACTCCCCCGCACGGAATACGAACGCTAATGTGAACAAAGCCTTAGGGTCTTATTCCTGCACATACCATTCCGGCACTCCAACCACCATCAGGCTGAGAGACACTTTACAACTAGGTTGTGCTCCCGGGGAACTACTATCACCATTAAATATGCTGCCAGTGCTCTCAGACTGGCAGCAGTCATTGAGGAGTGTCGGAGGACCTGGTATAGATCCTTTCCACTGTGAGCACAGCGACTACGACTCCCAATCCCCTGGCCTCTAGACCGCCACGCATGGTGACTGGCCAGCATAACCCCGTCTAGACACATAAATTACTTATTAGAAGTTACAGAACTGTTTTTAGATTATTAGATTTTCTGATTTCTATATAACGAACGTAAAGGGTGACTCTTGCATACCAAAATATATTGTCCCCACAGATTGATACATAAATATACTGCAGTTTACATAACACCACGTCTGACCTCTTTATAGCCACCATTTTATAGAGCACATTCATCTCAATCGTGACATCTGTGTATAGTGCCATTTCCTCAAAGGAGGTAGAAGTGTAAATACAATAGTTGATAGCGGCGGCCTCATTTATCATGTGCAGCCGCGTGTCAGACTCACTCGTCAGTATGCTTGTTTAAGAAATAAAAGAGTCTGCTGGTTACTTGCAGGTAAGCAAAATCTCTTGTGCCCTGTGACGTCCTGCTGATGCTTATACAGAATGATGACCCACCTAGGAACACACGGCAAAATGTCAGCAGTGTTATAGTCTGAACATGAGGTTAGAGGTGGTTTGCAGAGACATACTTTAATAGAGCAGCTATGCTGGAAATTCTTGGCTGGAAAAATATCAGTATTTGGCGCGACTGGTCAGTCATCAAACAACTTACATACAAAGACTCACTGCATTTCTCTACCCCCCCTCCCTCTAACCCAACAATTAAACTGCCCCCTAACCAGGCAATGTTAATACGGGGATTGTTCGTACATATGATCCCATCATCAAATTGGGCAACCATCTAAAATCTAATGTGTATGACTTGCTTAAAGATAGATCTCCTTGACGAGGAGACTCTGCAGCTGAGTGGCTGCCAGAACATCCCCAAAGTGTGGACTGGAGGAGGGTGGAATGACAGGTCCCACTACCAACCTACCTGTCATTCCTAAAAATCCAGCCCAGTACTGAGCATTTACCAAAATGCTCAGCAGATGAAAGTTGTCTGCTGAGAACAAACATTCCTGGAGTTTTCTCATCTCACCCACCTGGGTAGTCTGGGTGAGATGTACAACCCCTCCATTACCTGACCAGCCATCGGCTTACATCACCCAGTGGCTATATTGTGGGTTGCAGCCTGTCAAGGGTTTTGTAAGCATCTCATGATATTGTATTGAATTGGTCTCATTAAAAAATTGAAGTCCTTAACCAAATTCAAGGTAGGGGTGTATACCTATACATATGTACTTTAAAAACCTATCGATTAGTACAATATCCTCCTGCTGGGGAAGTAGCATACCAGCCAGGGACAGAAATAGACTTGACAGGCTGATTTGAAGGGCCAAATCTGTCCTGGGGAGCCCCCTGGACCTAGTACAGGTGGTGGATACTGTCCATGGTGAGCTCCATGCTGGAGAATAACTCCCATCCTATGTATGAGACTGTGATAGCACTGGGTAGTACTGTCAGTGACCGACTGCTTCATTCCAAGTGTGAGAAGGAGCGCTATCGGAGATCCTTCCTCCCAACCGCGGTCAGGCTGTATAATCAACATCAGGCTAAGTGAAGATCACTCTGCACAGAGAACTAAATGATCCTGAGTCTTTCTTTTCTTCTTAGTTGCTATGACTCCTAGTATCTTTTCTATCTGCTATGAGCTTGTAGGTGTTCTTTCTTGTAATATATTACTGTATTATCCATGCTGCTGTAACATTCTGAATCACCCCATGGTGGGACTATTTAAGGATTATCTTATCTTAAAGTGGTTTTGTATCATGTAGACCCAAACCCACGGGGTTGAACAGAGCCTTACCTGACCTAATATTTACAAGTACACAAATCATCGCATATGTAGTTAATTGTAGATTTCCCCTCATCTTGTTGCCCTAATTATACAAAACCATAGAGCCCCTTTAATCGGACAGGAGCGGGGGTGCGCCATTGATATATGGCTATTTTGCATGTCTATAATACTAATTATTTATTTCATGATGTTTAAGTTCTTTCCTTAATCTGATTTAGCGAGCTGAAAATGTCAGGCTCCATGTAGCGTCGTCGTATAAAAAAAAACAAAGTAAAATCACATTATTGATAACCAGTGATGCTTGTGGCACCGAGGGGAACTTTTCTAACTGCTTTGAAAAAAATAAAATAATATCACTTCACATGGTGATTGAAGGGAACTTTTTTTTATTTTTTTGCAGTAGTGGAAGATGACATTTTTAAAACCGTATCGTTTTATAAACTTGAACATGATCACAGTGAGAGTCTTTTCAGGACGGTAATTGCAAGCACAGCGTGGGATAAACATTGCTAAGGGCCGAGAACGTTTCATTACTGAAGAAAGGAAAACTTTTTAAGTATTTAAAAATATATTTTATTCCGATGTATAGCTGCATTCTATTAAAGTGACAACGCAGTCCTCGATTAAAAAAATCCCATGTATACTATGAAACTGCCAGAAAATAAGTCACTACCTTCTTCTACCGGATTGGAACAGTACATTGTCTTTGTATTTGATCCATGCTGTGTCTTCTAAGTAGCCAAAGGCTTGTCAATGGTTCAGAGTAAGGCCTCGTTCACATCTGTGTTGGTAATCCATTTGGGGGAGTCCACATGAGGCCCCTCCCCCACTGAATGGACTACCGAATGCATTTGCAAGTGGTGTGCAGTGAAAGCACATGGACCCCATAGACTATAATGGGGTCCGTGTGCTTACCACGAGATCTCCGCAGGGAACATGCGGACAGGAAAGTGGTTCACAATCTACTTTCCTGTCCGCATGATTCATGCGGGCAGTGTGCGGCAAACACACAGACCCCATTATAGTCTATGGGGTCCGTGTGCTTTCACTGCACACCGCTTGCAAATGCTTTCAGTAGTCCGGTCGGGGGATCCCCATGCGGACTCAGCGAGCGGACTACTAAACGCAGATGTGAACCAAGGGTAAGGCGTTATACATATGTAGTGGGCATGTGATGTTTGCATTATAAAGTTCTACTGTTGATCTATCTTTCACCTACTAATTTTAATGGGCACGTACAGACATCCGCTTTTTTTTTCACGGACCAACAGTTTGCAGACAAAGAAAGCAGACATGCTCCATTTTGGTCCTTTTTGTGGGCCATATATGATCATTAACCCTTTCCCGCTGCAGTCTTTTTTGACTTTTTCCATATTTTTCAATTTTCATTATTTTACTCCCCTCCTTCCAAAAGCCCTATTTTTTATTTTTATTTTTTTATTTTTTTTTCTGGTGGGGCGAAAACATTATTTTGCAATGATACCAATTTAATATTCTATACAATGTGCTGGGAATCTGGAAAACAAAAATCAGAACGGGGTGGGTATTAGGCAAAAAACTGCGTTTACATCACTTTCTTATGGGTTCTGTTTTACGGGGTTCACTCTGCAGGCATGATGATGTTACCTTTATTCTGCTGATCGCCAGCGTTACAGCAATACCAATTTATATCAGTTTTATGTTCCGACATCTGTATTTTTTTATCTTAATTTTACTGTATATGGGGTTGCATAAGAAGCCCTTTTTTGCAGGGCCAGATGTATTTTCTATTTATCCCATTTTGGGGAATGTCTGACATTTTGAAGCTTTTCAAGTTTTTATGGGAGGTTGAAAAAAGGCTCTTCTGAATCTTTCTTTTCTGCTAGGGTCTTAACAATATGGGGAAAACATTTTGATAAATTTGTAGTTTAGATATCTCTGTGTCCAAAAATACCTAATGTGTTTATTTGAAAGGGGGAAGGAGGATGATCTGAATTAATTTTTTTGTTTTTATTTTTACTATTATTTTTTAAATCCCCCCCCCCCCAGAGGTCTCATCATTAATACAATACACTGCAATGTTATTGCCTTGCAGCATATTGTGAAATGCCTGCAGTTCTATTACAGATTGCCTAGCACAACCTGTAATAGAAAACTATTGAAGATAGGCTCCCAGTTGCCTAGGCAGTGGTTCTCCACCCCTGGATCTCACTCCAGAGGCTAGCAATATACCCCAAAAGGGTGGCACCCATGGACGGCCAGGAAAATGGCACCTTCACCAGGATTAATGCTCACAATCAGGGTGGGCACTGATCATGGGCATTGTCACTATGTCTTTCCTATATAATACAACAGAGACCTAGCGGCTATGGTGGACACTCAGCTTCTAAGTCACCATTATATTTAAAAGTCCCAACATCCACCTTACGGTTACAGTGGATGTTGGGATGGGGTTAAAGAAGTTTCTGGGATTTGGCTAACATAAAAATGAAATACCTGTATCTAATACTCCATTGTCTGCCATCACTGGTGGTTCAGTCCCACACTGTGCCAGAAGGCCTGCAAGTCCACTAGTGAGACCAATCGGAGGCATCAGCGCTCACTCACATCAGTCACATATTTTTTTAAATATTACAAATCCCCCAACCTCATCTACGGTTTTTCAATTTCTTGACAACCTTTTAATGTGTCTATTTCTAGTTTTTCACAGACCCTGAGACAAATCATAAATTAAAAAAAAAAATTGATCTGTCACTGACTTTTTTTTTTAATTTCTAAACCCGAATGTCTTGGGGTAATATACATTTTATGTTTTATTCTTAGTTTTGTTTTTTTAAAATTTCCTCTGAAGATCAGTCTGCTTCTTTTTTTCATCAGGCAGTAGTTGGCAGCAAAGTTAAAGTGGATTTCCAGTAATGTTAAAACTTGTTTTTTTAGGGGGTCTTTCCTGCATTAGAAAAATGGGCCTCTTTTTTAAGAAACAGCACCACTTCTGTCTACAGATTGTGTGTGATATTGCAATCAAGTTCAATCCAAGTCCTTATTCACACAATGTGAAAAAACAACCTGAAAAAAAATAAAATAAAAATCACACAGCTATGGGACTTTCCCAGAGTCCTGCTCATTCGAAACTGTAAGGGGTTAAAGAGGACCTTTTACCAGCTTTGTACATCAATTAAAAATCAATGTCCATAGATTCTAGCACAGTTGTATTTTTTTTCTCTAGCCCCCACTGTTCCTGAGCTAGAAGTCCAGTTAGTTTTGGTACCTGATATGCTATTTAGGCTCTGTACTGTCAGGAGGGCGGTGTCAGGCAGGAGTAGACAAGGGCTGTGATTCTGAGCTCTGACACTGGCTGTCTCTGATTGAAGCTGTGAATCACGCCCCCTGCCTGACACTGCCCTTCTGACATTACAGAGCTTACATAGCACATCAGACACCAAAACTACCTGTGCTTGTTGATCAGGAATGGTGGGGGCAACAGAGAAAACTATGCTGGAATCAGTGGAGCGGCACCTAATAACAGATGATAAGAACTTGAATGGAGATGGTGAAAGGTCCTCTTTAATACAGTAGACTGTTTCAGCTAAGCCCTATTATTTTTTAAAGGGGTCTTCCACGTACCCCAAGCATATTCAAATTGAATAAGGGACTCTGGCCTCTTACTATTTCTGGTTATAGTAAGTGATGGGCCACAGTATCCCAGCTCTGGTCGCCTTGATCCCCACCCCACTCACTGTCTTAGAAAGTGGTGAGCAGTCAAAGACAAAATAGCGCGTCTTTGTAGGACTGTGCCACTTCCATACCAGTTTTCTGGTGTACTTAGAATAGTAAATTCCCCCATTGTATTGATGTTAGACTTAAAGGGAACCTGTCACATGGAAATGCTGTTTAATCTGCATTTATGCCAGCGGCAGCGTGCTGAGCTTGACATTACCAGAGATTAGCACTCACTTTAGAGAAACAACCAGCTGTGCGATCAACATATTCCACCCTTTTAGCTCCCCATGATAATGTAGCAGATCAAGAGGAAAACACATGTACGGCCACTACGGCATTTATTTACTGCAGTGCGGAACATGTATGGTAGATAACCGGTAGGAACGACATTGTAAAATACATGAATAGAGCGGGGAATTGTCTATACACATGTACGGTATATACACGCTCCAGTCTTATCTGTAAGATGACATACACAGATGGTACTTGTACTTGCTGTGCAGGATAAGCAGGTTTGACAGGCAGGTGTTCTGAGCTATTGCTGAAATGGTATATCCAGAAGAGCCTTAGTTAGATAGATAGATAGATAGATAGATAGATAGATAGATAGATAGATAGATAGATAGATAGATAGATAGATAGATAGGATAGAGATATTTACTTGCTCAGTATCGGATGAAAAAGGGTTTCTGGGGAGGTGGAAGTGTTAAAGGGACTGGTCAGGAATTTTTATTTCCAATCTACACTCACCGGCCACTTTATTAGGTACACCTGTCCAACTGCTCGTTAACACTTAATTTCTAATCAGCCAATCACATGGCGGCAACTCAGTGCATTTAGGCATGTAGACATGGTCAAGACAATCTCCTGCAGTTCAAACCGAGCATCAGTATGGGGAAGAAAGGTGATTTGAGTGCCTTTGAACGTGGCATGGTTGTTGGTGCCAGAAGGGCTGGTCTGAGTATTTCAGAAACTGCTGATCTACTGGGATTTTCACGCACAACCAACTCTAGGGTTTACAGAGAATGGTCCGAAAAAGAAAAAAACATCCAGTGAGCGGCAGTTCTGTGGGCGGAAATGCGTTGTTGATGCCAGAGGTCAGAGGAGAATGGCCAGACTGGTTCGAGCTGATAGAAAGGCAACAGTGACTCAAATAGCCACCCGTTACAACCAAGGTAGCCAGAAGAGCATCTCTGAACGCACAGTACGTCGAACTTTGAGGCAGATGGGCTACAGCAGCAGAAGACCACACCGGGTGCCACTCCTTTCAGCTAAGAACAGGAAACTGAGGCTACAATTTGCACAAGCTCATCGAAATTGGACAATTGAAGATTGGAAAAACGTTGCCTGGTCTGATGAGTCTCGATTTCTGCTGCGACATTCGGATGGTAGGGTCAGAATTTGGCATCAACAACATGAAAGCATGGATCCATCCTGCCTTGTATCAACGGTTCAGGCTGGTGGTGGTGGTGTCATGGTGTGGGGAATATTTTCTTGGCACTCTTTGGGCCCCTTGGTACCAATTGAGCATCGTTGCAACGCCAAAGCCTACCTGAGTATTGTTGCTGAGCATGTCCATCCCTTTATGACCACAATGTACCCAACATCTGATGGCTACATTCAGCAGGATAATGCGCCATGTCATAAAGCTGGAATCATCTCAGACTGGTTTCTTGAACATGACAATGAGTTCACTGTACTGCAATGGCCTCCACAGTCACCAGATCTCAATCCAATAGAGGAGCATCTTTGGGATGTGGTGGAACGGGAGATTCGCATCATGGATGTGCAGCCGACAAATCTGCGGCAACTGTGTGATGCCATCATGTCAATATGGACCAAAATCTCTGAGGAATGCTTCCAGCACCTTGTTGAATCTATGCCACGAACAATTGAGGCAGTTCTGAAGGCAAAAGGGGGTCCAAACCCGTTACTAGCATGGGGTACCTAATAAAGTGGCCGGTGAGTGTATCTTTAGGTTATCAGTGGTAAACCAATAGACAGCCCCTGCACAGATCAGCTGTACCCTTCTCTCCATTGTTACAATCATGCTTTTAAAGACCCACTGTTCTATCAGTAGGCTCGGACTGGCCCACCAGGTGGGCTCCTGTGCGGGCCAATTACTAGAACATCCGCACCTACGGGACCTGTGCCCATTGGGAGGCGAGCGGGTTCCTTACTACCATTTTTTTTATTATCATTATTTTTATTATTATTATAAATAGACAGTTACCTGCTGGGATGCCCCAATAAGTAGCTGCTATTCACTTATTGATCCCCACTCAGTGCCCCTCTTCATTCTCCAGGGGACCCGGTGCATTGCACAGCTGGAGGGCCCTTAAGTCCTTCCTGAAGGGCGCTGTAGTCCTGGAAACCCTTTACAGAGGATTTATGTCTCCTTACCCTAACAACTCTCATCCAGGTTCATACGTGCACCGCGCCCTGTATTGTCCCATTAGCATCCATTAGAAGCCAAGTGTTCTGTGTTATTCAGTATTTCACTACAGTTTTCTTATGAGTCTCTTAGCCCATTTGTTGCTCAAACTTAAGTTTACATTTTAGAGGTAAATATAACATGACAATGTTCTCCAAACTAGACTATTTCTAATATCCATTTTTAGAAAATTTTGGCACAGACTATGGGAACCTTCACTGCTATACGGTTCTCAAACTACCACTTATACACATGAACATTAATAAAAATAGCCTAAGAACCTCAAGTTAAGCACGTATAGTAGTAGTAACCTATGACATATGTAACAAAAAATCAGCCATAACATTAATATTGTGTACTACTTGCCTATGCAGCAACTTGCAATACTATGTGTGTTCTGTCGACAGTGTACGAACTGCCCATTAACTACTGCATAATGGGAATAACCCACAACTCCAGCCACTTGGGAAATGCTCAGACCCATTGGTCTAGCCAGGGATTAACCTAGCCTCTCTGCTACGTGATGCAAACTCAAGAAAAAAAATCCACCACTAAGAACCAGATACCCAACCCAGGTCCCTTTTTATGGCCCCCATACAGTGTATGACCTCTCTTTTTTCCTTGGGTCCCACACAGGGATATTTTGGGCCACTACCTATTGTATTATTCCAATAAGTAGCAATTGATAATCATCCATGCTCTTGTCCAGACCAGTCTTCGCTGCCATACCTAGGGCACGCTGTAACTGATACTGAAGAATTCCAGTCTAAGATCAGACCACTGCAGTCTTCATTGTGGTCCAATTTTAGACTCTGCCTCATCACAGATGAGCCTCCGGCAGAACCAGCGTTCATTAGCCAAGTGCTGTACATTGTATAGCATTCGGCCAATAAACGCTGGTCAATGCATTCCTATGAGAAAAAGTCAGCTCCTGCATAACCACAAGCTGCCAGCTCTCCCAACTAGCAAGGACGAGCCTGCTGTAGAACCAGCGTTGAATGGCCGAATGCTGTACACTGTATAGCGTTCGGCCAATCAACGCTGGTTCTAAATTGAATCTTTACTGCGAATAGGAGTAGTATTCAATCAAGTACAAGTATTTTGAATATCATAGTATTCGTTTGAATACCTACTCGATGGCATACTACTCGCTCATCTCTACTGAAGAACACCAGGGCACTACGTCCAGCATTCCGGTATTCTTCAGTATCAGGTACAGCATGCCAATCAATGTTGGTTCTGCAGGACGAGTAAGGGCCGGTTCACGTTAGCGCTTGCCTCCCGTCCGGAAGGAATCCGCAGGAGGACCCCCCCAAATGGAATATCAGCGCAACTTCAAGCTCTGTGCAGTTAAAGCACACGGACCCCATAGACTATAATGGGGTCCGTGTACTTGCTGCGCACTGCCCGTACAAATCATTTGTGCGGGCAGTGCGCTGCAAGCACACAGATCCCGTTATAGTCTATGGGGTCCGTGCGCTTTAACTGCACAGCACTCCTCCTCAACTGCATGGTGCTCCTCCTCAACACTCCTCAACTGCACTTCGCTCCTCCTAAACACTCTCCTTCTGCTACTCGTGGACTTGGTGACTCTCCTTTAGTCGAGCATTTTTTCCCATAGACTATAATGGGATTCGATATTCGATCGAGTAGTCGAATATTGAGGCTCTACTCGAAACGAATATCAAATCTCGAATATTTCACTACTCGCTCATCTCTATTCTTCAGCGTTGTGATGTACATGCAGTGCCACCAAGAGGCGGCAGTGGAAGAGCGTGGATGAGTGAGTAAATGATCAACTGCTACATATTGGAATAATACAATATGTAGTGGCTGATTAAAAAAAAGATTAATGAGCACAGTTTATGCCAGGAGGCGCCGCCTGAGGCCATGTCTTCAGGTCGCCTCATCTAGCCATTTGGACCTAGAAAGAATCATTCAGATTTTTATGCTTGCCCATTTTCCCTTCATCCAACATAGATGATTTAAAGAGCTGCTTAATATATTACACCTCTTTACGGGTGCCATTGTCAGAAGTATAAAAAAATATATATATATGTGTGTGAAATTAATTTAGTCCTGGAATATCAGTGTGAACAAGTCAGAGCAGATACAATTCTTACCTTCAGTAAGTGCGGCTATTTTTCTCTGGGAATTGAGATGTCGGACATTCTTCCCTTTCTGCTAGTGGCCGGTAATATTATATAGAAGCTACAGATGGAATCATTTATAACTGTGAGAAATGACAGGATTCAGAAAGCTGGGGTGTGATATACAATGGATTCCTGAGGCATTTCCTTCTGGTGGTTGGATGTTATTCTTACAGCAGCCATGACATCTTACATTTACCTAAATAAATAATGACCATATAACTGCACACTATCCCTATATACAGTATATGAAGCACACTTTGGCACAATGCACACTGGATAGACCAACAGTTTTTGGCAGTCTAGGGAAGTAAAGAAGTTAAAGGGTTTATCAGCTTCATTTAGGAAGAAGCTTCTGTAATTTCCATACCTCCTGTACAAGTACTCTGGTCACCCTCACTGGCCAAGGTCTTGGCACAAAAGAGGGTGTAAAAGTGCTTCCCTCACTGCCCTATTTAAAGCTCTCAGAGACTACTTTTGGGTAGTGTAGCTCTTGGCGACAGATTGATGACTGCTATATTTTCCTCTACATTTCACTAGAATATATTTTGCCAATTGATAAACTTTTAGAGGGGGCTGAGATACTGACAGCAGTGGTTACGTGACGGCACAGACACGGCAAACAGGCTCCGGATGGCTCACAGAAACCACAAAATCATTCTCCATCAAGCACAAGCAGCTTCCTTGTCCACCATCCTAACACAGTTGACATCTTTATTACCCAGTCTCTGCCAAGACCCATTTCCAAGCGCTCAGTAGAAGGAACCTTGGAGTCACAACACACATTATATGTACTGCCATTGACAAGAAACCTGGACTGGTACCATGTTGTATTTAGTGATGTGTCAAGGTTCTGATGGGGATTGGGTTCAAATATGGAGGCCTCATGGTGAGCATTTAATCTCGCCTTGTAGAAGAACGCTCTGCCCCAACTGCTGTTGTGATAATCTGTTAATCCATCACATACGACGGTCAGTTGTTGCTCATCCCTAGTACTGATACGTTGGACACTAACCGATAAATGTTAAATCCAGGCCATCATGGCAGGGCTTCCAACTGGCATTCTTTGGCAGGACCATGCTTGGTTTCCCAGAAATATCTTCCCTAGATTGTAACACTTCCTTGGCTTGCCCAGTCACCAGATTCCCCACTAATTTATGGGACCAGCTGGGATGCCAGCTTCATCAACCCACAACACTGCAGGATCTACAAGCCCATGTGGAACATCTATGGTCGAGTGTATACAGGATATCATAAAGAACCCCGAATGCCTCAATGTCCAACTATATCTCATCTTGTATCCAGGCCACAAGTGACCCAACACGGTACTAGAGCCTCCTTTCAATTGCCCATTAACCCCCAACAAACTTCTCCTTTATGCTCTAATATTGTATTCCCTTACATATATATCAGTAAAGTTCCATTACAACAGCTCCATCTTGGTGCGGTATTTTTTTTCCCATTGAGTGAATAGAATTCATCATCGGCAAAGACATGACATAAAAGATACCGCAACTTCAATCCTATTTTATGCATTGTATTAACACACTGAAGACAGCGGTAGATAAGGTAATACTAAGGTCTTGAATTTTAAGAAGAAGCTGCAAAGCCATCGCCTTACTGATATCAATGGCGGAGGAAGTCAGTCCGAATCTTTGACAGTTCTCTTTAATCCTGCATAATATTACACGTGTGTGTGTCACTAGCTACAGATGTCACCCGGCCCTTTCATGTTCTTCCCTGCATTGTCTCATATCTCTTAGACGAGCCAAATCGGAATTATTACATTCTGCAGGAGACTTGAAGAACAGGGGAATATTTGGCTGAAGGTCAATTCTAAGGCTGCGAGTTTATCATAGGCCCATGTCACTTCATTACAGACCCAGCGGGAACTTGAAAGTTCATTTTTGTGAAATCGGACGCTTTTAAACAGCTTTCTACAACCTCCTACCAATGTGGCGCTTTGTTTTTTCTGTGCAGTGTGAAAATATGTTGTTTCTACTCCTGACAGGTTGACAAGATAATTTCTGGAAGTTAGAAGGATCCGGCTCCTATCTGAGAACGATTACATCGAATCCATTAAAATATTTCACAGAACTCCATGTAACAGGTTCATTAATGGCGCTACCAAATATTTGCTTATTCTGAATATCCCTAAGGGATTTAACCGTTTATAGGTAGTCTACTACTTCACGTGTCACCAGAACATTAAAGAGATAAACAATATACCCCTTTTGTATGTTATTTTTGTAGATTTGGAGAACAACTACTTTAAAGGGATTCTATCATTAAAACTCAATTTTTTGTCCCTAAAGCATAGGAATAGCCTTAAGAAAGGCTATTCTTCTCCTACCTTTAGATGTCTTCTCCGCACCGCCGTTCTGTAGAAATCCCGGTTTTCGCCGGTATGCAAATGAGTTCTCTCGCAGCACTGGGGGCGTCCCCAATGCTGCGAGAGAACTCTCCAGCACCGCCTCCATCTTCTTCAAGAATGGGCTCTCTTCGCGTCTTCTTCCGGCGGTGGCTTCAAACTTCTAGGCCTCGGGCCTAGGGCAAAGCCGACTGCACATGCCTGCAGGCCACAAGACAATGGCCCCTTACACAGTATTGTAAGCAGCCATTTTCTTGTGGCCGGTGGGTTTTCTATCGAACGGTGGCGCAGAGAAGACATCTAAAGGTAGGAGAAGACTAGCCTTTCTTAGGCTATTCCTACGTTTTAGGGACAAAAATTGAGTTTTAATGATAGGATCCCTTAAATGAGATAGTTGGTGCACTAGGGGCGGGCCTTCAGTTCTGGGAGCAATGCTATTGGGTGATGTTCTAACAGTGGGAGCGCTGCATGGGGTGCTGCAAACAGCAGGGGGTTGGAGTGACAAGAGCATTGGCTCCAGGTAGTTGAAGATGTTTTGATCTAAAATTTAGAAAAGAGACATATATAATATATGACATATGTTTATCACTGTAATGTGCACTGCAACATGGTGGCAGGTGTATAGGCTTTGGGGTTATGTAGGTGCCCTATTATATAGTTTGCTCTAAGTTATGCCTCCGATTCTAACCCTTTCTTAAAACAGCAATATTGGACTGGAATGATTCCTCACTAGCTTCTCTCTTCTACTTCCTCCTGCAATTTTTAAGTAACCCTTCAAGTCAGCCCCTTGCTTTAGGAATTTAACCCTACATTTCCAAGCACCTCTGCTCTCTTCAGCCATTCCCTAAAAATGAATTGCTAGGGAAGACGTGCAACATCCAAACAGAGAGACATGGGATCCCCTATCCTCAGATTGATGGGGTCTCAGATACCCTTATCCTGTGGATCGGGGATAAACTGTTGACCAGTCGCCAAGACACACAACAATACAACCAGACCTGGGCTTGTGATATAAGAGTATAAATCGCACACAGTAATGGCATCGCTCTGTCCTATCAGCGTTACATTGGTAAATAATAGAAAATTAGAAAAAAAATAGTAAGAAATAGAATTGTTCATTTTATACCCAATGATGACACGAGAGCCTCGGCTAATAAGGTCACGACCTCAACCCCCGGGGATCTGCTCTGGGAAAATGTATTAAACTTTCACTCTTCTTTAGAAATGGCTTTCATCAGTTTAACGTGCTTTGACGCCTATTGACCCCCATGAAGTCCCCTAGAAAATAGATCTGGATCCATCATGGCTGGATGTGACTATATAAGATAATGTGCTTATTTTACCACTTACCATTACCCAGATTATTTTTGCACATTTTCCGCTCTCGTATGTGGGAATAATCTGTGTTTT
Organism: Leptodactylus fuscus; assembly: GCF_031893055.1. Taxonomy (NCBI): domain Eukaryota; kingdom Metazoa; phylum Chordata; class Amphibia; order Anura; family Leptodactylidae; genus Leptodactylus; species Leptodactylus fuscus. The sequence continues at coordinate 32,981,433 of NC_134274.1, forward strand.
GCTTTAGTAATAACCGCACCGTGATGAAGTTACACTCGAGCTGATGGACAGGATGATTATAGTCAAGGCCGGTCCCATTACTTACTGTATTTGATATACCGCAGATGCACTCGGCCACTCCATTGAATTATTAATGTCCATTTTGCCCACAAAATCCTGCAGAGTTCTTATTAGTAATAAATAAGGGAATATTTATAAGTTTTAATGGGCTCGGAGAATTATTTGTCCTCTGCTTAAATAGAGTAGGAATTCATTATGGCGAGCTGAACGCATTTATACCGCCACAGTCTTATTAGCTTCATTTAGGAGACCATTGCAATAGCCCTTCAGTATGCCCAGTACTAAAACGACCAACATTTCAATGATTGTAGCTGAAGTAGCTCTTTAAAGTAATAGGACACATATATATGATCAAATACAAAGTTCGGAGAGAAGTAAGTGAACCCTATGAAATGACCCAGATTTATGCAACGAGAGTCTAACACAATGGGGAAAAGTTACTAAAAAAAGAGGTCCCAGAATTTGTGTGGATTTTTCCCCAAACACTGCTGTGCATGGTATACTACACATTTATTGGAGGAATGGTCTCGCCCCAGATCGATTCTTCGGAGTAATGACTTATCCACAGGATAGGTGACCTGTAGGTGATCTGTGGGGTCTTATACCCGGACACCACACATGATCAAGCTGCTCTGGCAGGATTTGGGCACTGAAAGCAGCTGCAATGGAGGGCGAGCACATGCAGGATGCTCCTATGCAAGTAATAGTGTAGTGCTGCAATTCCCAGAACCACCACTAGAGAGTGGATGAAACTGCTGCATAGATCCTATTACTTGAGAAGGAACAGGCGTCATTGGTATGAAAAATCGATTTGGAGCTGGACAACCACTGTAAGTATTTTAGGCACCTTCTACACTCTGTATGACAAGTAGGTTAGACATGATGGAAAAGGGGTGGGGTTTAAAAATGTAACAGCATGTCCCATGATTAGCAAATGGATTTGGTTAGAACCTAATTGAACCAGAATTTTCCAAAAGTGTCAACCACAAAACATTATTATACTATGGGGTCTCCTTAGACCCCAAAGTATAATAATTGAATGCCCAGGGGAGGTGAGTAAAAATAACACTCGCCTTACTTCTCCTGGGCATCCGGCATTCCCTTCAGGCCTCTTCCTGCCACGGAATGAAGCCTCGTTCCCCCACTGATACCTTTGATTAAGCCTCAGCGTCATTACGTCAAGACAACCAATCACAGCCCTCAGTGGTGACCCTGGTTCAGAGGACTTCAGCCAGAAGAGAATGTCTGATGCCTAGGAGAGGTGAGTAGAACTCCACTGTGCCTACATTTACTATACTTTGGGGTCTGGGAAGACCTGCTATTTTGACATACCTGGGTATCAAACTATCATCTTCCATTAACTGATAATAAAAATAAATCATTCCTCCTTTATTTCAATAAGCAGCAGTGGGACTTTAAACTGGTTTCCAATATTACATATTGTGTTTTAGTCTAATACCTACAATATAAATGGCCCTGTCACTTACTGTATATCTTTTGCACCATTCCTCTGAAACTAGGTACACACCTGAGATCAGTACTATTATAGGCTACTTCTACCAAAGAGGTGTTAATGGTCATTTTAGGAATCAGGGATGTCAACTCCTGCCACGGTATCAATTCCAGATCAAAACCCAAGTCGCTTTCTGATATGTAGGGAAGTCTCAGAGGGTAACCAAGTTGGACTACATGGTCTGTCTCCGAAATAGGAAGCCAACAGAGGCGTTCAAAGGTTGATATTGTACAGTAGTAATAGCATCAGAATTTTTCCGCTGTGTGATAGGTAAATGGCATATCTGAGAACATCCGAGATATTTGGAAGGTGGTAAAAAGAGACTCCTTAAAGAAAAATACACTAAAATAAGAAGCCCCCACCAGACTCAACTATTGCTGGAAATGAGGTCTTGCAAAGAGATCTGTTAATTGCATTAGTTGTGACGAGTTATAACAGTGGGTAAGATTAGAGTTGTCATTGGCCTTGACCATCACGAAGATCTCAAGGATTATGGAGAATCATCAGTGGTGAACGTAGTTTCTCTGCTGCCTGAGGCGAACCATCAAAAGACGCCCCCTGCACCCCCCTGGAATGAATACCGAATACCAGGGGGGTATTCTCCATTTATAATCTTTTTTCTTTTCTCCTTCCTACTTATTATCTCTAGATTTTTTTTTTATTTCGACTCATGTTTTTCATAATTGTACAATGTTTTGTGTACTTAATGATAATAGGTCTGACTCATATCTTATGTGACTAATACACATATACTGAATTGAGCCTCATTTGTCTTGGTTTTGTTACACTCTTTCATGTAGACTTACTTGTTACTTACAAAAACGTACAAATGTCTATTGGAAATAAAAATAAATTGTGGAAATGTAGGTTTCTTTAATAAATGTCATTATATCTATATACAGCTATACACATGTAGATGGTGTGTTAGAGAAGACCTTTCATTGCCTCCAGTTCTTTACATCCATCCCTAGATGCTGCTCCAATGATTCCAGTGCAGTTAGACTTTTTACACTAGCCTCACCATTCCTGAGCAACCTGTGTGGTTAGTGTCAGCAGCCAGTATGCTATATAGGCTCTGTACCGTCAGATGGGCAGCTTCTGGACATCTGCACTAGCCAAGGACAGCCAGCCTGCCCAATAAAAACTCAATGCCATATTGGGTGCTGAGAGTAACACGTTTTTGCTTATTGAATGGTGGTGGCTAGAGAAACAATTCCAACTGAGCTGGAATCGGCAAAGCAACATCAGTTAAAGGACACAGGGTTGGAGTTGGAGGAAATGGTGAAATGTCCTCTTTAAGTAATTCAAGGAAATAAATATAAATTATTAGAGTAAAAAATAAAAGCACGTACTGCTATTTCGGCACAGAGTTATCCCTTTTCACAAATGTGGATTGAAACTTCACCATCTTACTTGTATCTTCTACATCTTGCTAGTAAAAATAATGCTCTTGACTTTTTACAGATAGGTCAGGACTGAGCTGTGATCAGCAGAGAAGTTACAGAGAGTCCCCGGGGTTTACAGCAGGAGAGAGCAAAGTTCCTATTGTGACATTTTAAAGAGCACCTTGTTCTAGCGCTCTATTATTTGACAGGTGAGCAGGTCACTGCCTTCTATCCAAGCCTCACACATACATACAGAGTACGAGCCACGCAGCACTTCACTTCTGCGCTAGGGACTTACCAAACAAACCTCGCTTTTTGTTTTAGTTACTGTGTGTCCTAAATGTGCACTACACCATTGAAATGCCGTCCTCATGCCTTGTAGAGCAATGTTACAGATGGGGTATTTCAGTAATATATGGTTAACGTGCTGTCCAGGGAAGGGCGACTTTCCAGAACACCTATTACAGTATTACACGTGTGAAGCCATGAATAATATATAAAGGCAGTCTCTGAGTATGCCGCATTTTGGGAAAGAAAAACATCTTTTAAGCAACAACAACAAAAAAAAAGCCATAAAAAGTAAGGCAATATATGGTTGCATTTTTGAGGGGAAAAAAAAAGAAAAGTGGTCCAACCCAAAAGTTTCCAAAGTGACACAGATAGGGGAGAACAAAAAAAGAAAGCGAAAAAAAATAAAAAGGGGTTTACTCTCCGAGGTCCTCAGTTTCCAGCAATAGGCGCTTCTTCTCTTCTGTTTACAGATCCTTGTGGACTTTTACAGGTATCCCTCAGGGTCAAGGACTAATCAGGTGGTAGAGGAGTGGGGTGGAGCGCGCAAAAACCAACCGGTCATGAAATCTTCCACAAAACTTTAATACTGGAGCACGACGCGTTTCGGGAGAATAGCCCTTTTTCAAGTGCATATATAACTGGCTGATAGCGTCCAATATGTGCGTTTGCACTTCCACGTGTTTTTGTTGTGACTATTCACAACACAACAAGGTAAGAGGCTTTAAGTTGTGCCTATTACCTCACCAGTACTGGGATTACTACACTATTGGCGCTCGGTGTCTCTTTTTGTCTTGTGGACTTTTACACCAGGTGACCACGCACGATTGGCACATGCGTGACTGTCAGCCATGACCTGTAAACACAAGCGGAGGAGCAGTTGTTGCTGAAAACAGAGGACCTAGGAGAGGCAAGTAAACTTTTTTATTTTTTCATTTTATTCCACCTATTTGAAGCACAGGAAACTTTTCAAAGGAATTGGCCTTTTCACATGTCCGTTCTTTACAGGTGTTCTGCTTTTCACTTCTCCAGATTTTTAGTTGTCGATTCATCACGTACATAAAAATAATATACTTTGAATTAAAAAATGACTTTGTGTACCTGGTCTGTTATGGTTGTTGGCGAGATGTCGTTATGACATGGCACAACGTGATTGTCCCCTAGGCTACAATGGATAGGCAGCGTCTCCTCGTCGAACAGTTTGCCGCTGACCTCAGTCGTGGTCACGCTTCTCTATGGAGAGGCTTCACTAAATTTGATTAACAACAGTTTTTATTACTTTTCCATTACCCCTGATCAGCCATTTGGTTGGAGAAACGCGTAGGGTCCTTTCCTATATCTTTGTATCAGTCTCTAGAATGAGGGTTTATAATGCTGTCAATATGTTCTTGCTGTGGGGATACTGGGACTTGTTCCCGTTGGCATGGCCTTAGGCTTGTGGCAAATTTTTTACATTTCTGTCTATGGGACTGTGTATGGACTCGTTTATTGCAGACTGAGCTGTATTTATTGATACTATTGTGGGTCATATGGCACTTTTTGACCACATTCTATTTAATTTTTGTTTGGTGGGGAGAAGTGACTGAAAAATAGCAAATTCAAAAGGGAGGTGAGGTATTCAGAGACAGAGCTATTGACCTATAACCAACAATCAACAGCCACATATGCTGTAGACCAAAGGTGCTCACACTTTGTCATCGTGTGAGCTACTTTATTAGCTGACCAAGGCAAAAGATCTACTACCCACCTTGTGGGCGGGGCCGGGCAGACCTATGGGTGGGGCGGGCCTATGGACTTGGCGGGGCGGACATGTCTGTGGGCGGAGCTGTGCGGATCGTGAGAGCAGGAGACAGCGGCGTTCTGTGGCCGCCCAGGGATCCCTGGTGTCTGCTTGTTCACAGCGCAGGCTGAGAGTTATCACTGGACACTGGCAGGCTGGGGCTGCGGCAGCCCCGCCTGCCAGTGTCCGGAGATGACTCTCAGCCTGCACTGTGAGCAAGCAGACACCGGGGATCCCGGCATCCCGCGATCAACCCATATGTCCTTTGCAATCGACGTATTGGGCACCCCTGCTGTAGACTATAAATGCCATATACCAGATTGTTAGCCATTGAAGTTTTAGCATTGAAAAAATTTAAAAAGTCCTCAAGACTGCTTTCTATAAACCTTGTAGTGAACCATGATCTGAAATCTATCAATTAAATATTAAGTATATTTTTCGTTTCGAAACATACTAAAAGGATATCTGTATTGAAATAGCTGAAACAGAAAAAAAAAAAAAAAAAGGTATAGGTCAAATGCAATTTTGAGACATAGAAGATTGACAAAGGTCACATAAATCTCAACCATTCTCTCCCTATTATCCTCCCTTCCCCCAACTAATTCCGATAGTGTCCTTAAAGATTTCACAGAACAAAGAATATACCACTGTGATTGAACGGGGAAAAAAAAGTTAAAAAAATTGAAAAAGAAATTGAGCAAAGGCCATCAAAACGGTGATGGAGAGACAACAGGGGATCTTAAAGATGAGACTGGGTATTAGAGAATCACTGGGTCCACTGATGGTCCATGTACAAGGGCAATGGATGCATGCTATATGTCATGTGACAAGCAGGGCGATTGCTCAATCTTCTGTACTTTAATGAATCCATTATTTCCTTTCTTAACACAAGACTTTCCAGTACATTGATGTACATTGCGCTGCGTCTTACATGTTTTAAAGTGCTTTATAAACACATCCTGCTGCGTAACAACGCGTTTTCACCTCACCCATATAATGTAGCAAATCAAAAGAAACCCATTTCTGCCTCTATATACTGGAGTGCAGAGCATTAACCCATTTCCATGCTGTAGAGACATCAAAGATCCAACTTTTGAATATATGGATTTTTAAACCACTCGCGATACGCAGCACCGTGGGAAATGTTAATCTGCAAATGCAGATATAAAATAAATAAATTGCATTTTAAATTTCCTCTACGGAGGGATTTACTGCTCATTTATTGCCGATAGTTTAATCAATGCCATATCTTACTTTAAAGACGTTTTTCTAAAGCTTTCTAAATAATTTACTCAGTCTAACAGCTTGACAAGCATAAATATGGGCAACGGGCGACATAAATAATAGATTCATTAATAGGGAAAGTGTTGATTTAAGCATAGTACATAAAAAAATGACAAGAAGTACATAGTACAAAAAAACAACTTCTTGATGTCGGATTTAACCCCTTAGGGACACAGCCCAAACGTGCCTGAAGGACCAGGCTTCATTTTTCAAAACTGACATGTGTCACTTTAGATGGCAATAACTTTGAGGCGCTTTAAGGCTCCGTTCCCATGGAGTAACGCGTCGCTCATTCTGACACGTAAACACGTGTCAGAGTGAGGCGCTTCAAAACAGATCCCATTGACTTCAATGGGTGCCGGCTTACGCGCGTATCACATTGAAAGCAATAGGTAAGAGAAAAAAAAAAAAGGCTCCCATTGAGTTCAATGAGTAGCGTGCGTATGCTGGCCCCCATTGTAGTCAATGGGATCTGTTTTGAAGCGCCTCACTTTGACACTCAGAATGAGCGGCGTGTTACTCCGTGTGTCTGGAGCCTAACTTACACAAGTGATTTTGAGATCGTTTTTTCGTGGCGCATTGTACTTTATGTTAGTGGTAAACACTAGTCAATATTTTTGTATTTATAACAAAAAAAATAGGAAATTTGGGAAAAATAAATTAGCAATTTTCAAAATGTGAAATGCTTTGCTTTTCAAAAAGATAGTCATATCACAGAAATACATTGATAACTATTATCTACCACATCTCTGATTTATATCGGCATCATCTTTTATTCATCATTTAATTTATCTCGGACGTTAGAAGTCTTGGAAGTGTAACAGCGATTTTCCAGATTTACAAGAAAATGTCCCAAACTAATTTTTTTTAGAGACCACTTCAGTTCTGAAGGGTATTAGAAAGGCCTTCATATTAACACTCCCCCCCATAAATCACCCCATTTTAAAAACTGCACCCCTCAAATAATTCAAAACCGCATTTGGGTTGTTTGTTAACCCTTTAAGCATTTCACTGAAATTAAAACAGTATGAAGGTGAAATTTAGACATTTCATTTTCATTTAGCCCTAAATTTAACACATTCACAAAGGGCTAAAGGAGAAAATGCATCTCACAGTTTTTTTTTACACAATTTCTTCAGAGCACTGAAATATCCCACATGTGGGTGTAAACTGATGTTTGGGCACAGGAGCGCAGGGAAGGGAAGGAGCGACACTGGGGGTATGAAAAGCAGATTTTGCTGGAATAGTTTTCAGGTGCCATGTCTCATTTGCAGAACCGCTGCAGTACCAATACAAAAGAAACCCCCCAAAAATGAATCCATTTTGAAAACTACACACCTCATAGAATTCATTAAGGCATTAGTGAGCATTTTGACCCCACAGTCTTTTCCCAGATTTTATTAACATTGAGATGTGTAAATGAAAACTACTAAAATGTCACTTTATCCCCAAAGTTTTCATTATCACAAGGTGTTAAAAGAGAAAAAGCCCCCCACAGTTTGTAACACAATTTCTCCTGAACACGGCATATGTGGTCCTAATCTGCTGTATGGATACATAGCAGGGGTCAGAATGGAAAGAGCGCTATTTGGCTTGTGGAGGGCAGATTTTGCTGGAATAGTTTTCAGTTGCCATGTCGCTTTTGCAGAGCCCTTAGAATACCAATACAATGGAAACCCCCAAAAAGTGACTCCATTTTAGAAACTACAACCCTCAAGAAATGTATCAGGGGTATTATCATTTTGAGCCCAAGAGTGCATTTCAGGGTTCTGCAATACCTGCACATGGGAATGCAGGAACTACCCTCATTCCCTGAAATACATGTACGTGAAAATGGCCAAATCCCCAAGCGTACCTGAAGAATGGAAATCTAATCTGTTTAAAATGCAGTTACCTGCGGAAACCTGTAAACCCCATAGACTACAATGGGTTACTCAGGTTTCTGTCCGGAAAAATGCAGACTCGGGGATGGAAACCCTGACTGTATCTCCAATGCTAGTGTGAACCTAGCATAAGCAGGAGTGGCTAGGCAAGGACGAAGTTAACAACAGAGCCAGGGTTAAAAGATAATGGAATTATAGAGCAACAAGTTTCTTGCTTCACCATGTAATGAATGAGACCCAAAAGTATAAATAGCAAGACGTGATGATATTTTAGAACTTGCTCGTGAAAAAGCATCATGTTGCATAGTAACAAAGCAGCGATCAAAGAGTCAATATAGTTCTGCCAAAGCAATAGGCTGTAGTCGAGCGAGAGAGAATTACTGTACCCAGGAATCCGAAGACATAAGTAAATACACACACCGCACGGTATGACTAAATACACATTTCCGCTTCTCCTGCACTTACTTGTAGTCTGCAGTAGCCATGGCTTACACCCTTAGGCTTCTCTTGCAATTTTATTACTTTTATGAGACAGCAGCTCTGTGCTCCCTGCCCATGCTGAGCTTTATGCTCAGTGACAAGAAACATTTAGCAGTTCCCCGTTACATGGAAATCACCAGTAGCAGATCTTCTAGACACCAGCTGATCGCCTCCAGCTGCAGACTGCTTGCCTTTTCTGCCGGCAGCCACCATCATGCATGTCAATAGACTGAGGAGTCCTGTCCTGTTGGTGGACGTTCTGCGCATTAGCTGAAGCTTACTCAGCAGTAGCACAAAAGCACATATGACAAGGTGACAGCTACAGAGGAAGAGGAGGGAGCTCAAGGTCGAAATTATGAGGTGTGTTAATTTACAGCAATATTAAAATATTAGTCTTTTTTATATCCAAAATTATTGGCCAATAGATGATGAATTGCCAAGACCTAGTTCACACTTTAATACAGTTTATAGCCAAAAATTGAAAAAATTAATACAAAAATACTTTTAACGCAACACTGCCCTGGCTCACATAACCTATGGTCCTTCTGAGACTTTTACCAGAGCCCACCACAAGGCAACATGAACTTGGTTGCTTTGGGACTCAGGTGGTAAGCCCAGGATAGTGTGCCACAAAATAGGTACAGACTAAGGACCAAACCAGAAACTCTATAGCGGGCAGAGAGAGTAAACACAAGTTATGAAAGTAGGTTATATCCAAAATATCAAGGATCAAGAATCAAGTCCAGGAGGTTATGTATAAAGCCAAATCAGCAAGAGGCAGGATATCCAGAAGAGTAAGCCATAATCAAAAAACAGAAAATCAGCAGAAAATAGGATAAATGCTCAGAACATAGGACCAAAAAACTAATGTAATCACAGGCAAGAAATAAATCCCAATGTTTGGTTTTAATACCTCGCCTCAGCTTTGGATTGAAGAGTCAGTCAGCTTCTAAAATCTGAGCAGATCCAGCCAGAGTTTTACTAATAGCCATGGCAACCTTAAGGCAACAGATGCAAGCAGTCCTGCACTGATAGGAACAATTGATGCAAACAAGAGAGGGCACAGATATTGAGATTTATAACAAAAACATGGGAAAAAGTGTAATGCAAATCAATTTAAAAATGATAAAGAAAAAAAAAAATTACAGTTTGACACAAAAATCCAGCAAACAAATCACACTGTTATCTAGTAACTTGTTTTCGCTCACAAATTTCTACTCATTACTAGAGATGAGCGAGTAGTGAAATATTCGAGATTCGATATTGGTTTTGAGTAGAGCCTCAATATTCGACTACTCGATCGAATATCGAATCTCATTATAGTCTATGGGAAAAAAAATGCTCGTTTCAGGGGAAACCACTATTCGACTAAAGGAGAGTCACCAAGTCCACAAGTAGCAGGAGGAGAGTGTTTAGGAGGAGCACTGTGCAGTTGAGGAGTGTTGAGGAGGAGCGCTGTGCAGTTAAAGTGCACGGACCCCATAGACTATAACGGGGTCTGTGTGCTTGCAGCGCAATGCCCGCATGAATGATTCGTGCTGACAGTGCGCGGCAAGCACACGGACCCCATTATAGTCTATGGGGTCCGTGCACTTTAACTGCACAGTGCTTGCAGTTGCGTTTGTATTTCATCCGGGGGGTGCTCATGCAGACTCCTTCTGGACGGAACACATAAGCTAGTGTAAACCAACCCTAAGCTTGTGTGAACCGACCCAAAGAACCATACAGAGCAGGACACGGCGCGGTGATAGTATTTTACCTTTGAGCAGCAATCCCCACATCCCTCCTGCAGAACCAGCGTTGATTGGCTGAATCCTATACACTGTACAGCATTCGGCCAATCAACACTGGTTCTGCAGGAGGCTTGTCTTTGACGAGGTGGAGTCTAAGATCAGACCACAATGTAGACTGCATATTTAACATTAGAGCAGTCTACATTGTACTCCGATCTTAGACTCCGCCTCTTCAAAGACGAGCCTTCTGCAGAACCGGCGTTGATTGGCCGAATGCTATACAGTGTATAGCATTCAGCCAATCAACGCTGGTTCTGCAAGAAGGATGGTGCAATACTTTTCTGCGGGTCTATCATTCTCCCCGCGCCGTATCCTGCTCCTTCCACTTTGCTTTTACTCGGCCCGCAGAACTAGCATTGATTGGCCGAATGCTATACACTGTATAGCATTCGGCCAATCAACGCTGGTTCTGAATTGAATCTTTACTGCGAATAGCGAGTAGTATTCGATCGAGTACGAGTATTTCGAATACCGTAGTATTCGATCGAATACCTACTCGATCGAATACTACTCGCTCATCTCTACTCATTACAGAGAACACAATCACATTTACTAATGTTAAATTCCTTTGCGAAGCAAATTATTTGAAATAATCAATACTAATTATTTATCTAGGAAATAATTAACGCTTCCATTTTGTTGCTATAAGATAACACCTCCGGGCTGTAGATTTCGAGGCGGTGTACATTTTTCTAATAGGGTAATTAACGCATAAAGCAAAAAAAAAGGGAAAAAAAAGGTTTTGATTTTAATTAGGTAAATTGTTCCCATCTATGACCTTTGAAGTATTCACATTACCTGGGTTAATTAGTCGTCTTCAGAGAACCTTTAGATCTGTGCAGATGTGTAATAGAATGGTGTCTTAACGAGCATTACTTCAATGGGATGTCTAATTATTTCTGATATAATTGATATAGCCACATGCTACTTGTAGAGTCTCCCAATTATCCACAAGGCTACACACATATTGGTATTATGGGTAGAGTTGCCGTTGCTGGTTGGGCGTCCTCGTATTATTGGCCCAGAGGCAAGTAGATGCAACTGCACTGTGTGACGTTGGCAGAGTATATTAAGGTCCAGGGAATACCAATACGTACAGGGTATACATCATTTGATTATATATCTATATACATGACCTACCCTGTATATTATATCTATGTGACTTGCTTTGTATGCTTTTGGATTATTAAGCAGATTTAGTTTCCTTATCCTAATGTAAGATACTGTCTACACCTTATAAAACAGCCCAGTGCAAAGGTTTCATAAGTCCAGAGAGGATGCAGATGAGCTGAAGTTGGGGTAGCAAATGCAGGGCTGTCCCGTGCTGTCAAAAGGGGGCCCCCCCGCTCTCATAGGGCCTGGGGCAAGTGCACTGTTGGCCCTATGGTTAAAATGACCCTGTGTCTACAGGAGAAATCCTATGTGAAGAACAGAATCAGTATTATAGGGTTGTCATTTCTGCATATGTTTATATATCATGATTCTTTATATGCATTATATTATTTTGTATACATTGGTTTATTTTCGTAGAGCTTGAGGAAGGTCTAGACGACCGAAAATGTTTACATTACTCTACTGATTATCATATATATGAGTTTCTGTCTGCCTGTCTGTTCTTTATGTGTGCCTAAACAACTAGACTAATCTTCACCAAATTTGGCACACAAGTACATCAGTTGTCCGGGAAGGTTTTAAACTGGGTCTCAGCTCTTTAGGGCGTACAATTCCTGAGATACAGTATTCCCAAACAATGACCTGTACTAGACAATAGAAGCCTGCAAGTCTTTCATTCATATTCCAACTACCATACACACGGTCACATGTCACTTAACAGCCAATAGAAGCTCGCAGGTGCTTACTCCACATGCACACAGCTTTACTCCCAGTTTCCATAACAACCCATCCATTGCTGTAGGTCAGCTTTAAAGGGGCGCTGTGGAAGACAATGTTATACAAGGTCACATACCCACAGGTTTAGACCAGATTTCCAAAACAACCGATCGCAGGTTTTTCACAGATATCCAAACTGAGATACAGATGATCACATGACGCCTATGGACTCGCAGGTGTCAGGACCTGAGTTGTTTTATAATATTATTGTGTATGTTCTGGTGTTGTTTGCCTGGGGATTTGAGCCGGTGTCGTGTGACTCTTTGGTCTTTCTCTTTGCCACTGAGCTGTAAGCTGTATAGCTGGTGGTTGGGTACCTGCCTCAGTGTATATTTGCGCTGGCTTTGTGTCTCAGTAGATGCGAGCTTCAGGTGTTTGACATTGTCATTAACCTATCAAGTCTTTCCGGGGTCTGTATAAGGCTGACTGCTGGCTTCAGTCCTCGCTGGTTTTCATTGTTACCAACTAGGATTCTTGGCCCAGTCTAGTAGGAGAGGTTAGTGGGAGTCATATGGTCTCAGGACCTGATTTGGAAGTGGTGCGAGTTTCTTTTGTGTGAGAGTCTGTTTTTCCCTCAACATTTCTACTCAACCCCTGTCCTGCATTTCTGGTTGCCTGTCACTGTTTTGGTATTAATGAGTTTTGTTTAGGGCTTCAGGTTTATTTTGCCCCTGTCCTGTGATACCCTTTCCTCATTATTCCACTCTTCTGTTGTGTGTTTATAGTGGTGCTGCGCCTGTTAGTTCTCCGGCATGTCCCATCCTAGTTGTTACTGTTCACCTCTAGTATCCCAGTCCCTAGCCTCTTTCAGCTCTCACCACCTGTCTGTTAGGTCCTTGCGGAGTCTGCAGCGGCACAATCTCATGTCCTTGCCGAGATAGAGGTCAACTGTCCAGATGTATATAGTCAATGGGTGGTCAGCATTTGTTAAAGTATACTTGTTTGCAACTCATCTCAGAGTTTTGGGCATCCACACAGGGAATAAGGTTCAATGTGACTAAATGTAAGGATATATAGTTGGGTACTAATCTTCATGCACCATACTGAGAAAGTCACTTGCAGAGAAGCATCTGAGTGTACGTGTAGATTATAACCTATATATAATATCATGCATTGCCAGTCAGCTGCTTCTAAAGCCAGCAGGATACAGTCACATATTAATAGAGAAGAGATATGGACTTTTACAAAGCATTACTGCAGGCTCATCTAGAATATGCATCTCAGTTCTAAGCTCTGGCTTATTGACAATGATTCCTTGGAGTTAAAAAAGGTACAGAAATAGCAACTAACAGTCTTAAGAAAAGATGTCTGAAAGAGACATATAAATGAAACTGTGCCTTTCCAGGCATGGGTTTAGTTTTGTATTGTAGCTCAGCTCCCATGATGTGTAATTGCAAAACTGCAATTAGCTGAACAGATTGTTCTGCCAGCACTAAGTGACATCACTTGTCCTATCTCACAGGTCCGTGGGTATAGCAACACTGTGTAAACAATCAGAGGAAAAAGTTCACATAGCAGGCAAACAAAGCAGAATTTCTAAAGCAATATATTTAGAAAAAGTCTTCAATTTACATAAGGTACCAGTATATATAGGATCCTTGAGATGGGACAACACCTTTAATTTTTATCTTTGGATGGGATGGGTGGTGGTGTTAGATGGTGGGAATGAACTGTTTCATAAGGATCTATAACTAAATTATGCAATTTTTCATAATAAAAAAGATACAGTTCTAAGACTTTATAATGTGTTTTTCAAAAATATTGTAAAATCAACATAAAAGAGTGATGATATATAGCAAGCCAATACAAAGGATTAGTTTAGGGAGAGTAAGTTACTAGGGTGAATAATTATTACTTCTGGACTCCTAGAACAAATTCAAGGACACTCAATCGATAAATACATGAAATTATATTTCTACTTTGTGTAAAAGCAGTACTTATTGTGTAGTAGAGTAAACACTGAAGCTACTGCTTTCATGCCATGTACAAGACCACTTATTTTTTCGCAGATTGTCCTTCAAATTTCTCTTGTTGGGCCAGAAGTGGTAATAGCTGCACTCACAATCCTGGCTAGATTTTCCTGAATGTTAGCAAAAAGAAAATACTTTTTGTTTCCATTTATTTTTGTTTAAACTAAAATTGTTCTTTGGATTACAGATAAAATATATAGGATGTCTGTGTATTATTACTAATAGTAGCATCAGGGGTGTAACTAGCAAAGAATAAGCCCCCCCAGCAAACTTTTGACTTGAGGCATATCATGCCCATTTTCCTGGCCCCTCACACAGTATAATGCCCCATTTACATAAAATATAATGCCTCACAAGGGCCCCTGCACAAGGTATTGTGGTCCACAGTGGCCCCTGCACAGGGTATTGTGGCTCACAGTGGTCCCTGCACAGGGTATTGTGGCCCCTGCACAGGGTATTGTGGCTCACAGTGGTCCCTGCACAAGGTATTGTGGCCCATAGTGGTCCCTGTACAGGGTATTTTGCCCCCAGAGTATAATTTTTAGACCCTAGAGTAATGATCAGAGGCCCAGAGGAGGTGAGAAACATAAAAACCAGTGGTACTTACCTATCCCTGGGCTCCGGTACACTCTCTGCTGCTTTTGGCCCTCTTCAATACGCACCATGATGCTGGCCTGACCCACATTACCTCTAGGACATCACCAAAGAGGCTTGAAGAATGCTGGGAGTCCTGCAAGATGCCAAGAGTGGTGAGTAACATTATTTTTTTAATGTTATCTCACCTCCCCTGGGCCTCCGACCATTATACTCTGGGGTCTGAAAAGACCCCAGAATATAATAGCTGCATTTGTTGGGGTTTGCAGGCCCATGGCTTTATTTATTGATCCCCGCTCCTGCTCACAGCTGCCTCCGCTTCCCCTTCTGCTCTCCAAGGGGCCCTAGCAATGAGATGGGGCAAAGAAGGGGAAGTGGAGGCGGCCATGAGCAGGAGTGGGGGATCGGTAAGTAAATAGGACCCTGCGGCAGCTGCTACCACAATACTTAGTACTTTGGGAACAGCTTGGTGAAAGCCCTTTTCTAGTCCAGCATGACTGTGCCCCAGTGCACAAAGCAAGGTCCATAAAGACATGGTTGCCAAGTTTGGTGTGGGAGGACATGACTGGCCCACTATTAGTACTATAGTGTACTAGTTGGGATTTACCAGCATTCCTTTACATCTCACAGGTTCAGTCTATGGGGTGGGGGTTTGTAGAAATATGATTTTGACTGCTGTGGGCATGATGGAAGGATGCAGTGGGGTGAAAGTCAACTATTTGTATAATAGATATGCACATTTAGGGATAAAAATATATACATATATTTTTTAATTTAAATTTTTTTAAAAATTTTGTGGAGACTAATTTTTATTCACCATCTCATGGAAGATGCATACATAGCAGGAACATCAAACAGGGAGTGGCACCTATAGGTTTAGTAGACAAATTCAATCATTTATGTAGTAGAAGGACTGGAAACATGAACATCCTGAGTTATATGGGAATGGGGCGTCATTTCAAATTTTTGCCTCAGGCAGCAGAAAAGTTAGAATCGGCCCTGATCCCTAATGTGTTCTTTCATAAAAGCTCTTTGCACATGGCTCTTCCACTTACATCCTGATCACCTTCAGATTATAAAACATGGTTTCTAAAATAGCGGGATATGTTCTCTTGTGGAATAAGCCAAAATGAAAAGTGCTACAGATACTGTGACCATAAATGCACCAAACTTTTTATGTAGAACTAAATTGTACTTATATAAAAAGCGTTCAGCAATCCCTTCACATTGGAGACGCGGTAATACAGAGTGTGTTTGCATATAATGTATGAAAACTGATATAAAAGCAGCTAAGTGGTGTGGACAAATTGTGTTGATGAATGAGTAAATTTCTTCCCAGACTCAACACAGCCGAGTGGTGAGCAAGTTATAAATATAAGGGAAGAAAGTTCATTAAATGCATAGAAGAGTGGAGATAGTGCGGTGGTAAAAGGAACACATGTACTTAAAGGGGTTGTCTATAGCTCTGTCTATAGCATAGGTCAGTGATGGCAAACCTTTTTGAGACAGAGTGCCCAAACTGCAACTCAAAACCCAATAAATTATTGCGGAGTGCCAACACGGCAATTTAACCTTAAAACTTTGTGGATCCACAATTGCAGACCCACAAACTACAGTCATGTGAATGGGGCTTTGTACTGAAAGGTAAAGGTCTCTGCATTTGGTACTTCTGAACAATTAATGTTCACTACTTACATCGCACAGGATCTGTTTTATAGTGACCGTACAATGTCATTACAGCCTGTACTAATATCACATGTGCTATAAAACAGATACTGTGCGATATAAATAATGAGAGGACCCGACACAGTACAATCTGCCCCACAGGGGCCCCCACAAACAGTACAATCTGCCCCGCAGTGGCCCCCATACATAGTAAGATCTGCCCTGCAGTGGTATTTCCCCCTCCCCACACAGCATGAAATGGTCCACAGTAGCCCCCCTACCCACACAGCATGAAATGGTCCACAGTAGCCCCCCCCTACCCACACAGCATGAAATGGTCCACAGTAGCCCCCTACCCACACAGCATGAAATGGTCCACAGTAGCCCCCCCTTTCCCACACAGCATGAAATGGTGCACAGTAGCCCCCCCTACCCACACAGCATGAAATGGTCCACAGTAGCCCCCCTACCCACACAGCATGAAATGGTCCACAGTAGCCCCCCTACCCACACAGCATGAAATGGTCCACGGTAGCCCCCCCCACCCACACAGCATGAAATGGTCCACAGTAGCCCCCCTACCCACACAGCATGAAATGGTGCACAGTAGCCCCCCCACCCACACAGCATGAAATGGTCCACAGTAGCCCCCCTCCCCAGACAGTATACACACAAATACCGCACACCGCGGGGCCTACATTGACAGCTTTCAGCTGGATGTGCATTTGCACTACCAGCTGAAAGCAGTGATCGCTCACTAACGGGGAATCCTGTATCCTGTGAGCGATCCGGGCAACCGCATGTGTGCCAGCAGAGCGGGCTCTGCGTGCCCTCTCTGACATGCGTGCCATAGGTCCGCCATCACTAGCATAGAGCATACAATGTTGATCAATGGAGGTCTCACCACTGACAACCTCACGAATCCTGAAAATGGGGGGTTGTTTTACCTCCATTGTGAAAGCAGACGTACCCCTTTTGGACACAGATGCACCCCTGCTCCTGTTCACTTCAATACTAGAGCCAAAGCTAGCTGTAGTACAGCATTCAGTTACCCTCAGTGTTCCCATGGAAGTGAACAGGAGCTGTGGTATGGCTGATCAGCAGGGGTTCATCTGCTTTCATCTTAGCAGTACACATAACAGGGATAAAACACCCTGTTTTCAGGATTGGTGTGGATGTCAGCGGTCAGACCCCACGATCAACAATTTATCCTGTGACCTATGGAGCAGTGCCTATAGTGCATACAAGGATCATAAGATAGTCCACAATTTCCTTGAGGCTACAAAGCAAGCTGCAGCAAAAAACGCTGTGGGAAAAAAACGCGTCAGCAATACATCACGGTTTATCCAGCACCGCTTTTGCTCTTTGAAGATCCTGCTTCCATTATACCTATAGGGAATCCGCCAAAATTTCTGTAGATATCATTGACATGCTGTGATTTCCAACAATTTTGGAAATCACAGCGTATTCACTTCGCGTACTGGGAATTACTACGATTTCATCCACTACGCAGGGACTGTAATTGTTGCTTTTATTTCCTTGACGATTCTGCTGCGGCCAAATCGGTACGTGGGGCCTAGTAAATAAATTAAGTGCATTGAAATACACCACTGAAAAAAGGCACAAAAAAACAATAAAAAAGCAAATGATAATGGTTTGTGGTTCCATGAATCACTGTGCCATGCTACATCAGTCCTATTCCTTTTATAAGAGTTTCTGAAACAGAATATTAAGTAGACTTCAGGAACTTCAGGACAATACATTTACAGATTTTAGTTGAATTTACTGTAGCTTTCTGGGCCACTCCTTGGATTTTGCACCAAATATCTGCTAATCGTAGATCTAGCCTTTTATGAATGACTCATTACAATAGTCCCATACAGCCAGCAGCTTTTCCCATCTCTCAGACCGTTCGTTAATAATACGCTTGTTCACATTGCATTTGGCCTTGAATAGCAGCCATTAGAACAGCCGCTGCCTGGATTTCTGTGTGGAAGTATAAAACATGATGCTCGCTGCTCTGAGATTAGCTGCGATAGGCCATTATATTTCATGTCCATTTAGATAACACATCTCATTAGAATTATATACCCAGAAATGATCAGGAATAAGTCAATTAAAAACACGTAATGGATAATAAAATAAAAATTAAGCAGTTTACAGAAGGTAACGCGTATTAAATAGATTATGATCATTTAATTGTGGAAACAAATGACTCTTTGCCTTAGTTCACACCAGGGCCGTCATGATAACCGTGATATGAATTTATCTTTAACTGGGAAGATCTGTGCTAGAATACTACGGGCGCTTAGAAAAAATCTTTTCTTGGATAACTCAATAGATTTCAAGGTACGTGTATACAGTCATGAGAAAACCAAAGGATACTCTCTTTGATCTCTATGGCTTTAGATAGTAAAAGAAACATCTGGTGCTTAAAAGGTCTTGGAATTAAGGAAATGCAAATGTCAGATGAGCAACAATGAAAACGATAGATTTCAGCCTACTGATGGCCTATCGTTACGATAGTCCATCAATATTCGAGCTCCGCAGATTACTGGTATACCCAGTTTTAGTTTTAGCGGTTTGGTTGGTGGCCTCATTTATGACTCAAAAGTACTTTAATATAGTCTTATATACTATATATACTTCATAGTCAACCCAATGACTACAAGATGCCCATGTCTTGTGACTGTAACACTAGCCCCAATCAATTTCCCTCCATCGCCATATTTGACAGTCGGTACAAAGTGTTGAGCCGATACTGTGTTTGGTGTTCACCAACTGTGCCGCCGTGCATTAGAGCCAAAAATGTCCACTTGGCTCTCATCCCTCCAAAGGACTTTGTTCAAGAACTATTACAGTTTGTTCACATCCAGTTTTGCATACTTAAGCTTCATCCAAGTCTAAAAAACCGTTCCAAAGATTGTCCACTCAGTTTCTGTCATGGAACTAAGTCTCAAAAAAGTGAGTGATACTGACAGTGGTGCGACTTGTAGTCAACAGGCCTAGGTGAGCCCAAACAGCTCATTTCAGCTCAAACCTCCACTCTCCAGGGGAGAAAGAGAGGAACTGACTCACCTCTTCCCCCTCCTTAGAATGAACTGAGGCCTGGTTCACATCTGCGTTAGGTATTCCATTCGGGGAGTCGTGAAGGAGAAGAAGGAATGATTCAGTTCTGAACTGAATGAATTACTCCTTGAGTGAAGAACTGAACTGAATGAACTGAAGAATGAATACATCACATGGGTTCATGTCATTCTATACAAATCACTGAGCCATAAAGATAAAGAACCTGGGAATTGATTATTTGTTTTTATATGTATATAGTAATAAGCCTCTTCCCCCCTCCCTCCTGTAATCCTATCCCTATGTGTCCAGTTTTGCATAAATATGCAGCCTGCAGAAATTGTTTTTAGATATATCTGAAGAAGAAGCCCAGAGTAAGCTTTGAAACGTCATATTCTGTCATCATTATGAGTTAGCCATTAAAAAAGGTATCACCTACTGAAGACTTGCAAGTTTTTTGTTTTTTATATTTCATTCGGGGAGTTTTCATGAACTACTTTCCTCTCCGCATGACTCGTGCAGACACTGCACCGAAAACACACAGACCCCATTCTAGTCTATGGGGTCCGTATGCTTTCATAAACTCACCGCTTGTCAATGCATTCGGTATTCTGTTCGGGGAGTCCGCCTTGGGACCCCCCAAAGATGTGAACCAGGTTGAGGCTCATGGTATATGCCCTTCTGCAAACACATTGGTATAACTGGTAGAATTAGGAACACTAAGACTCAGATTAGAATGTAATAATTCCCCTCTGATAGATTATATGCTGCCTGTAATGATACTTAAATTCTTTGGATATTCTAGCGGTAATGAAGTAAGATACTGACGCCAGACATTAATCTTACAATAGATATCCCACATTTCTCGCATGTTAGCACTCCTCTGGTACACAGCTTATTTGCACAGCTCAGGAAGAAGGATATCATAATTTCCTTGCTATAAATGATAAGTATCACACCCCTCAGTGAGAATATTATTACTGTACAAAGTGGTTTCTTACCTCTGACAATTGGTACATAAGTGAAAAAGCATTTCAGCTATACATTCCAAGAATCAAAGTTTCTTGTGGTGATAAACCCTGGGGTACACTAGTACATAATATATTATTATCTAAAGATCACACGGCAAACCATAACATTACACATGGATTGCTTCCTGACTGCAGTTTGGATTTGCTAGGCGGGGTTGTACTTTAGTCTAAGTAGATGGAGAGAGTCAGGCTGAGTGCACACAGGGTTTTTTGGTCTGAGTGGTGGTTTGGTGGAGGTCGCCTCAGTTTCCAGACTAAAAAAGGTATATCCGTGACTGGATGCCAGTGCCGTGCAATGAATTGGGAGGGAGGAGGGAGGATTCGCTAGGCGAATCAGCCTGAAGAATGAGCATGTCCGTTTGTTCCAGCTCCCGGAAAAAAAGACTGCTCGGTTCCCATTGATTTCAATGGGAGCCGTCTTTTTGGTCAGGATTTTGAGGCGAATATGGCCTCAAAATCCTGACCAAAATACCCTGTGTGAATTCAGCCTAAAGGAAAGGAAAGATATGGTGGATGACTAAGGACTCTATAGTGTGCAAAATGGTTGCAATTTTTTGTCTGCATTAAAGGGGTATTCCCATCTCCAGGATCATTATTAAAGTCGTAACTGAAGTGTTTTACACGACATTGAGGGATCATTTGCACATCTATAAAAAATAGGATTATCTTTGTATTGTTTGTGGTCCCTATGGTAGGTTTCTACTCCTATTAAAAGTCCCACCCAGTACTATCATTGGCTTGGGAGACACTTTGGACCTGACAGACTCCCTTATGGGATCTTTTAAAAAACAGGGATTAAAAATAAATTGTGAGATTATTTTTTATATTTGTATAAATTTTAGATTTCCCTTTTTTATACTTTTAACCCCAATAATGAAATCTATTCCAAGGGTCCATTCACACGGAGGAAAATGGTGTGGGATTTCAGCACTGAAAATAAAGCCTCCCATTGAATTCTATGGGTTCCTTTTTCTGCTAGCATTGAAGTCAATGGGATGCTTTTTTTGCAGCACTGAAATTCCACACCAAATTCCTCACCATTTTCCTCCATGTGAATGGACCCCAAGACTCCAAAAATGCTGCATTCTAGAAAAAAATGTAAAGAAAACGTTAAAAGAAAAAAAGGCAAGATAAAAGTGCAACGTACTGTATATACTCGAGTATAAGCCAACCCGAATATAAGCAGGGGCCCCTAATTTTACCACAAAAAACTAGGAAAACTTATTGACTTGAGTATAAGCCGAGGGGGGGGGGGATGCAGCAGCTTCTGGAAAATTTAAAAAATGAAAATGGTTGGAGTTTTTGGGTGCAGTAGTTGCTGGGGAAGGGGAGGGGGTGTTTTGGTTGTCTGTCTGCCCCTTTCCTGAGCTTGAGGACTGTTTTTTTTCCCCCCACTTTGAACTCAGTCTGGCTGAATATAGGGGATCTGCAGAGCTCCTATTAAATCCATCCCCATTTGCACTATTTTATGGGAGATTCTATACATTGATATTGTGGCTGGTCATAGACCCCCCTCCTAAAAAAAAAAAAAAAAAAAAAGCCAAGGGGGGCTTTTTCAGCACAAAAACTGGGCTGAAAAATTCGGCTTATACTCGAGTATATCCGGCAAGCTTTTCATAGACTCCGATTAAGTACCCTGTGACACATGGCCATAGCATTTTATTAGCTAAAAAAAAACTAACAAAAACTCTGAAAAGTGTCCAATATGTACCAAAATCCAATAAGTGTCCAAAATCTTTGGAGAGATTGCATTTTTGCATTTCTGCTGCTTCTAGCATATTTTGCCTTCCCAATGTAGGTCTATGTGAAAATGCAAGTAAAATTAACATGCTGCATTTAAAAAAACAAAAAATTATTTTTTTTTCTAGGAGTGGAAGATTAAATAAAACCTCATGCACATCGATGGCCCTGTACAACACAGGAAGGCATATTCCTAAAGACTGGCATATCGTACACCAGTCTTCATAATCCCAACAGAACAGCCACCCGATTTATGAGGAGGGGCACGCCTTTTCACAAATGGGGCGGCTCCTCTGCTGGAATCTATGCCAACTTGCCAGATCTCATAGACCATTTGCGCCTGTAAACTGGTGTAACTAATCTTAAATGTAGGTGTAAATGTTACGTATAACTCGCACGCTACTTTTGCATTCATGAACATGTCACGGCGGTTGACAGTTATTGTTGCAAATGGTATTTAGAAGTTGTAAACCTGCGGTTTGTGATTTGTTTCCATCTCTATTACAATACCCTTGTAGTCTATTTGTACACAGGCTTTATAGAAGAGACCACCCCTAACTTCCTCCATCTTCCTATTTTATAATTTTCAGATTTCACGCCTTTAGTTCCCCATTCTCGCAACATTTGGCACTATGAAATGTGAGAAGACACAACTTCCTCCGTCAATTAAACTTATATTGACATGATAATTCCAGCCTGCGTCTTACTACCGCGCTGACAGGCGTTTGCCAATGCCAAGACTGAAAGCGCTTAATAAATAAGAACTATCTCACTTCTGCAGAAAGTCCCTGGAGATACATTCAAGAATATTATAGGTTATTGAGGAGAACAAGAACTACCTCGGACTGTACAGTACATTTGAGAGGGTACAAAGAATATCCAATTAAAATGTAAATTTAGATAATTCCAAATACTAGTTTTGTGTCCTTTTCCAACTATAAGCCTTGAGGTATTACTTGGTGAATGTAATTTGCATACAATTAAAACTTAATGTGCCCTTTACTTTTAATAGAAAAACAAAACATCAAAGAGGTCCCGTCTGCTCTTCTGACATATCTGAGTGAATACTTGTATCCCCCCTTAAAGTCGGCATTGTGCTGTTCCTCCATTACTCTTCCTGGAAATATATGATTAAATTCCTAACTATGTATTACTATTCTTTTTCTTAGGGCTGTCATAGAAGAACGTATCGGCTTTGTATAAGTATCTGTATTGAGGCTCTGCATTCTGGCAGGACCACAGGTCTACTGATCCAAACTACATATCTTCAGAATTCAGTATGATACTTTGGTCAGTAGACCGACAACTGGGCTTGGAACCAAAGCCGTAATACAGACGCCCATAGCCAGTACATTCATATGTGACACATGCATTGGCACGCCCAGGATCACATAGTTATAGAGTATGCGCCCTAAGAGTGTGAGCCCATGCACTGACTGTATATTTACAAATGAGCATATCTACCACAAATGTAAGGCTGGAGACGCACACAATTTTTTTTTAATTTTTTTTTACTGTTTATTTTTTAGCTATTGTATAGGGAGGGGGTAGTCAACATTTTTGTGATATACTTTATTAAAGAGGTTGTCCAGGAATTACAGATTTTTGCCAGAAGGCAAAATAAGTAGAACCTTCCCCCCCTTCCCAAAAAAACCCCATCTTCACCTATCTCCGGTGCTCTGGTATCCTCCACCATTGCAGTCTGGAAGTCCTTGCCACATGTGACCACTGAGGACAATCAGTGGCTCAGAAAAAGGACTGGTACGTCACGAGTGATGTATGTGAGCAGTGGCGTAACTACCGTGGTAGCAGTGGTCGCGGCTGCAAAAGGGCCCGGGACATTAGGGGGCCCAGTGACAGCTGCTACCGCTGCGTTTTTTTTTTTTTTTTTTTTTTTTTTAATAGGCCGTTATGGGCCCTATTTACTTGCCGATCCTGGCTGGGCCAGGATCAGTAAGTGACACCGCAGGCCCCACAAACACACTTTGCAGACCCCCGAGTATAATGATCGGAGGCCCAGGAGAAGTAAGAAACATAAAAAACACTGTTACTTACCTCTCCACGATCCTGTGAGGCCTCCTTCCTAGTTGTCTGACGTCTCTGACGTCACATGAACCCGGCCTGCGTCCCGGGTCATGTGACGTCCGACGTCATTGAAGAAGGACGGCATCGGAGGCCAACAGCGTAGGAGCTGGGGGACAGGTAAGAAACAGTAGTTTTTTATGTTTTTATTCCCCCGGGCCTCCGATTATTATACTCTGGGGTCTGAAAAGACCCCAGAGTATAATAATTGTTTATGGGTGTCCACTATGGGGTATAATACTGTGTGCAAGGGCAACTATAGGACATAATCCTGTGTGCAGGGGCCACTATGGGACATAATACTGTGTGCAGGGACCACTATGGGGGATAATACTGTGTGCAGGGGCCACTATGGGGGATAATACTGTGTGCAGGGGACACTATGGGGGATAATACTGTGTGCAGGGGTCACTATGGGGGATAGTACTGTGTGCAGGGGCCACTATGGGGGATAATACTGTGTGCAGGGGTCACTATGGGGGATAATACTGTGTGCAGGGGCCAGTAAGGGACATAATACTGTGTGCAGGGGCCACTATGGGGGATAATACTGTGTGCAGGGGTCACTATGGGGGATAGTACTGTGTGCAGGGGCCACTATGGGGGATAATACTGTGTGCAGGGGCCACTATGGGGGATAATACTGTGTGCAGGGGCCAGTAAGGGACATAATACTGTGTGCAGGGGCCACTATGGGGGATAATACTGTGTGCAGGGGTCACTATGGGGGATAGTACTGTGTGCAGGGGCCACTATGGGGGATAATACTGTGTGCAGGGGTCACTATGGGGGATAGTACTGTGTGCAGGGGCCACTATGGGGGATAATACTGTGTGCAGGGGTCACTATGGGGGATAGTACTGTGTGCAGGGGCCACTAAGGGACATAATACTGTGTGCAAGGGCCATTAGGGGACATAATAGAGTGCGCAGGAATGCGGAGGAGGGGGTCGGTCGAGGTCTTCGGCATCTGTGTCAGTTGGGGGGGGGGGGCATGTCAAGAGTTCGCCATGGGGCCCCGCCATTCCTAGTTATGCCACTGTATGTGAGTGACATCACAGTTCCTTTCTTTAGGCCACTGGTTTTCCTCAGTGGTCATGTGCAGAGAGGACTTCAGCTGGAACAAGCACAGCCGAGTATGGGTTTATTGTTTTACCTTCTCCAGAGTCCTGTGATTCCTGGAAAACACATTTAACCCAACGGGACGTAAATGCCGCGATTTTCCCAAGGTGGAAAAATGCTGCGTTTTACTGTCAGGGCAAAGTGGATGGGATTCTAGTGAACGCCATGCTCCTTTGCTGTAAAAACCACGTTGTGGACACACCACGATTTCCAAAACTGGTGCAGTTTTGGAAATCGCAGCTTGTCAATGCTGGCGGTTTCACCATAGATAGAATTGTAACAGAAAGTCTGCAATGGAAACCTCTGTGAACTTTCTGTCTAAAGCACTGTGGGAAGAACCACGGTGGTTTTACCTGCAGCGCTTTTTTGCTGCAGGACGCCCCGTTGGGCCTTAACCCTAATCTATTGTACTTCCTTTTAGCAGAATACAAGTTACAACATTCTCCCTAGTAATACTCAGTTTTTGGGACATATAGCAAATGCGAAAGTTGGGGCGAGAATGTCACGTCAAATGTCCATATTTCCAGTTTCAAAGCGTTGGAGACTCTTTGGAGTGGAGAAAAAAAACAAACAAAAAAAAAAAACTACAAAAGTCCTGCATGGAAGACTTTTTTCTCTGCCGCTTTCAATTTGAAAACAGCTGACACCCGGGGGAAGCCATTATAGTCAATGGGCGCCACCGGTCTCTGTGTATAACTACTGGTCCTGCTCTTCGTCACTTAGGTCCCCCAACGGACCTGAACAACAGAGAGCTCGGCGCTAGTGTGAACGAGCCTCAGAAAAGGGCTTCTATGTATCAGATCATAAAGGCAGCGCTAGCTACAACAGAAACAGAGAAGTGACGAGTCAAAAAACACAGCTAGGATTGGGACTCTTATATGCTGCAGCTTACAACATACAGATGGGAATCCCAGTTGTCGGCAACAAAATTCTGCAATAAAAATTCCAAAAACCCCCCAAATCAAATAATGTATTTGGAGCAGAAATGATCCACGAGAGATAAATGTAATATTATACAGTATATTAGGATAGGCCTACATTGTGACTCTGGTCACACAACATGAATATTGTAAAGCCACATTGCAACATTGTATCTAATGGCTGTCATCGTACACGTGTTGCGATACATGAGCCCATACATAGATATTTCAGTAGTTCATATGTTATACAAAGTACTTCATATACCGCCATGTTATTGGTTTTTTAGTATATATGTATTACATACTGTATGAGCACAGGTTGTTCATATAGGTCAAATGTTGAAGCCGACTCATATACTGACAAGTAATACGTTACGGGTTTGAGTACATATACAGTCCATTTCTCTGCTATATACACAGATTCATAGTATAGGCGGTGTACAAGTGTTTTCTTATATACAACCACTATACATATTAGCTGCTTATAACAATAGCCATACATTTATGTATAATATTGTATCTCACCCATCCCAGGACTGCGGATATGGTAGGATTGTATGTTCACTTCTCAGGGCTTTGCATAGCTGTCAGCACTCAGCTCCCTCCAGGTGCCTTAGATGCTGCTGATAGTCTCCATATTGTGGTTGGCTGACGCCTCTTGTGCCTCTATTACATAGTGGATGTCTCTGTTACGTAACCTTTTCCTGCTAGTGCATATGTTTGGCTTTTGATCCAGAGTAATAGTTTTGGGGTACATTCACATGTTCAATCTTCAGATGCATTTTTTGATGTCAAAACCAGGAATGGATCCGCAAAGAATAAAGTGTATCAGTAGTCCCTGTCCTGTATATGGCCATTGCATTATAATCCACACCCGCTTTCAGCTACAAACACTAGATCTGAAAAGTTCTATCGCGGGGTTTCCACATTCAGGGGATATTTATTAAGATACTTGCAGATGGTTGGGATCTTTTTTGACCCTGCAATTTTATTTATGAAGCATTGGGGTCCATTCACACAGAGGAAAATGGGGAGGAATTTGGTGTGGAATATCAGCGCTGAAAAAACAGCCTCCCATTGACTTCAATGGGTTCCTTTTTTGCTTTTCAACCCATTGATTTCAATGTGTTCCGCGGAGAAAACGGAACCCATTGATGTAAATGGGTGTCTTTTTTTCAGCGCTTTTTTTTTGCAGCCCCCACCGATCATGAGCAATCATTGCTGTTAGTTTTGGTGCCTGATGTGCTATGTAAGGCTATGTTCTCATCTGCCCCCAGTCTCCTTTCAGGGTCTCTGTTCCTGAATCTGCATAAAAATGTGGGGAAAAAAAATCCTGCAAGTAGGACTATTCTTTCCTTATTTTTCTACCTTTTTCCAGTGGAAACCTGGCAGATCCTATTATAGCCTATGGGGTCCGTGGGTTTCTGCAGGTAACTGTTTTTTAAACAGATTAGGTATTCATTTGTGGGGTCCTCAAGCGGAACAAGGAACAAAGCCACAACGTGAAGCAAGGGGTCACGTGCGTTATTTCTGTGAGGGTCGGAAAGTGAAGCAGCCTGTTGCCTTCAGCGGGAGTGTGGGTCCGACCACATTGAACTCCATATTGTCACTGTCCCAGACCCGGCGATTCCCCTGCTTATAATATTACTAGTCAGTGTCATATGGCCTCCAGGCTTTGTGCAGACAGCTTTAAAAAGCCGGGCTGAAATACCATAATCCCTGCGCATTTAATAAGCTTATAATGGAAAATGTTCCCATTTGTCAGGGAACTGAAGTAATTAAATACTTGATTGATTTCCTCCTGAAATTCTCTTCCCTTTGTACTAGCTGGCGATGAGGACGCCTTGCAGTACGGCGGCGTGGAAGGATTCTGTATGATAAAGCTGGTGGATTAAAATAGATACGTTGATAGCAATTTTGTCTTTTTTAAATGATTATTGCTGGTTTCCTTGAATGTAATACCCAGTGTATTATGGATGGCTGACAAAGCGCTATTGTTAATATTACGCCCCCTCAGTATAATGAATTTGTACAGTCAGCAGTTGCGGGACTTATCTTCTCATTGTGAACATGCTGATGAATGTTACAGTGAATGAGACTTCTTAAGAATAGCAATGTGTTACTTTGTTCTTGTTACATTACTACATCTCGCAGACCTCTGCTGCCAGCCCACTATCCTGCTACACATCAAGGATGCTCGAGCATGTTCGTCATTCCTATACATAGTAACTAATAGCAGTCATTCCATCCGTGTACTACTGCATGTGAGCCGACGCATACTATCATAGATTACCCGGACATGACTAATACAGACTCATGCTTTCTACAATGAGGACATGTCACTGCTGACCTATTTTAATAAGTACTTGTATATTTAATGAAATAGACAAGAGGAATGGTCCCATCCAGTTGTCAATTTATTCAGAAACAAGGAAGGAATAATAGAGGAATAGCAGAGTGCAGAATTTCATGGTGTAGTTATTACGGCTCTATTCAAACAAACATGATACCCTGTTGTGTGATGGATTTACTTTATGACAGTCACACGACAGTATTAAAATCAATTCATGGGGTCATTTACATTCATGGTCCGTTTTAATGGTTAAAAAACAGATAGGCTCTATTTTTGATGGTCTATGAGGAATCTGTGCAAACTGCTGCCACTGTTGGTTCTTCTCAGCCATTTTTTTTATCACAGTCATATGAATGGAGTCTTAAAACAAACATGTCCAGACAGTGGCGTAACTAGGAATGGCAGGGCCCCGTGGCAAATTTTTGACATGGCCCCCCCCCCCCCAACCAACGTTGAAGACCTCAACTGGCCCCCTCCTCCGCACTCTATTATGTCCCTTAGTGGCCCCTGCACACAGTATTATCCCCCATAGTGGCCCCTGCACACAGTATTATGTCCCATAGTGACCCCTGCACACAGTATTATAGCCCATAGTGGTCCCTGCACACAGTATTATAGCCCACAGTGGCCCATGCACACAGTATTATGTCCCATAGTGGCCCCTGCACACAGTATTATGTCCCATAGTGGCCCCTGCACACAGTATTATCCCCCATAGTGGCCCCTGCACACAATATTATAGCCCATAGTCGCCCCTGCACACAGTATTATGTCCCATAGTGACCCCTGCACACAGTATTATGTCCCATAGTGACCCCTGCACAAAGTATTATAGCCCATTGTGCCCCTTGCACACAGTATTATGTCCCCTAGTGGCCCTTGCACACAGTATTATGTCCCATAGTGGCCCCTGCACACAGTATTATGCCCCATAGTGGCCCCTGCACACAGTATTATAGCCCATAGTGGCCCCTGCACACAGTATTATCCCCCATAGTGGCCCCTGCACACAGTATTATCCCCCATAGTGGCCCCTGCACACAGTATTATCCCCCATAGTGGCCCCTGCACACAGTATTATCCCCCATAGTGGCCCCTGCACACAGTATTATGTCCCATAGTGACCCCTGCACACAGTATTATAGCCCATAGTGGCCCCTGCACACAGTATTATAGCCCACAGTGGCCCCTGCACACAGTATTATGTCCCATAGTGGCCCCTGCACACAGTATTATGTCCCATAGTGGCCCCTGCACACAGTATTATCCCCCATAGTGGCCCCTGCACACAATATTATAGCCCATAGTCGCCCCTGCACACAGTATTATGTCCCATAGTGACCCCTGCACACAGTATTATAGCCCATTGTGCCCCTTGCACACAGTATTATGTCCCCTAGTGGCCCTTGCACACAGTATTATGTCCCATAGTGGCCCCTGCACACAGTATTATAGCCCATAGTGGCCCCTGCACACAGTATTATAGCCCATAGTGGCCCCTGCACACAGTAATATAGCCCATAGTGGCCCCTATACACAGTATTATGCCCCATAGTGGCCCCTTCACACAGTATTATGTCCCATAGTGGCCCCTGCACACAGTATTATCCCCCATAGTGGCCCCTGCACACAGTATTATCCCCCATAGTGGCCCCTGCACACAGTATTATAGCCCATAGTGGACACCCATAAACAATTATTACACTCTGGGGTCTTTTCAGACCCCAGAGTATAATAATCGGAGACCCGGGGGAATAAAAACATAAAAAATTACTGTTTCTTACCTGTCCCCCGGCTCCTACGCTGTCTTCTCCGCTGCCGTCCTTCTGAAATGACGTCAGACATCACATGACCCGGGACGTCAGGAAGGAGGCCTGGCAGGATCGTGGAGAGGTAAGTAACAGTGTTTGTTACGTTCCCTTACCTCTCCCGGGCCTCCGA
This sequence comes from Leptodactylus fuscus, assembly GCF_031893055.1. Taxonomy (NCBI): domain Eukaryota; kingdom Metazoa; phylum Chordata; class Amphibia; order Anura; family Leptodactylidae; genus Leptodactylus; species Leptodactylus fuscus. The sequence goes on from NC_134274.1 coordinate 33,012,272, forward strand.
TCATTATACTCGAGGGTCTGCAAAGACCCCTGAGTATAATGATAGTATTTGTGGGGCGCGCGGTGTCACTTACCGATCCCAGCCCAGCCAGGATCGGCAAGTGAATAGGGCCCGTAACAGCCTATTAAAAAAAAAAAAAAAAACTCAGCGGTAGCGGCTGTCACTGGGCCCCCTAACGGCCCGGGCCCTGTGGCAGCCGCCTCTGCTGCCTCTATGGTAGTTACGCCTGTCGGGGGAATCATAATACCCCAGAGATATGCTGTCTGTAAAGGAAAATTAATTAACAGGCCAAGATTGGCTACAGCCGATCTTTGACCTGGAGAATCACGAAGACACATGGTGTTTGGTGTATCAAGGTGGATTCTAATTTAATGGTGCACAAAGGTGGTTTAAATACAATACAGACAAGAGCAGGTTGGACTATTCTAACATGGTTGGCATAAAATGATTGGTTATAAGATAAACCTGGCACATGACTATTGGCTGAGGCCTCATGTATTTTGCATCTCATTACAGCTTAATGGACTTTGTACTTTGTCCTTAAACAAAGAAAGTTTCAAAAACACTTATGTGTGAACTAACAGCTTACACTATGTCTATATGCATATATCATGGAAACAGAGATAAGATGTCATGTTGGTGCTAAATGAGTCTCAGTGACCTCCATATACCATGAAGATAAGATATACAAATAGCCAGCTGCAACTTACTTACACAGTTTATGTGTGAAAGGTTACAAGATGACTGACAAAATACAAAGATGGAGGATTTGACTCTAACATTCCCCCATTTTGAGATGGTTGAATACAGGAATTCATATTTAGGTACTTCAGTGACCTAATGTCTACTGCCGGACTTTACCAGATTCCCCTCATATGTTCCTGTATTCTAACCTAATCTTAATCATAGTTCTGGCCTTTTATATCTTGGTCTGCTCATCCTTTTGTATATGTTTTGTATTAAACAAACAAAATGAAGATAAGATTTTTACTACAACTTGCTGATATTTACTTGTTTATACTATGTATTGTTCCTAAAATATGAGGTGGTATCTTCTTAACTATATACTTCAAACATTTCCTGTTGCGTCAAAGAAACAGCTATATATGACATGACTTAGGCTAATATGGGGTTATGAGTACATATCCTACAATCTGACACATTCAGATCTTTGATCAAAATCATATGATGTTTAAGAAACTTATTGTCCCACTTCATTGTTAAATGTTCTATGCAGGCTTATCGTCAGGACCATCTGTAACAGCATTATCAGGAGAATCTTCATCGCTTTGTGTGTAGAGACTTTCTTGAAATATGAAGCATGGATACAATTAGGCTCTCCTTCAAATTTCACAGAAGTACTGGTTATCATCAGCATTTGGAAGGACCATCAAATCTTGGCTCCAAGGTTTTTCTCACGTGTCTCTTTATCACCATCAATCTCTTGGTTCAAATGAATAGGTCCCGCCCACTAACTTAAAATCTGAGAAGGAGAGAAAACTCAAAACTATACATTAGTCAAATGTTTTTGCCAATACATCACATAGTCAGTCAGTACACCATACCACATCTGTAGGAGTTGCCAAGAATACAACCCCCAAAGAAAGTTTGACATGGGCTAAAGCCAATTCTTCTGTCAGGAGGGTACCTTACAGAAAATACCAATACAAGTGACACACTACTTCTTCAGTAGCCGTCTATCTGCAGCCCCGTTTGTGATGGCTTTCTTCACCAGATATGCCTCAGACTTTTCTGAAGATAGATAACTATACACACAAGCACGTACTTATACCATCTCACCTTTAGTAACTGCATATAGTTAACCTGCAATCTCTGGAACGGGTACAAGGGCTCTGGGCCTGGCTCTGAGAAACTTTTCACTTTTTGGCCTACTTTGCATTTAACACATGCCATGCAGTGTCTGTAGTGATGTTAAATCCTGCAGCCGCCCATCCTCTGCTCACCAGGTCACACATGGCTACTTCTAAACACTGCTTTATGCCATCAGTGGGGACAATGCACTCAGTAAATATATTCTCTTACCACCGGAGATCAGGACTTGTACATCCTCTTTTACTGTAGTCCTGGACCATTTTTGGTGCCTCAGTGTTGTAAAACCTGAAAAGAGAGCTAAAAGGGGGGTTTGGGTCGAGTATAGTGACCAATTATCAGTAAGGCATATCCCCTAGGCCTCTGCAACTGGGTTAGTGGCAGTGTCTGCCCACAAGTTACCTCTACTTTCCTTCGTATCAGCCTTAGTGTGTGTCCTGACTTTTGACTATACCCACCTATGTGGGGGCAGCAGGGTCTATCACTACCTGAACAGCATGGAAATCCTTTTAAGCTTAACATTGACCCTACAGAAAGCTCTCGCTTTCCAGATTGGACCATAGTCCCACTATATCAAACACCTACCCTCAGACATTGTACCCTGTCTCAGTGATGGCTTCTAGTTCAACTTCATGAGCTGAGACCCATACAGTTCTATAATGGTTCTACTTGTGCTTGGTTTTACCCTTGGTTTACCTCACATTCAGTGACCATGACATATCTGGTGCAGAATCCACCATCATTCCCAAATCGAGAATCATCTAAAATAAAAGAACTCTCATCAGTGTTAACAATAGATTCATCATTTATTAACCAAATCAGCAAAAGTAAAATTAATTTTAAGTTATCTGACTCTCCTTACTCCTCCCCTGAAACTATTGTTAACAGGTTAGAAGGGACTTGTAGTGCAGCACAGAATGCAAAGCTTACATTAGAAGACATAGATAAGACACACTGCAGCCTGAGATATCCAGCCATTGTCATCTTTGTTTCCAATGCAAGATTTATCACCCCATGTAAACCGTGTCTTATCATGGAAGCAGCTGCGCTGACTCTCCCCACACTTGTCATAGCTGTAGTACTACATATCCCAGCAGACTTATTTATACAATCCCAAGTAAATTCAGTTCTCTAAAACTTCTAAACACTCCAAAAATTCATTAAGGTAAGTAAATACTCAACATATATCAGCAGAGAAGGCGGAAGCCTTAAATTACAGAGCAGATATGTGAGTGACTTCTGATCTACTTACACAGCTATCTAACACCTTGTAGCAAACAATGACCCAGAAACACCACTTTAACTTTGTAGAACTGCAATTTATCTTTACCTGCGTGTACATATTAGGGGCGTTCTGTGCCCCTTGTGGCAAGATAGTTCACATGTATTGCCTACCCCTATGGGGCCTAATCCCATATCAGAAAGAACATCTGAATAACTTTTTCACACAATAAATCCCGATTGTTAACATTCATGGATTTATAGTATAAACCCATAACAAATATTTATGTTACAAGTGTAAAGCCCATGTGATACATTTGATACACATACGCACCAATACACACTGAGTACATAATGCATGTACATGGTATATCAAGTACATCTCATTTACACCAGAACACACATATATATTCAACAATGGAAAGAACTTTTATGCCTCCCTTTCATATCTACTTGTCACCACCCTCTGTGGTTATCAGCATTCAATATCTGCTTGCTGTGGAGACTGAAAATGTAACAATACAGACATGGACAAACAGAACATGTACACATAGCAGACACATGTAACATGTACATATAACTGACACACATATATGGGCCCATTCACTTTTCTGAACCTTCCATACAAACATGCAACGTCACACTGGAGCTCCAGACAGAACAAAACAAATGTCAATTAAATCAAAAAGAACTTGTCTGAACTAAAATAAAAATTTTCATATATTTTGTACCGTGATATCACTTATTCTCTTGGGACGGCCAAATCTTATTCCTACAAATAGGCACAGAGTTAGTTATAATTCCCGCACAGCTAAATATTGAGGAGAAAACAAACCAAAACATGTAAATAGTTGCCTTCATCTTCTTACCAATTTGCATATTACTATAAAATAAACATAATAATGTTGATCTCATATTTATGCCATTTATCCAATTTTAAAAACATTACCATGAGAGGAGCATTCTCAAAATGGGAAACCTTTCCTGAATAAAAGGACACTATAGACATTCTAGAAATAACTTAATGTCCACCCCCAAGCCTATATACACACATATGTGTATACACATACCTACACTTAACCTGCAGTATCCTCACTACAAAACATATCATGTTTCCACTTTCCACTAACCAACAAACTAACAACACAATGCTAAGTGCCAAGCACATTAACCCTTTAGCTGGACTGTCAATGGATGCTCACTATACATTTCCTTACACTCAAAGCCTTTGTCCTTCGCTTAGGACACCAGCAATCTCTAGCCAAGTGTCCCTGGTTTCCACAATTAAAACACTTCCTGGTTACCCTCTATTCCTGTATCTGTCCTGCCTATTCTCCATTGGTAACTCCTGCTCTTTTTTTTTTTTTTTCTTTTTCTTGAGCGGCATCTTCTTCTCTCTCTCCCATTCCTATTAGTTCATATGGGGGTATACCCTACCTCAGAGGGTCCCTCCCCCATAATAGCTGATGGCCAGTCAGCCGTGAGCATCCCACTCCTCTAGGGCAATTAAGACAATAGAGGGTCACTTGTGACTCACCTAGTGGGACCTCCCAAACAGTCACTCTGTTTTCATTGAACTAATCTCTAATGTGCATGTTCTGGCGTAGTGCTCAGGGCAAAACCCTCATTTGGTTTCCACAGACTCCACTTTGTCTGTGTCCCTCTATCGAACACCCCTGAATCATTGCATGTACTTACTCAGATTCTACTCAGTCCTTAGTGTCCAAAACAAGGACTTTTCAATCACTCAGTACTGCCACTCTCGCAACTCTAGGGATTAAGGATGAAGAATAACTCTCTCTTCTGCACCGCTTTTTACACTCTATAACAGATGTAGCAACCAAATGACAGCATGGACAGACAAAGAATGAGGTATAACATTTCCCACCCCACTACAGACAACATACTATTCAGGTTCTTGCACACTATATAATATGGCATCGATTGTTATAACATATGCAGCACTAATCTTCACTCACCGACACACAGGATCCGGGACACGTAGGAACTCAGATTAGTTATTGGGCAAGAAAAGGACTTACCGTTACAGCGCCGTTTTATTCATCTGAGGTCCTCCGGGCCCGTCTCCAAATCGGTTGGTGAGTGGATCAGTACACTATCGGCTGCACATTAAACGATTATCGATGCCCCACGATGGGCGTCAGGTTCTGTCAGGGGAATCATAATACCCCAGAGATATGCTGTCTGTAAAGGAAAATTAATTAACAGGCCAAGATTGGCTACAGCCGATCTTTGACCTGGAGAATCACGAAGACACATGGTGTTTGGTGTATCAAGGTGGATTCTAATTTAATGGTGCACAAAGGTGGTTTAAATACAATACAGACAAGAGCAGGTTGGACTATTCTAACATGGTTGGCATAAAATGATTGGTTATAAGATAAACCTGGCACATGACTATTGGCTGAGGCCTCATGTATTTTGCATCTCATTACAGCTTAATGGACTTTGTACTTTGTCCTTAAACAAAGAAAGTTTCAAAAACACTTATGTGTGAACTAACAGCTTACACTATGTCTATATGCATATATCATGGAAACAGAGATAAGATGTCATGTTGGTGCTAAATGAGTCTCAGTGACCTCCATATACCATGAAGATAAGATATACAAATAGCCAGCTGCAACTTACTTACACAGTTTATGTGTGAAAGGTTACAAGATGACTGACAAAATACAAAGATGGAGGATTTGACTCTAACACGCCCCTGTGTCCAGTGTAGTATTAGGTCCTCTTTAATAAATTGAGCAAGGCTTAGCCTATGACTTGGTTTCAAATTGAAGGTCAGTCCTATTTCAACCCTTAAGTACTATCATGGTGTCTATCATACACCACTGCCATAGACATATCATTATGATAGAAACCATGATAGTACTTAAGGGTTAAAGAAGCTCTCCAAAAAAAAAAAAAATTTGGCCCTTCCACATATTGTCATGTTAATAAACTTACGGTACTTACCGATTTATTGTAAGTTATATGCTCCCTTCTGCTGCACACAGTATTTTCTGTATGAACAGGAAGCCAAACTCACAATGCAAGTATATAAGAACCTTAATCTGTCTCCCATACACCTGCCTTGTGAGTTTGACCTCCTGTCAATGCTATAAACACTGTGTGAAGAGTATCAGTACTCTGGAGGGGAGCAAATAACTCTATAATAAAGCTGTCAGTAAAGGATGTAGTACAGAGCTCGATCCTGGTCAGGACAAGTGATAGCCAACCAAAAAAAAAGTAGTCACTTGAATAAGACTAATTACATGGGCAGATGCAAACTGAATGGGGAGGAATGATCACTACATAATTACACAGGAGAGGAGCAGAGGAGGTGGTCAGTGCTCTGGAGGGGGGCACATAACTTATAAAATAGCTATCAATGACATACAGGCATGTTTTCACTTTTTTTTTTTTTTTTTATGTAGATTGTGAGCCCCACATACAGCTCACAATGTACATTTTTTCCCTATCAGTATGTCTTTTTGGAATATGGGATGGAAATCCATGCAAACACGGGGAGAACATACAAACTCCATGCAGATGGTTTTATGCCCATGGTGGGATTTGAACACCAGGACTCCAGCGCTGCAAGGCTGCAGTGCTAACCACTGAGCCATCGTGTGGCCCCCCAGGCTTGTTTTCACTTTCTTATGTGCTTCCTAGACAAAACTTTGAGCTTTTTGTAGTACAGAGGGCTCATCCCTAGTTCAATAGTGGACAGTGGCCCCTACAGGTCATTATAATTAGGCGGGTTCTGGGGTGTAGGATGGACAGGCAAAAGGAAGACCTCACATGATCATCTGGGAAGGTAGCAGGCAGCCATCTTAGAAACGAGTGGAGGCAACGTACAGAGCTACAGTTGTACATTATACCTGGAGGACAGGACTGTCTGTTTCATCATTCTGCCCTGTAGGATAGAGAAGGAGACTTGTCTTATAAATGCCACAGGCTGAAGATGGAGGATACAGTACTGGTCTGCTGAGTATTGCTCCTACTTGTTAAACTGTTCCATCACATAGTTGATTTAATGAATTTTACGAAAGTCTATAATCTTATTGTTGTCCTTTTGTCCAAACCTGTACATGTTCACACAGCAATAATACACGTTGAAAAATCCAATCCAAGTCTGAGCTTTCGGTTTCTGCCATGCTTTGCAGTTTTAAACTGCCACGAGGTAGAACAACGATACTCGCCATTTATACATTTCAGAAATTTTACTTCACCAGAATGGAGTCTGATCACCGTGATTCCTGGTGCATGCGCAGTACACTGTTAGAGCCAAGGACATCCTGACTTCACTGTGCATGAGCCCCAAAGACACATTAATGGTTCTGCATACCCAAACCTGGGAACAAGTTCACTTTCAAGTCTTTTATGAGTTGTGTATAGAGAAGAATAACAAATTTGCATACTTCTCTACAAAACATCATCCCTTTAATCTGTACAAAAGTGTAAAGATGGAAAATAAAAATAACCATTTTTAATAAAGTCATACAGTATATACAGCCCAGAGTGTGGTTCACAAGTTCAAGTGAATGGATGAATTACTCTTCAAAGGATCCTCTTACTTACCATCTTACAGGAATGCAGCGTACTGAAGCTCTTTTCCTCTTGAGATCAATTCACTTTCGCCCGCCAAAATCAGTTTTCTGCTCAGTTCTTGTCGGGATATCACAGCTTTCAATAAATTGACAAATCCTTGTTTTTGTAGTTAATTTTAGCAACTGCTTTACAACACAAAAACTGAGCATCAAGCCGGCACTAAGTGTAGATTCACACGATTTGTAAATTTTTCACAGGCACCCGCGTCTTTACCCTTAATAAGTTTCTTATTTCCCCTTCCCGCCCCACTTCCACTACCCGCTATAGTATCCCCTCTAGAGATGAGCGAACACTAAAATGTCCGAGGTTCGAAATCCGATTCGAGCAGCCGCACACTGTTCGACTGTTCGAACGGATTTCGAACCCCATTATAGTCTATGAGGGGAAATGCTCGTTTCAGGGGTACGCAAATTCAATAAAATTATACTTACCAAGTCCACGAGTGACGGTCGGGCTGGATTCTCCTTGAAGTCTTCTCCCGGTGCAGCGTCCCCGCGTCTTCTTCCGGCTGGAATTCACTCTGCCTAGACAGAGCCGACTGCGCATACGCGGTCATGCGCGGACATGCGCAGTCGGCTCTGCCTAGGCCAGATGCCTAGGCAGAGTGAATTCCAGCCGGAAGACGCTGCGGAGACGCTGCACGGAGGAGACTTCTAAAGGTAAGAGAAGAACCAGCGTTGATTGGCAGAATGTATAGCATTCGGCCAATCAACGCTGGTTCTGCATCGAACCTTAAACTTCGAACAGCTAGTAGTGTTCGATCGAGTACGAATATTTCAAATACCGTAGTATTCAATCGAACACCTACTCGATCGAACACTACTCGCTCATCTCTAATCCCCTCTTGTTTCAATGACGCTATGCATTGCTGCAGATACTGGATGATACACAAGTTCACATACTGCTTGTACAGTGACTCTACGACACTGTTTTGATACCTGTTTTTGTATTCTGTTTGCCTAAGTTTGTTAATTTTACCTTTGTACTTGTATGTCTTATATTTTTCAAAAATTTAATAAAACTTGTTGAATTAAAAAAATAAAAAAATAAAATTTTCAAAGGCATTGTGCACGTGAGGGGTGGCAGTTTTCACAGATCCCTCATACATTTTCATTAATCCATACATCCTGCGCAGAAGGGGAAGCGCTGTCGACCATGAACAGGAGCCTGGATCGGTAAGTAAATAGGGTCCATTACCTGCTGGGGTTACCCTGGCGCTATTTAAGCTCTGCAATGTCAGAAGGGCGGTGTCTAGCAGGGGTGTGATCCAGAGCTCCAATCAGAGGCATCCAGTGTCAGAGCTCAGAATCACACCCCTTGTCGGCTCCTGCCTGACACCGCCATCCTGACAGTACAGAGCCTAAATGGTATATCAGGCACCAAAACTAACAGCTTTGATTGCTCAGGTATGGTGGGGGCTAAAGAAAAAAATCCAACTGTGCCAGAATCAGTAGAGCGTCCCTATTAATTGATGTAAAGAGCTGGAGTCGTTGAAGGTGGTAAAAGGCTGGTATAAGCGATCAGTGGAGAAAGAGTGACATCTAGGAATACCCTGTTAATACACGGAGATCCCTGATGTGACAGTTCTTTAATCTTTGCTTTCCTGGCTGTCGATGTGTTGTACAGTACACAACATGTGATTACAGAAGCCAATTCTACACTGCTGAGAAACATCACACTCAGTAGGAGACACTAATTATAGTCTCAACCTATATTTTAAAATCAAGGTTTTGCACACTATGGAATAATTAATATTCAGAAAGTCTGAAATCTTATTATGTGATGTGAATTGTTAGACTTTAGTCTTGGAATTTATTACACTTTTACAAAATCTACTTCTTATGCAGTGTGGACGGGGATAGATAAAATACAATACATTTAGGCAGAAGTCAGAGGTAAATGCCATTTTAATTTAAAAAGTCAGAAATGGCCTTTACTTAAGAAGAAATGTTTATTTATAGTGACATTATTGTGGCTAAATGATGATTTATTTTAATGATGTTTGCTTATCTAATAAAATGTATATATTTTATATTTTGTAAGATATATTTTAACAATGATGAACAATACTTGGATTACAAAATAACACATTGAATAAAAAAAGAATATTTGGAAATATTTAAAAGGGAATGAAATCAGTAAATGATAATATTTATAGAGGACCTTTCACCACTTTCACAATTTTCTGAAATTCTAACTGAAACCTATGACAACTATGTTTGGGAGTAAATTTCATTCCCTTGCCTCCGACCAGCAGCACAATGTGGGGTATTTCTGCCCCTGTGTGCTGGTAGCACACACAAAATTTTTAATTAACATAAAATATGCAGGATGCAACCCTATAATAGGGCACAGAGACCCCCCACCCATATGTTTTATTTCTGTCCTGTGTGGTGGGACATGTGGAGAAAGCTTTGTGTCCTCCCTGAAAAGGTCCCTCTGCACTTATACAGGGCCGCACATGTAATGAGATGATGGCCACAGGCGGCACTATCGGGGGGCGGCATAGAGGAGCACTGGTCTGCGTGATTTGCTCCAGACCATTATTATATGCCGCACCTCCTGATAGTGGCTGCGCTGTTAAATAGATTGGCGTCTGCAAGACACCGATCTGTTTAAAACTAGAGATGAGCGATTACTGTTCGGATCAGCCGATCCGAACAGCACGCTCCATAGAAATGAATGGATGTACCTGGTACTTCCGCTTTGACGGCGGCCGGCCACTTAACGCCCCACATGCCGGCTACGTCCATTCATTTCTATGCGAGCGTGCTGTTCGGATCGGCGGATCCGAACAGTACTCGCTCATCTCTATTTAAAACGAATGCCTTGTTGCTGTAGACACAGAGAAGACAGACAACACGTCTGCTTCTCTGTGTGGGAGGCGCTGTGTGATGACATCACGCGCCTCCTACTCTGAGACACAGCAGACGTCCTATGCGCTGTGATCCCGGCTAATGAAGAGAAGACGCCGTCTGCACCAAGCACTCCTAGGTACGTAAATTATTTATATAAGAGCTATTAGGGGCATTATTAATATAAGGGGGTATTATTAATAAGGGGCACTATATAAAGAGGACCTTTCATGAGATGGGGCACATGCAGTTTTATATACCACTGGAAAGACGATAGTGCGCTGAATTCAACGCACTGTCGGCTTTCATGACCTGTGCCTCAGGTGAAGAGCTGTCGGTGCCGGTACCGTAGCTCTTCACTGTCAGAAGGCCGTTCCTGCGTTCCTCCCCGGTCTAACTGTACAGCGCTATAGGCGCTGCTGTGAAGAACGGCGTTCCTGACTGACTGTGAGGAATGCCTTTCTGACAGTGAAGAGCTACGGTACCGGCACCAACAGCTCTTCACCTGGGGCACAGATCGTGAAAGCCGACAGGGCGCTGAATTCAGCCGTATATAAAACCGCATGTGCCCCATCTGATGAAAGGTCCTCTTTAAGGGGCTTTGTGTAGGTGAGGACAATATGGGTTGGGTGCCTGGAGAAGTGAGGAGTCAATGATGTCTGTGTTGCAAACTTTACAGAGACAAATCACAGCTGGAAGAAGTGGTCATGACGGTCCAGAGGGAAGAGACGGGAAATGTGAGCAATTAGTCAGGGACGTCTCCGGTAAGTCACCACAAAATGTTACGCACTGTATTACTGTAATGTTACCACTAGCGCACCCTTCCCCCCGGTATTCAGTCCGGCGCGGGGTGGGGCGCCTTTCTGTTGTCCGCCTCAGGATAGGTTCACCACTGCACTTATATCTCTCATACCCGTTCTTTCAGGAGGTCTGCAAACCTCCTTATTAGTATGTATGTTAGACTCAAGGGTCTGAGAACCTCTACACACCTACCATTTCTAGATGGGTTAAGGAGGCCATCAGAATTTCCTTTTCAGCTCAGGGGTTATCTTTCCCCTGAATTTATAAAGGACCACAATACTAGGGCTGTATCTCCTCTGCTCTGCTGATCTGCTCTGCAGCCTCTTGGTCTTCTCACCTCACGTTTGTTAAACATTACAAGTTCAACTCTTGTGTTTTCTTGGGTGTTCTGTGTTGGATTCGTTAAGGTGAGGAAACCCTCCCTAGGGGGATCACTTGCTCCACTTGCATTGCATTGTGCTGCTGGTAGGATGATAGGGAATCATTGATTATCATGTTAATCTGTTTTCCCTTAGTCCTAACAGCAGTACATGTTTCCCTCCCTACTAACACATGGGGGAAGGTCTCTGTACCCTCTTATAGGGTTGTATCATGCAGATTTTATGTTATTTAAAAATTCAGTCTGTCCTACCAGAACACATGGGCAGAAATACCCTGAATCTTGCTGCTGTTAGGACTAAGAGAAACCGATTAACATCATAATCAATGAGTATCAGCGTACAGACATTGTGCACTGTTGAAGAGTTTATTTGCTATGAAATTCGACTGTCTTAATAAATTATCTGGCGTTGTGTGAGGCTGAAGCTTCACATAGCTGGCTGCAGCGAAAAAGTGCCGCTGTATATGGATAAGTGAAATATTGCCGTCATGATCTTGTATGTGCTCACCTCAGTGTCAGCATACTCTCCATACATTAGTGAATATATAGCCGTGATAGAATTGGTGTATTCTTTGAGAACTGTTTCCTTAAGCCATTTATTTCTGTTTCATATTGTATGGGAGAAATCGCATTTTAGTGGTCACAGCAATGAACTCATTGTAGGCTTGGATGACAAAAGGTAAAGCTAAATGTATTTTAGATTTCACTCCATAATTTACTAAAGGTCGTCCCTGCGATATTTTTAAGTCTCTAATGGGCACTTTGATTGAGCGGTTCTAAGGTTACACATGGGAATGTGTCGTATTCTTAATATACAATATTATTCTGTAGAGAATGACAAGTGAGAACAGAACATTCTTGAGTCACCCAATCATTCTAATAGAGCAGCGTTGAAAAGTCTAGCTATAATGCTCTGCTTGGGTAAAATGATCACAAATATAGATTTTACACAATGTACAATCCTGATATACTGAAGCAAAATTACAGAGGGAGGCATGCCTATAAAGCAAAATGGCTCAATAATACACTGAATAGGAACATTTAACATGCTGTATAATATGCACCTTAACATTGGAGTAGATTGGGTAGAAACTAAGCTCCTTCCAAAAAAGCGGCTTAGAGCTGAAGGGCTATGGACATCTGTGACTTGGAGAGAAAAAGTTTTAATATTTGTGCCTTGAGTTAAAAAATGAACAGTTTCTGGCTGTCGTCTTCATTCCTTCATAAAACGTCTTGTCACTCCTTTTGTAATCCGCTCCTAGACGCAGACTTCTTACACTAGGTCCTGCATTCAGGTTTCCATTCTTCAGGTCCGCTTGGGGACTCCAAAAAAATGGAAACCTAATCCAGTTAAAAAGAGATTACCTGTGGAAACACATGAACCCCATGGTTTGTAATGGTGTCTGCCGAGTTTTCTGCCTTAATTTTTTATTTTTTTTAAAGCAGAATGGAGGAAAGAATCCCCAAACAGAAATCGATCGTGGATGTTAACCTAGTGTTAGGGTGCATTCACACGGAGTAATGTGCCGCGTGACCTGGCACGTATACGCCGTGTGAGATTTTGAGCGCCGTATACGCTCCCAATGATTTCAATGGGAGCCTGGATCGTATACGCCGCGTTATTTTGTGGCCGCAAAATAACGCGGCGTATACGAGACTAACTCCCATTGAAATCAGGTCACGCGGCACGTTACTCCGTGTGAATGCACCCTTACATTGTTGTGTCCATCAATACATGCTGAACAGGAGCTATGTGCATCCAGATTGCTGATGTCTTTACTAACCCTTGGTTATCTGTGCAGTTTCCTTCTTAGGCTTCTAAGGGGACGTTCACAAGTAGGAATTTGATGAATTTGGAATTTGGGGGCGGATTGTTTTCAATGGGAAGCAAAGATCACAGCAGGACACTGAAAATATATGCATCCTGCTTGATGTGGCAGCAGAGTCCACCGATTATCCATTCATCTGAGCAGTGCCGCACCTCCCATGAGGCGACCTGAAGCGAGCGCTTCGGGCGGCACTATGCCAGGGCCTCAGGGAGGGCAGCATTTTTGCTTCCCTAAGCCAGTCCAGGACAAGCTGTCCTGGACTGGCTTATCACCGAGCGGTGGTTTGGGGAGGCCACTGGAGCAGCGCTGCTCCAGCAGCCTCCCCTCACGCTCAGGCAGAGAGCAGGCAGTCTCCGGGCCTACTCTCTGCCGGCGAACGGCGCTAAGCCCCACCCCCTTCACTCGGCCACGCCCCCGACTCGCCCGGCCACGCCCCCGCTCTCTGCAGTTAGCCTCGGGCGGCGAAAGGAGCAGGCTCACCCCTGCATCTGAGCCTAATAAGCAGTGGAAAGCCATGTCGGAATACCACCATCCTACATTGGCATCCAGTTGTGGGTATCCAACGGCCGGAATTCCTCTTCATTTTCTGCCGTTTGAACAGCCCCTTATGCCCATGTTGCAGAAAGCTGTTTTTTTGTGGCAGATTTTGATGCATTTTTTGAGCCAAAAGGGAAGTGTGGCTTGAAAACAAATGGGAAATATAAAGAAATCCCTTGTACTTCCCTATTCTGTTAAATTCACTCGTGGTTTTGGCTCAATAGTATGCAGTTAAATCAACAACAACAACAAAAAAAACACAGTGTAGACACTGATGCTGAGGAGTTTCTGATTTCCTCCTTCTATCTATACAGATAGTTCACGATGGCCTAAAGAAAGGCAAGCTGCATATGTGCTTTCTTTACCAACCACAAGTTGATACAGGGCAGACTATATGATCTGCTCTCCCTGAAGACATGAGCGTTTTCCTGCCTTACCAAGGTTTACATAAATATACTGCTGTTCTTAATGGGAAATAGGCTGCCACTAGATGTGTTGACTTACTCCGCTCCCTTCATTTGGCAAAGACAAATAAGCATGTGTATGGGGGTCCGGAATTCAATTTTATGGCCAGCTTAAATGGATTTTCCATACTGATGATCTACCTGGACCTGGGGGGTGCATGTCAGGTGCATCCACTATATAGCAGTGGGTCCAAGGAATTGTACCACCACTCCTACTACTTGATGCATGTGCTCCCTATCCACTGCTGTAACTTCCAGCATCTGGAGGAAATTAGATCTGTGTGGGGACCCCCAGAGATAACATGCTGATGAATTATCCTGTGGATAGGTGAACAGACTGAAAAAAAAATCCATTTGGGCTAGACACCATCTTTGAGTTACTTTACTGCTATGCTAAAATCTCAGTCTTACTGTAAGTATGGCCATTTACGTAAGCACCATAATGCTTATTTATAAAGGAGAACAACATCAAATATGTATCATGAAGACACAATTTCTTAAGCAAACATTGCAAAGGTTTACTTTGCAGAATAATAAGTCCCGGCCATCAGAAATCACCCACAGCACTACTTTGTTTTTTAGCCAATGCTATTCCAAGGACTTCCGCAGAGCAGCCATTATACTCATTTATTTTATCTTACCTTTTTTCGCAGATGCTTAATGCAGTCTTAGGTCGCCAAGGATAAAAGCAAGATATTTGTGCAACTGCAACCTGCTGTAACGCCTAATAGGCTTTTTATTATCTGAGAAGACTGTACCGCTGGTAATGTGACATTCAAGTCTAATAAGATCTTTGTAATATGTAGAAGATAGAACTGTGAACACAGAGTCTCTGGAATATTGATGCCATTCAGAAGAAGCATGGTAATAATGAAAAGGAAGAAAATTGTTTTATAAACTCTCGACCTTTATAGTTTTATGACATAACAGATATTGGAAACATTACGCTGAAAATTAACTTACCGCTTCCATGTAAAGAACTGGATGGATCTGAAGACGGAGCCCAGGATGTCAAACATTCATTTGTTCTGCATTTATAAGCCACAAAAGAGATAGTCATAGTGTTATACTCTGCTAAGGTGTGATGATGTAGAAAAGCTAAATCGCAGATTATAATATTGTAACTACACATGTAAAGGAGTAAGTACCGGAGACCATCTATGGAACCACAGCATTTATTCTAACCATTGCCTAAAACAGTCATCTCCAACTTGTAGGTTGCAAATTGTCACCACCCTACAGATTAAAAAGGAAGTCACATATAATTTGTTATAATTTAGATTGGTTTGGAATGTTATAGGGGGTAATGGTGGTCGTGGTCAAATGACATTAGCAGTCACATGGGGTGTTTTGACCCAAGTGTCATGTCATGGTGTACCCCTTGAGACCACTTAAGCCCAAATACAGGCCTCAGTGATAAACTCTGATTTTGTAGAAGATGCCAGAAGAGGCAGCAAGAGCGTGAAGATAGGATCCTGGGAAAGATTGAATGCCTAGGAAAAGGGAGGAAAAGTAAGTACCATATATACTCGAGTATAAGCCGACCCAAATATAAGCCGAGGTCCCTAATTTTACCACAAAAAAATGGGAAAACTTATTGACTCGAGTATAAGCCGGGGGGGATGCAGCAGCTACTGGAAAATTTCAAAAATTTAAATGGTGGGAGTTTTTGGGTGCAGTAGTTTCTGGGAAAGGGGAGGGGGTGTTTTTGTTGTCTGTCTGCCCCTTCCCTGAGCTTGAGGACTGTTTTTTCTTCCCCCACTTGGAATTCAGCCTGGCTGAATATAGGGTATCTGCAGTGCTCCTATTAACCCCTTCCTGACGGAACAGGAGCTCTGCAGATACCCTATATTCAGTAGACCGGGCACTTTCAGACACAGGGATACCTAATGTGTATGTGTTTCACAGTCATTTTCTACTTTTGTATGTATTCTAGGGAAAGGAGGGATTTAGAACTTCTTTCTTTTTTGCACTATTTTATGGGAAATTCTATACATTGATATTGTGGCTGGTTATAGACCCCAACACCACCACCACCCTCCTAAAAAAAAACAAAACTTTTTTTTTGCTGACTCGAGTATAAGCCAAGGGGGGCACAAAAACTGGGCTGAAAATTAGGCTTATACTCGAGTATATAGCCGAGTATAGGATTTATTTTATTTTGTCAACACTTCTCTTGGGCCTCTGCTTATTATACTCTGGTATCTAAAGAACACAAGAAGCCTGGATAGTTTGTTGGAAAAGGCATCTGTACACCAAGACATCAAGCAGCAACAAGGCCCCATTGCAGAGTTAAACAGCTTTAACATCAAATGTATACATTCAAGAGAATCAAGTAGTCAACCATTGGGTGTTGATACATAGGTATATATAGTAACGTTCCTGAAGGGAATGCATTGTGTGCTCAACACTGACGCCAACACAATGCCTTCTATGTATAACACAAGAAAGGAGAAGAAACTACGTGGGAGAAAGCTTGCTATGTCTTGAATGAGGAAATCCAGGAGGAAAGGAGAAAATACATAACAAAAGGAAAAGTTAAAAAGGGACATTAGGAACTTCTTATATTAACAATTTCCAAGACAATATCTATTTTTAATACTATTGCTGATGCCACCACACACGCCAATCCACAATGTGAGAACCAGTACCAAGAGGGGTATGACCACACAAAGAAAAGAGAGTTTTAACGTAAGCATGAAGTCGGAGGAAAGTAGAAAATCCAGCGGTGCTCTCAGCCACCAGTTCCTCCGTAAACTGAATATGAAGAACTTCATGGAACTATGGACCATTGACATTGGGTGCCCTAGTGGGCTTCCAGAGACAAGGGATCACTGAAAATGGCAGACGAGCGATTAGTAATGGTCCCATTAGGTCTAGGACTTTAAGTTAAAATTCTTGTATTATTGTAAAGTAATTTTGTCAAGAGCTGCTTTACATGGTAGGGGAGGCAGCAGTCCCATGTAAGTTACAGTGTCAGTCCGAAACAGGACTGATAACTCTCCCTCCATGTAAAGAAGACATTTCTGTTACACAGGAGTGCCTGCTTTATAAGATAAGATAAGATGAGATAAGATAATCCTTTAATAGTCTCACAATAGTCCCACAATGGGGACATTTCAGTGATACAGTTTCATAGATGGTACAGTAGTATATAACAAGAGAGAAACACATACAAGCTCATGGCAGATAGAGAAATACTAGGAATCATAGCAACTAAAAAAGAAAGAAACACAGACACACTGCAGGATCATTTAGTTCTCTGTGGGGAGTGATGTTGATAATACAGCCTGGCCGTGGTTGGAGGACATGAGGAGGGGGCACAGCATGTAGATATAACAGGCAGAAATGTTTTTTTTTTTTTGAAGAGGTGGGGGACATATGCAGCTATCACGATAACATGTGGTAGTTCCTTTGGTAGGTAGTGAGATCTCATGCTCACAGCTGATAGTTCGGTATCTTGCATCAGCGCTATTGTTCCTTAACCACAAAAAATGTCCCAAATGTCCTTCATCACAGCAGCTGATTTGCTGCCAGAACATCCCCGAAATGTGGACTTGAGGGAGGTGGAATGACAGGTCCCACTACCAATCCTACCTGTCATTCCTAAAATCCAGCCCAGTAACTGGAACTTTGAAATAACCCTCAGCAGACAATAGTTATCTGCTGAGAAATGTTCTTTCTGGAGTTTTCTCATCTCACCCACCTTAGTAGTCTGGGTGAGATGTACACCCCCTCCATTACCTGACCAGCCATCGGCTTACACAACCCACAAGAATTTATGTGAAATTACCCAGATTAGGGTATTTCTTATAATGCAATTCTAACCAATGAAAAGGTGGACATACCCTTTAATGAAAGCTGCTTTTTGGCACCAAACATCTTGGTGCATGCTTGAGGAGGGTGAGAACCATGATGGGTGACTCCCTTAATCGAAGGGGCCAATAGTACTGGGTACTCTAGTACCGAACTAGTAGTAGTAAGGTAGTTTTAGTAAAGTGATCTAGAAAGGGGTGTAACTATAAAGGGTGTAGAGGTCGCGATCACTACTAGGCCCTGGAATCTGAGAAGCCCTAGAGCCCTTCTACAACATAAGAAGGCACCAACACATGGTAACTGGGGCCCCATTACAGATTTTGCTGGGCCTCTTAGCTTACCTATGGCAAAGTAACGTAGATATGTATATTACAGAGCACATGACATTTTTAAGGATTTTTCATGATTCTAGCAAAATAGTCAAGAGATTTCTGAAATGAAGATAATTGTCTTTTGACAAGCCTTTTGCAAAATGAAAACACAATTGAAATAAATTAAAACTGGATATTTTACTTTTTCCGTTCATGCAGGAGGTGCAATAAAGTTGGTTGAATTTCTGCAATATCATTGTTCTCCATCTGTTATACCCGAATCCCTGCAAGTGCTTGCAAATATATATAAAACTATATACATCTATCCATTCCTCCTCAAAAATGGCACATAAAATGGATTCATATTATGTTTATTGCAGATCACTCGGAGCCTTGATATTAAATATAGTACAGGTATATAGGCAGGATTTTGACTAATATATAGTCATTGTCTGTCTTCGCCCACTAACATACAGAGAGGGTTAAACCAAATAAAACCATGAATTACAGGGTTATGTATTGTATATGTTCCATTCCACAGAAATATTAGAAAAACAATGTTATGATCAAGGTTTCAATTATTTTCCTATTTTGAGTCATTGAATCATATTCAGACAAGTACACTCACCGGCCACTTTATTAGGTACACCTGTCCAACTGCTTGTTAACACTTAATTTCTAATCAGCCAATCACATGGCGGCAACTCAGTGCATTTAGGCATGTAGACATGGTCAAGACAATCTCCTGCAGTTCAAACCGAGCATCAGTATGGGGAAGAAAGGTGATTTGAGTGCCTTTGAACGTGGCATGGTTGTTGGTGCCAGAAGGGCTGGTCTGAGTATTTCAGAAACTGCTGATCTACTGGGATTTTCACGCACAACCATCTCTAGGGTTTACAGAGAATGGTCCGAAAAAGAAAAAACATCCAGTGAGCGGCAGTTCTATGTGCGGAAATGCGTTGTTGATGCCAGAGGTCAGAGGAGAATGGCCAGACTGGTTCGAGCTGATAGAAAGGCAACAGTGACTCAAATAGCCACCCGTTACAACCAAGGTAGCCAGAAGAGCATCTCTGAATGCACAGTAAGTCGAACTTTGAGGCAGATGGGCTACAGCAGCAGAAGACCACACCGGGTGCCACTCCTTTCAGCTAAGAACAGGAAACTGAGGCTACAATTTGCACAAGCTCATCGAAATTGGACAATTGAAGATTGGAAAAACGTTGCCTGGTCTGATGAGTCTCGATTTCTGCTGCGACATTCGGATGGTAGGGTCAGAATTTGGCGTCAACAACATGAAAGCATGGATCCATCCTGCCTTGTATCAACGGTTCAGGCTGGTGGTGGTGGTGTCATGGTGTGGGGAATATTTTCTTGGCACTCTTTGGGCCCCTTGGTACCAATTGAGCATCGTTGCAACGCCAAAGCCTACCTGAGTATTGTTGCTGACCATGTCCATCCCTTTATGACCACAATGTACCCAACATCTGATGGCTACTTTCAGCAGGATAATGCGCCATGTCATAAAGCTGGAATCATCTCAGACTGGTTTCTTGAACATGACAATGAGTTCACTGTACTCCAATGGCCTCCACAGTCACCAGATCTCAATCCAATAGAGCATCTTTGGGATGTGGTGGAACGGGAGATTCGCATCATGGATGTGCAGCCGACAAATCTGCGGCAACTGTGCGATGCCATCATGTCAATATGGACCAAAATCTCTGAGGAATGCTTCCAGCACCTTGTTGTATCTATGCCACGAAGAATTGAGGCAGTTCTGAAGGCAAAAGGGGGTCCAAACCCGTTACTAGCATGGTGTACCTAATAAAGTGGCCGGTGAGTGTAGATTTATAAACTTTTTGTATCCCATAATTGGTGCTGCTTCGCTAATTCTGACACAGTTGGAATTTTTTCTCTAGCTCCCACCATTCCTGAGCAATTATTTCTATTATTTTCAGCACAAGTAGGCTCTCTACTGCCAGGTGGGTGGTCCCTCTGTGTCTCCTCCAGCCAAAGGACCACCCACCTGACAGTAGAAAGTATGATTGTGCTGAAAGTAACAGAAGTGATTACTCCAGAAATATGGGGCCGCTCCATTAGTATAGCATTTATTGAAGGATTCAAAGAGTTGGAGTTGATGAAATGTCCTTTTACTTTTTCCCCATCCCATGATTTATTCTTAGAGATTTGGGACTGAATCGAGATGTGTGTGAGATAAACATGCAAATACAACTTACGTAAGACAGCCGTATTCTGTTCGCTATATCTAAGGTGAGTCACCTGCGCAATACTTAAAATAAGTCAAAGCGGCTTTTAGTAGGTGAATGGACGTGACAGCAATTACTCTTGTAATGACCATAATTTACATTGGCTCTCGATTTATTCCTTTAAATGGACTTTTTAATAGCTGTCAAAATAAGTTATCGAAACTAATTGCGCTTTACTTACAGGAACGAGACACCGGCAGCTTAAAAATCGTTGCTGGGCAACAAACACCTTATTACTAATTGAAATATATGCCTGGAAATATGAAATATTCATATATTGTAGAGCTCAGCTGTAGCTTTTCTATAGTTCAGAACTGGATGTTGATGAATATTGTTGTCATATCTTATAAGGGGACTTGTTAGCTGCTTGTATTCCCCATAAAGTAACAATTCTGGGGCATATTATCTTATAAGTCTGTGTAGTGCTGTTCCTTTGTTATTCCTTCGAGAAATCCAGACAACGTGGCATTACCATCGCCTTGTCTAGGGGTGTGTTCCTTTACCGCCGCCGTGTTAACACTGTCAGACTCTGTATAGATTTCCCCCCAACTTGAAATGGTCAGTTGTCAATTTATAAATTTCTAGTAGAAATAATTAAGCAACGACACATAAGAAAAGATGCTCCAGAATTATTTCATTCAGGAAGACAAGTTTGAAATGAGACCGTGAATTGCACATGACTAGAGATAGCTACCTTCAAGACACCACAGACCTATTAAATAAACTATCCACTATAGGTCCTCTCCCAGAGGGAACCATCCTGGCCACCATGGATGTAGAATCCTTGTACTCAAACATCCCACACCAGGACTGTGTAAATGCCTGCCAGTTTTTCATGGAAAAGCGAGGTATGAATGCTGAATCGGTGGTGAAACTCATAAAATTCATCCTCACCCACAATTACTTTTCTTTTGGTGACTGCATCTATCTACAGCAGACTGGCACCGCAATGGGGAGTAAAATGGCACCACAGTATGCTAATCTCTTCATGGCCAAGCTTGAGAGTGACTTCCTATCCACCTGGGAAAAAACACCTGCACTACCAGGCCTCTGGCCTACTATCGCTTCATTGACGATATCCTAATGATTTGGACTGGGTTTGAACAACAGCTGAAACCTTCCATGAACAATTCAACCAGTTCCATCCCACCATCAACCTGACGCTCAATTACTCCTTCTCTGAAATAAACTTCCTGGATGCAGTCATCAAGATACAGGACAACAAAATTGAGACATCACTGTATCGGAAGCCGATTGACCGACCAACCTACCTAAGATGGGATAGCTTTCATCCGAAACACATAAAGAACTCTATTGTGTACAGCCAGGCTATCAGATACCATTGCATATGTTCAGACCCTGTAGATAGAGACGAACACCTTGGAGGCCTCAAAAACACATTCTTGAGGCAGGGTTACCATCCAAGAACAATCGATAACCAAATCACCAGAGCCACCAGGATACCAAGATCGGAGTTATTAAAATACAATACCAAACAGGAAAACAATCGGGTGCCCCTGGTCGTCACATATAACCCACACCTGGAGACGCTAAGAGGAATCACACGCAAATTACATCCACTACTACAAAAAGACCACTGTCTAAAATCCATATTTCCAGATCCCCCTCGCCTGTGCTAAAGACAGCCACCAAACCTCAGGAATATGGTTGTTAGCAGCTCACTGTCACCTTCAACTAACACAGGAACATTTCCATGCAGACAGAAGAGATGCAAAACCTGCCCTCACATACTGACGACTGACAGGATAGAGATACCAAACTCTAACAGGAAATATCAAATCCGAGGTACGTTCACCTGTAACACCCCTAATGTAGTGTATTTAATAATGTGCACCAAATGTCCCACTGAAAATCTGTATGTTGGAGAGACTGGACAGCAGCTTAGAATGCGTATGAATTCACATCCCCATACAATTAGAGTACGAAGAATGGACCTTGTCAAAACATTTCTGCAATGAGGATCATAATATCACCGATCACATGAAAATTTTGGTTTCAAGAGGGAATTTTAAATCAAGGAAAGAGCGACGGATTTATGAGTATAAACTTATGACCCTGCTTCAAACACTGGAGAAGGGGTTAAATCTGTCACATGGGTTTATGGCATCTTACAGAAATCACTGGCCTGAGACCCTGAGAACTGATAAGAACTTGGAATTGTTTATATTGTTTCTACCAATGACTAATAACCCTCTTCCCCCCCCCCCTTCCTCCTGGAATTCTATCCCTATGTGTCCTTTTGTACATAAATATGCATCCTTCAGAAATGGTTTTTAAATTTACTTGAGAAAGGAGCTGAGAGTTCCGAAACGTTGTAATCTGTCATCATTATGAGTTAGCCCTTAAAAAGGTATCAACTACTGAAGACTAGCAAGTTTTTTGTTTTTTTTTATATTTCCAAAAGTATACCAGAGAAAGGAAACAATACGGTTATGTGAAGATCCATGTAGCAAGGAGACACCAATTTGATGTTTGGAAGTCATAAAGTAACATGTCACTTACGTCATATCCAGCTCATTTCATGCCTAAGACTTTCTAAACCTACAAAGGATTTTAAGGAAGAATTCCAGGACAGATCCACACTGGACACATACCTTCATACCTTCTGTATCCTTAGAGGTTGGGGGTTGTGGCTAATGGCTATGTGAGAGACTTGTGAGGTGGTCAGTCTTCTGGATATAATTAACTCCTTGCTGCCTGTACCAATAAACAACTTCACTGCCTTGTAAAACAATTCCAACAAACCCAAGTGCCCTTGTGTAGGACATCTTTATGATTTATCAAATACCACATCTTGAGGTATAACAAAATTTGAGATATAAGTAAAATCTATTATAGTTTCTCCAGTTCACTCGAGTTGTACCTATCCTATATTCTGTAAGTCTAGACTGTCTTAAGTAGGGATGAGCCGACTGGCTCGTAATGAGCTGATTACTTTCTGAGGTTTCCAAAAACTTTGAGTTTAGGGCAAAGGGATTTCCCGAAGTAATCAATTTCTCACCAATCTCTTTGAATTCTGCAATAGGCATTAATCATGGAATTGAAAGGGTTAAATGGCAGACACCAAAGATTTGAGTCTATAGAGCGAGACCGCAGCCATATACAGTATTCCATCCTCTGCCCTGCTCCTGATCACCACGGGGTACTCAAAGATACTGCAGATGACTATTCTTATCATGCGGCCTCCACATGTTAACTTATATCAGCCCCTGACATATAAAAACTGGTAGAGCAACATTATTTGTACTTATAGCGGGGGGGATAAGAGGGTTCTCAAGAGACTATGATGAAGTTTAAACTAGATTTTGTGTAGGAAAAATGATTCTATTGTAAGAAAAGCAATGACTGTCCCAGATTCTGTACCTTAAAGAATGGTGTGCCAAAATAACAATAATTGGCTTCATTTACAAAGGAAGAGGAAAATATATTTGCCTTTCAAACCGTAAAAATCTGGAATAATGTGTTAGAGCATTGATAGACAAATGTTCTCAGTCTGAACAATATGACTCATCTCACTGACATTAGCAAATAATTATCATTGAGAAAACAATAGCCGTCTTCTGTGATCAACCTATGAGCGTTGTGTGCATTGGATAGATATAGAAAAAAGAGGATCACGGAAAGATATTAAGATTTGGGGCACATGTAGCGTAATCCCTATGGATTAACTGCTTGAATTCACCAGAATATAGTCCATGATTTACATCTGAAACATGGTGGATGAGATTTACTTACATCATAGTCAATATTAAAGACGCATCTGCCATCTACAACCTCTTCTCCTCGGATAAAGATGACCTTATACCGACTTTTGTAGAGAGTTGAGAGAGGGAAATTGGGTCTACCTTTCCACCTGACATGTGGCTCTCTGCCTTCTGCTCTTGACGTAAGTTTTCTGTTTTCTGTAAGAGACAGGAAACTAATTACAAGATTCTCTCGAGAATATACCGACTCCCTTCAGTCCTCCATGAGATTTTTCCTCCCATCTCTGCTCAATGCTGGCAATGCTCTGCAGAACGGGGCACCATGTTGTAAGTTTGGTGGAACTGTTAGCATCTCCGTACATTCTGCCCCAAGGTTCGTAAGGTAATTGGGGAAGTAACTGGTGTCCATTGGAGGTCAATCCAGCCACTTTTTTCTTCTCCATAAGCATGTATGTAGGTTAGTTGACTACATGTTGATAGCGACTAGGTCTGCTATTCCCCACCTCGGCACTGTAGAGAGGTGCAAATAGTCAGTGCATATACTTCACTAATACAGGGGTTACACAGTGAAATTACCTGAATGATTTGTTGGAAACTCCTGCCAAACATTGTATGATGAGATTAGTTTCAGGTTCCAATGGTCCATTGTATGCCGAAAATGCTGCATCCTGAGGAAATGAGGTTATTAACAATATTTTTAATATATGTTAAGGCATTACATAGACTTAGAGGAATGTGATATTTAACGGATTTCTGTGTAACAGCTACAGTCAAACAACAGCCATTGTTCTAATACCACCAGTAAGCTCCTTTGCCTGGTAAACATTGGTTCTCGCCATGCTTGTGCTCTTCCTGATGCTGGACCTACTCATGATATTGATTCACCCTCTCTCTCTGTTACTTAGTGGGGCACTGTACGCACATGTTATTCTGCCCAAGACTATCCCTGGGATCAAAAGTCAGCATTGCATGCCACTCCCTGCCTGAGCAAAAGTTTAGTCTGCTAGACTTGCTGTAAGGTGTGCTTGTTACATGCTCTGACCTGATCTGTGTTTGGATCTTTGGCTTATTTCTGACCATGGTTCTGTCTGCTGTTCCTGTCCTGGCTGATACTGGTGCTCTGACCCTTGTATTTTACCTGACTGCTGATTCCCTGCTGACTGCCTCGTCCACCTGCTTGAGGAGGAGGAGGGCTTGTGATGAAGGACATTTGGGGCATTTTTTGGGGTTAATGGACAATAGTGCTGATGCAAGATACCGAACTATCAGCTGTGAGCAGGAGATCTCATCACCTACCAAAGGAACTACCACATGTTATCATGATAGCTGACTATGTCCCCCACCTCTGCAAAATTTCTGCTTGTTATATCCACATGCTGTGACCCCCCTCCTTGTGTCCTACAACCAAGTCGGCTGTATTATTATTATTATTATAATTATTATTATTAACATCAATCTGCACAGAGAACTAAATGATCCTGCAGTGTGTCTGTGTTTCTTTCTTTTTTTTAGTTGCTATGATTCCTAGGATTTCTCTATCTGCCATGAGCTTCTATGTGTTTCTCTCTTGCTATATACTACTGTACCATATATGAAACTGTATCACTGAAATTTCCCCATTGTGGGACTATTAAAGGAATATCTTATCTTATCTTATCTTATCTGACCACTGAACTGTAACCTTCTACCTTGACCATCTACCTGGACCTAACTATTCTCTTGCATCACCTCTGATTCTTTGCATCAGCATCTTTTGGTCCAGGAGGTAGTGCCCTAGTGGTCTCCTCGCTGTGAACTTCGATCTATGTTTTGCTTATAGAGTACTGGAGTAGTCTAGGCTACCTCTAAGGCCCAGTTCACATCTGCGTTTGGGTTTCTATTCGGAGGACTCCGCTTGGGACCCCCCAAATGGAAACCTATATGCATTAAAGAACAGTTATCTAAAAAAACACATGGACCCCATAGACTATAATGAGGTCTGTTTGGTTTCCGCATGAAACATGCAGAGAGAAAAGTGCTGCTTGCCCGAAACTCAAATGCAGATATGAATGGGGTCTAAGGTCACTGTGTAAGCAAAGGTAAATGGGTTTGTTGGGACAATGGCTCTACAACCTGCTTATTGAAATATTTTGTATCCCCTACCCTGGATGTCCCTATCCCATATTCTATTTCCCATTTGTTTTGACAATGCTAATGTGTATTTGGCTCTGCCAATAAAGTGTTTTGTGAATTTGCTAAATATGGAATGGATAGTCATGACAGAGATAGATGGGTAGAGAAAAAGAAAGACTAGGCACACCATCATATTGAAAAGGGTCCGAGCAATGGACCTATCAACTGATAAATCTAAACAATGGCAGCAATCCATAGGTTGGGGCAAAATACTATATTCGCCCATCTGTGGAGTGAGCCCATTTTCTTAATTTTAGATTTCCTATTTATATGCTTTCTGGCATTTCTATCCTTTGTCTCAACAATAATCCAGGTCCCATTTGTCCAGACTCCATTATCCTTTCAGCTCCCTTGGTTTCTCCATTCTGTAACAATACCATTTACTGCAACTTTGTATCTGGAGCAGTCATTATTTCTTTCACAATAGAACAATGTTTGTCCCACAAAATCAGCTCGAAACGTCATTGCAGATTCCTATTGTGCAGCCGATGCTGTTTTGTTACACCTGCTTTCTATAATCATGTAAAAGTAGAGTATAAAGCAACTTTATAATAACCATTGGTGTGACATAAAAAAGTAACTGAAGAGGCAAATCCAAAACATTATCCCCTTAAGGACCAGAGAAATTGTTACTTTTTATAACCCAACATTCCATTAGCTATAAATATTTGATATTTTTAGAATTATTTCATGACAAACTGCGGTAAAAAGCAATTCCATTCTGTCATTTTTTATGTTGCTCACCATATTATCCACCTATGATAGAAAAGTGCCATACTTTAGTTGTGCAAAAGCACTGTAATGCCGTCACTTTTTGAGAAGAGAGCGTGGCGGGGCAGTGACAGGGGCATGGTGGGGCAGTGACATATATCATCATCTAGCAACAATTTACTAGTGTAAATCATGACAAACTTACATCAACTCAGAGCTGGGTGCATGGACTGCTGGGGGGTTGTAGTATATTTATGGCGAGGCATGCGCCCCATCATAAACCAAGAGCATCCTCCAGGGGCGCAAAGGATATCAAGACAAACTTACAACATGTCAGTCTTGATAAAACTCGCCCATTAGCTGTATAGTACAGCTTGTGTTTATTGCAGGAATGCAATATGTATGTGTACCATAATATATACAGTCCTATGAAAAAGTTTGGGCACCCCTATTAATCTTAATCATTTTTTATTCTAAATATTTTGGTGTTTGCAACAGCCATTTCAGTTTGATATATCTAATAACTGATGGACACAGTAATATTTCAGGATTGAAATGAGGTTTATTGTACTAACAGAAAATGTGCAATATTCATTAAACCAAAATTTGACCGGTGCGAAAGTATGGCCACCCTTATCATTTTATTGATTTGAATTCCCCTAACTACGTTTTACTGACTTACTGAAGCACAAAATTGGTTTTGTAACCTCAGTGAGCTTTGACCTTCATAACCAGATGTATCCAATCATAAGAAAAGGTATTTAAGGTGGCCAATTGCAAGTTGATCTCCTATTTGAATCTCCTCTGAAGAGTGGCATCATGGGCTACTCAAAACAACTCTCAAATGATCTGAAAACAAAGATTGTTCAACATAGTTGTTCAGGGGAAGCATACAAAAAGTTGTCTCAGAGATTTAACCTGTCAGTTTCCACTGTGAGGAGCATAGTAAGGAAATGGAAGACCACAGGGACAGTTCTTGTTAAGCCCAGAAGTGGCAGGCCAAGAAAAATATCAGAAAGGCAGAGAAGAAGAATGGTGAGAACAGTCAAGGACAATCCACAGACCACCTCCAAAGAGCTGCAGCATCATCTTGCTGCAGATGGTGTCACTGTGCATCGGTCAACTATACAGCGCACTTTGCACAAGGAGAAGCTGTATGGGAGAGTGATGAGAAAGAAGCCGTTTCTGCACGTACGCCACAAATAGAGTTGCCTGAGGTATGAAAAAGCACATTTGGACAAGGCAGCTTCATTTTGGAAACAAAAATTGAGTTGTTTGGTTATAAAAAAAGGCGTTATGCATGGCGTCCAAAAAGAAACAGCATTCCAAGAAAAACACATGCTACCCACTGTAAAATTTGGTGGAGGTTCCATCATGCTTTGGGGCTGTGTGGCCAATGCCGGCATCGGGAATCTTGTTAAAGTTGAGGGTCGCATGGATTCCACTCAGTATCAGCAGATTCTTGAGAATAATGTTCAAGAATCAGTGACGAAGTTGAAGTTACGCCGGGGATGGATATTTCAGCAAGACAATGATCCAAAACACCGCTCCAAATCCTCAGGCATTCATGCAGAGGAACAATTACAATGTTCTGGAATGGCCATCCCAGTCCCCAGACCTGAATATCATTGAACATCTGTGGGATGATTTGAAGCGGGCTGTCCATGCTCGGCGACCATCTAACTTAACTGAACTTGAATTGTTTGTCCAAAATACCTTTATCCAGGATCCAGGAACTGATTAAAAGCTACAGGAAGCGACTAGAGGCTGTTATCTTTGCAAAAGGAGGATCTACTAAATATTAATGTCACTTTTCTGTTGAGGTGCCCATACTTTTGCACCGGTCAAATTTTGGTTTAATGCATATTGCACATTTTCTGTTAGTACAATAAACCTCATTTCAATCCTGAAATATTACTGTGTCCATCAGTTATTAGATATATCAAACTGAAATGGCTGTTGCAAATACCAAAATATTTAGAACTAAAAATGATTAAGATTAATAGGGGTGCCCAAACTTTTTCATAGGACTGTATATATAATATATATTATATATATATATATATATAATAAAAATATATACTAAAAACACAGTGATTTTTGTTTTAATTTGTATGCCCGTGTTTGTCCTTGTATATCCTCGTGAACAGGGACATCTATGGTCACATTGTCTGCGCCCTTCTGCAGAATAGGTAGGAATAATAATGTCTGTTTTTGGATTTGTTCTTGAAAATAACAGATAAAAATAGCAGCGACGTGCTGCAGGTAGCCAGGAGTGTGAGTATTCGGCAACATGACAGTGTATTGTATAAAGGAAGGAGAGAATAATTATTTTCTAAAAATAAATTCCCTCTAAGCTGATTTATCATTGCAATTCTTGTTTTGACTGTTGCTAGACTGTGCATTGCTAATACAGATATAGCGGATACTATTATTACATTGTGGATAAGTACAAATCACACTGTCTGTAGAAATGTACATCTTATTCAAAGCTTGTATTAAACCAGAGTACTAACACTCTACGTAACGCTCATAAACCAGATCCAGGAAATGTCTGATGATATATATTCTGCTTACAGAACCACTAACCTATTTCTTATGCGGTTTCATCAGATTACGAGTATATTTTTAGAAAAAAAATACACAAACCTGTCAGAAAATGACAAGTAAATCCTCCACGAAAGAACCCAAGTCGCAGATTAACAATGTAGCGTGGACCGAATGTTCTTATCATAAAGATTATGACATGTCTTTGTGCAGGAAGATTTATAGGGTTTAATTAAAATCTAATTGATAACAACCCTGTTATCCAGACCAGGTTTTATTATATACATGCTTGCCATCTCCTTTAAGAGGATGACCCCCAGAAGACCACTTTTCAGTGGTTTTTGGACGTATAAAGAATTTCCAAAGGAGGTTCCCAACATCACATTGATTGGGTGAGTGAGGGTGTAAAGGGTACCGAGGAACTCTCTTCTAGTGATGGGTGGGGGGTCTCAAAGATGGAATCAAATACGTATCACGGCCGAATTATAGGGTTGGCATGTGCGTTACATCACCTGCAGCCTTTACCAACTTGACGACAAAGGAGATATTACCCAATATACCTGATGACTATCTTCATGTGGATTTCTTCTTTAGACTAAGGCTCCACATAGTGGGCTGTAGTAAAAAAAAAAGCACTGCAGGAAAACCGTGGCAGCAACGAATCATGATTTTTCCCCATTGTGTTTTTCACGGAAAGTCCACATAATTCTCCTCTGAGAATGTTCTGTTTTGATTAGAAATGGAGAAACCCTTTGGCATTTCTATAAGAATAATTGACATGCTGCAATTTCCAAAAACACAATGGCTGTGATTTCCAAAAACACAAATTGCGGATGGGAATAACAAAAAGTGAGATAGCGGGTAGCCGCAACTGAAAGCCAGTGCACTGCAATGAATGGGCCTAGTCCGGAGGAGGGCGTCTCTTCAGGCCGAATTGCGAAGCGACTTGGCCAGAAGAATGAACACCTCGATTCTTTTTTCTAGGAGCTAGAAGAAACGGCTCCCGTAAAAAAGACCTGAGCGGCTCCCATTGATTTCAATGGCAGCCATCTTTTTGGTCAGGGTTTTGAATCGAAACCCTGACCAAAATACTCCCCACACCAAATTCAGCGCCATTAAATGCACCCTTAGATATCACATTTGACCTCCTGTGATAAACCTAAACTAATCAAAAATTCTAATTTTATTAGCAATTTGGCAAGGCGTTGCCCTTTGCTTAGAACTTGTATCATTTTAACCCCTTAGAATAATTTTTTCAGTTGTATTTCGAAGGAGTTCTCAGTCTGGTGAGCGATCAGCCTTGTCGATTGTGTCGCAGTCATTTACTGTATCAAGGCATTCGTTTATTAGGCCTTTAATCCAATAACAATATCATTGACTAATTAAATTTAATCCCCATGGGTTTTATTATAATGGCAAATGGAATAATTCCTACAAAGAGGTTTCTACGGACAACATAAAAAATCCATAGGTTACTAAAATATGGGGTCTCTAAAAATATCCCTGCACACATCATATACAGTCCTATGAAAAAGTTTGGGCACCCCTATTAATCTTAATCATTTTTAGTTCTAAATATTTTGGTATTTGCAACAGCCATTTCAGTTTGATATATCTAATAACTGATGGACACAGTAATATTTCAGGATTGAAATGAGGTTTATTGTACTAACAGAAAATGCGCAATATGCATTAAACCAAAATTTGACCAGTGCAAAAGTATGGGCACCTCAACAGAAAAGTGACATTAATATTTAGTACATCCTCCTTTTGCAAAGATAACAGCCTCTAGCGCTTCCTGTAGCTTTTAATCAGTTCCTGGATCCTGGATAAAGGTATTTTGGACAAACAATTCAAGTTCAGTTAAGTTAGATGGTCGCCGAGCATGGACAGCCCGCTTCAAATCATCCCACAGATGTTCAATGATATTCAGGTCTGGGGACTGGGATGGCCATTCCAGAACATTGTAATTGTTCCTCTGCATGAATGCCTGAGTTGATTTGGAGCGGTGTTTTGGATCATTGTCTTGCTGAAATATCCATCCCCGGCGTAACTTCAACTTCGTCACTGATTCTTGAACATTATTCTCAAGAATCTGCTGATACTGAGTGGAATCCATGCGACCCTCAACTTTAACAAGATTCCCGATGCCGGCATTGGCCACACAGCCCCAAAGCATGATGGAACCTCCACCAAATTTTACAGTGGGTAGCAAGTGTTTTTCTTGGAATGCTGTTTCTTTTTGGACGCCATGCATAACGCCTTTTTTTTATAACCAAACAACTCAATTTTTGTTTCCAAAATGAAGCTGCCTTGTCCAAATGTGCTTTTTCATACCTCAGGCAACTCTATTTGTGGCGTACATGCAGAAACGGCTTCTTTCTCATCACTCTCCCATACAGCTTCTATTTGTGCAAAGTGCGCTGTATAGTTGACCGATGCACAGTGACACCATCTGCAGCAAGATGATGCTGCAGCTCTTTGGAGGTGGTCTGTGGATTGTCCTTGACTGTTCTCACCCTTCTTCTTCTCTGCCTTTCTGATATTTTTCTTGGCCTGCCACTTCTGGGCTTAACAAGAACTGTCCCTGTGGTCTTCCATTTCCTTACTATGTTCCTCACAGTGGAAACTGACAGGTTAAATCTCTGAGACAACTTTTTGTATCCTTCCCCTGAACAACTATGTTGAACAATCTTTGTTTTCAGATCATTTGAGAGTTGTTTTGAGTAGCCCATGATGCCACTCTTCAGAGGAGATTCAAATAGGAGATCAACTTGCAATTGGCCACCTTAAATACCTTTTCTTATGATTGGATACATCTGGCTATGAAGTTCAAAGCTCACTGAGGTTACAAAACCAATTTTGTGCTTCAGTAAGTCAGTAAAAAGTAGTTAGGGGAATTCAAATCAATAAAATGATAAGGGTGCCCATACTTTTGCACCGGTCAAATTTTGGTTTAATGCATATTGCACATTTTCTGTTAGTACAATAAACCTCATTTCAATCCTGAAATATTACTGTGTCCATCAGTTATTAGATATATCAAACTGAAATGGCTGTTGCAAACACCAAAATATTTAGAACAAAAAATGATTAAGATTAATAGGGGTGCCCAAACTTTTTCATAGGACTGTATTTAGCCCATTTATAGAGACGCTAACAAGGGCGAAAGAGATGGAAAAATGATCAGAATGTAATTCATTTACTGGGTGCCAGATGGCTTTTTATTCTACATAATAACATTTATAAAGTCCTTCCAAATGTTCCCAAATGTAGAATATTTCAGCAGGCTTTGATTTATGAAAATAGCTTTCTTGATAAAATAATATACAACATATTTTTATCATCCCCTTGTCGAGTAAAACACCAAAATTTACCGATCCGATTTTCTTATGCCATGTATCTATAGGCAGTAGTTCTTATAAGACTATACAGTGTACAATGTAAACATACTTGTGGCAAAGAAACTGTTATCACCTTCTGTACAATTGGGGAGAATTTCCTACACCATCCTGGAGTATGACACTACAGAGGCTTAAAGGGATTGTCCGGGATAAAATGATCTTTTTACACTAAGCTAAACACCCTCCCCCCACCTAACTTCTAACTTACTTACAAAAAATACATATTTACCCAGATCCCTGTTTGCAGAAATGAAACATCGGCCAGTCTCCCACATTTGCACAAGGCATGCAAGTGCTATGCTGCAAGCACTGGCAGGTGTGAAGAGGTGGAGGAACCAGCCCCAAAAGGAAGTGATCTCCCATGCCCAGAAAATCCAGACAGGAAGACAGGCAAGTATGATGGGTGGGGAGGTGGGCTGAGTTAGTTGAGAAGGGCTAGTGATGGGCGGGCTAGCTAGGGAGACAGGTAGGGGGTGTGAAGGAGTGAGAGAGGGAGGGGTAGTGAGTAGGAGAGGTAGTGTGAGTGAGCCCTGAGTGAAGTGCAATGCATCATGGTAGTTGTAGGATAAAAGAACAGGAAGCTACTAGAGATGAGCGAGCACTGTTCGAAACTCCCGTTTTGAATAGCACACACCCATAGGAATAAATGGACGCAGCCAGCACGCAGGGGGTTAAGCGGCCAGCCACCGGTAAAGTCTGCGTGTCGGCCGCTTCCATTCATTCCTATTCCGTTTCGAATAGTACTCACTCATCTCTAGAAGCTATCCATGTAAACAAATGCAAAGGATACCAGGAACTCCCAGAGAAAGCCAGAAATCACTCAGAACACTGCTTACTTAATAACAGATAAAGAAAACCCCTTTAACATGAAGTTCTTGGACCCTAATGGAAAATCTGTACCAGACCCCTCAACTATAATGTATTGTATGACAGTATTATGTAATGGATTACAGTATTGGTCTACTCATATAGGGTATAGACACCTTATGGGTCCCCTAAAGCCCCTGATGTCAAAGTTAAAAGATATGCTTAGGCCATCGTAGTGGGAGTTTGTTGCAACATAACTGGCATGTTGTGGTAATGGGATGAGCATTAACAATAGCAAATGTGACAGCCAAGGGCTTGGTCATTCTACGGGCACCCCTACAACATGGTTGTGCTATTGGGTAGCTATAGTGTAGTGGGCCAAACAAAGACCTCTAAGTTTGC
The DNA here is from genome assembly GCF_031893055.1 of Leptodactylus fuscus. Taxonomy (NCBI): domain Eukaryota; kingdom Metazoa; phylum Chordata; class Amphibia; order Anura; family Leptodactylidae; genus Leptodactylus; species Leptodactylus fuscus. The sequence goes on from NC_134274.1 coordinate 33,046,967, forward strand.
CAATGCAAAGATCATATTAGACCCTCTCTCAGGTTATGTTCCCGCAACCTAGCTGATACTCAGTTGTTTGAGTACAAGATCCTTGTGGATCCTTTGTAACAGTGGGTTTTGGTAGTGCATGAAAGTCTATGGGTCAGCGTTGTAGTAACAAAACAAACCATATTTGAAGTAAGCAGCACGTCTCCTGACATATAGACATTACTCAGAGCTGCACCGTCAGGGCAGCCGATCTGTAGAGGTCTTGCCTTTCGGTCACTCGCAGATCTAATATTGTTGACCTATGCTATGAACCATCAGATCTTATATACTGTGAATATATAGAAATATTCCAACACACTCTACAAATACAACCGTATAAGCTGCGTTAGAAGAGATTTACACTTACAAATTTCTGCAAATGAAGGGGTTGTTTCTGTAGATGGATTTTTGCAAGTCATATTCACATAAATGGGATACTTACAAGTAGCCATGTTTGACAAAGGGACTTGTAATTTCAACCCAAAATGTTGCCTGAGCCAATTCCTATAATACTTTTCAACATTTTTATTTCAGCGGGAATGTTTAATTTCAATGTTTGATCCTATAGATCCCCCATGGAAATACGTTACTGAGGACTCTAGTAGAGATGAGCGAACAGTAAAATGTTTGAGGTTCGATATTCGTTTCGAGTAGCCCCTCAATATTCGACTACTCGAATCGAATATCGAACCCTATTATAGTCTATGGGGGGAAAATGCTCGTTTCAGGGGTAGGCAACGTTCGATCAAATTATACTTACCAAGTCCACGAGTGAGGGTCGGGCTGGATCCTCCGAGCAGTCTTCTCCGTGCAGCGTCCCTGCGGCATCTTCCGGCTCTGAATTCACTCTGCCAGGCATCGGGCCTGGGCAGAGCCGACTGCATCAAACTTTTACATTCGAATAGCGAGTGGTACTTGATCGAGTACGAGTATTTCGAATACCGTAGTATTCGATCGAATACCTACTCAATCGAGTACTACTCGCTCATCTCTAGTCTCTAGTAGTGGCTTACACCACTGTTTCCATTGAAAACAATGCCCACCCAGCCGATGCAAGCGTTTATGTGTATAGGGAAGAATAGCTAGGTGGGCACCTTAAGGGTTTCCATTTGCCTAGGGTATAAGGTGCCATATATGATAATGGCGAGTTTTATTCCAGTTATGTGGATCCAATATATCCATTCATATGACAGCCAGTGAAGTTGAAAGTAAATGACATATTAAATTATGGTAAAATATCAGCTACATTTATCTTCAGGATGGGTGTCACGGCCTATGTTCTGCTTTGAAATATAAGTGAAAGTTAAAATAATTATTAAAAGTTCACTTCACATTTGCTTTGATATACAAATCCTTTGCAAGTGTAGAAACCTGCAGAAATATTTGGTAAGAATACAAGTTTGACATGTTTTGACTAGCTATAAATAGGGTAATGAGTTTTACTTGTATTTAGTAACATAGACTAGGGCTGACCATTGAAGGCGAGCGCTGACCTTATACTTTATTAGAATTTATTTAGCATTTATTACCTTGCAGGATTTTTCTGCTTGAATGTTAAGCCGGCCATACACTTTTACTGTAGATAGTAGTTGGTTGACCTTCAACTAATCCTTATTCCTACCAACCCGTCTCCACTTTGGTGAGCATGTATATGTTATGAATGGGGAGAAAGGAATAAGTCAATGGTTTGTCTTCCCTGAGGATAGGAGAGTTAGGCATATTGGTATTTAAAGGGCCACTGTCATTGGGGGAGATTTGGAAGTCAACTTTAAAGAGGATCTTTCACCACCTCCACCAATTCCAGTTCTCTCCATTGGGAGAGATGTGGAAGTCCTCAATAAACATTAGATGGTCGGTCGCTCCTACTAATATTGGGTTCAGCCAACATTAATCTGAGAACTATGGTCAACTTTGAAGTGGATCTTTCACCACCTCCACCAATTCCAATTCTTAGCATCTATTAATATTTGCTGCTCCACTGATTCCAGCACAGTTGGAATTTTTCTTCTATATCTCACCATTACTCAGCAATAAATACAGTGTCAGGTGGGGGATGGGGGGAGAGTTGTGATTCAGAGCTCCAATCAGAGGCAGCCAGTGTCAAAGATCAGAATCACACGCCTTGTTTGCTCCTACCTATATAGCATATCAGGCACCATAACTAATGGCATTGATTACTCAGGAATGGTGGGGGCTAGAGAAGAAAAAAAAATAATCTGTGGCATAATCAGCAGAGAAACAGCTATTAATTTGAAGAGCTGGACTTGTTGGCAGGCCCTCTTTAAAAGCTCAGATTATCAGATTATATGACATATCTCTCTGAATGGACCAGAGTGATCTGCAATGCATATGAACACATGCATAGTTAATTTACTGTAATACATAAGAAGTTTATAGTATGAGCCATCAGTTGACAAGCTATCTGTCCTGTGGCCCCTTATCCTAACTATTGCTGCAGAGTGCAGCCCATTGGCAGCCACTCTATACCTTTATGGTCCCCAGTACAAGGTGCCATTGAGAGTATTTGATGGGAAAACCTCGTGAGATACGTCCCGTGAGGTTCACCTAGCAATTTCATTCAGACCAAATACATCCCAAACTGAACTGCTATTATTATACTCTAGGGTCTCTTCAGACGGTAGGTGGCGGTTGCTGCACCTACAATTTGGTTATCACTCCGTCTACAGGCCTGCTGTAATTTCTTGGAGTACATGCCATGTAGCTCTATGGATAATACATTTCTATTTACAAAATAAGGTTTCCTATACAGGACTACTTTCATCTTTTTAGCCATCAATATATAGAGAAGAGAAGTTCCCATCATTTCAGTCATTATTCATGATACTTAATCATTATTATAAACCTTTCATGATTTATTAGTCACCTGTCAGGCCTTTATATTCATTATTTATCACTTGTCACTTTTTACCATCTGTCATCATTTTACTCATCTCTTAGCACAACCTAGTTATTATTCATCACCTGTTCTACATAATAATCACCAAATCAGCTCAGAATCGCAAACTAAACAAGCCAGGATACGCGCACGCCCAACAGCGACACTGCGGTCTGGGATTTCACTAAAAACAACTCATTTACTAAATGTCTAAGATAACGAGCTCTGGGAATAACATACACACATATTATATATATATATATATATATATATATATATATATATATATATATATATTATGAGAAGGTAACAGGCAAAGTACTGGAGTCCCGCTATATCAGCCCCAGGTTTCTGACATATGTGTGGTCCAGGGCGGGTCTGGAATAAGCCCCAGCCCCAGATGTGGGTCCTGGGCTCATGACTGGGCCATAAAAGCCTACAGAACAGCCACATGAACAAAGCAATAAGCACGATACAGTCTCACCGGACCCAGATCAACAGGACAGATCCAGACGCCTTCGCCCATTCCCTGGATCTGCCCTGTTAGTCTGAGTCCGGTGAGACTGTATCGTGCTTATTGGTTTGTTCGTGTGGCTGTTAGAAAGCCACATGAATAGTTAGTTTATTATTACTGTTTAGTTAGTTGCTCAGACGAGCAGGATTTTGTTTCTTATTATTGTGTCTCAAGTTAAGGTTGTATTTAATTTTGCTCATTTATTTATTTTTCCTGTTTTTCCTAAATAAACCTGTTTGCTGCATATTTCGTTTCCCTGTCTCTGCCTGGTTTGGTCCGCACCATTGCTGCTACCAAGCTACCTTCCCCACTATATATATATATATATATATATATATATTTATTTTATAGAGTCTATGAGCTCATTTGTTGAAGCTGTTGCCAGTGAATGCTGCCACCACCTTTTCTGATACTGATATGGTTGTTGTGCATACACAACTATTAAAAAAGATAAGCACCCAATTATAAGAATCTGATTTTAGTTGGGGCCACATTTATGGGGTTTTTTAAGGTCCTATACAGGGAGTGCCCTGTTATTTTTTGTAGACTTGTTATTGGACACTTCTATATAATAACTCGTCCCCCACCCTGAAAAAAGGTTATTATTCTATAGTGAAATAGCCTAAACAAATCAGTATTATCAGTAAAGAACAGGGGAAGGGGAGCGGACTGCTTCTTATTGTACATGCCCCTAGCCTCAGAAACCAACCAATAGAAAACCATACATAAAAGGCGAATAAAGGCAGACAACAGACTGCTAACCATGAACCTGCAGATATTTCAAGTCTTCATAAAAACCCGGTACCCTCTACCTAGAGGTCTGAATCATAAAACATATTAGGAGAGACACATGCTTATATTAGGATACAATTTTCACAATATAAGTGATAGATGGCCCATTCTGACATCACAAAACTGTACTTATGCCCCAACCCAAACATTTCCATTTCCTGATATCTTTCGGAGACAATTTAGTGTGAAAGTAATAAGGTTTGTTTAACATGTGGATTTAATACGTTGCAAGCAGCTCTATTTACTTTGTCCCCTGAAGTGTAACATTGAAAATCTGTTCTCTCCATCGGCTGGTGTTTTCGCTTAGTTACAAACTCAGCAGTACGGCATCAATTACCTAATCCCAATCTTTCTAATGCTTTTCCTTGTTTCTAGCAGGTTTACTGTAATTGCAATCAGCTAGTACATTCAATGCATCGCAACAGTAGCCAATGTGGGGCTCGCTTCCTACGTGGGAAATCTACACATACCGCATAGCCTGCATTGACTATGTTATACTGTATGCAATGGGAGAATATTGAAAACATGTTCTAATGATATCATGTGATCCTCATATACCGTAATATAAACTTGTGTTTCAAAGCATTTTAGTATCTGTGGCGTATGGAACCTGAAAATTCGATGGTTTTTTCCATAACAGACATGAATCCCATTGTGTAGTATATGAAACTGGTATTGTACTATATAATCTATGGTCAATGGTTGCTTCTTAGACTAGTTATACAAAAACACCCCATTAAAATATAGTATTTTGCTAAGGTTTTAGGAACGTGTAGAAAGGTGCTGCAAAGTAAGGCTGAGTGCACAGCCTTTTTTTGTTTTTTTGATCAATTTGGTTTCATTGTCCAGTTTGTCTGAGATTACATGATAAGACAGAAGGACTGTCTTTGGCATGACAGCTGAGAACCTATTGAAGGCTCCCAGGCTTGTCTGCTATTTACTTGTATTGCAGGCTGCTCTATTCAGCCTGCAATAGAAGTGCCCATATTTTGCAATGCATTAGCATTGTAATACATTGTATTAGTGATCAGGGGATTAAGACCCCTAGGGGGTCTAATAAATACTAGAAAAAAATGCACCTGTGTCCTCATCACATGACCATAGACCATAAATCACATGACCATGGTCAGACTTTTATCCACTAGAAGTAAGCAGAATGAATGACAACAAGCAGAGATCTAGAAAACCGCGAGGAATTGATACAGAAAGTATATTGGAAGATTGTACAACTTTTTATTATAAAAACACTAACATTTATTTAATTTTAATTGTCACTTTCCCTGGGCCTCTGGGTCTGAAGAGACCCCGGAGTATAATCATTTACTGGTGGCAGCCATTTTAGTTTGTCTGAGACAAATTCCAAATCATTTGGCATTGTTAAAAAATGAACAATTTGGAGTATTTGGGTCAAACCCGTCTCGGTAAGAGTCGATTCACACATCTCTAACCATATAAGATTATTTGTCTGCAACTCCCAAATTGTATTCTTATGTCTCAATCCTACGTGATTCCTACTAAGCCCGGTAATAGTTGCTACGAGGTGAACCACTAGCCATGGTCCTCGAAACCTTTCAGAAGACAAGAAAACTTCATGAGGAATTACTTGTGAATGGGGCTGAAAATAAGTTGTGGTGTGACAGATTCTTACCCTGGGTCGTTGTGCTGCGCGCACAACAATGTAAAAGATGGTTTGCAGTAGTTTACAAAACTGCAGCCATTAATTCTTCCTCCAAATAAATGTGTCACTGTGAAAATGCAGCCCAATCTTTAAGACCTTACGGCCAGTCTATTGTACTCTCCGATATATGTAGAATAATGATTATTTGCAGAGAAGGCATTGCTGCCAAGAGAAGATAAATCTCTGAAATCTCAATGTTTTCAGAAGGTGCTGAAGCCCTGTAGGCCACTATTAGATTGTAGGGGTAAGCAGAGAATCAAACAGAAAAATTGTTGAAAATTCTTGAAACTATGTATAGGATGTGGACACACTGCCACCATTGTATACCCCTTTTGGGATTGTCACTAATCCAACCATTACGGAGCACAGAGAACTCTCTGATATACTGGAAAGCTAATAACATCTCACCTGAGTTGGGATTCTTAGGGTTAGGTTATATAATGTCCGAAGACGCTATAGAACAGCACAGTGCCCTAATTTAATCCTGTGAACCTTATTGGCCTTAGCATCCATCTGGAAAACATATATTCCTACCCTTAACTTAAAGGGGTTGTCCAGGATAAATAGAATTCCCTACACTAATCTAAATACCCTCCCCCTCCTACTTTTTAAACAACATAAATCACTCAAAAAATGTACATTTACCCATATCCCTGGGGCGGGATGGCTCCTCTTTCTTTTCTGACTGCCAGCGCTTGTACCAGCGCTGCTCTACTACTGATAATCCACCTCTATGGCGCAGCTACCACACTTGTGTAGTACAGGTGGATGGTTGCGGCAGGGCAGCGAGCAGCGCTGGGACAAGCACTTGCGCCTACAGTCAGGAAAGAAAGATGGCCGTCCTGCAGGTAGGAGTCTGGAAGGAAGGAAGAGAATATATAAGTCTATAATGGGGTCGGGGGTTAGGATGAGTAGGTTGGTAAGAATTAGTAGTGGGCAGGATAGCTAGAGAGACAGGGAGGGGGTATATGGGAGAGAGAGAGAGGGGAAGGGGTAGGGGGAGGGGGAGAGAGAGAGAGAGAGAGGAAGGAGCGGGGGGAAAGAGAGAGGAAGGGGCGGAGACAGAGAGGAAGGGGTGGGGGAGAGAGGCAAGAGGGGTTAGTTAGTTAGCCAAATCAGACAACAAAATTTTCTGGAAAATGGAATTGTCATAGAATATCAAACTTTACATCTTCTCTCATTCTAGAACACATTATGGCACCATTAACCCTTTATTCATAAACAATATACAGTACTCTGACCCTTCCCCTTTAATAGTTTTAATCTGAGTTTTATTAAGTGGTTTAATAGTTATGGATGTATCCTATTATGTATCCTATTGTCAAATACTTGAATATTATTCTATCACTTCAACCAGTACTATTGTAAATTGAATTAAAATAACAAACCATATCTGAAATACTACAATATAATGTGCTGGAAATGTGCGCTCAACACGTGGCTATACAATGTGTACCACTGAATGCATCTATTTTTGGAAAAAAAAAAACCCTATTGAAATAGAAAAATGTGTATCTTGGGTAAAAGATCAACCACAAGACTTCAGAGGACAGAGACAACTTAGAAAACAGAGTCTCACTTGCCTGTCAGGTGGTTTGGGTCTATCAAAGCTTCAGCATTCAGTTATACAGCAGGGGATTAGGGTCCTAAACCAGTGTAAATGGCTTCTGCTGGAGGAAATAGAGTGAGCACTCACTGGTGGATGAAGCAAGGTGTACTGACCTTGCCTTCACCGGGTTCAATGTGCAGGTGCCCGTAGGGATTCCCAGACTCAACTGAGTTCATGTTCTCCACATCTAGGGTCCAGATGGAATCCATTTACACAGGGAGCCCAGTTACATGATGGCATCCTAGGAGTTCAGTGATTTCTAATTACCTGACAGGTTCCCTTTAAATCAGCTATGAGAGCATGTGTCACTTGTGTACAGCTACTGCCAAGAACTAAGGAGTCTGAATCAGTGGCCAAAGAGCGACATGTGGCGGACTAGCTATGAATGAGGAACACTCGGATATACAGTAGTATCACAATTACACTTGGTAGAAATGGTAGATAAGGTTTTATATCCTCAAGCAACTAGCATTTAGGTAAATTATATATATATATATATATATATATATATATATATAAATTCACATTTATTTATAAGATTTCAGGACCTCTTTATGTTTTTCTATTACTCTGCAGCATAGCTAGATCTATTCTTACTTGTTTCACTGGCACAAAACTGAGATTAGGATGATGCCAAAAGTGAGGCAGAGTTTTTAATTATTATTATTTTTTTACAGCTTTTAACATTTATAATTAACTTGTATAAAATATAGGAAAAAAAGTGAAGAGGATGGAGGGTGGGATAAGGTAAATAGGGAGGGGGATAGGGCATGCCAATAACAGTGATAACATGATGCTCCTCATAATCAGAAGTCATGGCACAGGATATTAGATTTGACATAACGGACTCCCATTAAACTATCCAAGACACCCCAACCACCAAAGGAACACATCCGTTCCTGACTCATCACCCAGCCCCTGCTGACTATTCCTGCATGTACCACTATCGAAGACCGAGAGCAGATGAGATCTGTAACAAGCAATGCCGTAAATACCAGGGTAACAGCAGTAGTGGCCGCCACAGGGACCGGGACATTAGGGGCCCCGGTGGGCCCTTAATTTTTAAAAAAATTAATGAGGCCATTACCTGTTGGCATAATGTATTTACCGAACCTCATTCCGGCTCATGACAACCTGTGCTTCTCCTTCTGCGGAAGTAGAGGTGGCTGTGAGCAGGAGCAGGGATCTGTAAGTAAGGCCGTGGGCCTGAGAATCACAACACACTCTTATAATTATCATTATGCTATCAGAACCCGGAGTATAATGATTAGAGACCCAGGGGAGGTGAGGAAACGTAAACAGTGTTACTTACCTCTCCTGCACTCCGACAGTCTGCAAGCCAAAATCGGCTCCCATTGACTTCAGTGGGAACCGCTTGCTTCTACAGTATATATTTAAATGCCCAGCGTACAAGTGATCCCCAGCCTCAACTTCCCTGTATTGCACAGGAGCCCGTCTACCAGTACACCTAGAGAAAGCAATGCACACGTTTCATTAGAGAAACAAAGGAAAGAATAAAAGTATAGGATTTCACACATCCCTTAATAAAGCGTATTACAAAATGTATTAATAACACTAAAGCTGCCAGAAAATGAAGAGCTGCTCAAAAGTTTAGTTCCGCTTTAAACCAAAATTCTGGCACTTTTAGCTCAGTAAGTCCGTGAAAAATAAAAATCCATCAAGGTTGGAGAGCAGAGCCGATCCGTACGCTTGATGTATGAAGTTGCAATGGTACAATGTGATGTCTCTCCATCCCTAAAATGTAATTTAATAAAGTCTTGAGCGTGGTAACAATGAGCATAATTCCATGGAAATTAACTAAATAAAAATATTCCATCTTCGAAAGATAACTACAAATTAAAAATGAGAAAAAGACGATTTGACTAGTAATAACTTTTTTTTTTCCTCCCGATTGCTTTTCTTCCCATCTCCGCTGCATTATGTGGTGTGATGCTTTGATTATACATTGTCTCCGCCGTTATTCTCATTTATTGGTGGAAGAAATTTTCCTTGAAGGCTGGAAGGAAACACGGTTTTTATTTCCAACGAGAATGACTGATGCAGATCTTTATTTGCATCTGCTGACATCCCGTTTCGGCATCCTGATTACCACTTCCAAGGCCAGATAGAGCGTAATAATCTCGCTTAATCACTTTACAAGCCAACAGCTTTATAAACAGATTACTTTGCCACCGCATTTAATACGGCGATGGGCATTTCTTACACGCTTTGGCTCGGCTCCATTTAATTAACCTACGATATAGGGAGTTGTGATCTATGGATTGGGGGTTTATTTATATAATGGGTTTACGTATGGGAGAAACGTTGTTGTTTGACATAATATATGGCGGCATTATTTAGAGCAAATGGTTTTCTTCAGAATAATTTTACATATTTACATATAATTATGGGATCGTTAAAAGAATGCCTGTGTCCCAATAGCCGAGTCAGTAATGGGCAGGTTCAGAGAAAGTTTATGAGATTGTCGTAACAAAACTAGTATAAGGTGCAAGAAACTCTGTGCGATTACCATGGATGCTACAACATTTTTTACATTTTTCAGTAGATGTAGTTTCACATATACACTGGTAGATTTGTAGTGTTTCTTAAGGTGCAAAGCCTTACAGAATAATAATAATAATAATAATAATAATAATAATAATAATAATAATAATAATAATAATAATAATAATAAGCTTGTAATTAAATGCCAGGTAAAATGGACAAATTTTTTTCAACATACATTTTGCATTTTGTGATTAAAAAAAAGAAAAAAATTGTATTCTGGAGTCTTAGGGCTAGTTCATACCGAACGCATTAAAAAGCGGTTACCTAAGAAACCACACAGACCCACACAAATCATGCGGAGAGAAAAGTACTACTAGCAGACATTGCGTGGAAGACACACTGACCCCATTATAGTCTGTGGGGTCCGTGTGCTTTTATAGCTCACCGCTTTTTAATACGCTTGGTATTTTGTTTGGGGGATCCTCAAGCGGACGCAGATGCGAATCAGGCCTAAGGGTTTAGAATTTTTTAACATTTTTACTATTTATTTTCTATTTTATTCTATGCTGTTGGCCACATCTGCACATTAGTCTACATTATAATGGCCTGTTGTAAAATACATATATAATGTTTTTAGTTTTTATTAATTTTATTTGATTAAAAATATTTTTGCATACCGATTAAAGATACAGGAGGTGTGAAGGAGACCTCCGGCATCTGTATCACATCCATATTCAGTGCACAGAATGGAGCCAATGCTGATCAATGTGACATTTTGCATGAACATATATAATATTAACAGCACTCTGCGTTTATCGGTTTTCAGGATGAAATACATTCATTCAAAATGGAGATGCATCCAGGGCCGCTTTAGCCATAGAGCTTACGATGCACTTGCACAAGGCCCTATGGTAGTGGGGGCCCTCTTAGGACCGCGGGACAGTCCTGCATTTGCTGTTTCTCCATTACGGGCTGCCCCAATTTCAGCTTATTGGCGCCTTTAGGACATTGATTAGTTTCATATAATGATGAAACAGGGAACCACCATCCATTCCCTACTTTACCATTTTTCCCCGCTCTTCCCCTGGGATCTGTAGGAGCAATGTAATGACTCCGGACCAGAGACAGCAGGGCAGAGACAAGAGGTAAGTCTTAGGCCGGGGGCCCCACGTGGCATAAACACCATGGAAAAAAATGTGTTTCTGGCTGCGGCCACATGGGCCAGAAACGTTATGGGAAAGATCACAGCATTTTACAGTGCAGACACAGTGGATGGGATTCAAGCAAATACCATGCCCACTTTGTGATAAAAACCGCTGCGCAGCCACGCCGCAACTTCCAAGACCGATGCAGTTTTGGAAATCGCAGCATATCAATTATACCTATGGAAATGCTGGCGGTGTGCCCATAGATATAATTGTAACAGAAAACTCTGCGAACTTTCTGTTTAAAGCACCGTGGCAAGAACCTCGATGCATTGCTGCTGCAGTTTTTCCGGTAGCGCTTTATTGCTGTGGGACGTCCCATGGGGCCTTAGCCTTACAGTCACTGCAAGGTGACTGTAAAATCCTATGCACACATTGAAGCCTCTTCTGACTTTCTTTGACAAGTGCTGCAGGAAAGACCGCCATACTTTGCCGCCTTGTTTTTCCCCATGGCACTTTTTGCTGTGATCCACTACATGGGTCCTTAGCTGAACAGGAATCTGCAATCTGCAATGAAAAACAAGAAATCCCAATGTGCAAATCAATGTTTTTGGTTACCTCTGCAACCAAAACAAGTTTCCTGTTCCTATTCCACCTTATAAATATAGATTTTTACTATTTCACAATACATTATATGGAAAATTGAATAGTACTATTAGGGATATACCTCGTCCTTCAAAAAGACTGAAAATATTACGGCTCTTGGACAAGACTGAACATTTCTCTGTCCCCAAGGTAATACTGGAGTACTTTATGCGAGTCACATCTCGGTCACGTACTTAAAGCTAAAGAAATTATGTTTTGTCACGTATTAAGGAAAATTCTACGCAATTTTGCATCATTGGCTTTGGTTCCAATACAAAGTAAACCTGGTATATTTACATTTTCCTAGGACAGACATTTGTGATAGATATGCATTTAGAAGTGTCATTGTTGGCGCATAAACTACCGTATCTTAAAAACATTCCTGCAAAATAAGAATTTTTTTGCTTGCAATTATATTCATTTAGGAAACCATAAAATGTGTCTGAGATTTACGACTATAATTTATAATCGAGGAGCATTTGTTTTGGCAGGATGTGATTCTAATTGGAAATAATGGGAAATATTGCACTATCATTTTGCCTGCCAAGAATAAAATTACATCTGTTTGTGCTACTACGAGGCTGTGAGAAATATTCACTGGCAAAGGTCTTGCCCAGACGAAGTACAAGGTGTCCATGTTTTGTGAGGTTTCCACAATGCATCAGTACAATGGCCCTGCAGACTGTGGTCTTTGAAAAGCTGAGAATTTAAAGGGGTTGTCCAGTATAAACTGAGGATTAACCCCTAAACTAAACTCTCTCTCCCAACTAACTTCTAATTTACTTCAATAAAATAAATAAATAAATCTATAATTAACCATATCCCTGCAGCGATCATGTGAGCACCACAGAGGCACTTTCCGATAATCCGGTGATGTTCCGTTTCACTGCTTCCAAAATGGAATGTCACCATTACTCTTCTTCCTCTCCTAACCCCATCAATACTTGCGCAACTGGGTTGAATATGAAAAAATGACATTTGCAACAGTTTTTGGTGCCAATTTACTATTGTGGTTGTAAGTGTGAGGACAAAGTGTGTAGTGTTTTTAGGATAAGACAGCTTTGCCAGCCTGTTGTAACATATAGTAAGAACGATCTCGGTTTGTTCTATTACTGTCTACTTGAACTTTGTTTTTGTGTAATCAAATGGCTTCTAACATATGCAAATGATTCCAGCGAGCTGATGAAAACGCAATCAGATGCCGGGAGTCTGTGTGATTCTGAATACAGCTGAAAGTAGGACGTGTGCTGGAATTCACAAGTGTCATGTAACAAAACTGCCATTTAAAAACAAATTAGCTTGAGAAAATGCATAATGACAATTTTAGCGGAAGATTACAGAAAAATTACTTTGTGATGAGAACATTAAAATCATTAATTTTCTCTAGACGTAGAAAATAACTGCATTGCTATGATAAAGGTTACTGTTCTGAATTGGGTCAGATTCATATATTAAAAAACCTTCCACCAAAAAAAAAAAAAAAATGCATTAGTCAAATTTGCATTTTGGTAGACTATAAACTTACTAATTCTTAGTCTAATATTTTTACTTATGATTTTCATATATTTTATATATGCTTTTTTTACATGCCTTGGATATCAGGGGTTTATCTGCAACTGGAACCAAGATACCTTTTTTTCAGAAATAACACTATATCTGTCCATGAGTTGTGTTGGATATGCAGCATCCCACAGTGCTCCTGCTTTTTACTTGTTTGTCTTTTGTGCCTCTGGGTTGTGTTTCTATGGCCTGTGTTCCATGTTCCATGTACCTGTATATATTGTTTTGCAGCTTTCCCCGTGTTGTTTTCCTGTAGTTCCCCCTGTGTTTCCAACCTGGTACTTTAGTATAGCCCTGGCCTATTACAAGTCACTGGGCGGGGTCTGAGGAGACTTTTGTCTCCTGGGGAACCGCTGGAGTTTAGTAGTGTGCAGAGATGACTGTGAGGATAAGTCCACAGTACTGATTTGCACGGTTTTCAATACAGCCCCAGGGACGAAGATTCAAGCCCAAGGTTCTTATCAAGACAACCCTGAGTCAAGGAGTTCAGCTATTCTCTGTTTGGACATTGTGCCAGGATGAGCAGCGTATTCCATTGACAGGAGTTGTTGTCCCAGTGACAACATAGTGCCCCACGTGAGTATAATTGTTTTTTTTATTTTTAATCACTTCCCTGTGACCTCCGATTATTATACTCTGGGGTCTGAGGTGACCCTAGAGAATATTAATAAGTGTATAATAACACCACCAGCTCAAGGAAGACAGGGGTGAACCATGGGTTTCTGCCACCTGAGGTGGATGTCAGAAAGCCGCCCCCCCCCCCCCAGAGCGGAGTGGGGTGGGGCCGAGCGGAAGGGGACGGGCCGCATGGAGGGGGCGGGGCCACATGGAGGGGATGGGGCCGAGCGGAGCAAACGTCTTTAGCAGGCAGAGAGCAGGCAGGGAGAGGACCTGCTCTCTGCCTGAGTGTGAGGGGCGGCCGCTGGAGCAGCGCTGCTCCCCAATCCACCGCTCAGTGACCCTAAGCCAGTCTAGGACAGCTTGTCCTGAACTGGCTTAGGTCAGCAAAAATGCCGCCCTCCCCGGGACCCTGGCATTGCGCCGCCTGAAGCGGCGCTGGAGGAGGAGCATATAATACTGAGTGGGGACCATTGCAGAGTCTATGGTGCTGCATTAGGGCCACTGTGGAGTCCTCATTTCTGCACAACCATCAAGATAAACCCTTATTCACAGTCAGGCGGGGGTTTTATCACAGGGTATTCCCTGAGGGTAACAATTATGACCAACAACCTCACCCCAGAACCCCTCATCCTCATTGCACCAGCCCCTGGGAAATACTAAAGTCTCTTTGGACTACTACTCCCATTCTCTGTACATCCTCACTTAGGTTGCTGCAGTTTCACGGTACCAGCAAAATGGATAAGATTTCAGGTGAAGATGCTGCAGAAAAGTTATTAACGTGTATTTGTTCAGATCACAGCATATTAATTTTAGCCCAAAATTGCTAGAATTTCCCCATAGATTTAATAGGGAGGGAACACCATAGAGTGATATGCGGTGAGATTCGCAGCATTTTTTCCTGTGTTTAGTCCCATGTGGCTTCGCTTTAGGATGGTTTTGTCAGAAATAGACTAATATGAATATGCAGTATTAATAAATATGTATCTCACTTCTTTAGAGAGTCGCTCTGAAAATTGCAATCTTTGTTAGCGGCAACCAATGTTTTGCTTTGTATGTCTTTTTATCTTTTTTTCTGATAAAAACCAATTTTAACTTCATGTGTTGCTATAGAGACAACTCATTTATATGTTTATTTGTGTCCTTCTTTAACTCGCCCATGAAAAAAAATACTTTGTACGATCCGTACTTGAATTATTATAGTCATTTTCTGTCCTTGAGAAGTCCGGGCATAGGTAGAAATTATAACTCATTTAGTTGTTTTTCTATTATTTGACTGTATTAAACCCTTTGTGACCCCAATAAGCTTTGTTTACAGGATTTACTAGGGAGCCTTAGGATGGAACAACACCTTTTTATGGCAGACTAGTCTTTAGCTACTCCGGGGTCTCCTGTATTGAGACGAGTGGGTGCTTGGCAGTTTTATGACAACCTGGATGGGGGAAAGCTCTTATCCAGACTGTTTAACCTTTAAGATGCCATGGTCGATAGGGACTGTGTAATCTAAGTGGTTTGAGACAACGTTGGCTTGTTCTGGTGGAATACAATTGGTTGGTACCAATGGTTTCTATGGCAGGGGGCTGCCTTCTTTAAGTAGTCTTCCTACTGGGGTGAAAGTAGGAAATCAAATACTCGAGTATAAGCCGAATTTTTCAGCCCAGTTTTTGTGCTGAAAAAGCCTCCCTCGGCTTATACTCGAGTCAGCAAAAAAAAATTTTTTTTTTTTTTTTTTTTTAGGAGGGCGAGGGGGTCTATGACCAGCCACAATATCAATGCATAGAATCTCTCATAAAATAGTGCAAACAAAAAAAAATAAAAAAAAATAAAATAAAAGTTCTTAATCCCTCCTCTCCCTAGAATACATAAAAAAGTAGAAAATGACTGTGAAACACATTATATACATTAGGTATCCCTGTGTCTGAAAGTGCCCATTCTCCTGAATATAGGGTATGTGCAGTGCTCCTGTTCCGTCGGGAAGGGGTTAATAGAAGCACTGCAGATCCCCTATATTCAGCCAGTCTGAATTCCAAGTGGGGGAAGAAAAAACAGTCCCCAAGCTCAGGGAAGGGGCAGACAGACAACCAAAACACCCCCTCCCCAGCACCCAGCATCTACTGCACCCAAAAACTCCGACAATTTTAATTTTTGAAATTTTCCAGTAGCTGCTGCATTTCCCCCCTAGGCTTATACTCGAGTCAATAAGTTTTCCCAGTTTTTTGTGGTAAAATTAGAAGCCTCGGCTTATATTCGGGTTGGCTTATACTCGAGTATATACGGTACTATATAAATTTAGTATCGCTATAATTGTACTGACTCCAAAAATAAAATCTTATTTATACCACATGGTCAAATCCCAAACACAAAAACAGTTGTGTAATTTCTTAATTTTTTTCCCATCCCTACAAAAAAAATTAGGAAATGTGATACAATAAATTATATGCAACCTTAAAATTGTGTCATTGATACAACACAACTCAAAAAATACAATGTGGCAAAAAAGTTGAAAAAAATATGGCATTTTTTTTTAGCAGTTTTCCCCTATACGCTCTGTGTCTAATTGTCAGTTTTCTCTGAACTAGTGGGTGAAGAATAGCTGCATATGAGAAGAGGATCTCTATAGCTGCTACAGCCAGTTGTCACACAGCCAAACACAGTATTTTTAAAAATTTTGGTTACATGGCTAATCTACTGGGGCACATAGAGACAGGATTCTCAGTTTTAATTGTAAAATGCTTTAAAAAATTGATTAGCAAATTGTTGAGTTTTTTTTAATATATTAAATAATTCTATATTATATATTACTTTTATATGATACATTCCAAAAATTAAATTATTAGATGTGAAAATTGCAATTTTTCAAGACTACACATGGCAGGGAAGACCATAAAATACGTATATGACTTTAATTTCTTATGCAAAAATATAACTGCTTTGCATTTATGTCACTGGTTTACACAAGATAAATTGAAAGACAATTTACTCCCGAGACAATGTTTTTCAATGCTTGAGAAGACCTAAAACATTGCTTTCCCAGTAAGCATCTGTTAAGTACAGTAACATCAATACCATTAGGGAATTTCACTTTACTGCTCCTTCTCTTAAAGGTTACACTTCAGCTACAGTAATTCGTCCCCCGTCTTCACGATCAATAAAATGTGTAAAGCATGGATCAATTGGATACAGATTTACTGTAATAAACACATCTGTTGCCATAGGATTAAAGAAAATGTGATTAAAAGGAAAAAAAAAAAAAAAAAAAAACAATATGAAATTTCAGCTATATCTAAAAATATTGCGGATTGTATATTCGCTTCTATAACTAGAAGATCCTCAGAATTAAAGGTTGTAGATGGTATTTCAGCTCACGCCAATTCAATTTAATGGAGTGGATATGCAATACCAGACAATGCATGGTTTGGTTATTTTTGCAAAAGTGAAAGTATACCCTGATATACAAGACTTCTCCCGAGCTGCACCACTTCTCTGGAATGCTCTATCCCGGACAATCAGACTAACCCTCTAACTAACGCTACAGCTTCAAGCACAAACTTAAAGGCTGAGTTCATATGTGGTATTTTGGATACGGCCTCAAAATCATGACCAAAAAAACGGCTTTCATTGAAATCAAAGGGAACCAGTCAGTTCTTTTTTCCGGGAGCCATTTGTCCCAGAAAGTGGATGTGGTAAATTCCAGGGGAAAAGTGTGTAGGGCATCATTTTTAGGGACACAATATGGGGTATGCAGCCCCTTGTTGTGAGTAGACAAAGACAGCTGGGTGATTGTGCTGTGACCCAAAGGATAAAGTAAATTATTTATATTGTGCGGCTCAATACTTCAAAAAATTAAAGGTATCCTATTTTTCAACCCTTTTTTTTTCTAACTAACACGTTGGAATAGCCTTAAGAAAGGCTATTTTCTCTGCGCTGCCGTTCGCCTAAAATCCAGGTTTTTGTCGGTATGTAAATGAGTTCTTTCGCAGCACTGGGGGCAGGCCCTAGCGTTCAAACAGCACTGGAAGCGGCCCCAATGCTGCGAGAGAACTCTTCAGTGCCACCTCCATCTTCGTCTGGAACGGGGTCTTCACTGCGTCTTCTTCCGGTGGTGTCTTCTAACTTCTAGGCTTCAGGCCTAAGGCAAGCCGACTGCACATGCTAGCGGCCACAAGAAAAATGTCTGCTTATACAGCGGCCATTTTCTCGTGGCCGCTGGAGATTTCTCTCGCAGCATTGGGGCCACCCCCAGTGCTGTTTGAGCGCTCGGGCCCACCCCCAGTGCTGCGAAAGAACTCATTTACATACCGACAAAAACCGGGATTTAGGTGAATGGTGGTGTGGAGAAGACAAGGAACGGTAGGAGAAGAATAGCCTTTCTTAAGGCTGTTCTGACATGTTAGGAAAAAAATGGGTTTGAAAGATAGGATCCCTTTAAGGCAGTGTTTTTACTCTTTCCAAAATTAAAAGTTACACATGATCAATAAATTATGTGGATCCCAAAAAGGGTAAAAACTAAAACTCATCTCACAAAAAACAAGTCCCAGATTGGATAAATGGAAAGCTACGTATAATATATATATATTGTTATGACATGTAAATTGCACTATTTGCATACAGTTTTTGCTCGGTGGTGTTTATGTGATATTTCTGATGTCAGTGACATGCTCCGGGTATGGTGTTTGGTTAGCAAAGCAGCTTGCTAAGAATATATATGTAACAATTAGATGCAGCGTTTCTTGACATGTATTTATGGGTTTTATTAGATGACTTATGAGTCATTTGTTTACAAGCATAAAGTAACTGTAATAACCTGGTACTTGGCCTATATGTGAAGCTATGCACCTGGGATTACTATGACAACCATTTTGCAAGAGATATATCTAATTATATTTTAAAACATTTATGCAAAGTGGCGTCTTCGCTTTATGCAGATGACTGTTTTCTTACAATTTTATTGCATTACTGGAATATTTTTCACATCTGATATTTATTATAGTTTTAGCAGGTAATTTTAGTTATACATATGTTATGTTTGTGTCGCTTCATCTCAGCAATTGCTGTGTTCTAAGGATTTGGCTTATGGTTATATATTGTAATTAAAATGTGCTAAATGTATTAATACTGTTGCATAATAATTTTCTTATGATATTTCTTCATATTTACTGCTGTAACTTTCCATCAGAATGAAGAAAACAGTTTCTCTAATGGCACCTATAGGCACAGGACTGTTTTAATGTATCCAATGTTACAATTAAATAAATAAATTTATATATATATATATATATATATATATATATATATTACACACACGCACTCACCGATCCGCGTTCCCGTGGACCTCCTGCAGGCTCTGACTGTCACAGACATTATCAGTCAAAGGCTGAATAATGGAGCACGGATGTAATAAATCTGTGCTCCACTATAGTATTCCACCTCTATCTGTGTTCCGGCATCCCAGTAGCTCACTGGGACGCCATATAATGAGTGTGTTGTTGGCGTTGATGATCCGCCTGCTCTGGCGTTTCAGCAGCTCTCAAGTTGACTTTACTCTGAAGTTGTTCTTCGCACCGTGCCTGTAATTGTTCTGGCATCTCAGCAGCTCTCTACGACCCCATATAATACATGTGTTGTTGGTGTTGATAATCCCACTCAGCTCCACTTGAGGAGAACTCTGTGACTTCTGGCTACCTTCATAGCTGTCGTTGTTTGCAACAAATTAGTTTTTCTTTTTCCAGGCATGTTTCCGGACATCTTTTTCTTCATGTTTAGAATTGACAAACTGCCAATTTGGATTAAAGGTGTTTCCCCATGTCAGTTTGTCTGCACTGCCTGGAGCATATCAGATAACATGCAAATGAGTGTACACAAACCACTGAGGGTTAGCGTATTTTTACACTGAGAGATAACAGCTCTGGGACCTGAGATAAGGCTGCTGCAGGAGCAGTGTAATATAGTATGTCAAAATTAATTCATAACAATCGCAAAGCCATGTCATTTACCAGGATAAAAAGTAGCCTATGTTTTAATTGAGGTTCCTATCTATCTATGTGCCAAATTTCATTAAAATCCGTTCAGCTGTTTTTGCGTGATTGACTAACAAACATCCCAACTTTCACATATAATATTAGTAGGATAGGATAGGATTAGAAAATATAGCTTGCCTCACAAAAAACAAGCCCTCATTTGCTACATTGGTAGAAAGAATAAATAAATAAATAGTTACAACTCTTGGGATATGTTGACACAGAGTTTTTTGCAGGTGGATTTTGACACAGAATCCGCCTCTAAATCCGTCTGTATAAATGGCTCCCATTAACTTCAATGGGAGCCGCTTGCTTTTTTCCCCCCAGTAGTGGAAAAAAAGAAGCAACATGACCTATTTTACTGCATTTCCGCAGCTGAGTCAATCGCGGCCTCCGCTGCTCGAGACACGCTCCTGTTTAGGCCAATTCATTTGGCCTAAACAAGAGCGGGATGCAGTGATGGAATGCCGATGCTGTATCGGCATCCCGTCATGGCTAGTCACGTGGAAAGTTCACAAGGCGGAAAAGGTTTCCGCAACATTTTCCTCTGTGTGAACATACCCTTGAAATGTTGGGAGGGAAAAAAAATGAAAATAAAAAACCCCCCAAAATTTGAACCACTCCTTAAAGGGGCTCTATCAGCAAAATCATGCTGATAGAGCCCCACATATGCTTGAATAGCCTTTAAAAAGACTATTCAGGCACCTTAAAAGTTATATTAAACTACCCCCCAGTTTTATAATAATACCCTAAAAAAGAATGTGATCAACTTACCCATCGTACACGGTGGGAGGGCATTCAGGTCCGCCGTTTTCTTCATCCACGCCTCCTCTTCCTGCGATGTCCTCGGGTCCCGTCTTCCTCCAGCGCTCGCGAACTGACATTGCTAAAAAAAATGGCGTGGGCGCATGCGCAGTAGCCGTAGTAGAAGCAGCATGCTACTGCGCATGTGCCCAGGCCATTTTTTTAGCAATGTCAGTTTGCGAGCACCGGAGGAGGACGGGACCCGAGGACATCGCAGGAAGAGGAGGCATCTATGAAGAAGACGGCGGACCCTGAATGCCCGCCCAGCGTGCACGTTGATACATTCTTTTTTAGGGTATTATTATAAAACTGGGGGTAGTTTAATATAACATTTACGGCGCCTGAATAGCCTTTTTAAAGGCTATTCATGCATATGTGGGGCTCTATCAGCATGATTTTGCTGATAGAGCCCCTTTAAGGATTTCAAAGTTCATTAGAGGCTAAGGTTCCAAGTAGCGAAATGCAGCCAAAAGCGCTACGGAAAAGACCGCAGCAGCAATGATATAGTCTCCAGTTATAATAAAGGTAATTAATGCTGATTGATTATGTGATTGGGGATATGTAGACTATAGAACTTTACAGACTGATTTCACTTTCTGTTCCCAGTTTTGCAACAGTGGCCACCAAACAGGCTTGTATCCTTGCAACATAATTACTGAAAAATTGCTCCAGCGCCAACTCCTGATTTACTAATATATGGCTCTTTTCAGATAAGGATGTAAAACCACTTAAAATAAGAACTTGGCTCCGAACTATTAGCCATTTTTCTTTCTGTTTCTCCTATTAATGCTAATGTAGATTACTGACATAGCAAGCAGCAACTCATGGCTGTGAGCAGAGGAGCATGACTTTGATTTGTAATTGCCGAATATTGATGACTATTTCTTGTACTATGCATAAAACTAAATTAATCAGAATGGATTACAAAACGCTTTGTCTCACCGGAAACAGAATCTTAAAATAATCCATAGTACTTTTCTAAATGAATACTTAGATAAACACCATTTTATAGAATTTAAAATTGACTTGTTCCATTGAAAACGTCCTTGTGGAGGTTCTCCAAGTGCTCCCGAGAGATTAGATGAGTCCATATATCATTATTCATGACATACCCTGTTATACGTGCTGCATACACTGTGTACTTCAAAGGGAACCTCGCCATTCCAAAAAGACTGAAAAGCGAATAACTGTGCTATGTAGGCACCATTAATAGAGATGTACAGAGCTCTGTCAACTCTGCTACATTGGAGATCAGACCACAATGGAGACTGCTGTGGACCGATCTTAGACTCCGCCTCCTCCGGCAGAGCCAGCATTGATTGGCCGAATGCTGTACACTGTACGGCATTCGGCCAATCAACGCTGGCCAATGCTTTCCTATGGGGAAAAGTCAGCTCCCGCATTATTAGTGGCGTAATACAGGGACTTTGGTGTGTTAGATGCCCCCAGACATGCTTCCCCTGCTGTCCCAGTTGCATTCCCGAGGTGTTGTCATCATTTCCTGAGGTGTTATAGTGGACTTGGTGACTCTCCTGAGTCGAATATTGGTTTCCCCCTAACCGAGTATTTTTTCCCCATAGACTATAATGGGGTTCGATATTCATTCGAACAATCGAGTTTTGAGGGGCTACTCGAATCGAATATCGAACTTCAAACATTTCACTGTTCGCTCATCTCTAGTCACCAGGAAATGACCTTTTTTGGCCCCATGTTGTGGAAACGCTGCTATTTTTGTTGTGTTTGTTTTTAGCCAAAGCCAGGGGTGAATTGAGCCAAAGGTAGACACGTAAGAACTTCCTATAAGTTTCCCATTTCATTTGTAGACATTATTGGCTTTTGGTCAAAAAACCGCAACAAAATCTGCAACAAAAAAAATCTACGTTTAAGAATTTTTGGTGAGTTTTTACTCCCCCCCCCCCATCCCCAGGTAATTTTACAGCACATCTACTCCTCTCTCTGCAACACGGCACATAGCAAGCCTGAAAAGTCAATAGGATTTGATTCAGAGCATTGTGTCTATGGCCCATAGATTGTCTCCAGGAAGTGACACACTAATTTTAGGCTTAGTGGTAAGAGTTAGAATTGCCAATTTTTTAAATCGAGATAACTTCTTTTATAAATATAACATGATTTAAACAATAGTGGTGACAAATTCCCCTTAAAAAGCATCTTAAAGGTTAGTTGCGCTTTTAAATAAGAGTTAAAGCATTAAAAACGCCATGTTGTGACATATTTTGTTGTACCCTATGTAAGATATGTTCTTCGTGTTTGTGTCCTGTTCCTTTTCATTAATGTATTTATTACCGTATTAGCGGCAGTGATATGTTGCTATAGCGTGTGGTCCGAGAAAACATGATTCATAGAAAAATGTTCCATGTGTGGGAGGCCGCATCTCTCTCCCGGCAAGATTCATTAGGCAATGAAAATAAAATTTACTGTTGTCCATTAGATAAAGCTAAAAGCAGCATTGTGCTGTAGGATACGTGACTGTGCGCGTTTATATTGAAGTACAAGGTAGATCCATTGATCGCGCTATTTTTCGAAGCCTGAAATTGAGCTTGGCATACCTAGCAAACTGAACTCCAAAATGGCATGTAATGATATTTGGCAATCGGAGGCGAAGGATACTGGCGGCCATCTCTGTGTACACAAGATAAGATTCCCTTTGATTGTTCTGAAGATTTTCTAAAAGGCTTTAGATGTTGCTATTTCTTTTAGATTGTGACTTATTGCTTCATTTTCAGCAAGTTTAACCGTACAATTTAAGAAATTGCTTGTGTGGACAGAACTGTACTCAAGGCTTTAAAATACATTTTGGCCGCAGCGTAGCGCAGATATGCCCCTTTATTTCATTACGCAATTTTCTCAAATTTATCGGCTTCTTAGTTCTAAAACAGTTGAAAAATACTTAAAGAGAAAAAGGTTTCAAAGAACAACAATTTTTTATAAAGAAGAAGCAAAAGCGTTCAGCCGAGTGATAACCCTTTGTTTCTGAATGGCTCCACTTGGCAGCTCTTAGATTTTCGAGCGAGCGGTGTGCTGTCTTAAAGATAACCTATGAGCCGATATAAGATATCCCCTTATATAATGAGTGATGGGGGCAGGTCAAAAAATACCCTTATTTGGCCCCCCAATAGTATAACACCCCCTTTTTTTGGAACCCACATTATATACAACTAGAGATGAGCGAGTAGTATTCGATCGAGTAGGTATTCGATAGAATACTATGGTATTCAAAATACTTGTACTCTATCGAGTACCACTCACTATTCGAATGGAAAAGTTTGATGCAGAACCAGCATTGATTGGCCGAATGCGCTTATAGTACGGACATGCGCAGTCGGCTCTGCCCAGGCCCGATGCCTGGCAGAGTGAATTCAGAGCCGGAAGACGCCGCGGGGACGCTGCACGGAGAAGACTGCACAGAGGATCCAGCCCGACCCTCACTTGTGGACTTGGTAAGTATAATTTGATCGAACGTTGCCTACCCCTGAAACGAGCATTTTCCCCCCATAGACTATAATAGGGTTCGATATTCGATTTGAATAGTCGAATATTGAGGGGCTACTCGAAACGAATATCGAATCTCGAACATTTTACTGTTCGCTCATCTCTATATACAATGCCTTTATTTTAGGCCATCCACACAATACATGACCCCACTTTTTTTTTTAGCCCAACAATATACATGACCCTCCTTTTTCTGGCCCTTGATGTGGTACATGGCGGCCTTTTTCTGGCCCCCGCCCAGTACTTAAACCCTTTTTATGTCCCCACAGTATACGATCCCTTTTTGTTTTTGACCTCCATCGCCACACAGAGTAGAGGTTGATCATTTTTACTCACTGAAGAGCGTCGTAATGCTGTACGTAGCGTTGCGACATTTGTCTAGCACTGTCTAGAGCGGAGTGTGGCTAGGACAGGCGAGTAAACATTATCGGCAACTGCTTACTGCAAAAACATAAGTAGAATTTACGTATAATCTGTATTTCCCTCACCCTAGTAAAAGAACAGACAAGTAGATCTCAGTCTAAAAGCATAAATTTCAATGGGTCTATTCACATGGCACGATCAATGTCCATTTTGACAGATAAAAATAGTGCACATCAGTTTTTTTTTTTGTTTTTTTTTTATGCAGCGACAATGTGAATAGACAAACTAAATCCTCAAAACAAATGCGTGACGGATGTTGCAAAAATAGCTGTCAAACATCTATGAATAATGCTTGCTTCACAGGAATGGGTGAGCTATCCAAGCATCTTTTTCCATTCCAGTATTTTTAGAGCAGGTTCTAAATCAGGAACGGACTCGCGAGACCCGGAAACTGTGGAATTTGCATTCCGTGTGTGAACATTCCACTTGGGATCAGGCACAAATGATTGGACCTAATAGGAAGGGAGCTTCACACCGCGGACGCCGTGGCTGATTCAGCCGCTGAATCCGCAGCGAGAAGGCTCATCTAGCTTCTTTTTTCCACTAGTAGCTAGCGGAAAAAAGAAGTGAGCGGCTCCCATTGAAGTCAGTTTTGGCAGCGAATTTTGAGGTGGATTCTGCCAAAATGACTGTGTGCCTGAAGCTGTAATCTGCCATTGTTCTTATATCTTATCCGGTCACTAGACATGGGGAAATGAAGAGTAGGCAGATAGGTCACTATGGCATATGTAGAGTAAGGTGGCACTACTGAAATATGCAATAGCCAAAAGGTAGGGATGATATTATACGTAGTATCAGGGTGGTGCTCACAGTGAAGAAAAGTCCAGGTAATATAAAAAAGTAGAGAAGCTGGGCACTCACCCTTAAAATTTACGATAAAAGTCCAAACTTTATTGCAGATATTCAAGTAAAAACATACATGGGAGGAGGCAGTGGCATAACTAGGAATGGCGGGGCCCCGTGACGAACTTTTGACACGCCCCCCCCCAAACGACACCAACGCTGAAGACCTCAGCCGACCCCCTCCTCCGCACTCTATTATGTCCCTTAGTAAGCCCTGCACACGGTATTATGTCCCTTAGTGGCCCCTGCACACAGTATTATCCCCCATAGTGGCCCCTGCACACAGTATTATAGCCCATAGTGGACACCCATAAACAATTATTATACTCAGACCCCAGAGTATAATAATCGGAGACCCGGGGGAATAAAAACATAAAAAATTACTGTTTCTTACCTGTCCCCGGCTCCTACGCTGTCTTTTCCGCTGCCATCTTTGTTCTATGACGTCAGACGTCACATGACCCGGGAAGCAGGCCGGGTCTGCAAAGACCCCCGAGTATAATGATAGCAGCGGTAGCGGCTGTCACCAGGCCCCTAATGTCCCGGGCCCTGTGGCAGCTGCCTCCGCTGCTATGGCGGTAGTTACGCCCCTGGGAGGAGGCACGCTCAGTGAGGAAGATAGGTCACTATGAGATCCTTGTTGCCTTCGCATGTGTTTAGGATTTACATTCACGTCCGGTGAGACCTCAGTATGTTGTAGTATCTAATAATGTGAGTGACTTCATTGGGGTGAACAAGTAGTTAAGTTAGAAGCTCACTTATAGTAATTAATATAGTATCTGTGTATTTTCTGCATTTCACGTGCGCATTGTATTGCCATTGTAAGACAACACATTAAAACTGAACAATGAGAACATAAAATCATTATAGCTGGAAGGTCAATTGTATAAAGCAGAAAGCAGCGTATTCAGAAAGCGTATTACATCCTTAGTATAAATTCTATACATCACTATTATAGTATGTATTCTGAATAGCATGCTCGGAACGTAGTACATTTGTTGTGTTCTTAGTTTTGTATAGTATTATGTTGGACTAAAGCAGTTTGACAAAGAACATGCGAGTAATATTCATTGCTTTGAATACGTTTCTTTATTTTCTCTTTAAATAAACTTTTATCTACAGTACATTTTTAGATACAAGAAGAACGATGGAAGGTGCGGTGACCGTATTGTCGACATGCCAGTCTTCAACAATCAATACAAAACTGACCAAGAGTGTAGTTTACAGAATATACAGTCTATTACAGGTGTGTGAATGGCGTCGACACATGCAGAGTTCGACTCCAACATCCCAAACAAACAATTGGGGATTTGCTTTGAATGAGCTAAAATGGAACGACATGTATTGCAGTAAATTATTATACTCTGGGTTTTTTCAGACCCCAGTGTGTAATGAGTGGAGGTCCAGGGGGATGTCATTAAAAATAGCAAACACATACTCACCTGGCCTCACCTCTCCTATGGAGTCCTTGCTCCAGCCTGCTGTCTGTGGCATCTTCATTTGTCCTCTTCTGCCTGATGACTGACGTCTTGCTCCCCAGACATCACTTCTGGGGCCTGTGATTGAGCCTCAGTGGTCACGTGAGGCATGATGATGTCATTATGCCAATGTACCCCATGTGACCATTGTGGCCCAATCACAGGCCCCAGCAGTGATGTCTCAGTCACTGGCAGGAAGAGCCCTAGAAAGGATGCTGAGCCCAGTTGAGGCGAGTATAAGTTTTTTTATTCTTTTTTATTTTTATTCCCCTCCCCTGGACTGGCATCAATTCAAAAGGGATCTGGTGATAGCCAGACGCCTTTACATCAACAATATGTATAGTGGTCAGGTAACCAAGCTTTCCCCGACCAATATCATGATGGCTGGGGCCCTGGCCATTTTCATCTGGCTGCAGGCCCTGTCGCACCTCCTGCGACCGCCATCATTATGTCACTACATTTTTTGGGAGCTTCCTTTGTATCGGTACTCCAGCAGCTCTGCCAATGAGACATGGCATGTGAAAACTATTCCAGCAAAATCTGCTTTTCAAACCCCCAGTGTTGCTCCTTCCCTCCTGTGCACCGCCATGTGCCCAAAAATCAGTTTACACCCACACGTCAGATATTTCTGTGCTCTGGAGAAATTGTACAACAAACTGTGAGATGCATTTTCTCCTTTAACCCTTTGTGATTGTGTTAATTTTAGGTTTAAATGAATTAATTATACAAAAAAAAATTGCTTAACTGTCTCTTAATGGGGCTTGTGCCATATATGACCTGTTAACTACACTGCGGGGAGTTTGGTAAATGCAGCACTTGTATAATGCTTGCCAATCTCTGTATTCTGTCTGATTTAACAGATTACTGCCCCTAATTCCAACCATATAGGAGCAGAGTAAGATTCATTTTCCATCTTTTGTCTTGTAGGAAAGTTAATGTTAGCTTGGCTCAGCATCAGTTCATTAGCCCATAATGTCGGGTGCCAGTATTTGTATAGGTAATGGTTCCCAAAGTTTTGGCGTCTTTCTTTTCCAGATTACAAGGTCTTATTGCTATAAGTGTAAGGTCACTAAATAAGCTCCTAACCCAACCATTAAAGGTATTGTGCGGGACTTCGAAAATATCATGTCCATGGGTCACATTACCATTCAGCAGTTCGGTCTTATTCATTTGAATGGAATCAAGATATGGCCAGATGTCAAGTCACTTCCCGAGAAACAGAAAACAGCCATGTTTCCTAATCCCGCACAGTCCCATTAATATCAGCGCTACTCTGAGGTCATACTAAACCAGTCATCGGGGTTAAGAAGAAAAAAAAAAGTGCAATCATAGTGAACCTAATCTTTTCGTATTTTGTGTGTTGGCGACACTTTTATTTACTGTATACTTCTATATTTTTGTTGGCATGCAAAGAACACATCAATTAGCGGCTGTAGAACATTACATGTAATGACCGTCATCTCCGATATACTCAGCAAAAAATTAGGGCAAAACAAAAAAAAATAGAAAAAAATTCCTTGTTTTTTCAATATTATTGATTTATATTACAATAGTTAAGGTCATTGTAGACTCCCATAAGATCACTTTCCATTCTTAATGTCTTATTAATATAGCAATCTTTGACAGAAGGCGCTCTTATGGATTGCTACTTGATATTGCTCACTATATACATGGCTATAAACCTGAATGTTTCGCTGGCCGTTGCATTGATTTGCTGCTTGGTGGAGTTTCAATTCTGCCAAGTGAATAATCAGTATAAATATTCCTCTAGCCAAGGACACAAAGGAGAGCGGAGAAGCTGCATAAAGGCAGATACATAATCTCACATGAAAATAGATCTAATGATTTGTTTCAGTTTTCAGGACAGCAGGCTCCGGTATTTCAAAGCACTGCCAGGACTTTATTGTCTTCAAAAGATCTTTGTGCTAAATACCGCATTTTCTTACCAGTTTGCTACATGTGATTTAATTTATCTTAGGCAATTTCCAAATTGGTGGCTTTAAAGGAAAATATATCGTTTTTATAGAATTACTTATGAAAAACCTGGAAAAGTGCCAAGTCTGTAGGGCAACAAGTGAATAAGCAACAAGCCGGGCGATGGGACTACTTTCACTCTCTTTAGGATGCGTCCTGTATACAGGTGTATTCTAAGTCAATCCAACTTCTAAGTTGTATAGAGATATAATATGGCACCCTTAAGGGTAAGTTCACACGAGGATTTTTGGACCGGATTTTGATGTGGCGGCTGCCTCAGAATCCGGTCCAAAAAACGGCTAGCTGTGACAGGATGCTAATGCGGTGCACCGGCATCCTGTTGCGGCATTCTGCTCCGGTTTTGGCCAAAATGAATGTGTTCAGGAGTGTTTGCGCCCTGGATTCTGCGGCAAGAGGACGTGAAAGGTCCCCTTTGAAGTCAATGGGAGGCGTCTTTTGGAGCCGGATTCTGACACGGATTTCGCATCAAAATCCGGCCCAAAAAAACCCATGTGAACTTACCCTCACTAGTCTATGGGACTATACAAAAAATAGGTATGTTTTTGATTTTTAAAGGGCAACTGTTTTTATAAATAGCATATCAGGCATCAAAACTATGCACTGATTGTTCAGGAATGGTGGGGCTAGAGATAAAATTCCTACTGTTCCAGAATCAGTGGAGTGGTACCTATTAGGGTCAATGCACAGAGGTTTTTTTTGGGAAGGATTTTGACTCCAAACTCCATATTTTTTTAATTTTTGGGCAGTCCGAGCCCTATGAGATCTTAATGTTTGCGGGACAAATTTTTCTTCATGATGCTAGCATTAATTATTCTTTACAATGTAATGGGAAGCCGGAAATCAGAATAGGGTGGATTTTAAGAAAAATTGCATTTGTGCATCTTTCTTACAGGCTTCGTTTTTACAGTGTTCACTGTGCAGCCAAAATGACATGTTACCTGTATTCTATGTTTCACTACGATACCAAATTTATATGGTTTTATTTACATTTTAACCCCTTAAGAAAAATCCAAAATTGTGCAATTTTTTTTCTTTTAAAGTCACCATATTCTAACACCTGTACCTTTTTAACACTTCTGTGTATGGGGATGCATACAGCATCTTTTTTTGCGAGGCCAGGTGTACTTTTAGTCATACCATTTTTGAGAATTGCTATTGCTTTGATCACTTTTTACTAAAATTTTTATCAGAGGCAAAATAGTGGTTTGGCACTTTTCATTTTTTTTTCCTGCTAGGGCATTTACCGTAAGGGAAAAATATTGTTATAGGTTTGTAGAGTGGGAATTTTCAGACACAGGGATACCTAATGTGTATGTATTTTACAGTATTTAAAGAGGACCTTTCACATCCTTAGGCACATGCGGTGTAATACAACGCTAGAAACCTGTCAGTGCGCTGAATTCAACGCACTATAGGCTTTCCCATTCTGTGCCCCTTCTGAAGAGCTATCGGTGCCATTATCATAGCTATTCAGTGTCAGAAGGGTGTTTCTGACAGTCAGGAATGCCCTTTCTCACAATAGTGTCTATTGAGCTTTACTGTGAGGAGGGCATTTCTGACTGTAATGGCACCCATAGCTACTCAGCGGGTCCCCGGACTGGGAAAGCCAATTGTCAGCTTTCTAGCGGTGTATTACACTGCAAGTGCCCCAGGAGGTGAAAGGTCCTCTTTAAGCACTTTTTTATATGTTCTAGGGAAGGGATGGGGGGTCAGATCACAAATGCAATGCATTACAATGCTAAAGCATTGCAAAAAAAATGGCTCTTCTATTGCCTGCAACAAAAGTCAATGAAAGACAGGCCTGGGAGCCTTCACAAGGCTCCCGGCTGTCATGCCAACGGGATGCCGACCGTGAAGCTTACCCTGGGTGTCGGCGATCCCCAGTAAAATGGCGCCTTGGTCAGCTTTGACCGTAGCACCAGAGGGGTTAATTCCCACGATCAGTGTGGGCACCGATCGAGGGCATTAGTGCCAGGTCTCTACTGTATAAAACAGTAGAGACTCTGTGTCTATGGCAACCACTTGACTTCCAAGTGACCGCTATCTTTAAACAACAGGTGGATGTCGTGAAGGGGTTAAAGGTACAGTATAAGGCTCAGCAGAGAATTAGAGAAGCTCACCCTTTCCCATTTACTAGAGGCAGAAGCACAAATACTTGAGAGAAAGACTCAAGGTTTACTGCACACTTTGGATATGATCTGAAGTCGTCCGGAGCAGATAGTAATAAATATAACATTAATGCAGAAATTGTATTTTTTCACTGTCAAGATCTTTAATAAATGTATCCCATCCTTGTAACGTTATAGGCATGTATTAAATGGACCGATTTATTGAGTGCTCAAATTTATAGTCAGTTTCCATTCAAAGTCTATTACTTTATTGTGACTTGAGACCTATCAAACAGAGCGGTTGGGTCCAAGAACCATTTAGAAGTCATTTAGCTCGTTTAAAACCACGGAAAATATATTTTACCATTTCTGATGCTGTTAATGGATTCCCCTGTGGAGCCATTTTGAGACTTTTTCTTGTTCTGCTCTTCCGTTTCATATGTAATTGCTATCTTTGCAGAAGTTGACCTGCAGTTAGAGACCATAGATCCTTTTACGCATAATGAAAGAAGTGCCTCATTATTACTATTATAACACATTTAGAGTTTGTATTATTGTCAAAGAAATGGGACTTCGGAAAGTTGAACAGCAGAGTTTACCTTTTGTCTCTTAGTTTATATGGAATAAAGGAGACATATTAGCCTTTATTGTATATGTTTACCAAACTACCAACCAGTCTACTTTTTATTATCTCATCCCCAAATAAACATCATATGGCCTCATTTTAGTAACCATGTACCATGAACTGTACCGGTCACAAACAACTACCAGGAAGGTACCGGAGGATGGGAGTAGTGGAAGATGTGTTGTCAACAGTAGGCCAAGGCTACTTAACCAACTCCTCCAGTCTACCTTCCAAGTTGGGGCAAGGTTGGGGGGTTGCCGTGTACCTGTTGGTGTTGGCAATTCCCCCGGGGCACTTCCAGTTGGAGAGGGGTTATCACCTCTTCTGAAATGGATGATTGTAGACAGAAGAGCCTTGATGCTTAAAGCAGGCATGACCCAGGAGGCAACAGTGCAGTTGAACCAATGATGTAACTTTATAGACATAACAAAGAACCAATGCAGCTTCTTCGTTGGGAAATCAGAGATTCACTGTATGTACTGGTTCTAGACTTGATAAAAAGTCTGTCCTTGGTCAGATTTGAACCCAGGTCTCCAGCTGGCAGTTATTTTCAATAGGGGGGTTGTCTCTCTGAGACATTGCCTAGTCCTAATTCTCAGTGGTCAGCTAGGTCTTCTATGCTTATCTTGAGCATGGTTTTGTTTGCTCATTAACCCTTGGATTACTACTGAATTCTGCTCAGGCTGGGTTCACACTTGTGCTGTGTGACCCTTTGTGGATTCTGTCCCCCATTACGCTTGCAGAGAGAAAAGTACTGCAAGCAATTTTTGGGCGGAAATCTGACTGACACCACTATAGTCTATGAAGTCCATGGATAACCGCTTTTTAAGTGGATTGGGTTTCTGTTTTTCGGGTCCCCGAGCAGGCTCATAATCCTCCTCACCATACAGTCCTATGTAATCTGCTTCTAACTTTTTTCCTCTAACAGAAAAAAAGAAGCGACATGTCCATTCTTTTCCGCCTGAAAAAAAATGAATGGGAGGTGGAAAAACTGCTAGCGTTTTTTGAGGGGTTTTTTTTTTTTGAGGTAGAATTGACAAAAAACGCCTCAAAAACACCAGGCGGATTTTCCACCTCCCATTAACTTGCATTGATTTTTTCAAGTGGAAAACGCCTCAAAAAATGACACACAAATTTTACTGAGCGGATTTTTCCTGACCAAATTCCTGACCAAAAAACTCACGCTAAGTGTGCATTCAATCCAAGCATTTGTTTTAAGACTGACTTCATCCCGCTCATCAGCCTACGCTCTAGACTCACTTAAACCCTATAGCAAACTCTTCTTTGCTGTATTCACACAACAGTGGATAAAAATGGCCAATGGAAAATGGATGAAACTTTTTTTTCAATGGCAGTTTTCCATTCTTGAAGCAGACGTTTTCACGGATCACTCAGAGATAAAGAAGGACATGAAGGTTTAACAAGAATTCTTCCATAAACAATAGGTGCTTTTCTGCTAATACATTCCTGATAACATTTTTATCTTTACATTTTATATTGTCGTGTGGGTAAAACAAGTTAATTTTTTTTTAATTTTTTTTTTTTTAGAATCTGTTAATTAAACTCGGTTTTCACACAATATGGGTTATTGCTCATTATATACACGTTTGCTCAGAAGTGTCTACAAGTCTGAACAGATGGTATTAACCAAGTTTGTTGATAATGTCAACAATGGGAATTAAATCATTTTCTATTTCTAAAGAAAACCATTTGATGCAATGTTGATGCTCTAAGCTGGGAAGCTGTTGGCGTGAATAGCATAATAATCTCTCTAACAAGTTAATGCGTTTCATTTTGCTGCTATCCGGTATTTTAATTTGCTTTACTTGTTGCTTTCTCATTCTCATTATTGTCATTTTTTGTTTGGAGAAAAAAAAAAAAAAAAAAAAGAGGAAAATTCCATCTATAATGGCTCATTTTAGTTTCTATAGACAATATACTGAATGTAATATAATGATACCAAGAAACATTCCAAAGATTCAGATCTGGGTCTATTAGGTAGACGTAACCAGGAGAAAAATATTCACGAGGTTGGATAAATAAAAATAAATGTAAACAATTTAATAAGATTACATATAATTTAAATAAGAATTTATTTTTGAAAAATAAACTCTTATTTAAGAAATTTTATATATATATATATATATATATATATATATATATATATATATATATATATATTACTGTATTTTTTTTTTCATGATTAAAAACAGCAATATATTAATGATGGACCATATTTTAAATTTTGATAGATTTTCCAGATTT
This sequence comes from Leptodactylus fuscus, assembly GCF_031893055.1. Lineage (NCBI taxonomy): Eukaryota > Metazoa > Chordata > Amphibia > Anura > Leptodactylidae > Leptodactylus > Leptodactylus fuscus. Next base: position 33,081,018 of record NC_134274.1, read on the forward strand.
CCACCAGATATGTACATTAAATGAATCTGGCACCACAACTTTCTCAAATTATCCAATTACTACTATTATTTGTAAATCTTTTACCTGTAACCCCAATTTTTAGAGCCTTTTCTATAAACGTATTCTTCATACTAGGTCCACTCCTGGTTTTGGCTCACGAAGCTGAACCACACACTGCCATGAATGAATGCCAAGATTATGGCCCAGGTATGTTTAGACAATTTAGTTTAGACAATGTTTAGACAATTATAGTCTATGGGGTCCATGTACTTTCATTGCTCACCGCTTGTCAATGCGTTCGGTATTCCGTTTGGGGGGTCCCCATGCGGACTACCCGAACGGATTACTGAATGCAGATGTGAATCAGGTCTTACAGGAAATTCGTTCCAATGCTCTCAATAGGGTTGTTTTTGCAGAATTCACATGGATTTCTGCAATTCCTATTTAGGTATTACTGCAAACCTGTAAATTTTCCTTAAGGCTAAGGCCCCAAATAGCAGATAGTTTTCCTCTGTGGACTTTCTGCTTCCATTATACCTAGGGGAAACCGCTTGCATTTCCGTAGGCATAATTGACATGCTGCGATTTCCAAAAAGCAACAGTTTTGGAAGTTGCAGCATTTTTCTGCAATGTGTGGTTGGGATTAGCTCTTAGGCCAGGGCCCCAAGTGGAACTTATTCACACAACTAAGTCTGAATCAAATTCCTTGTATATGTTGTCATTGACTGGATACAATCCTAGGACAACAGCGATGCAAAGCATCAATGCTAACCACTGAGCCACTATGCTCTTACCATAAAACACAGCTCAATTTCCATTCATAATCCAAGGGAGTTGTGCACACCCATGCAACGCCACCTGTACCAATGACCATATGAACTCTGCATGTTTGTATCTGCTGTGGTAAGGCGACAGGCAGAGTGCTGGAGTCCCACTTTATCAGCCCTAGATTCCTGACTTATATATGGTCCAGGGCAGGTCTGGAATAGGTTTCAGCCCTAGGTGTGGGTCCTGAGGCTCATTACTGGCGCATTACTGCACTTCAGGGCAGATCCTGGGAGGAGAGGAGGTGCCTGGGTCTGTCCTGGCACTGAGAGCCTTGTGATACGGTAGTGTTTTTTTGGTTGATTTGTGTGGCTGCTAGTAAGCCACATGTACAGTTGGCGTTTTCTGTTTAGTTAGCGCTCAGATGAGCAGGATTTTATTTGACGTTATTTTGCCCAAAGTTAAGCCTGTATTTTATTTTGCTCATTTTTTGTGCTGACGTAAAAGTTTAGTTATTTTGCTGTTTTTCTTAAATAAATCGATTTGCTTCAAGATTTGTGTCCCTGTCTCTGACTGTTTGGGTCTGCACCACTGCTTCTACCGAGCTACCTTCCCCACACTACATATTAATGATTTATAGAATAGGAGAATAGCATTTGCTGTGCATAAATTTCCCTGTAGAAGAATGGTGTTGATAATTTTTTACCTTTTTCTGATATAATAGACACACGACAACATCCCTCACACACTGCCATGCTTTTAAGGCGCCAGCGTGCAGGCTGCAGTACAATTTAACTACATCTAATTGAATTTGCTGTACTGCTAAAGAGAATTCATTTATATTGTGTTTATTCAAGGTATATATCACAATGTGGAGGACTTGCATGAGTTTCAAGCAGCTTGAATTTTTTTTTTTTTTTATGTTTTTCATTCCATAAAAACGGTATAATTTTGCCAATTTTCAGTGCATATAGCAACAACAATTGCTTGGTCAATAGTGAATGATAACAATAGCAGTATTCACATGAGGTTTGGAAATAATGAGTGCTTGCTGAATTTGTATTTCACTCTCACATTCCTGGCAAAGGTCCTGTGTTATTAGAATAATTACTGTTCCATTTGACATCAGTATATAATAACAGCCATGCTAAAGGCCATACACATTTCAGCTCCTATGATTTCTATGTTTTAGCTCTATTTCATAATGTATCAGTAATAAAAGTAATTCTATATAAATCATAATCATTGTCGAAATGTATTGAGTCTATGTATAGCTGAGTTTTATGACGTGTGAAAAAAAAAAATTAGCTTGAAGAGTACGGGCCCCAAGGAAAAATCCTTTATGGGCCACACACCTATCATATGCTATTTATAACACTGGGGTCCTCTCATGTGATGTAGGGTCCTTGGCATCTACAATCTCTAAGATCCAATTGAAACTGCAGCCTCTATAGCTACATCCCTGGTATAGGATTTTTTCTTCATATTATTTTACTAATGATCTATTATCCTGAATAATCAGAATAATAAAAGCTAATAAATCAAACATTATTATTATTATTAGTAGTAGTAGTAGTAATAATAAACACATGAAATAATCATTTGCTTATAAAATAATACAAGTTTAAAGTTATATCAAGAAGCCAAATCCATTCACAAGTCTCCTAATTCACAGTAAACTGCTATCTGGACTGCATACTAAAAGATACCATTTGCCCTACTTGATACATATAGAACTTTCCCTTCGTTCACATCTGCCCTTTATATAGACAGAGCATGTGCACAGAACAGTAGTGGTAATTCTGTTTCCCTGGGTATACGGTCACTGCACAGTACTACTACTACTCTTGGCCTGTATATTCAGACACTATATCGTTTTATATATATATATATATATATATATATATATATATATATGGTTTAGCTCAGCTAGTGACAGACAGTCTTTCCAGTAAAACATTCCCAGGAAACAACAAATACAGTAAGGCTTTCAGGCGGCACCAAAAGTCCAACGTTAGTTAAAGTCCATTTAGCTCAAATCTATGTACTGTCCAATACAACAAAGTGATATCTCTCACCCAACTCCAGAGTCTCCTGCTACAATCCACCATATTCAGCAGCATAGCAAACTCCACACAAACTGCAACTCCAGACATGTCTCTCCTCCAACAGGTGATGTTTGTGATCACCTGCACATTTGGGCAGAGCAGTCTGCAGGTTAACCCATTAACAACCTATTAGGGATCTACCTTCCTTGCCAGACAAACCCCTTAATCTGAATATATATATATATATATATATATATATATATATATATATATATATATATATATATATATATATATACAGTGCGCTGCACCACTTCTCTTATCATGTATGCTGTGTGTAATTCTCAGTATCTGTTCTTATTACATATTTAAAGGGGTTGTCCCATCTCAAGGATCCTATCTATACTGGTAGTTTATGTAAATTGAAGTCTTTTTCTAAACATATTGCATTAGAAATTCTGCTTTGTTTGCCTGCAATGTGACCTTATTCCTCCCATTGTTTACACAGCATTGCTATAACCATAGATGGGAGGACAATCAGTTCAGCTAATTGCAGTTTGATGATAAAGCCCGATCTGTTATGTATCTATGTAAACACACAGATAACAATGAATCTGTTCTATGCAAGAATCTGCATATTATCTGATTTGCAGAAGTGTTTTGTGTCCCGTTCAGCAGGTGAGAGGGGGAGGGAGAGAAATACAAGAAGCGAGAAGCAGACATTGCATACAGCCTGGCTGAAAGGTTGAGATGGGAGAACCCCTTTAAGGAGCCCACACATTACCATTTCTGTTATCCTGTAAGTTGGATGTAATTCTCAGTATCTGCTCTTGTTCTGTATATACAGATGGCCCACAGTACCACTTCTTTAGTCCTGTATACTGGATATAAATCTCAAATTCTGTTCTTATTTTGGGGGGGATATTATGTGGGGAGAACCTTTTCCCTTTTTGCCTCATGCAGCACAAAGGTTAGGTGCGGCCTTGAACATGAGCAAAGAAACCCTGTACGAAGGGCACGTACAATTTCTTATAGGCAGTGACTATATACAGTCTCTTGTTCACTATGAAAGCTAGTTCTTAAAACCACTGTTTCTCATTTTTAGTCTTTCAGTCCCGCCGTTTCCAATACAAATAAAATGCTTATGGCAATTTCTGAGACATTGACAATAATGATATCACCAGAGCAATCTTAGATGGTAACTAACCCTTAGCATGACTATTCAGGATACGTTATCACGTTCACATACACAATTTGCTTTTAGATCTCTTCATGATACAACAAAGCATCTAAATGAACACAAAGAACCAAAAGAGAAGGCGTCAGATCTGAACAAGATAAAAACAGGATAATGGAATGATGTGAGAAAGTAAGATAAGCAGTGTGAATGTTTTACAGTCTCTAAATTGATGTAAGCTCAGAGAGCTGATGACCCCACTGTCTAGAATGACCCCACTATCTCTGGAATAGATGTTGTAGCGAGACATATAGTAAATCCCCACAACTGTGTGAAGTATGTCAAAGACAGCTATAAACTTATATTACCAGGCCGTCCTGTCTCTTTGAGTTTTTAAATGACTCTTTTAGGCTAAGACCCCACGAGACGTCCTGCAGCAATAAAGCACCGCAGGAAAAAATGCGGCGGCAACGCATCACGGTTCTTCCATAGCGCTATACACAGAAATTTGGCAGAGTTTTCCTCTGCAGTCTTTCTGTTACAGATATACCTATGGGGAAACCACCGGCGTTTCCGTAGGTATAATTGACATGCTGCGATTTCCAAAACTTCCCCCGGTTTTGGAAATCCGCACCATGGTTTTTACCACATAGTGGGCATGGGATTTGCTAGAATCCAATCCACTATGCTCTTACTGTAAAATGCCGTGATTTTTCCCACGTCGATTCCGCCACAGGCAAATCGGGGCGTTTCCGTCTTGAGGGGCCCTGGCCTTAATGTCAAACTTTCAAGCCCATGATGTTATGGATGGGTCACAAAAATGTTTAGCCACAGGTAGTTGTGTCTTTTTATGTTTTAGATGGCAATGAGCATAGCAAGGGATGGAAATATTGGGATAGATTTATTATGCCAGTTATGAGGTATAGGAGCATTAAATAAGTTGCAAATTTTATTATACAAATCATTCTTACGCCATTCTTAATATACCTCCCCCATGTTTTTAAAGGGGCTCTATCACTGGGAAAAGTCATTTTTAACTAATCACATCCTTGCATAGGCTTCAGAAAGGTTATTCCACACCTACCTTTAGTATGTAGATTGCTGAAATGGTTTCTGAATAAGTCCATTTTTATTCATATGCTAATGAGCTTCCAGCCAGCACAGGAAGTTCCCAGCAGCACTCCTCTCTTCTATTATCTCCTATGTGTGTGTGTGCAAACAGGAAGCTGAGTCAGCAGCAGCAGCAGCCTGTTCTGTATATTCCCTTAGGAAACAATCGCAAAGGGGGTGCATGATGCATTGTGCACCAGTCTAATTAGCAAATGAATAAAAAAGGACTTATTCAGAAACCACTGAGGCAATCTACATACTAAAGGTAGGTGTGTAATAGTCTTTCTAAAGGCTATGCAATGATGTGATTAGATAAATATGACTTTTTCCAATGATAGAGCCCCTTTAAATAGACATCCTTTCGTAGATTGCGGTGACATTCTCTTAAAGTTTATATTAGTACCTCCAGGTGTGGACTATAGGGCCCAACACAGTGAACTGTAAGTCACAATTAAAGTAGGATGGTAGCCCTGATATACAAATTTCTTTTTGGGTTGATTTAGGTGTAAAGTTAGTTTCTGTAAAAGAATACTTCAATGTAGGGTAGGAATTAGGGTTGAGGGATCGGGATTGGAAAAGATCGGATTTTGATCGGCGATCGAGTAAATTTCACGATCACGATCGGAATTCCGACCCGATCTTTTCCAGCGGGATCAAGATCGGAGGTTATCTCAAGATCGGCTAAACCCTAAAAGTGACTTTTCCCATAGAGAAGCATTGACTAGGGTTGAGGGTTGAGGATTGTGATCGGAAAAGATCAGTTTCCGATCGGCGATCGAGCAAATTTCACGATCAAGATCGGGATCGAGATCAGCTGGAAAATGATCGGAAATTGGATTTTAAAATCGATCTTGAAATCTCAAGATCGACTGAACCCTAGTAGGAATAAAAATATACATTCAACCTTTCATGAAGTTAGTTGCTCAGAAGCAATCCCAATGATTACAATATTATCAATATAGAAGAAGTGGGCCAAAGGTTAATGGGGTAGAGGGACAAGAAGTCACTTTTAGAGTTGGCCTTGTAGAGGCTTGGTCGAAGCATTTGGCTGCCCATGAGTGTTCTGGTGTGCGGTAGGTATCGGTTTGATGTTTATTTGGTGCTCCATTGTGGAGATAGGCAAACCGGCTCGCACCAAGTAATGTTCGACTGGAATATTTCAAATTGTTCAAGTTTTTGCAAAACCGAACAAATGAAGATATGTTTAAAGTGAACTAAAATCTTGGCTGCATCATACTCTAGGGTCTGTTCAGACTGTAGATTATAATAGTCGAAGCCTAAGGGGAGGTGAAAAAACACAAACATTCATACTTACCTTCCGTTACTTCTTTTGGGCTTTGTTGCAGCATCTGGCACTATTCTGGTGTTGTCATGATGCTTGGCATGCCCATATGATCATTGATGCCCAATCACAGGTCTCAACGGTGAACCCAGGCACATGGTGTCACCAAAGAGGCAAAAGGAGAGAGAGTGTCGAACCCACAAGGAGGCCCAAAAGAGGTAAGGGAAGGTGAATATTTTTTACACCTCCCCTGGGTCTCCACCAATTATACTCTGGGGACTGAATAAACCCCAGAGTATAATATTTGGCTGTGCTTGACTGTACTACTGGGTTACACTCAGCTACAGTCATTCTAGTAATGCATAATGTCTGTTTGTGTATTTATCCTTTCTCTCCTGTATGCCATACATCTGTCATCCACTCCATTGTTGGATCGTCTCCTTTTGTGACATTCAGCATTCAATTCCTCTCATTGTGCAATGGGTTTATCCAGTTTAAATTTGTCTCCTAATTCTGGCTCTGTTGTTCCCTTTGGCCTTCTGTCATAGGTGGTGAATAGTCTCAGACACAATTTGGGGGAGATTAATTACATCTGTCTATCTCTTAGACAATGCAAACTTAGACTAGACAGTCTTAAACAGCACCAGATTTTCCAACGGCTCTAATTCTGGTTGAAAATCAAAATAGTATGGCTGAAAACAGGACGAACAAGATTTAGCTGGAATTTCGAGAGTTGCCTAAAAATCAGCTCAAGATTACTCTGTGTGCATGGCCTCTAAGTGTCTTGTTTTCTGCCAGCAATGACACATAATAATAATAATAATAATACATTTTATTTATATAGCATCAACATATTCCGCAGCACTGTACAATTTGTAGGATTCAAGTACAGACAAAAAGATACATTACAAAGAAATAGTCAATTCACACAATGGGACTGAGGGCCCTGCTCGCAAGAGCTTACAATCTATGAGGTAGAGGGGGTGACACAAGAGGTAGCAGGGGCGGCATCGGAGTTAGTATTACCTATACAGTGGTCAGACAATTTTATAATAGAGGTTAGGACGGGTCGGGACCTCCGCTGTGCTGCGCAGAGGCTCCCAGCCTGCTCTGTGTCCATTTCATGAACCTTAGTTAGGATTTGGGAAAGATGACTTTAGCTTTATGTATAACCAGCATCACTTCCACGACACAGCTCTGATATGCATACTCTAACTGTAACACCTATTTGTCTATCACATGAACATGAATAGATTTTTGTCCACTTGAAGTAAACAATAAAGATATCAATGGAATTATCACAAGCATAGATCTTCAAAAATACGAAGAATTGATAGATCCAATATATTGAAAAAGTGAATACATTTTATTATGCAAGAAGTAACAATTTGCTGAAACCAGAATACCTCTTTAAGGACTGAGGTTTAAAGGAACTGTCTTAGAGCCATCAGAGGAAACCCCCCAAAGAAGCCTCAAGGAAGCCTCTAGGTATATCATAGAACACTTCAAAGGGGACCTGTCACATTGATCTGCACAATGCATCTATAGTATAAAATAGAGTATATTGTTATATAGTTTGTGGGAAAAGATTCAACAGAACTTATCATTTGTTGACCTAAATCTCTTCGGATTCTGATCTTAGAAGTCCATTGGATGGTATCACCCATTATTTCATGGTTATCCCTCTATGCACATCACATTCAAAGCGTAGAAACACACACTGTACTCCTAAACCCAGAATCAACAGAAATTTGGATCAAAAATATATAAAAATTCCAGCCAACACATTTTGCTTCCTGTAACTATACATAACTCTCTAACTAAAGCTGTTTTAACATCACGTTCTTCATTTCAGGCAGGAAATATTTTCTTTTTTTTAATAAATACATAAAAAAAATCTATTTATTTGAATTAATTTTTCATTTTAAAAAAATCCAATTTTTTAATGGGTGGAAAGAACAAAACAAAATATAAAAATATACAGTCTTGGCATAATTGTATCTATTATTGGCACACTTTTTATTTCTAAAAGTATATGTATCCATTAAACATATTTATAAGGTTTCTGGGTAAAAAAACAGATAGCTTTATGGGAAAGAAATAAGCCTTAGACTATAAAGACCTATTTATGTAACGTGCAAAAAATCACATATTTCGTATTTGCATATAATTTTGAAGCCAGGCCACAGATCACAATCAGGTATTCTTCTTAGAAAAACCTATCTTCTCAAGCTCTTCTCCTGCCTTTGGAGAATTTTACAACCAGCTCGGATTGGATTTGGAATATAACAATTGCCGCTTAGTTCTTGGAGATCTAAATATAGAAGACTGTGATAATTCCTTTTGCATGTGAGGCACTGAAAATCAATTGCATTGTCCTTAAACAATTCAGAGATTCCTCAAATCCTAAACTCAAATTGCCTGTAAAGCAGTAATGGATTGGGGAACAAAAAGCCGAAGGCAATAGCAATGGATATCTTAACTACTTTCCACTACATTAACTTGCTATAGGAATAACATTTCTTTTCACATCGATGTTCAAATCACATAACTCTAAGCTGACAAAGAAAACAAAATTTCTATAGCAAAAGTTGTAACTTAAAGAAAAATACTGTATATCCCAGTAATCCAGTGTAGTTGAGGGAAAGGCGAATTTACGCATACAAGTTAATTGTATTGTAGAATACATTTTGATTATTAGGATCACTTCTTTTAAGCTGAGTTCACACGGAGTTTTTGGACCGGATTTTGATGCGGAGGCCACCTCAGAATCTGGTCCAAAAAATGCCTCCCGTGGCAGTGCACCGGCATCCAGTTGCGGCATTCCGCTCCGAATTAGGCCCAAATGAATTGGGAAAAGGCCTAGTCGGGAGAGAGTCTCACGCCCTATCTTGATCCGCGTCAAGATAGGGTAGCTTGCTTCTTTTTTCCATGAGCGGCAAAAAAACACTATCGAAAAAAAGAAGTGAATGGTTCCCATTGAAGTCAATGGGAGGTGTTTTTTGGAACTGGTCCAAAAAAACTCTGTTTCAACTCAGCCTTAAGGGGACTGATACTAGAGTAAGGAAGTCGAATTCCCTGAGGCCTCTTCCTTAGCTTGACAGAAGATTGAGGCTGTTTTATGCTGGTAGAAGATTTCAAGATCTGCTTTTGTTTTGTATGTTACTTTGCAAAAAAAAGGGTTAATCTGCTGTATAATTCTGACACATGTTTTATGTAAAGATAAAAACACCTATTTTTCAGTCTGTCACTGGGGCAGACACAGTAGGCTAATTGTTTTCTGCAGCTCATGTCACAGCTTTGCTGTGTAGACTGGAACAGAGTTAACCCTTAGATACTATCACATAAGTACTATCAAGGTGTCTGTGGGATTCCTCTACCGTCTCCATTTTTTTAATTTAAAAAAAAATTCTCTATTCTGCTCTAAGTCTTCCTACATTCATATCGAAACCTTACAATATAATTGGCTTTGGCTTTGCATTATAAAAAGTAACAATTTTATAAAAAGTCATTTCTGGCTCATTTAGGCCCAGAAGGACCAGGCTGTCTATTCATTAAGGTGCAGAATTCAACAGTTTCTAATCTATAAGTGGAAAAACAATAATTAACTAATTAAAGGAGTTAATTAGTTATGCAGCATGTCCATAGTCATTAAAAAAAAGTTACATACTATCATGTGTCTCTCAGGCACTGGCAGGTCTTCATGTCATCATAACTAACAAAGCACTGACCAAATCTCCACCAAATCAACACCACATTTTCTGTTTCTATTGGTTGAAAGGTTTGTGGGTGGAGCTTCTGATCAGATACTGGAATGTGGAATTATGGGGGAACAAAGATTGGAAGGTGTATGATAGACACCATAATAGTACTTAAGGGTTAAAGGTGAGTGGGGAATTTAATGACAGCTCTATTGCCATACTGAAGTAAGTGACGTCACTTGTCCTATTCTCCAGGTCCGTGGTTATAGCAACGCTTTGTAAATAACGGAAGGAATAAGTTCACATAGCAGGCAAACAAAGCAGAATTTCTAAAGCAATATATTTAGGTAAAGTCTTCAATTTACATAAGCCACCGGTATAGATAGGATCCTTGAGATGGGATAACTCCTTTAAGACTAAAAAATCTACATTTTAAGTAAAATGTGAAAGATTAAATGAATAAATCCTGGCATAGTAACTTTTTTAATCTTGTGACTCTTAATATGGACGTGATAATTTATTAGATTAGAAATTACTGCCAAATAAATCTCCCAATAACTTTCCCCGCTCCTCAAAAAATGAACTTCACTGTTTCTATATATCCTATATTTATTCACCGTAGAAATCTACAGCAGATCTTTTTTTAGTAAAATGTTAAGGAATTAAATTATTACATTCTGGCTTAATAGTCTTGTGATTCAGAATATTTCAGAAGACAGAGAAAAAAAAACTGTTTGATTCAGATTTCCTTTATTTCGTGTCTGTTCTCACACAAACATTAAACTGAGATTATAGCCCTTTGAGGAAAGAGAATGACAGAAGTACAGAGTAAAAAGATACATGAAAACCCAATTCTAACTACCATCCCATTGCCGCAGCCTCTAACAATTCGATTTCTTTCAGATAAGATGATGGTTTTAAAGTGCAAAGTAGAAAATAAAAAAAGCCAATTTAAAACTCTGATATTTTAAGTGGGTATCGGTAAAGCAATATACACTTGTCTATAGTCCCATTCATTGTAGATCTAAATTACTGACATTATTTGGAAGCAAGTGTAAAAAACATAAGAGCCATAAAGTCACTTGAAATGTTAATTCTGTGTTGAAGAAAAATATTGCTATTGTAAAACCAAAAATAATATTTATTATGTATGGCTTCCAATTTGAGAACGTAACTCTAAAAAAAAATTAAATACATTCAATGTTTTACCTACTTTTATTACTTTTAACCCCTTCCCGACATTCGCTGTACTATTACAGTGGATGCGGGGTCTTTATAGATGACGGGTGCAGAGCGGCTGCAATAGCTACTAGGTCTTATTTATAATGGACCCGGAGCTAATGGCCGCAATCAGAGTTCAGGTGTGGTCCCCAGAGTAAAAAAAAAACAATGCCCCGACCCTGTACCTTTAACATTGCAGGCCTGCTCCTATGCAGTAAGATTGTGGGAGTCAACTTGTTCCTATGACAGTTGGGGGTCTTATGAAGGCTCCCATACTTGTCATAGAAATATTACTATTGAAGCTGGTATATGATCAGCTTCAATAGTATTGTAGTAAATCTCCCATAGACTGCAATTCAGTTGCACGGGACTTGCCTGGATTTGGCTTTGGGAACAAGTGTTTCAGAAATGTTCTTTCAGCAGGCATCTGGGCATATGCAAGCCCAGGTGCCTGCTGAAAAGAATGATAGCAAACAACTCATTTGTATACGAGAGTGTTGTGAGCATGCTCTATGGCAACATATGTTCTTCACCTGTTGTCAATAGAACACTCCTGTGTACCTCAAAATTTGAGTTGTTATACTAGTGTTAAAATATTACTAATCAACAGTTAGGTAAGTTGTGTGTCGCATCTCTGTGTGCATGCTTTTCATAAACATCTATAGTATTTTACAGAGGTGAATAAACTGTGGGACAGATATCATAGAACATTAAAAGAAAAATATACCACTTATTCCCCTGCCGCCCCTGTACTTCCAATTGTCTCTGTTTACTGGGCTGCAGAGCTGTATACTTCTATGACTCCCTGGGCCATCAATTATACTCTGAGGTTTGAAGAGATCCCAGAGTATGATAATGATTCTTGGGTGGCAAAACCCCAATATTTAGGTTTGACCAAACCATAATTTTTTTTTTGAAAATTTGTAACAAATATGGCTTGTTACAAATGTATTCTCTTATCTTTAGCCATTATCAGTGCTAGTGGTAGTAGTGGCGTGCCTGTGATCAGCTTAATTTTGGGGGATACTATTTTTTCTTTGTGAAAATTGAAGGAAGTCTTGAGTTTTTAAAGGGTTTTTTTCATCTCAGTGTTTCAGCAGTCTGCCTGCAGTTTCTTCTTCTCACTTCCTGTATTTCTCCTCCTCCTCTCTGTTTCTGAACATGCTGAGAAGTCTCACAACACTTCCACAGATCAGATAATACGCAGATGCTTGTACAGAACAGACTCAGTGTAATCTGTGTGTTTACATTGAGAGATAACAGACCAGGCTTTATCAGCAAAACTGCAATTAGCTTAGCTGATTGCCCTGCTGGCAAGAGCAGTAAGTGACATCACTTGTTCTACAGGTCTGTGGTTATATCAACACTGTGTAAACAATGGGGGGAATAAGTTCACATAGCAGGCAAACAAAGCAGCATTTCTACAGCAATATATAGGATATAGGATCATTGATAGGGGACAATCCCTTTAATGAGATATTTCCATACTACAGTCTTTGTAGATAAGATGTATTACGTGAACATTTAGACCATTCTAACTCATCTAAATCCAGGTTTTGCCTTCTTTGATGCAACTTGTCTTCATGAGACAACTCGAGTTGCCTTCACGAGAGGAGTTTGAAGTTTCAAGTGATAATAAGCTGTAAGCACAAGATGCATAAGCAGCATTCATTCAGTATAAAATATGTTGGCTATTTCCATGCGTGACATTTCTTCTAGAATATTCATAGATGATGGATTATTGTTCATTTGCTATTATCAGTTTGTGTTTCTTAAATGGACTTTGATTACTTATAGAAAGATTCCAGTTGCATCTTCATATTTCATCCTCGCAGCTTCCTGTGTCATTTCTTCTTTTCAGGCATCACATTTTGGCATAAATGTAGTAACAAAAGAATAAAAATGAATTTTCTTCTACAAACCAATTCGGCATGAAATGTGCTAACAGCTTAGAAAACATGAATTAATCATGACAAAGCGCATGTCAACATTTCTAACACTTGTATTTTTTCTCCGGAGGACAAGAATCGGATCCTGTGTACAGACTTTTCCTATATGAGATACTAAGGATGTCATTATATGTACAGTATTTAATTATTCATTGGTGCAAGTGGGAAATTCATCTCAATTCGCAAACAGATTATCATTTGTTCCTTTATTACTTTATCATTTGTTCCTTTATTACTTTATCATTCTCTTCTTTGTTACTTTATCTTGGCTTATTGTGTTGTTGTTATCAAAGGGCCTTAATGGGAGCTAAAAATGTAGAAGCAAATTGATATAATTTGTCATTCCTATCACAGCAGTACTAAAATCACTGTAAGACTTAGAAAATCAGTTTATTGTCTAGAGTAAGCAAAGGATTTGCGAGTCATCAAGTTTTCCTTGTGATTCTATGGTTAACATATTGTTATTAAAGATCATGCACATCAATGCACAGAAACTGCACAGCAACAAATGGAGTCCCTTCAGTCCTTCTTATAGACCGATAGGCACCATATGTGCTGCCATAAGGTGCCTTTGTAAAGTGCTTCATAATTCAGAATGCAATGGAATATTCCACAGGTATTCATATGGATTATGCTTCTTGTTATGTAGCTTATATATCGGTTGTGGATCCATATGGCTGGTAACAGACCCTGATGTGCAAACAGGACTGGAATGGTGAAATAGACTAGAGTGTAAGTCTAGAGTCCAAGATGAGGTATCTGAAGGCAACACAGAAGAGTAATCAGGAGTAGGCTGAGGTCAGGAACAAGACTTAGCAGACAGATTGAAGGCACTTGGTAATAGGCAGATCAGGAGCAGAGTTATGGTACAGGTTGTCAATGTAGAGCTATACTGTAATAGGATAGAGGCAAGGAAGGGCAGACTTGAAATTCAGGCACTTAATAAAATGAGAAAGATGTATTATATAGCGTGACGATCAAAATACAACCAATGGGAGATCCAGCTTCAAGACAAAAGAGCACAGCATAGAAGGAGTTAATAAATACAGGCTAAGGCCCAGCTCACATCTCCGTTCCCCTATCCGCATGAAAAATCCAGAAAGAAAAGTCCTACAAACAACACTTTTCTCTCCGTATTGTTTGTGTGGAAACTGAGCAGAAATTATAGTCTATGGAGTCTACGGGTTTCATTAGGTAACCGCTTTTATTATATGAATAGGTTTCTATTTAGGGGTTCCCCAAGTGGACTACCTAAATGGAAACCCAAACGCAGAAGTGAAGCAGGCCTATGGCTGAAAGCCCAACATGCAGCCCAACGTGCTGTGGAATGTCTGGACATCACATACATTACATGTATGGACATTTACTGGCCTAGCCGATATGTAATGCTATATTTACCCTATAGGAGTCACTGCAGAGCAGTTGTAGACATAGACATGGCTGATAGCAGTTGTTCTTCAGAGAAATGTCAAATTTGCAGCGATCATCTGTTCTCTTTTTGAAAAGGGTTTGTCTTTCTAATAGTTCACACTATGCTTGTGGTGACTTTTGACATGTGGTCAATGTAAAGGGAATCTGTATAGTAGACACATACAACTGCTCCATGATCCTTGTGCCGATGTTCTGGAGTAATGTATCATCACTTAGTAATGGAATGTGTTAGTTGCTGTCTTCCTTTAGGTGTTGCATCATGGAGGCAATAATTTGGTGATATGACCCTGTGTTGCCTGCCGTGTGACGCTTATGTCAGAGCAAAGACTTGCTATATAAGACGAGTTCTTGTAACTTTATTGGAATTTGCCCATTTGGCCATGTGTCGTTTGTCCTGTGTGTGCCTACCATGTCATAAAGCACCAGAAGACTAAGAGAGTATGAGTGCAAGTGGGAACATGGCCTGTGGGAGCAGAAGTATCACTGCTTTGGAATAATTTTTTTTATTTTATAATCAAAGCCAGCATAATACAGTCTTGGTATCTAGTTTTTTCCACATGGTTACACTGCAATACCAACTTATAGATATGACTTATACACACTGTGCTATTGATTCATGCAAAGTTTATTTAAAGGTCAGGCATGCTTTATATCCTTTTACATGATGTCATTGATGTATTAAAATAGATAGAAAAGATTAGTGCTATTATCTGAATGATCGTTATTATATCCTAATTATATAAGCCACGGCCAGCGGTCATAAACAGGAAATTCCATAAAAAGGAACAGTCTTCTGATGCTAGCAATGATATGTTAGAAAACCCAAATCTGTTCTTTATCTGTCGTGAATGACACTGCTTGCCTTTAAGACCACCTCTCCTTGACCTGCAACTTTTACCTCGTGACCTCCAGTGTATTACCCGGCTTGCCTGACTACCCATTTGCTCCATCCTTCTGGTACTACGTGACCTCCTGTCTATGACCCGGCTTGCCTCATCCCTGGAAATTATGTGACCTCCTGTTTATCGACCCAGCTAGTACGATTACTCTGTGGTTGCCCTCTTCTGTTATTATTGCACTCAACTCCACTGACCAGCTCCACCTAGGCAAGTGGTTTTCGGCTTTCCGAGTCCTGCTATGACTTGGGGTGCGCTGTGCGTGTGACGCCCTATGAATGGTTGCGGTTCTGAGTCCCAGAATTCACCAGTCCATCTCCACCATCAGGAGCTCTGGCAAAGACCTTTCCAGTCTGGTTCTGCTCTGGTTTGGAGGGGTTGGATGCTCAGTGCTGTTTTGCCTCAATGTGCAGGGGAGTCTGGTTACCTGGGACGAATTGTCCGTTTTATACTGTATTTGTTTCCTAACATTATAACCCCCTATGGACATATATCTTGGTATAAAAAAGTGCCCATTGCCAGTTGTCTGAATGCAGTAGAGTAATTGCTCCCCTTATGTCCAAAATAGAACAAAGAACTGGAAAAGCTTCAATGGCAATTTCTGTGCGTACCCGGCTGAACATACAGATTGCCTCCAGTTTACCTCCTGATTTCCTCAGTTTACCTCCAGACCCTAAGATTTAAAAAAAAAATACCGAAATGTACATATAGTTACAAGGAAAAGTCTGTGAAATACCTGAATTTAAGCAATTGATTGCTAATAAAATCTCTCAAATATAGACAAATACAATGTAACTAAACTAATAACACACAAACACTTGTATCATTTATGTGTATTTTTTTGAGCAATTTCCACTCAGAGTAAACAGTCACAATGCAGAGTGAAAAGGTAATTGAATTTCTATGGTAATGACTTCTCCAATGACTTCTAATTGGCAAAGGTGTTTCAGCGAAGGGCATGAGATTGAAAGTAGTTCTTCCCCCATTCAATAAAGGCACACAAAATCTGGTTACCAACAAATATGTTGTGCTCAAGAACAGATTTTATTGGTAATCAATGTAGAATTCCAGATGACTGAAGGATTTCTCTTACTTTTTCTTGCAACTACAGGTATATTCTAATAAAGTATTATCTACGTGAACAAGATACTGGCAACATTATTTGTTAACTGATCCACTTAGTCTTGTAACTGCAAAGTTAGATTACAATTGTGTTAAATGAAAATAGTTACTTTTTTAGATAATATTTCTTAATGATGATGATTCATTCTTTGGATCAAATATACAATTTGATACAGTGGAATATTAACAATAAAAAATTGTTGTTAATGTATAATTAAATGAACGTATACTAGTTAATGGCTACTGGATACCTATCTTGAAGAGAACAATATTACAGGTTATGGATTCTAGATTCCAAGGTTTTTATACTGATTACCAAATTGGAGTCAGGAAGATTTTTTTTCCCCCTGAAATGGGGCAATTGGCATGAGCCTCATGGGGCTTTGTTTGCCTTCCTCTGGATCATCACTGTAGGGGATTGTAGGGTTATAGGTTGGACTTGATGGACTGATGTCTTCATCCAACCTAATCTACTATGTAACTATATACACATTCAGTTCCATTTGATGGAATTTGATGGTGCAGAAACCCTAACAGTTCAACATAAGACTTGCACCAAACTATTCTGACAAGTTATTGTTCTGAGGTGGTCTAAGTATTTTCAATGTCTCCCATTCTGCACCTCTGGTCATTCTGTCATGCCACAAACTGGGCTTTTCATTCGCCCACATCCCCTGATGAATCTAATGAGAGGAAATGTGTTTGAGTAGGGGCACTTAGGGCCTCAGCCTCTATTTTTGGATTGTCCTTTTGAAGGAAATTAGGGTGTTGCCAGTGATATTTTTACTTTATGCATACAGATAGAATCTTCCTGCATCCAATTACTACTTTGGGTGGGGGGCATTCAGGGTTTCAGCAGACCATTGATTTATCCTTTTGGTGACAGCTAGGGTAAGAGTAAGGTCCTGATGAGGAACAGTTAGCACTATTGAGCTGAGTGTCGAGCTGTCTTTTTGATAACAGTTAGGGCTAGAGATGGGTTTTCCTTATAAGGATTTGGTTCCACCTCGGCAAACATCTCGAGTGTCACTAGCTACCTGGAAGGGCATGAAGACCATCGAATGGTCCTTATCACGGCAGTTAGGGATTAAGATAGGTTCTCCTTATAAGGATTTGGTTCCACCTCGGCAAACATCTCTTGAGCATAACTAGCTACCTGGGAGTCCTACAGGTATATGTTTATACCAGGACAGACACCCATGAATATAATCAATGGCCCTGAGACCCTAGAAGCCTGCTCTAATTTGTCACCACCACATTAAGTTACGTACTCTCCTTCAGACCTGCCAAGTAAAAAAATTAAGGTATGGGAGGGGGATATGTGGAACCAAGCTGAGGGCAATTTATCAGAAAACAATTTGTTTTGCTTGCTTGTCTACAATAATATTTTAATTGCTTTAATAAAGGTTATGTTTTACATACCGCTAATCTTTCTGAGAAAATAGACTAGATAAGTTAAACAATTACCTAATAGACTGGCAGGATATCTGACTCATCCTAAAATAAATAATAGAACTGACCTGCTTAAAATTAATTGAACCATCTATTGTGTCTCAAATAAGGGCTAACATTACAGACCCTCTATGGTGCTCAAAAATGTCAGGCCATTAGCACAGACAGAAACTGAATACAGTGGTTGACTATCTGTCCTGTAGCAATTAATGGAGAAGCAGTGCATATGCTTGAATTTCCACTTCATATACTGGGCCCCCTTTTTCACAATTGGCATGGGTCCTAGCAGTTGGACCTCCGCTAATCAGAAAACTTGGAACAATCACTTTAATATTTGTTGTTTTTTTTTTTCTATACTCCATGCTCTAACTTCTAAGCAGCTGGGTATAATTTACTATTCTGTTTTAGTTAATATAATGTACTGTGGAGAAGTTAGTTGGTAGAACCAGTGGTGTGGACGCAAACAGGCAGGAGAAGGACACAAAATATGCAGCAAACTGGTTTATTTAGAAAAAAAACAAGAAAATAAAAAACCTTGACTTGAGGCACAAAATGAGCAAAATAAAATGCAGCCTTATCTTCAAGCAAAAACAAAATAAAAACCTGCTTGTCTGAGCAACTAACTAAATAGAACTGATAGGCTAACTATACTTGTGGCTTACTTCCAGCCACACGAACAAAACAGGAGCAATATTGTCTCACTGGACTCAGGGTTACAGGACAGAACCACACACCTGATTTCACCTCATGGAACTGCGCTGGAATGTAGGAGCTGCAGCCTTTTTCTGGCCCAGTAATGAGCCAAGGATCTACACCTGGGCTGAGGCCTACTCCAGATCTGTCCTGGACCACACATATGTCAGAAACCAGGGGCAGATATATCTGGACTCCAGCACTCTGCCCCTCACCTTCTCACAGTATATAAAATAGATCGGAAAATAGGTGAATATCTTATTTTAATATTATTACGACCTGCAGGACAACCAATAACCCAATATATTAGATAGGCCATCTGTGTGTCCTACATTTTTTAGAAGGGAAGTTTAATTCTTTGATTTATTTGCTATGCTGTTCTGTGTCTACTTGATGATTATAGTTTTTGCTTTGAAAATAAGATTCAAAAATTCTATTTAAAATACAACTAAATACAATACTTTTCCTTAACCATTTCAGTACCAGGCTATTTTTCCTTTCGAGGACTATAACTTTTTTTTCCTTCGGGTTATTCAAATAATTTTTGCATTTTTTTTTTCAATGATCAAAGGGGCTTTATTTTTATACTGTTTTTATTTTTTTCTTTATTTTAATACCCGATAAAATGTAAGTAAAAAAGGAGGGTAAGTCTGAGGTCCCACATTTGAAAATGAAACTTTATTTGTTGCAGATTAGACTGCAGTTTTTTTGAGTCAAATCCAGGAGTGGATTGAGCACAAGGTAAAAGTATCAGAGCTTCCTATAGATTTCTCATTCCTTTTGTAGTCATTGTTAGCTTCGACTAAAAAAAAAACCCGGAATGAAATCTGAAAATAAACGTTGCATTTCCACAACGTAGGGCCTCAGCCTTAATGTCTTATTTTTGAAATTTTTTGTGTTTATTTTTTTAATATACGAAGTACTCCAAGCACACCAGCATCTTACTCTGCTCACTGTGCTCGCTGCCCCTAGTGCATCCTAGTCATCATCCGCCTTCATCTTCTGGTCTTCCTCTCTCTTGAGTAGGCATCCGACGCTATTCTCTCTGTGATGGAAATCCCGCACATGTGCAGTCGGCTCTGCCACCTTGAGTTCGGGCATAGCTAATTGCGCGTGCGCCATCGGGCATTGTTCTGTGGTTTCTTACATGAGCATAAGAGCGCCCCCTATGCTCTTTTGAGCATAATTTGCATATGAAATAAATATTTATTTCATAGAAACGGCAGCGAGCTGAATTGCAAGAAAGGTATAAGTATAATAGACTTTATAAAGGCTATTTCAATGAGGCTTTAGATAAAAACCTGTTTTGCCAATGATAGACTCCCTCTAAGTCATGCAAACAATGTCAGTCTAACCATATGCAGCGTAATAAATGTAGACATTCACTAAAACAATGGAGAAATAACTTACTCAGTGGAAGCCTATGGATATGCCACGAAGGATCCACTCTGCTCTTTGTAAATGTCACTTATTATCTACAATGAATAATTTATTCTCAACACGCTGCCATTACTTTTGTGTAAATGAAATGTCAACCACATTTTAGAACTTGTAAAGGGATTAAAAAAGAAATTTCTGGCACAATAAAAATTCCTCCCATGCTTTTATTATGAGATTCCCCCCAAAATTAATTATATCGTTACAATGAGATTCCTCGACAATATGAAACCAGTAAACGTCCTAGGAATTCTCCATAGATTTCATTAACTAGAATAAAACGGGGCATATCTGACATAGCCTGGATCTGGAAATTCCAATTTAATGGAACATTAAGCAGTCGTATCTAGTGAACCATCGTACAATTATTATCAAGGCTACTTTTATTGGCTGGGAAGAGAATAGATTCAATTTTACATAAAATATTAGTTCAAAGTCTTCTACAGTCTTCATTCTTAGAACTGAAATATTCACAAAGTAACCGGGAGCAAAGGAACTGAACCCATTTACTGTTTCAGATGAATAATGTTATGATCAGAATACATTTTTTTAAGAGTTTTGGTTTTATGTTCTGAAAAGGATTGCAAATAATACTAAACATACTAGGGTAGATTTACGAAGACTGGCATTTCATATGCTAGTCTTAATGAAGACCCTGACTGGAGCAAGGTGCATTTGAATCATCAAGAGGCTCCAGATGATGTTCCTATGAAAGAATATCATGATGGGCCTCTTACACGGGTGCCTGTTCAGCCACAGGAAAATGGACGATGGACATGTCAGTCAGTGCTTTTGGCTGAAGATGCGGCCAGTCAATAACTAGCATAGAATTGCGTTATAACATAAGCCATAAAACTGGAGTGACTTATAATAAATGTTGGGGCAAGGTATCCTCACCCTGATTCACCTTGCTCTCTGCTCAACCCATATTTAAGGAAAGCGGTGAGCAAGGCATAGGGCTAGGGAAAGGGCAAGAATTGCTTTGTGCCAAGGACGTCCCATATTATCACAAATGTACCCCAGAAAACTGGCATAGATGCACTGGTATATTCCCCCATTGTATCAATATGTTGAACATACCACAGCACATATAACTTGAATGCAACCATCCAACAGTAGCAGATAGCCACTAGTCCATGTCCCTAGGATCTCGCATAGATTCGAGCTATGGTTTATACTAGTTTCTAGCGTAAAATGTAATAAATTTGTCAGAGTACAAGAGCCCCCGACACACAAATACTTGTCTCATCATGCCCACTTTTTGTAAAATTGTTGTGCAGGGTGTAGAACAGCAAAAATGGATAGCAGCAAGGACAGGAGGTCCGTGACAGGGAATCCGCCCTCTCTGGTGATGAAGGCAAAACACAGGCCAAAGTTTCCGAAAAAAACAACAACCTTTATTCAAGTGAAAGTTACAACAGAATGGCATGACACGTTTCGGGCTGTAAACATACCCTTTATCAAGTAAAAACACCCAAGTCCCGTCGGGCCAGATGCGTACGCATCGTGCCATTCTGTTGTAACATTCACTTCTATAAAGGATTTTTTTGTCGGAACCCTTGGCCTGTGTCTTTCCTACATCACCAGACAGTGCAGATTCTCTGTCACGGACCTCCTGTCCTTGTGTTACGGTTCTGTCTATATATATATGAAAATAATATTTTAGCAATGACAGAACCGCTGGACTGCAGACACTGCAGTGAGGTCCACAAGCCCCAGGGGGGAGGGGCAGCCGTGTGCCTGAAAGGCTAACCACCAATTAACTGCACTGGCAGTGGTGTTTGTGCGGTTCTGGTGTGAACTAACTGCAAACACACTGTCACCAGTTAACCTCACTGGGAGAGTGCACCTGTGCAAAGCCGCTGGGTGAAGCTGAATGAAGCCTTGCACAAAACCTCTGCTAAATCACAGCAAAGGGATAGGCACTAGTACAAGCTTCAGCCTGCTACACAGGAAAGGCTGCCAGGGGTTAAACGTCACCCCTGGTCAGTAACAAAAGGGCTCCTAAACAGCTGGGAACAACAATATAAATGGACAGGCTTAGGTGATTCCTACTGGCATTGCCAAGGAATCCTAGTTTAGATCCCTGACCTGACAACCTGACATTCACAAGAATCTAGCCCTGACCTCCCGTCTCAATTTTTGTTAAAGTGTGAGCACCGGGCGGGCGTCGGTTCACACTATATTAAGGCTAGTCCCTGCCCAACAGGGGTGGTGGCATGACATCACCGATCATGCTCAGTATGGGCAAAATGGGACTTAGCCCCTGAGCGGCCCCCGAAATGTCTGAGCATGCTCAGTAGGGAAAGAATGGCACTTAGCCTCTGAGCAGCTAGCTCCAAAATGTCTGAGCATGCTCAGTGGGCCGAAAGCTGGACTTAGACTCCAGACACCTCACTGCACGACGCTGAGGGTGAGGTTTGGATTGGCCCGCAGGTGGCGCTATGTGCTGAACGGGAAGCCTGCGGGACCCCATCCTAACACCTTGCTGCTATCAATTGTACTCCCCGGCCCATCGGTGTTGGCAGGTAGAACTGCTGCCACTGTCACCTGGAACCTCCATTGTCTACACGTGTTTAAGGGTGTTACTGTGACTGTTTCACAACCCTGCAAGGTGAGAAGCCATCTGGTCATTCTGTTACGTACCAACATTTACTTATTTTATACGGTTTTAATACTACACTACGTGCTCAGTGTCTCCCCCCCCCTTCTTTTTTTTCTAGAACAGCAAAAACGAGTGATTATGAAGATAATCTTGTTTCCCTTAGTCCTAACAGCGGCACAATGTGGGGTA
Source organism: Leptodactylus fuscus (assembly GCF_031893055.1). Lineage (NCBI taxonomy): Eukaryota > Metazoa > Chordata > Amphibia > Anura > Leptodactylidae > Leptodactylus > Leptodactylus fuscus. The sequence goes on from NC_134274.1 coordinate 33,104,096, forward strand.
TTTCTGCCCCTGTGTGCTGGTAGGACAGGCGGATATTTAATTAGCCAATCAAATGCGTGGCAGGCCCTATAAGAGGGCACAAGAACCTCCCCTCTGCGTGTAAATACAAAAGTACCTCCATTACATTTATATACAGTTTTATACATAAGATATGATTCCCAGGGTGGGAAATCTTGTGCCGCTAAGGGAAACAAGATTATCTTCATAATCACTCGTTCCCTGTCGTCCTCAACAGCGGCACAATGTGGGGATATAGCAAGCAGGTCCCCAAGATGGGTGGGACAAACCCATGACCGAACTTAAACTGGTCTGGGCAAAGGCAGTGGAATCTGCCACTTGGTCCTTCAGGCGGTAATGCCGAATGAAGGTGGATTCAGATGCCCAAGAGGCAGCTGCATATATTTGGTCCACAGACAAAGCACTTCTTTCTGCCCGTGAAGTGGACACTGCCCTGGTTGAATGGGCATGAAGGAAAGATGGAGCCGACAGCCCTTGGGCGGTATAGGCGACTCTAATAGTCTCGATAACCCACCGTGATATTGTAGCTTTGGCGGCTTTGGCGCCCTTGTTTTTCCCCGTGTAGCTGACCAACAGGTTTTCAGTCCACCTAAAGGGGCGAGTGCGCTGCAAGTAGATCTGCAGGCATCTAACCACATCCAGCTTGTGCCATCTTTCTTCTTCAGCAGAAGAAGGGAACGGAAAAAAATACTGGAAGGGAAATCAGTTGGTTCCTGTTTACAGCAGATGGCACCTTGGGACGAAACCCAGGGAGGAACCTAAGCTGTACATGGTCAGAGAAAAAGGTGGTATATGGCTCCTCAGCGGACAAAGCTTGTAGTTCACTAACGCGTTTGGCAGGTGTGACTGCCAATAGCAGCGCCATTTTGCCGGTTAGCGACTTGAGGGAGACCTCTTCCAGAGGTTCAAATGGCTGGCCACATAGGGCGTTCAGGACCGGAATAAGGTCCCATTGGTGGACAGGGGTGTTTACCACCGGTCTCAGCCTAGTTGCCCCTTTAATAAAGGTGCTCACTAAAGGATCCTGAGACAAACGCCTCCCCAGATAGGCGGACAGGGCCGCTACGTGTACCTTGAGTGTGGCCGCAGCAAGACCTCTGTCTAGTCCGTCTTGAAGGAAGTCCAGGATCACCTCCGTAGGGGGATCGGTGGAGTCCACTTGATGCTGCAGACACCAGGCATTAAAGATGTTACCTATTCGACGGTAGTTCCTGTTAGTCGAATCTGCTCTGGCGCTGGATAGGGTCTTCAAGACGGCTTGTGACAGTCCTCTATTTCTCAATAGGGACTGGTCAACCTCCAGGCTGTCAGGTTGAGTCTCCTCAGATCCTGGCATCTCAGCTCTCCTTGGGTTACCAGGTCTGGGAGTGGGGGAAGCCTCCAATATATGCCCTGACTCATTTGTATGAGCTGAGCAAACCAAGCCCTTTTTGGCCAGAACGGGATTATGGCTATTCCCGAGGCTTGGTCCTGTCTTATTTTTATCAATACCTTCGGTATGATTGGAATTGGAGGGAATATGTAAAACAGCCTGAACCTCCATGGGATGGACAGGGCATCCACCGCCAAGGGATTGTCCTCCTGGTACAGAGAGCAGAAGGTCCCCACCTTGGCGTTGAGTCGGGTAGCCATAAGATCGACCTCCGGGAGACCCCATCTCTGGACGATCTGTTGAAATACGTCTGGATTGAGAGACCATTCTCCTGATACGGTAATACCCTGACTCAGCTGATCCGCTACTATGTTCAGGGAGCCCTTTATGTGAACAGCGGATAACTGGACCAGATTCTTCTCCGCCTAGGCAAATATGAGATTCGTCTCTCTCAGCAAGGTTGGTGACCTGGTGCCCCCTTGTTTGTTTATATAGACTACCACCGTCATATTGTCTGACCGGTTTTTGACAGACTTGCCTTTCAATTCTGGGGCAAAGTGTACTAGGGCCAGGTACACTGCTCTGAGTTCCTTGAGATTGGATGACCCCAGCTCCATCGTCCTTGTACAGTTTTGTCTTGACAATGGGCTCCCCATCCCCACTGGGATGCATCTGTTGTCAACAGGGTCCACACTGTCGGGACCGTGGACCTTCCGTCTTTCAGGTGTATCCACCATCTGAGGGAAAGACGGGTAGCGGGAGAAAGGCAGATCTTCTTGTGCAATCCCCGTGGAGACCTGTTCCAGGTTCTCAACACTTCCATCTGCAGGGGACGCAAATGCCATAAAGTCCAAGGCACCGCCCTGGCCGAGGATGACATCAGGCCCAGGACTCTCATGGCGGTCCGGATGGTTACCTGCCGAGTGCGCAATAGGAATCGTGCACTGGCTTGGATTCTTTCCTTCCTTGGACTGGAGAGGAAGATCTGCATCGCTTCTGAATCCACTATAAATCCGAGGAATTTTCTTCAGGTGGATGGAATGATTTCGGACTTCTCCCAATTGTTAATCCTAACTCCTGTAGGAAGTTGATGGCAAGGTTGAGCTGCTGGAGGAGAGCAGCAGGAGACTGAGCTTTCAGTAGCCAGTCGTCTAGATAAGGGACGATGAAAAGACCCTGAAGTCTGAGGGCCGCGGCGACCGGAGAAATCACCTTGGTGAATACCAGTGGGGCGGATGTGATGCCGAATGGCAGAGCTGTGAATTGATAGTGCTCCCTGTGGCCGGCCATAGCGACGGCAATCCTGAGGAACTTCCTGTGGAAATGAGCAATGGGGACATGTAGATAGGCGTCCTTCAAATCGAGGGTAACCATCACCTCTCCTGGCTGAAGAAACACAGCCACGGAATCCACGGTTTCCATTCGAAATGACCTCTTCCTGATAAACCGATTGAGGTACCTCAGATCTATTATCATCCTCCAGCCCCCGGTGAACTTGGGGACCAGAAAGACGGGGGAGTAGACTCCCAGACCGAGGTCTGAGGCTGGTACCTTCTCCAGGGCGCCCTTGGTAACATATTCGGCAACCAAGGCTTCTAGACTGGCCTGCTGAGAAGGTGGAAGAGTTTGGGTGGAAACGAACCGATCTGGAGGTGGAAGATGAAAGTCGATGTGATACCCGTGTTGTATGATCTTCAACACCCATGGGTCTTGGATATGGGTGAACCATGCTCTGGAAAAGGAGGAAAGACGTCCTCCCACAGGAAGGGGGGCCACAGGGAGCTGCCCCACGTCAAAACTCAGGCTTCCTCTTGGTGTCCTCCTTGGAAGCGCCACGACCAGCTCCCCTAGGGCGATATCTAAAACGCCGTTGTTGGGAAGGGCGTCTATAATTAGAGGAAGAACCTCTGCCTCTAGGGGGAGCACGTCTGCCCCTGGATGCTTGAGGTAGGGACCTTCCCCTACCTTCAGCTAATCCCTCCATAATGGCGTCTAAGCTTTGGCCAGACACCCTTCCCGGCTCAAAGGGGAGAGCACAGAGTGCTGCTTTAGACGCAAAATCTGCCCGCCAAGGCTTTAGCCAAAGGGGTCTACGGGCCGCAGTAGACAACGCCATAGATTTGGCGGAGATTTTAAATTGATGGCAGGAGGATTCCGCCAAATAATCTGCAGCCCTATGAACTCTTTTCATAGAGGCCAGAATCTCATCTCTGTCTACGCCCAAGTCTATATCCCGCTCCAAGGCGGCTAAGCGGTTGCGGAAAAAGTCACCAACCATAGAGGAGGCTATGGCCACAGAGGCTTGCGCGGAGGAAGCTGAGTAGACCTTCTTCAGAACGGAGTCCGCCCTACGATCCAGAGGGTCCTGAAGATTTGAACCATCTTCCAAGGGCACCAGGGTTCTGCGGGACAGCTTTGCTACGGCCAAATCCACCTTCGGGGGAGGCCCCCAGGAATCCCACTTGAAGATCCTGGAAAGCGAATGTCCTTTCTCTGGCTGTTTCCACTGCTGCACCATAAGGTCGGTCAGCGTGGCGTCCGCATGGAAGGCAATATGTCCCCCAGAGGCAGACGTGGAGGCTTCCCCGTCAACATCTCGGCCCACTGTAGACCGGATGGACTTCAGCAGCCTGCCCGTTTGTTCATAATGGAACGCAGTTCTGCTGGAATAACTGAGTCGTCCTCGGAGGAATCATCCTCTGCCACCCGCAGGTGTTACAAGGGGGGGGGGAGAGACGAGGAACGGAGCTCAGAGCATGGTCTCCTGGTGAGCTGAGACAAGGTGCAATGGATCCCTTTGAGGGAATCATCCTGCAAAACAAAAAGGAGAGTACAAGCAAGGGAAAACTATTTACCCAAGCGATGCCCAAACTCACCATCTCCTTTACCCATGCCATCATATCTCTGGGAGAGGGCTCCACAGGTGGAGGACCTCTGCACCCGCGACAATGGGCCCACTCATAGCCTGAAAATAGGCAAGTTATAGGACCAGTAGTACCCCGCAGGGCACAACCTTTCAAGCCGCTACCTACCATCAGGGAGCGGTGTGTCGCAATCGAAGCAGGAAAGATGTTTCCTCTTGGAAGAGGTTTTCCTCCTACCATCCCCAGGAGGGGTAGTAGAGGATGACATATCCTACAGAGAGAGATAATAGACCATGCAACACTGTCACCATGACATCATACCAGCTTTTAAAAAAAGGGTAAATCTTACCAGGTCCTGTAGACCGGACAGAGAGGTGACTTGGCGCCCAACGTGCGACTCGAACCCACGACCTTGAGATTAAGAGTCTCATGCTCTACCGACTGAGCTAGCCAGGCTGGCGCTGTGAACAGGATCTGAACCTGTGCGGGGAGACCCCATTGGATTTCGAGTCCAAAACCTTAACCACTCGGCCATCACAGCCGGTTCCCAATAAAGTTTGCAAACTGGAAAAGAGTTCAAGATCAATGAACACCACAATCGCACGCCTTCAGCAGATACTGCAGGAAGGTCTCTGACACCAGGCCAGCCAGCCTCTTAATTCTGGCCGGCTGGAAGTGGGCGGAGCCACAATCAAAGCAGGTGAGGCAACCTGCCCAGACAACTAACCCTGTAATCAGGGGTCTGCAAAGATATACATTCCCCCCCACCAAGAGGCCCTTAACACGGGCACTTACCCCCACATCTCCCCGTCTTTTCCGGCCTTTAATAAGGCCTGAATCTTCCCTGAGTGAGCGGCCGCCAGCGCCAGGCCGTTGCCATGGCGCTATGATACTTCCGGCAAAACCGGAAGTGCGCGCTTACAGCGGCCGGCGGGGAACAGGATACACAACAGTGTGGTTCCACCCGCCGGCAGTCCGCGCGGCCACCAGAGGCGGCATGCGGAGTCCCCGGACTCTCACCAAAATGTCAGGTAAGTCACAAGGAGCGGGGGAAGCGGAGGAGAGGGGGGAGGGGGGGATAAAGGGGGGTAGCCACACATGGCTAACAAGCACCTTCTCCCCGCAGGGCACAGAAGGTGACAAGAAGAAAACAACCGCTCAGGAGGTGAGTGATCCTGCTGAGCTTCTCTAAGAGGACACAAGTCCTCCCACCTGTCCTCTGTCCACACAGGACAGAAAAAAACACGCAGAGGGGAGGTTCTTGTGCCCTCTTATAGGGCCTGCCACGCATTTGATTGGCTAATTAAATATCCGCCTGTCCTACCAGCACACAGGGGCAGAAATACCCCACATTGTGCCGCTGTTGAGGACGACAGGGAAGTCACATTTTTATGAAAAAAAAAAAGACAATTTAACAACTTCCATCCTCTCTCTCTCTCTCTCTCTCTCTCTCTCTATATATATATATATAAAAATAATATATTTCAGTAATGAGAAAATTTAAATGCATATTATATGGTCATGTAATGGAATTTCTCTCTTCTCTGCCTTGGAAATCTGGATATTGAATTACTGCACTTTTGTGGCCAATAGATTTTCCTAATTTATCTGAAATCAATTAGAAAAATTGCTAAATGTGGACATCCTAAACCAGTTGTATATTAAAATAAGCGTCTAAATAAATTTACCATGATTTTTAATGATCTCACTACAGATACAGAAGACATTATAACCCTTAAGATCAATATGTCACAACTTGATAAACTACCATCACAAGCAGCAACGGCAAATTGAGTTGTGACCTACTTCCAAAGTTACATTGAAAGGGATGTGATTTTATGTGGATTGAAAAAGTGTAAAGTGTCAAGAACTATTTACTTACAGTAGATTGGTTTTGGAATTGGAAAGAATTCTATTAAATGGATCTATTAAACTCGTGGACTTGATAGACTCCTATAAAGAAGAAGTATTGTTGGATATATGTACCAATATCAAAGAAGTCCTGGAATTTGTACTTGCATCTGTGGATTACAACCTTTTACAGAGTTTGATACAAAACTGAAAAAATTCTAAATTAGAAATTAAAGTGATGAATTTTATTTTGCATAACTATAAAACTAACATGGTATATACCTGGAATGAGCAGGGAATAAAAGTCTTGACTAGAGATGAGCGAGTAGTACTCAAGTAGGTATTCGATTGAATACTACGGTATTCGAAATACTCGTACTCGATCGAGTACCACTCGCTATTCGAATGGAAAAGTTCGATGCAGAACCAGCATTGATTGGCCGAATGCTATACAGTCGGCCAATCAACACTGGTTCTTCTCCTACCTTTAGAAGTCTTCTCCGTGAAGCTTCCCCGCGGCGTCTTCTGGCTCTGAATTCACTCTGCCAGGCATCGGGCCTGGGCAGAGCCGACTGCGCATGTCCGCTTATAGTGCGGGCATGCGCAGTCGGCTGTGCCCAGGCCCGATGCCTGGCAGAGTGAATTCAGAGCCTGAAGGCGCCATGGGGATGCTGCAAGGAGAAGACTTCTCGGAGGATCCAGCCCGACCCTCACTCATGGACTTGGTAAGTATAATTTGATCAAATGTTGCCTACCCCTGTAAAGAGCATTTTCCCCCCATAGACTATAATAGGGTTCGATATTTGATTCGAGTAGTCGAATATTCAGGGGCTACTCGAAACGAATATCGAACCTCGAACATTTTACTGTTCGCTCATCTCTAGTCTTGACTTTGCAATCTATTTTGCAAAAGAAAGGTAACAGACACAATATACAATACAATCTGATGACTTTATTGCTTAAATCAATATGAATATGAACTTGAAATTTAATGTTACTCCTAACAAATTGGAAAAAAAATTCCTGGACATTACGCTAAAAGGACATAATGATAAAATCATGTTCTTGCCTTATAAGAAGCCTACAACTACTATTTTTTATTACTTTTATCACATGACACCTACCTCATGTCTTCAAAAACAGAGTGGAAGAACTCCTATGCACTAAAAGGAATTGCTCTGACACCATTTTGGGGGTTCACCACCCATAAATCTTTATTATAATATGGGGATTCTTCAGATCCGAAAGTATATTAATTAGAGGCCCAGGGAAGGTGTGGAAAATAAAAATAGTCATACTCACCATTCCTCATTTTTCTAGGGTTCTTGCATGGTGTCCTGTCTTCTTTCCTGGTATCCTCTGGTCTCACCTGTGAAATGAGTGATCCTGAGTTATGTGATTGAGTTGTCATGTGGGGGCATCGGTGTTATGACGCACAGCGTCAAATCATGATATCAATGTACCCCACATGACTGCATAGGCCCAATCTGAGACTTTAATGGTGACTGGGGCTGCTGATATCAAGCTGGAAGATGCCATGGGCACCTGGGAAAGAAGATGGCGCAGCCAAGCCATGGAAACGTGGGGATGGTGAATATTATTTTCACACCTTTCCTAAGCATCCTTGCAGAGAACTGAGAGTATAATAATAGCAATTCTTGCTAAAGTAAGCTTGTGGATGAACCTTGTAAACATTTGCAATATAATTCTCGGTAGGTTTATGTAACATCTTTGCCTGTTTGGGCCTCTGCGCATCCTCTAGGTGCACGCTTCAGCATAAGAAGTGGGTTCATTTTTGATCCTTTGCACATTTGTTGCTGTGTATGTCCGTCTAGCATTGCTTAGAAGCCAAAATCTGAAGCAATAAACGGAGAGATGTCTTTAAAGGGACATTCCCATTTAGGACATTTATGGCATAGCCACACGATACATGGCTATGTCATAGATCTGGGTCCCAACTCTGTAAATGGGAATCACCAATTCCCCATTTATTTCTATGGTATTTCCAAGAATAGCTGAGCAATTCTATCATATTCTCCAACTATAGAGCCAAATACATTTGGAAAGTCGAGTGATATTAAAAGGAAATTTCATTAAAAGCAACACCTTGATACCCATTGCAAACAAGTTTCATGTGTTCAAATATAACACACTTTTAGCTAGTTGACCTCTCATTCTACCGTTACAATATTTAACCTTACTAAGGTCTTTCCAAGATGTCAGGTTTTTCAATTTCCTTCTAACTGGTGCCCCTTTATAATATAATTCATCCACTGACAATACAAAAGTAATGACTATACAAAGATCAATACTTATTCTTCAGACAAATGTGATTGTAGCACAAGCAACCTGAAAATGTAATTTAATAAGTCTTTGAAGGAATCATTGCTACGGGGATTCTTTTGGAACTGTCATTATATTTCTTCTGAAACAAGTGCTCTCACTAAGTCATCCATTTAACCTTATAATGATATTTTACCAGACCAGTAAATTAACAAATATTTTAGCAAAAATGTGGCATATATAAAAAAAAAAAAAACTAGATCATTTAGATGAAATTGCTGTAAACCTGTACAACACAGCGATACATTACATTTTGTACGGTATTATGCTTCTACTATTCTAGTGTTCTTTTTTGGGTGATCTTCAGACCCCAGAGGATACTCAGTTTCCTTCACCACTCTTGGGCTCCCTAACAGTCCTCTTCTAGCTGAGATCTGTGAATGAGCCTCAATGTTGATATGGTTTTCACCAACGTCATAGTATATGTCTTAAAGACAAAATAAGAGCCCATAATGTCAAACTTGAGACCAGAAAAGGCTGAAGAGGACAGGAGAGGTGAGGGAGGCCGAGTATAAGTGTTTAGTATGTTTCTGCACCTACCCATGGCCCCCTCTTGTGATACGGTGGGGTCTGAAGAGACGGTATTAGCACCATACTAGCTACAGTAGTGGCTACTACAGGGCCTGGAATTTTAAGGGGCCCAGTCTTCTGCTTTTTAAAATTTTTTAAAAAAGAATTTCCTCTCCTGCCTATGGCCACCTTCAATACCCTTCAGCCTTCAGGAAGTCCTGTGCACTGCATTGAATTGCGTCAGTAATGTCCAGATGCTGATCAGTGTCAGTGTGATTGTGTATGACACATTAACCCCTCCCTAAAGGGTTGAAGGCTGAAGGGAAAGTGGAAGTGACAGTGTCCAGGGGTCAATATGTGAATAGGAGAAATTTAGCAGGTAGTAGCCTAAAGTCACTATGGGTGGCACATACTGTATGGAGGCCTGTAATGTGTGTACTTACTGCAAAAAGGCCAATAAAGGGACAGTATATTTGTGTGGGGGCATTAAAGGGGGCATTTTCTACATAAAGGCCAGTAAAAGAAGTGGTATACTGTATGGGGGCCAATACAAAGGCATGTGAGGTTAAATAAGGGGGATTTACAGTATACTGTGTGGGATCGGTGAAGTGGGTGTATACTATGTGGGGGGCAGTAAAGGAGGATTTATACCATGTGGGGGCCAGGAAAGGGAGTGTTATACTGGGTGGAAACTGGTAAAGTAGGCTTTATGCCATGTGGGTGCTTGTATAGCAGTTCGTATACCATGTGGTGGCCCGTAAAGGGGGCTTTATACCATTTAGGTGCAAGTCAAGGGGGTGCTATACCACGTGGGGACCCCATTCAAAACTTGACATGGGACTTGTCTTAGCTAGTTATGATCCTGCTACAGAGTATATTAATAGCACCTCTGGCTCAAAGCAAGTAAGTTTAGTCCATAACAATCTCCTGATCCCCTGCTCATTTATAAGTAAAAAGGGTAGTCCATTTTTGTCTCAACAACCCCTTTAAGGTAACAGTGGACACATCTTTAATGTACCCTTGAACTATACGGAGTATAAAATATCTAAGATGAGTAAGGCTATTAATTTATTCCCTAACCCCATTCTTAGCTTATCCCTTAGTGTTATTGAGGATAATCTTAATTTGTGAGTTTATGATAGTATATTGATCTGTTATCAACACAATACTTATGGAGAATCTGACTCCTTCATGATACATGATCCCATTTTCTGTCCTTTTGACATCACTTGATACCTCCTCTTAATTTCATGAGATGTTATTGGTAATAGAGGTCAAAAATCTGACACGTCTAAGTTATATAGGTCAGAATTGATCAATACAAATTGATGGGAAAGATAAAAAGATGGAATATGATGACCTTAAATTTTAGATCACACAAGTATAAGAGTCCTATGTATGAAATTAGAAATAAAACATAATTGAGGATTGTAGGCAGGAGCCAAAGTTCACCAGCAGCAAGATATCAACCCATACAAGAGGATAACCCTTCGGAAGGTCGGAAAAAGACAAATCAAGTCAAATTGTGAAAACATGAAAGCTTCAAGAACTGCTACGAAGATTCTTGATGTTGATCTGAATCACCCTGAATAAAAAGTAGATGTGTAAACAAGATTTGTGGAAATGAATAAGCCAACTGGAATACATTCAGAATATAAATGGTGTTAAACATTTCATGTCCTCCAAGGGCAAATATTATTAGTTTATATTATTCCTCCTGTGGCGTATCTGTGCTTTGTCTTGAACATCTCTCACTATTAAGGTGGCCATAAACATTGGGCAGAGGTTGGTCAAACATGTCAATTTCAGCAGAACTAGTAAACCATCAAATGTGTATTGGATGTTGGACCAGTACTCACTGGAAGCCCCCTGCGAGGTTTACAACACCCAGCATGTCTATGGTTACTGCACATTTTACTAGGGGCTTTCAAACATAGCAAACCAAAGGTTAAAAGCAGAAAAAGACTTGTGGTAATTGCTTGCTTATTGAGTGTGACTCCAGCACCAGTTACAGTTTTATGCATGGTGTGGGGAAGTTAGCTCGGTAGAAGCAGCAGTGCGGACCCAAACAGTCAAGGCAGGAACACAAAATATGCAGCAATCTGGTTTATTTAGAAAAAAAAGCTAGGGAAATAAATAAACCTTGGCTTCAGGCACAAAATGAGCAAAACAAAAAAAAAATAAAAAAAATAAAATAACAACCCTGCTCATCTGAGCAACTAACTAAGCAGAAATGATAACCTAACTATACATGTGGCTTATTTCCAGCCACACAAACAAAACAAGCGCAATATAGCCTCACCAAACTCAGGGTTACAGGACAGAACCATACACCTCCTTTCACCTCATGGAACTGCACTGCAATGCAAGAGCTGCAGCACTTTCTGGCCCAGTAATGAGCCCAGGATCTACACCTGGGATGAGGCCTACTCCAGATCCAACCTGGACCACACATGTGTCAGAAACCTGGGGCTGATATTTCTGGACTCCAGCATTCTACCTGTCACCTTCTAGCAATGTCCATAACGAGCAATAAAAAATGGTTGCATAAAATTTATCAAAATGTACCTTGGATGAGTTCCAGAATTTTGAAGATTAAGAACTAGATCTTTAATTTGAAATAATATAATTATAAACACAAACCTTAGGCTAGGTTCACATCTACGCTGGGCTCTCCAGCGGACCCAAACAATGGAGAACCTGACCACTAAAACCGTGGTTACTTGTGGACATAGAAGGTCCACCTGTTGTCTATCAGATGTCAGTATTCTGAAACTGGGAAACTGGTAGAGGGAAAAGTCCGTGCAGGGCATTTCACTTCACTAATTTTCTATCTTATAGTCTATTTTACATCAATATTCCATTTTATTCATAGAAGATCAAATAATGCAACGGTAATTATTCTGTTTTCAGTATGAGTGCCCTACAATGATGTAACTTGTAACACATGACATTTATTTATGCGAACTTTGACCTACCCGGGCAATACTAGCATCTTTAATTCCTGTCCTCGGTTAATTTTGTTATGTTATTCTGTTCTGCATATACTAACTTGATGAAGTGTTTTACAGTCTGAACATGAAACTCAAAGAACATTAACATTTTATACTCTCCTTTTACTGTATTTATCTATTGTTTATCTTGCAGAAAATCGAATGTTTGTTGAAAATCTATTGTTTTTGTATCATTTCTGTGTTCCATAAATCACCTGCAAAAAGCTCATTTCTTTTTACCTACTATACAATTCTACCCGTATTATAAATAGCACTTTGTCACTTTGTAGATGTACAGCCATGTAGGAGAGTTTGCATGGGGTCCAGTTATTCCTATATGATGGCGCCATATTGAAAAAATTGTATTGTCCTACATTTTAATGAAAACATCATATTGTTTGTGATATTTTATATAAATCTTACATATAGTGGCAGAGTGCTGGAGTTCAGCTATATCTGCCCCAGGTTTCTGGCATATGTGTGGTCCAGGGCGGATCTGGAGTAGGCCTCAGCCCAGGTGTAGATCCTTGGCCAAAAAAGGCTGCAGCTCCTACATTCCAGTGCAGTTCCATGGAGTGAAAGGAGGCGTGTGGTTCTGTCCTGTAACCCTGAGTCCGGTGAGACTATATTGCTCTTGTTTTGTTCGTGTGGCTGGAAGTAAGCCATATGTATAGTTAGGTTATCAGTTCTGTTTAGTTAGTTGCTCAGACAAGCAGGATTTTTTTTTATTTTATTTTGTATTTTTCCTGAAGTTAAGGTTGCATTTTGTTTTGCACATTGTGTGCTTAAGTCAAGGTTCATTTATTTTGCTGTTTTTTTTTTTTCTAAATAAACCAGTTTGCTGCATATTTGGTGCACCTGTCTTGACTGTTTGAGTCTGCACCACTTCTACTACCGATCTACCTTCCCAACAATTAGTACTGTGGTCATCCATTTATTTTGTTTGCTCTCTGGGTATTTGATGCATGCATATGCCTATGTCCATTATACTAACAATTATTTTACATTTCTTTTTGAGAATAAAAAAAAGAACAAAAAATAAGAAAATCTAAAAAAAATCCAAAACGCTATTGTGCAGCACGTATTTCATGTTGCTTTGGAAGAGTACTCTATTAGAAAAGAGTGGTGAAGAATTTATACAGTGGACAATATTTTCGTGAGTGTCGAATAATGACCTAACCTGCAAAAATATTGCAAAATAATTTATTTTCTTTGCTGTGGTACAATAGGTGGGAAAACATTGATCCAAAGAAATACACTAGCCTTCTATGAAAATGAATTCTGCATATATTACAAAAGGTCAAAGAAAAGAGCTGGAGAGAGACTGAAAAAGCAATTTGAAGGGAAAACAAATGTGGTTTCCCCACTGTGAACATAAAATGAAAATGCACAATGAAAGCTTGCGCTGCCGCTCTATGTATAGGGTAACTTTTAAAACGCCAAAAAAAATCAAACATTCAAATTCATATGGAAAGGTTTTCATTCAAAGATTTGTCATCATTGGAATAATATGTAATACATTTTCTAGCCTTCTACATTGTCCTTTGTGGAAACATATAACCAGCTACATATTACAATACTAAATTTAGATTTCAATCTTGTAGGCTTCCAAAAGTCCTTTTTGACATATTATGTAGGAGATGCAAATAGGAAGCAATTTCTACATAGTTCATATAACGGAACATGGTTTAACCATTTACGCTAAGGTCCCATATAGCATCCCCAGTGGCGTAACTAGGAATGGTGGGACCCCGTGGAAAACTTTTGACATGCTCCCCCCCCCCGACCGACACCGAAGACCTCGACCGACCCCCTCCTACGCATTCCTGCACATTCTATTATCCCCCATAGTGTCCCCTGCACACAGTATTATCCACCATAGTGGCCCCTGCAAACAGTATTATCCCCAATAGTGGCCCCTGCACACAGTATTATCCCACAGTATTATCTTTTCAGACCCCAGAGTATAATAATTGGAGACCCGGGGGAATAAAAACATAAAAAACTGCTGTTTCTTACCTGTCCCCAGCTCCTACGCTGTCGGCCTCCGCTGCCGTCCTTCTGCAATGACGTCGGACGTCGGGACGCAGGCCGGGTTCATATGACGTCAGAGACGTCAGAGAACAAGGAAGGAGGCCTGGCCAGTATCGTGGAGAGGTAAGTAACAGTGTTTTTTATGTTTCTTACCTCTCTCGGTCCGCCAATCATTATACTCGGGGGTCCGAAAATACCCCCGAGTATAATGATAGCAGCGGTAGCGGTGTCACCGGGCCCCTAATGACCTCTGCTGCTATGGCGGTAGTTACGCCACTGAGCATCCCGTAGCAAGTAAGTGTTGTGGGAAAAACCCCGGAGGCAACCTATTGCGGTTTTTCCCACAGTGATTTTCACAGAAGGTTTACAGAGGTTACTGTATAATGGTGCAGGAAAAAATGCCATGTGGGTCCCCGGTCTTAGGGGGCATTCACACGGAGGAACATGGCGAGGAATCTGGTGTGGAATTTCAGCACTCAATGGATTCCTTTTTCTGCTAGACATTCATTTGGAGTCTTCTACTCCTATACACTGATGTGACGATTACTAGCGTATGATATATTCCATTACATTTTCTGGCATTCAGCGGCTCCTTAGGTCCATTGTGCCCTTCAGGCAACTTCTATATGCTTACAGAAGTAGTGGGCTCCACAACTACTATAGATTCGCATTCTACCACACCTATTATTGGCTATAATTGTATAATTTACCGTATTACACTATTGGTGCTTGGCACTGTGGGTTTTTTTTGTTTTTTTTTTGTCTCCTACAATAGTCGTTCACCTAGCGAGCGTTAGATAAATAACATGCTATATTCATGGATTGAGCCAACACCATAACCTAATGAAATGAAATCAGTACTATATATAAGACAGGGAAAATGAAACTAGGTGATTGAAATATTTAATTGATTTATATTAAAGCAATCCATCTAATTAGATATTATAGGAAATAAATTATGCTCTGGATTAAAGTAATTTATTATAGTAGTTGTTTAATTTTTGTGCTAGTATATATGGGTCCGATGCAGCACTTTATCAGTATGAATGTAGCATGTTAATGTTATTGATGTCTAGAGCGACGTGGTATATTGTGTGGGAAATCTTTGGTTTTTGGTACTGTGCATATCAATTGACTTCCATGTATGAAGAGTAGATAGTTCATTGTTTTTGTGTTTTTAGTTTTTTCTATATTATATTAATTTGGAGGGCAGTTCCAACTTGTTTGCCATATCCTAGAGAGGCTCAAAATAATAATCACTATATGCTTACCTTTCCGTTTGGCCAGGGTTACAGCGAAGAGCCTCCATTTGGGTCCCCGTTCTTTGTGTATCTTCTGAACAGAAGATCACTGGTGAGCCACTGGGATCCAAACAGAGACTCTACACTGGACCCCGGCCAAATACAGAGGTAAGTATATAGTGATTGTTGGCTTAAGCCTCTTTGTGGTGTAAAAAATGAGTTGAAACATGCCTTTAATATGTAAAATACTAAAATCACCGTAACTTTAGATAGATTAATTCCTATAAACATATGTCACTGAAAGGGGATTTGACTTATCCACCAAAGGAAAGGAATATATAAAACTTTACTTTTATTAGATACTCTAAAACATATAACAAAATGTTTAAAACATATCCTACACCATAACCCGCTGTGTGATGACAGGTAAGTGTATAAGGAGGAGAGCTGGAAGCGCTATCTCTGTTGCGCCCTATTTCAATCCTGTCTCTACCTCCCTCATCCAATACACGATGTGCACCAAGAACCTCACAGATTTAAATAAGAATGTGACCAACAATACTGAGAAAAGCTCAGTGGAATGCTCCCCCACCCCTCCGAGGATACTGGCCTAACGCCACACCAACAGAGGAGGAAAGGTACCACTGGCTTGGTCACTATTCAAATTATCTGCGTGTTGGTGCTACATCTATAACTGCTTTATCCGACCCTACGCGTTTCTTCACTCAAAGTGATTCATCAGGGGTCTATTTTACAAGGTCCTGAACATCGGACACTTCGTGCAAGAAAAATCAGCGGTAGGTGTTCTGACCGCTAGCAGGACCGCCGCTCAACTCCCAGCGGTGAGTTGCCCTGCTCTCTTCAAGGTATTTAAACCCTACACCACGCCCCTCCACTGCTCCCAACCAATCTCTTTCATTGGACGTGTGCGCCCACATACGCATAGGCCTATACGTCATACGCAACATTCCATAGATACCTTCAATAGAGACACAGTGCGCATGCGCGAGGATCGTACCGGTCTCCTACGCTATTCTACCTAATACTCTACACTCGCGCATGCGCCTGGTTCAGATTATGCTCTGGATTAAAGTAATTTATTATAGTAGTTGTTTAATTTTTGTGCTAGTATATATGGGTCCGATGCAGCACTTTATCAGTATGAATGTAGCATGTTAATGTTATTGATGTCTAGAGCGACGTGGTATATTGTGTGGGAAATCTTTGGTTTTTGGTACTGTGCATATCAATTGACTTCCATGTATGAAGAGTAGATAGTTCATTGTTTTTGTGTTTTTAGTTTTTTCTATATTGTATTAATTTGGAGGGCAGTTCCAACTTGTTTGCCATATCCTAGAGAGGCTCAAAATAATAATCACTATATGCTTACCTTTCCGTTTGGCCAGGGTTACAGCGAAGAGTCTCCATTTGGGTCCCCGTTCTTTGTGTATCTTCTGAACAGAAGATCACTGGTGAGCCACTGGGATCCAAACAGAGACTCTACACTGGACCCCGGCCAAATACAGAGGTAAGTATATAGTGATTGTTGGCTTAAGCCTCTTTGTGGTGTAAAAAATGAGTTGAAACATGCCTTTAATATGTAAAATACTAGTATTGAAACTAAATAAATAAAACTTACATTGATGACATACAGGATCCTGCCCCAAAAAGAAGTCAAAAGCTCAAGTCTATCAATCTAACTGTCTAAAAGCTCCAAATGATTTAACTGATAACACCAAGAGATAACACATTATTTGCACTATTAATAGTTTGTGGACAGTTTGTGTGTAGCAATTTTCCTTCTACATGTTAGGACACCAGTTGTAAGGGAGTTGCAAGTTGAGCAATTCCCCAGTGCCGCTGCAACTAGGGAGGAAGGGATAGAGACAGCGAGTCCTAATTCGACCCAGCCCCTGTCCCTACCTACTTGTCTCACTGTCCTAATGACATGGACAACTGGGCGAAAGTCCCTTCTCTATATAAGTGCAAATGTTAAACGAGGACAAGACAACACAACACAGAAGAGGAGTCAGCAAGCCAAGGATCAAAGTCAGAGAAAAAAAGCAGTACCAAATCAAAATCCAAAAGAGTAGTCCCAAGATAAGACAAAGGTCATAAGCCAGTAAGAACAACACAATAAGAGCAAGTAGAAAGCTTAGGAAGAACAAGTCATTATAGCCAGCAAACATATGTGGGTTGATGACCTGTTATAGGAAGTCCAGATCCTGCCCCAAACTCGATTGGCAGATAGGCTGTCAATCACACAAGGCTGAGATTAACTATTAGAGGAGCAGAGGGAAACTAAAATGAAGGAGAAGGGTGTGGTGGAAAATCAATTACAGAGGTGAGGGAATAGGATAGTGTTCAGACAATACAAGAAGAACCTAAAGCCAGGAATAATAACTAAACACACCTCCTGTGTCACAGCACGCATGCAGAGAGCGGCGCAGAGCAGGCAGAGATGTTACACCAGTACAACATGCTAATATTATTTGGAGCACAGGACATTTCTGTTTAGTTGCTGCATCTGGTTCCAGAGCATTTATTGAATGGATACTCAATGTTATTTTCTTATACTATTGTAGGCTGCGCAGAAGAGCTGACATTTTGCTTTTAGTGAAATTTTCAACAAAGCTAAAAGTAATTGACTTAATAAGTATTAATAAAGTAGCTCTTCACTGGAATAAGCAGTTCGAGCATGTTATTTGTAACTTAAATAATAAATGTATAAAAGCTAATGGCTTCTGAAGTACTATACTTTGGAATGTAATTTCTCTAAAGTAGAAAAGCCTTAAAATAATGGCATGGAAGATTTTCTTTGAATACCTAGAAATTATTAATAGAGCAGTAAGACATAAAAAAATGACATTTATAAAAATTTATTAAAAATTTAAGGATACCTAAGACACTAGAACAGTAATATAAATTGGTTATATTTTGTGAATTAGTATATTGTATCATCAGAAAATAAACCTTTGTTTAAACCAAATTTTTATATTCTAATATATTTGAATGTTTTTGTTCCATATTTTCCATGCCTCTATGAAATTATAAAAATAAACCTGAAATATTGCAGCTTTCACACTAGCCGCTGCTCTTTGCAATAGCTTATTAATTTCTGCTCTATTCTGAATTCTTCTGAGTAATGCCATTTTCGTCATAGGATTACAATGTAAGTTAACACCTCTATTTTAGGATCACAGTACTGACAATAGGCGATGGGAACATAGCCTGTGCGTAGTCTGCACAATAGGCACACAAAACTCTTCCATAAAAATCAATGGGACAAATTTATTAAGCTACTTGTGCCTACGAAAAGTATGGCCAAAAAAAGGGGCAGGGGATAAATAACCTCAATTGAGTCATCGCCATGTGGCTGCTGTAAAGCATATCTCTGACCTACTGCTCATGGAGCACAGGAGCAGCTCGTGTAAGACAGACACCCCCATAATCATGTACAAAAAAAAAGTACAATTTAAAGAAAAAAAAAAAAAATCAAAAAATCAAACTTACTATATAATTTTTACTTATTTTTGGAGATACACTTGTTTTAGAAGTACAGAAGTTAGTTGGGCCATAAGTATGGATACACTCAGATAAAATGGAAGTGGTTGCTGATATCACCTTACCGTTTGTGGCATATTAGTACATGGGAGGGGAAAACATTTGAGGTCAGGTGATGCCCATGGCGACCATCTTCAAAGCCATTTTGGATTCAACTTTACCTTTTTCAATGGGACACATCAAACACATGGAGAATTGCATAAGAAAAACAATGGTGTGCTCATTTTTAATAAAGCTTTATTCATTATTGTTATATCCTATATCCGTTGTTTCTGGTGCCCCGCATCCTGGATCTTCACATAGTACACCAAAGCCTTCAAATGGCCCCAGAGGTAGAAGTCCAAGCGAGTGAGATCCAGAGACCCTGGGTGTAGCCATACTTATGGCCCACCCTGTAGTGTAATTTGCACACTATATTGACTATGGTAATTCATAGAATTTATATTTTGCTTTATTAATGTTTCCTTCATTTTATCCTCAATAGAAAAATAAAACACATTTATAATAATGTCTTTTTAATAAAACAGAAAAAAAAATGATCAAACAGGTAAAATTAATCAATGCTCGAAAAACATGTTTTCCTCATCAGGAATCTCTCCATGATACATAATACGAAACCACAAGCATTTAGCAGTCATTGTAAGTTACAAAGGTCGTGCATATCGTGTCAATTAAAAACACAAGGGTAGTATAATTACATAACAATATACATTACAATTTTAGAACTTGCCAAAAAAACATATATTATTATTAAATTAACCGACAAACTAACGTATTATTTTATTTCTGTTTTTTGACTTTGATGACATTGCTTTCTATTTCACAAAATAAATATATTTACTTGTTATTAGAATTTACTTTGGTCATAGCTTAATTTAGATTTTAGTATAAATCTGGTATATCGACTTATTATAGGGTGTCAATAAAGTGTATAGAAGAAAATTATAGTCTTAAAGGGGTTTTCCAGGCAACATTTTTTTATTAAAAAATGTCTGTTAGTGCTACTAATGGGTTAATAAATGCACCCATATACCTATATCTGTGTTTTGAGTGATTTCTAGGTGTCTCTGGGGCTGCTGGTATCTCTGCTTTGGTTTACATGCTGCAGCTTGTTCCTGCTCTCTAACTTCCTCACTAACCGTTTCACCTTTCTCGCCTTCCTTCCTTACTCCCCCCTCCTTTCTTACTCCCCTCCCTGTCACTCTAACTATCTCATCCCTCCCTATCTATTTAGCCCAACTAGCATATACTTACCCCTCCATGCTTCTTTCTGCGAGACAGCCCCTCCTCCTGCCACCTCTACTGCGCATGCATGGAAGTGCAGTAGAGATGAATTACAGGCAGTGGCGCGCACAGAGGAAAAGAGCGCGTGCTGCACAGACAGGAGGAGCTGTCTTGCCGGAAGAAGCCATGGATGGTAAGTATGAGTGGAGTGGATGGAGGGGAGTAGTAGTGACGAAAATGGGGAAAAGATCGTCACCGGATAAGCAGATGTCCCTGGGGCGGTCACATGACCACCCCAGGGATATTGGTAAATATACATTCTATATTAATGATGTTATTTAGAAAGTAGGAGGGGGAGGGTTATATTAGTGTAGGACTTTACAATTATTCAAGACAACCCCTTTAAGTCTTTAGAGCCTATTGTGTTTATTTATATCCAACCCATCTGAGTTTATTCTAAAAATTCTAAAAATGAACTGTGATTGGTTGCCCCACTGCAGCACTGAATTGGCCACAATTGGTCACATTGCCATATTAGGTGCAGGCAATACACAGACCAGTGGGGAGCTTTTCAAAATTGAATTAGCAGTGGTAGGAGATCGGTAATTTAATGTTTTAAATGTAATATTCTTCATTGAAGACTGTGCATAAGAGAGTGAAGAAAAAGTGAGAGTAAGTAGAAGGAGAATAAGGGTCAAGAGGACATCGAGGGGAAGACAGACTGGAACTCTGCACAGTAGTAAAAGTGGTTCCACAGGATCCACATTTGTTGAGGTTTCTATTGTCTTGTTTGAATTCTGCTACTAGATTTTCAAGGCTACGTATGTGAAAGATTGGGTGTTTTTTGTTTTTTTGCACCACTAAGCAAGGCATGGTCTACCGGGTTCAACCTTTGGTAAGAGTTAGAGGCCCTTCCATAATTCCCGAGGCTTCGGTTCATAAAAGGTGGTACACATACGGAAGAATCAAAATTACCTAAGAGATATCAAAGTAGCAATGCATGAAATAAATTCAGAGCCTAAGAATATTTGTCTAGTGCACGTCTACATCTATTATCCAAAAAGTCCAATAATTTGAGACTCACGTCACACCACGGGGGATAGAAAATCATTATCTTTAACACAGTCATGGTGGGATTTGTGAAAAAATCAGTAAGAATATTGAATTGTAGTAAAAAAAAATTCCTGTTTATGTACATCAATATATGGATGGATCTATAAAAGGAGAGATGGCGCTTATGAAATTTAGATTTTAATTCTACCAAGAATGAATTAAATTGTGGTCAAGAAAGTTCAGTATATCCATTTACTCTCATTATCTTCTTGAGTGGAACATATTAAAAAGGTCTTGTTATGCCTACAAGCTCTGTTGCGCATGATTGAAGACACGCTGGTATCTTGAAAACATGAATTAAACTTTTGCCTGTAACGGTATACTGTAAACAGTCATGACTTCTTTTATTCGATAGTATAGTTAGTTATACGTGACATCTAGAAGGCTTATGTTTCAAGCGCTGACTCTGTTCAGAACATTTAGTCTTGGGCACTACAGTGACTTTGTTTACATAAAAGTAGCATAGTCATATATTACATGATGGTAGTAAGTAGATGGAAAAAGATCTGAAGATTTGTATATTTAGGGTTCGGATGAGTCGACGCTTTGATTTGTTACAGTTAAACTTGCTCGTATTGTCTTACACCACCCCTGGGCCCCCGCCTATTATACTCCGATGAGACCCCAGAGTATAATAATTTCATGTCCAGTTGTGGGTTGATGAACTGCTAAAGTTTTGTGTTTGCAAGTTTCGAAAATTTTGGGTCAAATTTGTTTCTAGTGGCAAAGTAGCTTGTGACTTTTTTTTCATTAGGCAGGTGTTAAAGTCAATAAACTGCAATCCTAGTCTTAGTCTAACAGCTCTGTTAAGTCCCCTTTTTATCTAAAAAATGTCAATGTTCAATATGCTTCATGAAAAAAACAAAAAACTTCTTGCTCGATTTTGCTATGCTCTCCATATCTAAACGTCCTCAGCAACCATGGTGCAAGGCCTCACATTCAACTAACCCCATTGAATATGAGACTAATAAGCAAGCAAATCTGGAGTTGAAAGCTGAGGCACCACATCACCTTTTTGTCACAGGTTCCATAGGGACAATTTTTGGAGAAAAGATTGATGCGGAAATCTGGGTGAACTTGCCTCATTGGTGTTTGAGGCATAACTGGGGAAGAACCTTTAACAGAAGTGATCCCATGTTGTAAAAGCCTTTCTATGAAGGGGCCACACGGTGGCTCAGTGGTTAGCACTGCAGCCTTGCAGCACTGGGTCCTGGTGTTCAAATCCCACCAAGGGCAAAAAACCATCTGCAAGGAGTTTGTATGTTCTCCCAGTGTTTGCACATATCATTCTCAAAATGACCATATATGGGTAATATTTATATGGTTTAATTCACAAATTAATCGAAACAAAAATAATATTGTGAACTGTTAAAACTTATTTTATTACGGGTACGTAACTCTAAGGGCTCAAAAATGGATAAATAGATTAAAAGCACCTGGCTTATGTACCCCAACAAAGTATCAGCAGGAGGTTGTTACAGGTGATACATTCGGTTTACTTCTCACAGATACACAATCCCCCCGTCTAGATTGTCTGGATATAAACCAATCAGGGGTTAATGTCAAATCAAATCAAATCGGATTTATTGGAACGTCCGAATAGATATTTGGCATTGCCAAGGCTAGAACGGTGTGTGTGTGTGTGTGTGTGGGGGGGGATTTGAGGGGGAGAGTATGGGGGGGGGGGGGGTAATTTGGGGTATAACAGTCCGTGGAGTCTCATCTTTCTCTTAGTTGGTGACAGCTGTTTGGGGGAGGGTGAATTGGGGTATAACAGTCCATTCAAAGCTGTTATGATGGACAGCTAATCTCTGAGTCTCCCTTGTGCTATCTCGTGAACAAAAGTAAAATACACTGCCTATGTCGTGTCGGTAGAATCTAAAAAGAATTGCTGATACACAGGGGAAAACTAAAGTATATAAAATGCTGAAATGGGCTCCAAAGGAATTAAGCTAGGGGTATAGTGGACAGGTAAATTTGGACCACCCAAGGATGAGGATTGAGATACCTAAACTCCATCCTAGATGAGATACCCTAAAAAAACCAATCAATCCAAAGCATTCCTATATACTGTACTTCCATCAGTGTAAATTCCCCCAGGAGTTCAGCTATTGGTCACAAAAGGTACGATCCTACTTAATTCTATCTCCCTTCCCTACGCATTTTGCCAATAGTGTCGGCTCATCAGGGGTGCTTATGGGATTCGTAATGTGCAGGAATAAAAGTCTACCTAAATTGCGGAGCATCAGGCGGCCACTCGTCTAGTGCCACTGCTCCAATGCCCCACTCTATATCAGCTCTGTTTAGTTAGTTGCTCGGACGAGCAGGATTTTAGTTTGTTTTTGCCTAAAATTAAGTCTGTGTTTTGTTTTGCTCATTTTGTGTCTGAAGTGAAGTGGTTTATTTATTTTCCAGTTTTTTTGTTTTTTTTTAAATAAACCAGTTTGCTGAATTTTGTGTCCCTGTCTTGACTGTTTGGGTTTGCACCACTTCTACTGAGATACCTTTCCCACAGTAGGTACATTAAAAAGTCAGCAGAAGAAAACGCTGCAAAAACGCAATGAAAAACTAAATGTTTTTTCATCACGTTTTTTCTGAAGCTTTTTTTTGTTGTTGTTGCGTCTTACCCTTAGGCAGTTTATGTGTAATTATGGCAATCGCAGTGTATATAGTGGGTCAGGAAAGATCAAAAACAGTTAAAAATGCAACTTTAATTTAAGACCAATACTAAACCATTGTGCTAATGAAAACTGCACGTTTATTGAGATCAGTCGTACAGAAAATCAAAGATATGTGCAAAACTAAATAGCTTTAATAAAACCCATTATTAATGTTCCAAAGTCTGGAATATTCATCTTTTGGAAATGTCAATTTTTTAGTTTATGCAAAAGAAGGAAGGAGGTAATAACATAGAGGCAACTGGCATCATAATTACTTCCAGTTCTTAATAAAGGAAAACAATACTCCACTGGGTGATTTAATGGGAACTATATATTGCAATGTGTGTTAATAAGCAGATGTGGAGAATTATAGATGGGTTGTATTATTATCATTATCATCGCTTGTTTAGAAAATGATCAACTATGGACTAAAAATAATATGGAAAATATGCTGAAAAAGTATTCAAATAAGTTTGTATTATATTAAATTCCCCCAAAAAACATTTTTCATTGTTTTCTAATATTGTCATACTTTTCTTCAACTTCTTAAAGGAGCTGCACTGATGGCAATTAATTGTCATGCCTTACAAAAGGTGGATGATAAAGGATGTCCAGTACCTACTACAATATACCATATGACTGCTGTAGGCCCCCTTGATAGAGAAGGGCCCTTACCATGGATAGTCTTATCCTATTTGCTACTGAATATCTTCTCAGTACTGCGACTGCATTATTAGCAAGCAAAACACCTGTTCTTATTCTTTCTCTGTCTATTTGCTCCACATCTAGTTTTGGCTTAAAAAACAGCATGCGTAAACTTGAATGTGAAAACATAGCCTTACAGTCAGGAAAAAGGTTACACAGCCGAAAATCATTACATAGTAAGCCAAGTAATAGTCTGCAGACCTAAAACAAGTGTAATAAATCAAGGCTCATTTAAGGCTCTGGCTAGGACAAACTGGGAAGCTGTGCCAGTGACTATAAAATTACCAGCTGTTAAGCTTCAAGACAAAAAAATCCTTAAAACACAATGATAAATAACTAACAGTGATGTAAGTGTACACAAAAGCACCTTGCCATACTGTACATCAGAGGTTGTGCCCATGTGAGTAACAGCAGGAGCCTGGTAGTGAGTGACAGACTCCTGCTGTAAAAGCCCACTTCAGTGAGAACCCCTTACAGTCATCAGCCAATGGTAACAATCTCAACATAAAAAGAGAGACAGAGGGAGGAGTTCCCTCTATCTGCCCTTCCCCCAAATGCAATCATGAGCTGCAGATGGGTAGTTTTTAAAAATATATACAGTTCCAACCACAAATGTTTTACAGTTTCCCAACACATCGTATAGAACATATAAATGGTGCAATTTAAAAAAACCACAAAAACAAGTCCTCTAAAAAATATATTAATCGTAACATAAAATTGTTATGACTCATGAAAGGGGAGGAGAAAAAGTCAAAAACAGAAAATGCCATATATAGAGCATATATTGCTATATTGTATCAAATCTCCTAGATTTTTTCTGCAATTTTTGAAGCCAAAAACTTGTGTGTCCTCTACTGCCTGCTAGTTTGATCCACCATATGTTTCTCTACCACGTGTTGTGGCAAAATCTTAGCCACTTACAACTGAGAGTTCTCTGTGCGAAAGGAACTCCTTTGCCCCTAGAGGAGATTCTGCAACTTCTTCCACACCTCAGACGGAACTTTCTCCATCTTTAACACCTTCGGCA
This sequence comes from Leptodactylus fuscus, assembly GCF_031893055.1. NCBI lineage: Eukaryota > Metazoa > Chordata > Amphibia > Anura > Leptodactylidae > Leptodactylus > Leptodactylus fuscus. Next base: position 33,129,615 of record NC_134274.1, read on the forward strand.
CTGCCTATCAGAATTTTGGAAAAGGACGGTGGTCAGGTGCAACCTCACACCATTTGAAAAAGCATTGGACACTTGACTGAAGCTTTCTAGGAGACATCATACTTATTGCGTCACCACATTGATAAACAAACTGTCTCTGAACCAGCGTTTCTCACTTCCTGGGAGAAAGATCTGAACCTCTCTGTTCCCTACAGACATTGACTTTATTCTACGAGACTCCCATGGATTTTCCTCCTGCAACTATAAACTCCTGTGCAGATGGGACAGATCCCCAGACTGGCTATTCCATAAGAAGCTTATAACAGATAAACTATGCTGGCATTGTCACGCTGGATCTGCACCTCTGGTTGTCATGCCCAATCTTAGCTGGATTTTGGGACCATGTACAGAACCACATTAGGCAGGTTTCTTCACCAAACTTTACAGGGACTCCTGCTATGGTCTTCCTAGCCTTGCCATGTGTCCACTATCAACCCCATTGAGACCTCCTGATTATACGTCTGCTAGAAGCTGCACAACTAATCCTTCTCCTACATTGGCTCCAGTCCTCTCCACCAACCCCTACTGAGTAGGAGACCAAGGTGCCCCAAATTGCCATTTTGAAGAATTGATGAGCTGGAGAAACAGGAAGCTCGAAATTCTTGGATACTTGGGCGAAATGGTTGTGGTTGTCCTCTGCCTAGAACCTGATGTGGGAATCCCCTTTCCCCTCTCCCTTCTTCTCTTCATCTTACTGGCCATTCATTTCACTAACTTTCTGTGAATAACATCCCCTATCTATCTTTAAGTGTTTGTGGACTTTTGCTGTCTAAACCACTCTCAAGAGCGTAAGTTTTGGCGAAGGCATATAACTGTGGTTACAAACCTTTAGTAGTACTATACATCAGCTTAATTATACTTAGACCAGTTTGTTATATATGTAAACTGCGTTATAGTTGTGGACTGTATTACATCAATCAACCATTGACCCTTTTTCCTTGACCTTTTCTCTGCCTCCTGATTTCGTACTCTGCCTGTTCCTGTTAATGACCTCGGCTTGCCTCTAGACCTCTGCTCCCTGAACACTGCTTTGTACTCCACTACCATTCCTATTACCGACTTGACCTGCCTGACGTTCACCTTGGATTTCCCTCTGTACTGCGTTGCACTCTTACTGACAATCTGGACCGTACGACTACGACTTACTCTCTGTCGCCACCTTCTGACCACCTTAGTCAGCCTTCTGGATCCCTGAATAAACACCGTAACCTGAAACATCTGTTGGTAACAGTCTCCGTGCCTGTTTTGCTGTGATTTGTGGTGGTGTCTTTAGCATTTCCCGACCCGTGCCGCTCCACCCAGCAGTTCAGCGAAGTCCATCCCCGCCATCTGGAACTCTGGTGACTATCATTGCGGGGTTGGAGTTGGTGTGACCCGGGGGGGTGTTGAACACATGGCACTATGTTAACCATTTTTATCAGTATATCTAGTACTGGTTCTTACTTTGGCTCTGAACTGCATCTAACACTTTTGAAGGGGAACAGGGGTCTTATCAAAGTATGTTAGACCCTGGTAGAAACAGAACACATCTGAACTACAATACTATATATAGCATTACAGAATTATTGCAGTATATTGTAAAGGGGATTACATAATCCCTGGTCAAATAAAAGTCTAAACGAAAAAACAATTGCTAATAAATACATTTTTCCCAAAATAAATAATCTTTGCATGCATAAAAGTCCAAACTATCAAAATATAATGTTATGTTTTCTGTGCAGTGAAGGTTGAAAAAAATTGCACAGATTTTGGGAGGTTTTTTTTTTTTGTTGGCATATGAGAAAATGGTTCCAATATAAATTTCAGGTCAGAGCTCTTAGAAAGGTCCATCAACAAAAAATAAAAAAGTTATGGGTGTCAGACTATTGTGCCCCAGGCAAACTCTTCTCATGGGGCCTTAGCCTTAATACCCAGACTAGCTAATAACCTTAAGGGGTTTAGCTGCGTTGTTTGTGTAGTTCAAAACACAGGAAATAGTAGAAAGTCTTGGCTTCAAGGTCGTAAATGTCCATCCCAGATATAAAGCACATCTTAAGCACATCTTAATTTAATGCTGAGCTTCTTTGCATGCCTGCTAATGATAAAAAGACAAAATATCTGCATCGTAAAACGCGTGAGCCCTCCAAGAACAAAACAGTAAATTGCTGTAGTGTCGGCATGGACTGGAAATAGGAAAGCTATTATAATTGATCTTAAAAACTTTCTTGTGAGGACGAAATTTTTCAAAAAATTCTGTCTTTCTGCTGTGTTATATAATCTCATTACAAGCAGTAATAGTACCTAGTAGAGGGAAATAAAGCATTGGTTCATTACGAAACCTTATTTTTCCCGCACATGTTATTTTATTGTTGCACTTACACATTTTTCATCTTACATTGCAGCCTAATAAAGTTTACGTCGGATAAATCATATCTTCGTCGCAGTAAACCTTTGGATGTCTTTTTGTCTTCTTTTTTTTATTATCCTGCACTTTCAGCCCCTTCCTAGCATGAACTACTAAAACCAATTCCTGGAATTGAATTTTAGGAAGAGATAAAATGCGTTGTGCGTATTCCTTGGTGAGTTTAGGTGTAAAAGGACAAAGTCGTTAAATTAAATACATTTAATATAATTAAAAACAAACAGCAAACACATCACAATTCCACATTGTATCTGCTCCGGCAAATGGCACGTGCATATAAATAATGGTCAATGTTCAGTCTGATTAAAAGGTTTATTGTTTTATTTGCATGGCATTTCCATTATGAATAACATTTATCTAGAATTATAGAGGAAACACAGGTCTTTTTGAGATCCCAAATGAATTGTCTAGTATAACAAAAAGAATGGAGCAGAAAATTTCCTGAAAGTCAGAAACGAATGTAAAGGTTAGGAACACCTTTGGAGTTGAATATGTTGGTAGTTAAAATTACAAAAAAATTAAAAAGTTTCAAGTTGAAATACAATTTGCAACCTGCTCCTAGTTCTAATCTTGGCATTTTGTTCCCAGTAGTCTATGCTCTATGTGAGTCTTGTGTGTCCAGGAAGCTGCTGCCTATAATAGCTATAACGTATCAGCACGGCTTCATTACAGTACCGCTTTCCACTTGTGTAGCCCATGAGGATCCTCCTCTCCCTTGTGCTGTCAGATAGCGATTCTGAGGAATGTATGAAGTAGCCCTCCATCTGTTGTGTGTTTCTTTCTATCCACATTCTTACACGCCCTGTATACTGCAGATAATTATAGATATAAGTACATCCCCAGGAGGCCGAGGGCCTTTGGAGTCCAGGGGCACTACTTAGGGCGTTTGTCAACTATGTGGTATCATGAGCCATCTTCTTCGGAGTGGCCTGCTAGGGGAGTAGCATACCAGCCAGGGATAGAAATAGATTTAACAGGTTGGTTAGAAGGGCCAACTCTGTTCCGGGGAGTCCCCTGGAGCCAGTACAGGTGGTGGGTGACAGGATACTGTCTGTGGTGAGCTCCATGCTGGAGAACAGCTCCAATCCCATGTATGAGACCGTGCCAGTACTGGGCAATACTGTCAGTGACCGACTGCTTCAACCTAAGTGTGAGAAAGCGTGCTATCGGAGATCCTTCCTCCCAACCGCGGTCAGGCTGTATAATCAACATCAGGCTAAGTGAAGATCACTCCGTACACCCCAAGTGTGAGAGAGAGCGCTATCGGAAATCCTTCCTTCCAACCGCCATCAGGCTGTATAATCAACATCAGGCTAAGCGGAGATCACTCTGCACAGAAAACTAAATGATCCTGAGTCTTTCTTTTCTTCTCAGTTGCTATGACTCCTAGTATCTTTTCTATCTGCTATGAGCTTGTATGTGTTCTTTCTTGTAATATATTACTGTATTATCCATGCTGTTGTAAGACACTGAATTTCTCCATGGTAGGATTATTTTATCTTATCTTATTTGTAAGGTGTTTTTTTTTTACATGGTCACTATTTACAAATTGCATTTTTATGTATTTTGGAGCAAAATTCGAATTAAAAAGTATAAAATTATCCATAACCTTTAAGATAAGCTAGAATTTTATAGCATATATATATATATTAGAGTACATATTAATTGGAAATATTTAACCAGATGGTGGCATAGGAATATATATATATTGTACCTTTGGGACCCTGGGGGCTGGTTATCAGGCAAGTAAGATGAGCAGAGGGTTGATGCAAATTCACACTGGTGGCTTTACTGGGTGTAGTTTCCAAACACAAAATAGCTTCCATCAGCAAAAAGGCAACTTAAACAGTACGGCTTACTTCAGCCATGTGACAGTAAAGTACAGCAATAGAACACATTGTTTGTGAGTACACACAGTCCCACAAGCTCACCTGGTTGGCACTTTGTCTCCACTTTTGGCTCTCCACATGGTCAGAGTGTTTGGTGCTCACATTCCACTGTCAGCTGCAGGAAGGAGAGTAAGCCCCACACTCCTATCTGGACAAGGTTAAGGCTTCAACTGCTGCTGTAACAAAACCCAGGACTAGATCTTCGGGCCCAGGTCCATAATCAAACCCAAAACCTGGACATGGATTCCAGTCCATTACCAAGTGGAGAGCAGCCATCTTAATGGGAGGTATCTTCCCTCTACAATATTTCCCTCCACCTGCCTAATATATATATATATATATATATATATATATATATATATATATATATATATATCCTGTATATATGTCACCAAAGTAAAATTTTACTTTTAATTCAAAGAAAAATATTACAAATCGTAATAGATAGGTGAAAAGGGAAAAATACAATACAAAATAAACCCCTTAAAAACGCTGACGCGTTTCGCGAAGTAAAATTTTACTTTTAATTCAGCAGAGTCTAGAGAGTACCGTGCACCCCGAAGATTACACCGTCAGACGAATATCTACAGATGAGCTGAAACTACCCATTTTTTCTTCACTCTTGTTCATGGTCTGTGCTTGTTATTTGCAGTACAGCCCAATTTACTTGAATGGGATAGAATAAAACACCACAATATATAATACCAGATAATAATCATTCACAGTCTTTTGATGGTGGCTGGTTCAGGTGCCGAGTCTACAACAATGTTTCTTGGTATTGATGGTACTCTCCTGCCTCTGAAACCTAGAAAGAGAAGGTCAGGTCTCCAGCCATTGCTACTTACCGCTTCTATCTTCTATGTTAAATGAACACTATGTTATACATAGGGGAAGTGGCAAAACTGTTGCCTCTATTGGACCTGGCGGTTATGTGGGTGCCTCCGGTGGCTCTTGTGGCAGAGCCGCTGGAACTGAGCAGATGCAGATGAGCTCTTCCACAGATTATTGTCACCAAGGAGTGTGGCAGTTAGCATATTTTTAACCTGTAAGTAATATTGTTTTTAATATAATAAAATTGAGAAAATTACAAATTTCATACATTATACAGTATGTGATCTGCAAAACAATGCAATAATATGAGGTGTACTGTAGGTTTTCATTTCTATATAGTTTCCAGATAATCTGTACATAAATCTATATATGTTAATTGGTATTAAAGACTGTGCTAGAAAGACAGGGCTAGGGTCATCTCAATTAATACAACAGTACAGTGGTCATAACCTCATAACCAAGAACCTGCTAAATCTCCATATGCATAATGAATTTCATGTTTGATAACTGTGCTCATGTTGGTTCCAAGGGTCAAGTCATTCTCAGTAATTCACTCAGCTCATGTTCATTTTTGTTCATCCATGTGCAGTGTGCAGTATATTCCAAGCATCCTACGTAGAATTAGCTGTAACTAGAAAAAAAATAGTTACAATATTCTTCAGATTTCTGGGGTAAAATTCTATATACGAGATTTATATATAAATATTAGAGATGAGCGAACAGTAAAATGTTCGATATTCGTTTCGAGTAGCCCCGCAATATCCGGCTACTCGAATTGAATATTGAATCCTATTATACTCTATGGGGGAAAAATGCTCGTTTCAGGGGTAGGCAACATTTGATCAAATTACACTTACCAAGTCCACGCATGAGGGTCGGGCTGGATTCTCCAAGAAGTCTTCTCCGTGCAGCGTCCCCACGGAGTCTTCCGGCTCTGAATTTATTCTGCCAGGTACCGGGCCTGGGCAGAGCCGACTGCGCATGTCCACACTACAAGAAAATGGCCGCTTACAGTCAAAGCGGACATTTACTTGTAGTGCGGGCATGAGCAGTCGGCTCTGCCCAGGGTCGATGCCTGGCAGAGTGAATTCAGAGCCGGAAGACGCCGCGGGGACGCTGCACGGAGAAGACTTCTAAAGGTAGGAGAAGAACCAGCGTTGATTGGCCGACTGTATAGCATTCAGCCAATCAACGCTGGTTCTGCATCAAATTTTTCCATTCAAATAGCGAGTAGTATTCAATCGGGTATGAGTGTTTCAAATACTGTAGTATTCAATCGAATACCTACTCGATCGAATACTACTCGCTCATCTCTAAAAAATATCAAATTAAATTAAAAAGCACTGTGTGAAAAACCATTATGGAAACACATCACATTTTCCCCCAGCGTTTACATAAGTATAATTGACATGTTAAAATTTCCAAAGATCTTTTTATTCCCATTTTATGTATTGTATTGCGCTTTTAACTGTATTTGCTTGTCATCCATTGATATGTATTTCTGTATATGTTAGTGGCTAGTACCGACCCACTTGGGTTAATACATATATAAAATTTATATATTTGTATTATTCTATGAGCTCAGCACTAATGGGGCATGAGTGAAAAGTAAGAAGGCCGATAGCAAGCGTGCCAAGTGGCTTGGTAAGACAATGCCTTTCACATAATGCATTGTGGTTGTTTTCACAGAAGATCTGCAGAGATTTCCTCTTTGTTCTTTCATTATAGATATAGGGAAACTGGCACTGTTTCTGTAGGTATAATTGACATACTGCAATGGTTTCCTAGAATCCCACCCACCTTGCAGTGACTGTTTATACCACATAGGCCCCCCGCCTAATGCTGACTGCATGCTGGATTCCCAGTACCTTTCTCCAGATATTGTAATTGTTTGCAGTTAGGAAACTTTTTGGGACTTATAAACCTTGCATAAACTTTGAAATATATATTTTTTATATAATTCTATATTTTTTTGCAAAAAAACCTAAGCAGATCTGTAATAATATTGGTATTTAATGCATTTAATGCACATTAAACTATAGAAGTTTTTTCTCTGTTTATTTCTAAAGTAGAGACAAATGTTTCATGCTTCAATATAGAAAAATAGATACTGTATGGCAGTGAATGGAGATAACTAAAGACTCTGCTTTAAAAAGGTAATTTTGTTCTTATTCTAAAATGCCTTGAAACCATCAGAACGCCGAATAGCACAAACATTTCTGTATAATACAGAAGAGAATTTACTGCAAGCACTCGTAATAAAAATAACACAATACAATAGGACCGCAGGACTTTTGGTTGTGTTTGGGCTTTCAAGGCCAGCTTAAACCTATAGGTTGGCCATTCAAACCATTATATATTTTCCCAAAGCAATTTTTTTTTTCTTTTCAATTCATCCTGAAACAAATCTATTACCACAGGCAAAAGTTGTCTGCCGGTTTCTTCTTTTTCTTTAGATACAAAAAGTTCTATTGATTTCCTCTTTTTTTTGGCACATTCATCACTTGGCGCGCACAAATCCAAACATCTCTGAACCTCCGATGATTGAAATTTTGACCTGCTAAAAGAATTGCTACCTGCTGAAACACTTTGCTGTCTGCTTTCCCCTTCATTGATTCTACTGACAGTTCTCTGTTCTTTAAAATGAAATACTGCAAATAGGTTACTGAAAACAGCAAATTCAGAAAATGCGGATGATAGGCGTTCACGTAAACTTTTACCCTATAGACTTCCGGACAATTGCAATACATTTTTTGGGATGTTATATCTTCTGACCTCTTACACCACAATGTCTTACTGTAAAACAGCTGGTGCGAACCTTCTAAACTGGTTTAACTATGGGCTACTCCATAGGGTGATGTCCCAGGTCTTGGCTGCAGGAACCACCTAGCCACTACATTTAGGAGTAGTCCAGTGTAGGTGTTACGGTTATATATATATATATATATATATATATATATATATATATGTATATATATATATATATATATATATATATATATATATATATAATTATTTTGACAGAACCTCTTGACTGCGGTAGTGGCTGCAGTCGAGGTCCACAAGCCCCAGAAGGGCGGCCGTCTGCCTGAGTGAAGCAGCAGTATGTTCGCGCGGCTCAAGTGTGAACAGGGACCAACGCACGTTCACCAGTTAACTGCACTGGGTGAAGGCGTTCGTGCAGCTCCACTGTGAACCAGCTGCAAAGGAGGATTACACCAGTTGACTTCACTGGGCAGGTGTTTTGTACAGCTTTAATGGGAATTGACTGCAACGAGGCTTACACCAGTTGGCTTCACTGGGCAAGTGTTTTTTGTGCAGCTTGAAAGTGAACAGGCGGCAACACTGGTTCACCAGTAACTTACTGGGGAACTGCACCTGAGTATAGGCTGCAACCAAGGCTGCCAAGGGTTAAATGTCACCCCCTGGTCAGAATCACAAAGGGCTCCACAACAGCTTTGGAGATACAATATTACTGGACAGACCCAACAGGCTATACAGTTCCCTACCGGCAGTACCCAGGAATCCTACACTAGAATACCTGCACTGGTAACCTGGCATTGACAGGAACCTAGCCCTGAACCTCTCTGTCTCAACGTAATAGTCAAAGTGTGAACACCCGGCAGGCGTCGGCTCACACCATATAAAGGCAAGTCCCTGCCCACAGGGCAGTGGCCATAACCTCACTGGGCATGCCCAGTATGGGTGGAATGGGACTTAGCCTCAGAGCATCTCCAAAAAGTCTGAGCATGCTCAGTAGGGTGAGAATGAGACTTAGCCTCAGAGCGCCTCCAAAAAGTTCGAGCATGCTCAGTAGGTCAAATGCTGGACTTAGACTCCACAAACCTCACCGTCCGACGCCGAGGGCGAGAACTGGATTGACCCGCAGGTGGCGCTGTGCGCCGGAAGGAAAACCTGTGGGACCCCATCCTAACAGTAGGTCACAACTGTTCATGGCAGGACAGGAGACACAGGTGCAGGGTACTGAAAGGACATGCTAGAGGCGAAGTGCAAAAGCAGGCCAAGAACGGGGCTGGCAAGGCACAGACAGCACGGGGTAAGGTAAAGTCATGACAGGTAGCAGAGACTTAGAGTACTGTAACCTGGTAAGGTTAGAGCAGGTGGCAGAGACTTAGAGTACTGTAACCAGATGAGGTCAAGGCAGGTGGCACAGATTCAAAGTTTGCTAAAGAAGCTGAGGTCAAAACACAGGAGAATAAGCAAACTATGCAGGAACTAGAAAGCTATGAACCTCTGCACAGGAACTTTCCTTTGGAGAAGGAGTCTAAAATTGCCCATAGGTGAAGGAGATTGTTTGGGAGCAGACAACAGGGTGACAGCTGCTTAAAGGGGGAACATAGCCCATCAACAAGGCCTCGATCTGCCATCCATGACCAGTGTGGCAGGAAAGTAGAGATGCCAGCAATAGCAGCCAGGTGCCATTATATTCCATCAGACCTGTTTTATACCAAGGTCAAACTATGCAGCTCCATCGGTTCCTTCTAAAGTATGAGTATTCCCAGTCTTCTTACATCTCAGCTTAATATTACTACTAATTTTCAATTTTCTTACTTGTCAGATAACCTGTAAGTTACGCTGCCCTAAAAAAGTTTCTATACTAGAAATGTAACCCAAAGACATGTAATTGCTTTCTACTAAGATGATGAGAACTCACTGATGGCTTTTATATAAAACTACCAGAATGCGTTTAAATAGCAAACTAATATATTATGCTAATAACACTTCTAAGTGCATTTTATGGATTCTGAATTTATTAACTCAGATATCTGAGCACTTGCAAGATGGAAAATAAATACTGATAATATTATGGTGTGGATGTCTGCTACTCCAGTGAAGGATCGGTTGGCGGTGAAATGTTGGAGCAGGTGTGCATGGATTTAGCATTTGTTTATGCATATGATTAAAATTAATGCAACTAAACAAATAATATGTCAACAAAATGCAAAGCTAATTACTAAACTCAAAGTTATCGGAGCCGCTTGGAAATTTTATTCATGTTAATTTCTAGTTATTTCCAGTTGTACAAATACAATCCATCATTTCAATCCCCCAAATAATACTTTTATTAGAGTAAAATCAAGCAATTTCCTAATTGAGAATTGTTCTTAGAATTGTTTCCTCTAGCATTAGAGATTGTATAAAGCGCCATAGACTAAAGCTACAGGGATACATCAAACGTTCCGGTAAGTTTGACATAAAGAACAGAACACAAGGACTACATTAACATCAATAAAATCCATTAGAATCCATTTGTATCTTCAGAAAATAAATTCATCACAGGGGTCATGGCTCCATCAGAACAGAAGCTATGATGCTAGTGTGAACAGAGACTTACTCAGCAGGGCAGCCTGTATTCTGTGCCCATTACATGTAAAATAGCCATCCACAATCACAACATGTAGTCTACCAACAGATTCACAGCACAAAGGTAGTGAGCTTAAAAAATTTCCGCATCCATGCTTTTATATTATCATATCGCTAAGATATTTAAAGGGAATGATTCTGAGACAAGATATACTGTTGCCAAGAGGCCGTCTGATAATGGGTAGAGATGAGCGAGTAGTACTCGATCAAGTACCACTCACTATTAGGATGTAAAAGTTCGATGCAGAACCAGCATTGATTGGCCGAATGCTATACAGTCGGCCAATCAACGCTGGTTCTTCTCCTACCTTTAGAAGTCTTCTCCGTGCAGCTTCCAAGCAGCGTCTTCCGGCTCTGAATTCACTCTGCCAGGCATCAGGCCTGGGCAGAGCTGACTGCGCATGTCCGCTTGTAGTGCGGGCATGCGCAGTCGGCTCTGCCCAGGCCCGATGCCTGGCAGAGTGAATTCAGAGCCGGAAGACACCACGGGGACGCTGCAAGGAGAAGACTTCTCGGAGAATCCAGCCCGACCCTCACTTGTGGACTTGGTAAGTATAATTTGATCGAATGTTGCCTACCCCTGAAACGAGCATTTTCCCCCCATAGACTATAATAGGGTTCGATATTCGATTCGAGTAGTCCAATATTGAGGAGCTACTCGAAACGAATATCGAACCTCGAACATTTTACTGTTCGCTCATCTCTAATAATGGGGGTTCTGCTGTTATAGCAGAAGACCTCAAAGGATGTCTAGAATTAGATAGCTCTGATTTAAATATAAAGATTTCCAGGTTCTTTATTATAACCAATATTAGAGGTTTTGGGGGGGGGGTAAAAATAGTGATGACCTGTCCTAAGGATAGGTCATCAATATTAGATCTGTGTAGGTCCAATACCAGCCACCCTCAATGATCAGATGCTCTCAGAAGCGGATACATAGAGAATAGAGAAGGTAAAAGACAGCTCTGTGTTCTATATAATGGTCAGTCCAGGTCACTTAAGTAGGAGCTAAGGTGTAGTCTATAAGTCTATCCTAGACTTACCAGCAAATCTGGAGATAGAGAGCCGACGTAGTCTAACCAATAATTTGTGCTGAAGGATTAAAGAGGTTGTCCTATTAAAGTGAGAAAAAATATGGGCAGACATGGTATGTACTTAAAAAACAAAACAAAAAAACTGAGTTGTAGTCAATCACTGACTTTAACGTTGATCTGGTCTCAAAAGTCATGTGACATTTGTATATAAGTCATCATCGAGATCAGTGAGCGGCAGCAGTGCACCACAAATTAGACATCACCAGTGGTGTAACTAGGAATGGCAGGGCCCCATGGCAAAGTTTTGAGCTGGGGCTTGCGTCGTGATGCATAAGGACACTGGTCCGGCCCACGTGACATCTGGGACATCTCACAGGGCCTGGAGCCTTCCAGAGCCTGGAGAGGTAAGTAACAGTTATTTAAGTTTTTTATGTTCCCTCACCTTTCCTAGGCCTCGAATCATTATACTCACGGGTCTCAAAAGAACCCCAGGTATAATGGTAGCAGTGTTTGTTGGGTTTGCAGGCCCATGGCCTTAGTTACTGATCCCGGCTCCAAATCACAGCGGCCTCCGCAGAAGGAGAAGCGATGGTGGCCATGAGCTGGAGCCAGGATCGTAAGTAAATAGGGCCCGTTACCTGCTGGAGTTACTCCAGCAGGTAACAGCCTATTAAAGAAAAAAAAATCCGCACTGGTAGTTGCTACTGCCGGGCCCCCTACTGTCCCAGACCCTGTGGCAGTCGCTACCGGTGCTACCCTGATAGTTACTCCCCTGGACATCACCACTCATAAACTAGAATGGAGTGAAAATGATGGGGCATGCGTCCTCCAGTGCTGTAAAGGGGGACTTTTACAAAGTAAGTTACTGTATGGTTTTCTTGGTTAATAATGTGCCCTGCCCATATTCTATTTTTTGATTTTAGGCTAGGTTCAGAAATGCATCAGAGTTTGTCTTGCACATATACTGCATTGAAAAATTGGTATGAGCAAGACTTTTTCGTTTGGAGATGTGACTTCGAAAATGACAGATCGATATTTATTGTCTAATCCCTTCTTTTAATCCTACAACAGAGGAGAATGGATTAAACCACCCAGGCGATCTTAGTCAGACAAGCCCTTTAATGGGACCTTTATTCTATTTGGAGCCAGAAATATGTGCTCTATACCATAACGTAGCTGAATATCGCATGTACGTTTTATAGGGTTAACAGGGTACAAGCGATTTTTCTCTGTCCATATGCAGCAAATGTAATGGTTGGATTGCCTGACATATACGGCAAATGGTCAGTAATAACATGAATGGTATGGTTCTAGTTGACAACAGAATTGCGATGACCCCCGTCTCGCGCACTATAATGTAATGATGTGGTTTTTATCTACAACAGTTGTGATCTATATGTCAACCCAATAAAATGTTATTTTGTTGCCAAATTGATCCTGAAAAAAAAAAATTACCATTTGCGGGCATGTCCATTACATATTATCCTTGGTGTCATTCCCAAAGGCGAATCATCGTCATTGAAAGCTTTCAGTCCCGTGCAACATACAATCTGTCTTCTTATGAAATTATACCACCTTTGAGACATACAAAGCAGATATTCAGAAGAAGAGCTTAAATGAAAACGGTTTGATAAAATGACTCAATGTGATCGGCTTCACACTTCAATTTAAGTTGTCACCACTTCATTACGAATGCTGTGCCTAGTTATGTAGACTGATGAATAAATTAATCTGAATATCTCACAAAGGCATTCGTGCTGGAGCAAAATCAATTCACTTAAAAGGATCCCTCCAAGAAAAATCCTGGCAGCATGAAAAGATATCTCCTACCAGTCATGAGAAGAGAAAAACACGAGTCTCCTGTCTCCAGCATTACATTCTGGCGACAATATTTACACGATTAATCTCTTTTCAGTCAATCAAAAAAAATATTTGTGATACATGAATTACTCTGTGTCACACTGAATATTGCAAAAATGTACCTGTGGCAACAATACTCACTTCTAGAGAACTAGTATACGAGGAACATGTAGATGTGCGCACCATGGCTGTCTGTAGGCAAATCAGGCCAGCCCCTAATACACTTGCAGGTAAATTTGCATATATATATATATATATATATATATATATATATATATATTACAGTTGAGCGAACACTATTCGAAACAGCCGTTTTGAATGGATGTAGCCGGCACGCGAGGGTTAAGTGGCCAGCCGCCGGCAAAGGCCGCTTCCATTCATTTCTATGGGAGCGTGCTATTCAGAACGGCTGTTTCGATTAGTGTTCGCTCATCTCTAATATATATACATAAATACATATGCAATTTTTCCCAGATATTATTGACTTGTGCCTTCTTCCAGGTGCCTTGTGCTAAGGTGGAACATTGGTTCTCGGGAGGATTTCTAGAGTGAAGTCCTTGGGTATGACAATGCACTGACATACAGGGGTGAACCTAGTCTTTGTGCTGCCTAAGCGAACGTCAGAAAGCGGCCCCCCCCCTTCCGGGAAGCAGAAGGGCGGAGCCGAGTGGAGGGGCGGAGCCGAGTGGAGGGAGCAGAGGGGGCGCGTTAGCAGGCGGAGAGCAGGCAGGGAGAGGACCTGCTCTCTGCTAAGCGTGAGGGGCGGCCACTGGAGCAGCGCTGCGTCCACAGGGCCGCCCCCAATCCACCGCTCGGTGACAGCTTGTCCTGAACTGGCTTAGGACAGCAAAAATGCCGCCCCCCCCCCCAGAGCCCCGTCATAGCGCCGCCTGAAGCGGTCGCTTCAGGTCGCCTCATGGGAGGTGCGGCACTGCTGACATAATAGAGATGTTGGGTTATAATGGAAAAAGCACCGTGTACAGTAAGAGAGTCCTTTATGCTTTTTCAGGGAGTCTGACCAGCATTGTAATTTCCCTGTGTCCCAGGGAAGAAGCCACCATAACACAGGAGTTTGTGGTTGAATTCATTGGCTAGCGATGTTGCCTGTCAGAAGACGATGGACACCCATGGAATCATGTGAGTGAGACCCATATGTTTCCTTGAGATACATACACGTGCCATAATCTGCACATTTCTACCTCTGCTTCTTAGCAGAGTAACTAGAGCATCTCATGATTTCTTGGGTTTCACTAAACAACGCATGACAAAGTTGTCAGTCCTGTCTGGAGGTATCTTCTAGCGTGTAGTGGTACTGACAGTGACACTGTGCTGAGATAACAATGTCTTATAGCATTGTTCTCCGACCTGTGCCCTCCACTTACTGCAAAACTACAACTTCCATCTTGGCCATCAATTGACAAAGACCTGCTGACCATCACCAACTTTGTCCCTTGCCCTTGTGGGTAATTCTAATATTGCTAAAGAAATATATTCTGAATGTCTTGAAGTAGATGGCGGGTTCCTTTTGCAGAACACATACTGTATACAGGAATTCTTCCAGGAGACAGTTTTATTGTCGAGACAAATACATTTTTTAGTCTATAAATTTCTTTTTGTGTTTTAGCTGCAAGTCATCCTGATGATAAGAAAATTCACAGTCCAATTCCCAATTTGGAAATCCTACAATATCAGATGTCTTTAAATAACATGCACCTGCTGGGTTCATTTCAATATTTTATTGCGCTTTGACACGTTCTATCGCTGGAAGGAATAAATCTATTTGTCATGTTTTAATGAAACTGCTATTACAGGATATTATTTTTCATTGTAGCACTCTACCTTTCTGGCACTGGATTCTATTGGAATATTGATTTGGCGACTATATCTTTTTTTTTTTTTTTTTTTTTTTTCAGGGCTGGTACATTGTGTCTTTCAGGTAGTGGAAAGAGTGGACTGAAGGAGAGTGTTGGTTACTATGGAGACCAAGGAACTGCCAATCACTTTGGCAAAAATGAAAGACACTCGGGTCGTAATTATACTTTTTACTCCGGAGGAAATGCCATGTATGTATTCTACCTGGATGAACGACTTGGCAATAGAAAGGCAGTCTCAGGCTTATGAAAATATAGCGGCCCCCCGCAGAGCATTTGTGCAGCTGTGCAGCTCATTTCAGGTCTTGCTTGTCGTCTCGCGGTGATCATAGTAGTCGCTTCATAAAAGGTGCACAATTGTGGCGCTAAATAGCATCTCTCTCTTCATGACAGAAAGGTCAATGCTGCCCCCGATGACATGGACTTGGCAAGGACCAAATGAATGCTGTCATCCCTCTCTTCAGAAATCAAAAAAAATCATGTCATATCAAATATTCTTTATAGATGAGTCAAAGATACCACACTGTGAGCAGTAGCTTCAAGACACCATGTTTTTCTGAATGATTATGTTATGAGGATGTCCATTGTTGCAGATGGTTCACTGTGACCCGGCCATGTCCTTGTTCTCCAGACTTTAGCAGGATTAGGTATATAATCTGTCTAAAGAAAGTTAGTCATATGCATTACCTTCATTTCATACGTTATCAATGCTGAGAGACTGTGATTTCAAAATTTTACATATTGTTGCAGCCCAGGCCTAGCAGTGAGGAGATGGTGTAGGCCCAAAATGGCGGGCTTTCTGGTCACAGGTTTTGGGCCAGTACAGAGATGAGGTGATGGCGTTGAGTCACTCCCTGCTTCTTGTCTCTCCATTCAGATAGAAACATGGAGGTTGAAACAGGCACACCTTGCGACTAAAAAGAATCATACACTTGCAAAGAAAAATGGTGACACAGTTCATTCATAGTAGCCAGTTCCACATGTATGACATTTTACATACATGTACAGGAGTGACTATTCCTTTCATTGCTTCCTCAGTCCTCTATCCCATTCCATTGTGGCGAATGGCCATCTTTCTATCAGTATCTGACCTGTGTTGGCACGGTCCAGTGTCTGTGATACTATTCCAGTTATCCAGTGGGCAAGCTTGGTGGTTCAGATCTGTGAAATTCAACTTTTATTTAGCTTTCTTAGCTACTGATGCCTTAGCAGTTGACTCTGGAGCTGGGTTTGTTTAGACACTTCTTAAAGCTCCATGTATACTAACGTGTCTAACACACTGACCCATTACTTGCTTATGGCCCCATCATACACAAAACCATGTATTATTCTGGGTCCATAGGGAGCTGCGAGCTTGGGGGCAAAACTCAAGACAGGTACTATTCCTCTCCATTTTACAGCTCGGATGTTAGGTTAACAAATGCAGTTCTGAGCCAATAGCGAGAACCAGTACTAGTTACATTGATCAAAATAGTGTGTGTCCAACACCACCAACCCCAACCTCACTGTGGTGTTCACCAGAGCCCCAGATGGTGGGGTTGAACTTGGCTGCACTGCTGGGCAGAGCGGTACAGTTCGGGAAACGACAAACACACAGCGCACCACAAATCAGAGTAAAACCAGACACTGGGAACTCGTACCAGCAGATCTTCAGGGTCCAGGGCAGGTCCAAGGAACCAGACGGCTGTGGCAGGTGGTCAGCATGTGGCAGCAGAGAGTGAAGCATAGTCCAGGTCGTCAACAAGAGGGCAGTGCAGTACAGAGAGTAATCCAAAGGGAGAGTCGGGCAGGCCAAGTCGGTAACAGGAGCGTTAGAATAGTACAAAAATGGTGTTCAGGAAGCAGAGGTCAGACAAGCCGGGGTCATAAACAGGAACAGGCACAGTACACAATCAGGAGGCAAAAGGCAGGGTCAATGGATAGGGTGTTTAAACTGAGAAACTGGTGATGTCGGACAATATGGTCAGCCAAAATTCATTTGATTCTCTGCAGTTGATTTGGTCAACTTTTAGTAGGTCCCTTCAGTTTAGTTTATGGGTAAGTGGGCTTCACCCTGATGATCCTTTGGGTAATGTGGATGTTTTAAGTTTTGGATTAAATTGTTTCTTTATTGAATAAAGAAAAGTGTTGACAGAATCTAAATGTCCAGCTGTACCTCAAAGACCTTGGGTAGAAATAAAGATTGTGGATTTTTCACATTGAGAAGTGCAAAATTCATTGTTTATCTCGGAAATAAGCTACTGTGGAAGGTGTCTGCCAATGGCTTGTCACCCTGCTGTTATCGCTCAACTGGTAAAAACATGCATGCGTATTAGGAAGCCAAGAGCGAACAAGTGTTTGTTTAAGCAACACCTATTATGTGTACGAATAGCTTAAATCCCGGAGCCAGCTCTCTGTCAGCAGAAACAGAAATGGCGTGTAAAAAAATCCCATCATCAT
Organism: Leptodactylus fuscus; assembly: GCF_031893055.1. NCBI lineage: Eukaryota > Metazoa > Chordata > Amphibia > Anura > Leptodactylidae > Leptodactylus > Leptodactylus fuscus. The sequence continues at coordinate 33,147,364 of NC_134274.1, forward strand.
GATCAACTGCATTAACAATCCATAATATAACATTCATATATTTCAATATGTATTCTATAGCATTATATACATGTTATATAGCTTATACAGAGCAACAGGGCCACCTTTAGGAAATTCAGTCCCATACAGGCAATTTTCTGTACCTCCCATTTTTCTTATTAAAGGACCTTAAGAAGGGCAATCCCCCCCATGTCTTTGTGTCAAAGATGACATGCCCTGCTGCAGATATTAACTGTACCCCCTTTTGTGTCCCACATGGTAATAATGCCCCTTAGGCAGTAGTAATGCCGTCCTTTAAGCACTTGTAAAATAGCAATTATCCCCTTTTTCTTCACCCCCCTACCCCACAGTCTTCACCCCTGATGCATCGTATAATAGTAGTTATCACTTGGCAGCTTTAAACTCTATAAACACAACAATGACTAAAACCTGAATCTTGTCTTGGCCACAGACACAAAGCTTTAGTGGGAGTCAAGTTAAGACGACACTTCGATACTGGAACTGCTTCTTCTGCTTGTGTTTCCAATGGATGGACAGCACCGATCCCTGACACTGACCCCAGTAGTATGTTACTTGTTTTGTATAGTTGCTTGATATGCTTTGCACTCCAGTGTAGTACTAAGTCTGTGATTGTAAGCAAGGAGACATTGGACTTAGTAATATACAGATGACCATGCGGGCCCCTTAACTCTCAGGGCCCAGTCACAGCTGACCCTCTTGCAACTGTGATCTATATACCTCTGGGTATATATAAAGTGGAAAATGCTGGTGTGTTCCACGTTTCACTATTCACGCAGAAGTATGTGTTGGACATAGAGAAATACAATATTTATTAGAAAATTGGACTTATACCATACACCGTGTAAATAGACTTCAATTTCGGCATCCTACTTTATGGCACTACTAAATAGGCCCTGAATGATGCTTCTTTGTACACGGTTTACCATATATATTAATAGTATGTACTGAACATCATGGCTTCAATTCCATAAAGACCTCCAGACTACAGGATGCCATAAAGCACGTTTTTGTCTATCGATGGAATTATAAGGCATTATGAAGTTATTATGGGAAGATTATCATAATCATTGGTTATTACAGGAGCATTCCTATAATGAGCAGCTTCAATAATGATCTTATTATCCAGGATTAATACCTGGGTCATTTCATCTATAATGTAACTTTGTACACACGGTCTCCCCTCTTCACAGCAGAATGGAGATGATTTACAGTCAAGACAACATGAAACTTCAACAAAGACATCCATTGGTCTTGAGCAGATCCCTGCCCTTCATTTACAGCTCCTTTTGTGTCACTAATTTCATACGTATAGATATAGCAGAGTTAGGGTCAGTTCACACTGAGTTTTTTGACGCGGAATCTGCCTCAAAATCCACTGCCAAAGCCGGCTCCCATTGATTTCAATGGGAGCTGCTTGCGTCTTTTTAGCGGAAAACAGAAGCGAGATGACTCTTCTTGCCGTGGATTCTGCGGCTGAATCAGCCACGGCGTACGAAGTGCAAGGCTCCCTCCTGACTAGGCCTATTCATTTGGGCCTAATCCAGAGCAGGATGCCGGTGCACTGCGGCTAGCCGAACATAATGTTCATACGCAGAATGCAAATTCCACTGTGGGAACATACCCTTAAACCAAACTTCTTCAATTGGTTAAAATGCTGCAGGCAATATACTATAAGAAACAATGAAAAGTCATTGAAAAATAGATAAGATATCATGCTGCAGCAGTTTAACAAATTGCAGAGGTTTGGATTAAAGAGGACCTTTCATGTCCTCGGGCACATGCGGTTTTATATACCGCTAGAAAGATGATAGTGCACTGAATTCAGTGCACTGTTGGCTTTCTGATTATGAGCCCTGGGGAAAGAGATATCGGTGTCGTTACCGATATCTCTTCACTGTCAGAAGGGCGTTCCTGACAGTCTGGCTGGGAACGCCCCTCTTGACAGTACTGTCCATACCCCTATATTGTCAGAGGAGGTGTTCCTTACCACTACGCCATGACACTATGCTGTGAAGAATGTGTCCCCTCACAGCCCAGCTAGACTGTCAGGAATGCCCTTCTGACAGTGAAGAGATATCGGTAATGACACCGATATCTCTTGCCCCGGGGCACATAACAGGAAAGCCGATAGTGCTCTGAATTCAGTGCACTGTCGGATTTCCAGCAGTATATAAAACCGTGTATGCCCGAGGATACCAAAGGTTCTCTTTAACTCTGCTGCATCTATACGTAGCACTCACCATCCTACCTAGTGTGGTAGCATGCCTATACTACTTGTGTAGTGTATTTGTAATGTACTAGCCATGCCATCTATATAGTGTAGAGATATTCATTGCACATTGCTATTATAATAACATGCTGAACCATTGTTTGGCCAATGATACATCTGTAGTTATCTGAACACATTCAGCTTAACTGCAGGCAGTAAAGTGAGATGCCTCTCTAGTGCAATGCAGCCTAATTGGTCAATATACAACAACAGTCTGTGAAAACAGAGACATCGTATTGATTTTCATATAAACAGACACGGCAAAATAAAAAATGACTTCTGCCAAGAAAAAATAATGAAAGAATATTTTTTGCCAGATTATAAACACTGTCTAACATCCCTTTAAGGGCATAAGAAAATTTCAAATTACTTTTTTACAGGAAAATGTAACAGGTTACATTTTTTATTCAGATTCGGAACCAAGTTCTTTTTTTTGTCATTGCAATTTCATTTATCTTCATTTAGGTTAAGAGAAGAAAAAGGAATCCTATGAAAAAGGAACTTTCCCTGTAAATATTTAAGAGCCGCGCATGAAAGGAAGATGGTTACAGAGAACATTGTGCATTGGAAATATGACAGCCAATGTTCCAGCAATGTCAGATTCTTGACTGTTGAATCCATTAGCTTCTTTTATTTCCTGCCTCCCCGTGTAGCCCACAGTATTTGTTTTACAAAATGAATACTGAAAAAAATGGAGTTTGCCTTTCAATATGATATTCTTGCTATTTTATTTAGCATGCACCCCTTTATCTAGATTAGACAATGTATTCCATCTGCTAGATTTATAGTTGGCATCCATAACCATCTCAGAACATAACTAACATGTGGATTTTATTTCTTTATAATACCTGGGTTATGTGTTGTACATTTCAATAAAAATCTTCTATTGGGATTTTGTGAGATGGGGCATAAATTATCCCCATGGTAGCTCCTGCACACTGTATTGTGCCCTATGGTGGTCCCTGCACAAAGTATTATGACCCATAGTGGCCCATGTACTGTACACAGTATTATACCCCATAGTGGCCCATGTACACAGTATGATGACCCCTAGTGGCCCCTGCACACAGTATTATTTCCCCTAGTGGCCCCTGCACACAGTATTATTTCCCCTAGTGGCCCCTGCACACAGTATTATCCCCTATAGTGGCCCCTGCACACAGTCATATTTCCCCTAGTGGCCCCTGCACATAGTATTATGACCATAGTGGCCCCTGCACACAGCCATATTTACCCTAGTGGCCCCTGCACACAGTATTATACCCCATAGTGGCCCATGTACACAGTATTATCCCCCATAGTGGCCCCTGCACACAGTATTATCCCCCATAGTGGCCCCTATACATAGTATTATCCCCCATAGTGGCCCCTGCACACAGTATTGTGTCCCCTGGTGGCCCATGTACACAGTATGATGACCCATAGTGGCCCTGCACACAGTATTATTTCCCCTAGTGGCCCATGTACACAGTATGATGACCCATAGTGGCCCCTGCACACAGTATTGTGCCCCATAGTGGCCCCATAGTGGCCCCTGCACAAAGTATTATACCCCATGGTGGCCTCTACACACAGGGACCACTATGCTGTATAAGGGCTAGTTCACACAGAGTTTTTTTCCAGCAGAAATCCGCCTGCAAAAAAAGCTCCCATTGACTTCAATGGGAGCCACTCGCTTTTTTTCCCTGCTAGCGGGAAGAAGAAGCGAGATGCCCCTTTTCCTGCGGATTCCGTGGCTGGGACAGCTGTGGTGTCTGCGCCTTGAGACTCCCTCCTGATTAGTTAGGCCCATTGATTTGGGCCTAATCAGGAGCGGAATGCCACAACGGGATGCCAATGCAGTCAGCTAGCCGCGCGGACAGTTCACACACGGAATTTGCTTTCCACTGTTTGAACATATCCTAATACTTTGTGTAAGGGCCACTATGGGGCATAATAGTGTGTGCAGGAATGCAGGGGGGGGGGGGGGGGTTGTTGTCAGTCAGTCGGTCAGAGTATTCGGGGGGCCTCAATAAATATAAGAAAATGTTCCTCATGTCTGCTCTTCACCATAAATATAGGGATAAGGGTTCCCTAATGGGTGTTGACAAGTCTAACAACCTTTAATGTCAGCTTCAGATTGTATCTGCTAATGTATATCTCACTTATATACTTCACTCAGAAACTCCTGACTTATATCTCACTTGTATCTCTCGCATTGGAATTGCTGTTTTACAGTATATGAAGCTTAATGCTGTTGAGCTTGGCTGAAAAGGAATATATCACTAGAAAATGACATATCGGCATATTGAAGTCTCTATTCTAAATGTGTTTTCTAACAGTCTACTGAATATTGTGGGTGCTGTGAGATGGCTGATAGGTTTCTAATATCTGTGATCATATTCCATACTGTCCCTCAGTATGAATATATATATTTACTTTTGATAAGTGAGGAAATTCAAATAGGGTTGGGCAAACCAGTTTGGAACAAACCAGATTCATTGCAAATTTTTTGCAAATATTTCGGTTTGCAGTTGGCTGCCATTTTGCAGTCTATTTTAGGGAGCAGGTATGTAAAAAAAAAAACAAGCTTTGCAGTGGCATCCTCTAGTATTCAGGTCTTGTTCCTGGGCCATCTGCTGTCTTCTCCAGCCCCCAGGTCACTGTTTAGGCATATGATTGGGTCGGAACATTGAAGAATACCAAAAGGAGCTCAGGAAAGCTGTGAAAATGTTTTTCATTTTACAAATCTTTTCTGGATTCTGGTTATTATATTCTAGGTCCTGAAGAAACCTCAGAATATAAAAATGCACTTTACCCCATACTTTTGGCTCGCACATAACATGTTTAGCCTGAAACAAAATTTCTCCCAAATCCTTGTAAATATTGAAACAAAAAATTAATTTCATAAGCTTCACCCATCACTAAGTGCAATACAGTCCCTTTCATTTAGAATGACACTAAGAATTGAAATACATAAGAAAATCAAACAGGAAATATTGTTACCTTGTTCCGTTTTTAGCATATTATTCATAGTTTTTGAGTGACCCTTGATCTCGCCATGATCGGTTCTATTTAGACTGGTGAGCAGCTGAAGGGTTAGGGTTGGGGTTGAGGTTAGGTTAGGCATAGCAGGACACAAATAACCTTTGTAATCCCTCCAAATTTTGCAGCTTGAAACAAATTGACTTCATTCAATAACCCAGGAATTTCAGTCCCAAAAAAGGAACAAACCATAGAAGGTGGTATTCCATTGCGATGACTATTATTTGTATATGTTACCCAAAGCCTCCTTTTTGGTTGTCTACGGTGGCTTTTCTTCCATGTCGCCATTTCCCGCAACCCCGATTGATGTCAAGAAAGGGATCATGTTCAGGGTCTCTGCTCATGTATCATAAACCATACTCGCTCACTTCTTTATGGAGTTTTCTTCACGTTGTAGATCTCTGATACTTGACTGAGACAAACACGGACATGCCGCCCACCTGCTTTATGCTACACCGCCACCACATCTATCTAACCTGACTCATACGGTGAAGGCTTTGCTCTGAGTTACTTATTCATGCTCTCAACCTCCTTCACTTCTTGTTATATTGCAAAACAAAATCCGAGCATGAGTCAGTGCAAAACCGCTGTTGCTTGTCTGATGCTTCATGTCTCTCTGTTGATGCTTTTATGCGAAAATCTGCCAATATAATGTCTTGAAACATGAGTGCCGCAGGTTATCCTCAACTTTGTAACGCAAGCACATTCAGTTTTCTCTATCCGTCAACCATTCTACATATCAGACAATCTATAATATCTAAGTACCATGGACTAGAAAAGCAGGTCGAGCTCAGTGTTTGCCGGTTTCCAGCACTATTTGCAGACACGAGGTTAATTTTAGACAGAGCATCTGCTGAAATATTTGTTTTCCAATGCATGCCAACTGTGAATTACCATGAGTTCATTTCTCAAGGTTGTTCCTTGGAAATACTACTTGCATACGGATCTCTCATTGTGACAATACAATGCAGTGCTTTATAATGCTATGAAAACAGGTTAGCAGCTTTGAAATAAGGACAAAAATGTTGATCGCTAGAATAACATCAGAGCAATAGTACTATTCTATAAAACGTCCATTCATATACTTGGCTTGGTAGGCGTCCATTATGCATATGGTCCTCTGGTCCTTCTGTTCACCTGCACAGCAGATAAAGAATGACTTTCACACAAAGACTTTCTCTTCCTATTATCACGGAATTAGCTTTTCATTGAAATAACTTTTTTTTAACCAGGGAATTTCTCTGTAAAGTATTAAATTACTAAATGTTTCAATAAATCTGCCTTTATCGTGTGATACAAATGACCTGCGGGATGAGTAATGAGAAGTTTCATAAAATATTAAAGGAACTTGTCTCACTTCTATGTATGTGCATGCATTCAGAATACCTCAATCCGCCCTTGTTTAATGCATGTCAACATAACCCCAATACCAAGACAAGGCCAGGTAAGTATGAGTTTAGGCGCGACCAGCTCCGCACCTCCCATGAGGCGACCTGAAGTGACCACATTTTTGCTGACCTAAGCCAGTCAGGGTCCTCTCCCTGCCTGCTAACGTCGCTCCACCATGCCCCCCTCCCCCCGGGGGAAGGGGGGGGGGTGGCTTTCTGTCATCTGCCTCGGGCGGCAAAAAAGGTAAGTTCACCCCTGGGCGCGACACACCAACATGCAACTTTATTTCTCAGTAGAACAATCTTACCCTTGGTTCACATCTGCATTTGGTAATCTGTTCAGGGAGTCTGAAGGCATCTGCAAGCAGTGTGCAGTGAAAGCACATGGACCCCACAGACTATAATGGGGTCCGTGTACTTGCCGCAATATCTCTGCACAAGTCATGTGGACAGAAAAGTAGATTGTGAAGTACTTTCCTGTCCACATGTTCCCTACGAAGATCTCGTGGCAAGGACATGGACCACATGGATCCGGGTGCTTTCACTGCACACCACTTGCAAATGTGTTCGGTAGTACATTTGAGGGGGGGCATGCTGACTCCACCGAACGGAATACCAACACAGATGTGAACGAGGCATTAACTATTGGATGTTTCTTTTAGATTTCTGTCTCAACCTAGCGATACTGCTACAATGATGATTCTAAGCAGACATGAAAGTAACTGAATACGTCAGCCTTAGAAATCTTAAATATAGAAATTATTGTAACTGGTGTACAAAATAATAGTGACAATAATATATCTAAAAACTTTATTTGGTACATGGACATTATAGTTATAGATCCACAAATGAAAAACATTTTTTTTTTATTAAATAATACCATTAAACTTATTAAACACGACATAGTCCTGGTCTCTATGAAAAGATGTGCCAGGCCCCAGAATATCATTAAATAATGGAAAATATAATTTAAAGATTAAAAAGATTACGCTGCCATCAAAGTAAGGGCATGGGACATATGAAGAGATTATGAGCGCAGCCTGCTGATAAATTGCTCTTGTAGGAGATCTTCTTGGGAACAGTTTTTTCTGAAAAAAACAAAAATATGACCAGTATAAAAATTCTTTTTTATAAGCAAGGCGTTATTATAATATTGTAAACATTCAGATAAAGTAATTCAAGAAAACAAAAACTATTACTGCTGGTGGATTCAATGTGCAAGTTCAAGAAGAGTCTGCATTTCTTAAATGGAAAAATATTACATGTCACAGGTTTAAGACTTTTGGTCAAGACAAGTTGATCCAAAATTTTGTGCTGATTGTTAGGGTGGTTTCACATGGAGTTACGCTCCGCTCATTCTGACACGTAAACATGTTCAGAGTGAGCAGCGTAAAACAGAATCCCATTGACTTCAATGAGTTCGGTCTTACGTGCCCTACCCATTGAAGTCAATGGGAGGCTTTTTTTACCTATTGCTTTCAATGTGATATGCGCGTATCAATGGGTAGCGCACGTAAGACCAAACTCAATGAAGTCAATGGAATTCTGTTTTACGACGCTCACTCTGAACATGTTTACGTGTCAGAAAGAGCGGAGCGTTAACTCCGTGTGAAAGCACCCTTAGTTTTGGAATCAGGAAGCAAATTTTTCCCCTGACATGGGAAAAGGGTCACAAAATAAAAGTAGCAGGTAGAGCTAGCCATTCCTTATTAGTATCCATTCTGGCTGGATTGATATCCCTTCCACAAAGATATGTAACCCCAAGCCATTGCACATCTTAATTTGACAATCCGGTGGATTTTGGTGTACATACAGGCTACTGATCAGTGGTGTAACTACCGCCGTAGCAGTAGGGGCAGCTGCCACAGGGCCCGGGACATTAGGGGGCCCAGCGACAGCTGCTACTGCTGCGTTTTCTTTTTTTTTTTTTAATAGGCCGTTACCTGTTAAAGTTATTCCAGCCGGTAATGGGCCCTATTATGGGCCCTATTTACTTACCGATCCTGGCAGGGCTGAGATCAGTAAGTAACGCCGCGGGCCCCACAAACACTATCATTATACTCAGGGGTCTTTTCAGCCCCCGGGTATAATGATCGGAGGCCAGAGATAGGTAAGAAACATAAAAAACACTGTTACTTACCTCTCTACGATCCGGGCAGGCTTCAGGCCTAGTCGTCTGACGTCTCTGACGTCACATGACCCCGGCCTGCGTCCCGGGTCATGTGAAGTCTGGTGTCATAGAAGATGGATTACAGCGGAGGCCGACAGCAGAGGACTGAAGTGGATCCGGGAGATAGGTGAGCAACATTTTTTTTTTTTATCCCCCCTGGGTTTCCGATTATTATACTCTGGGGTCTGAAAAGACCCCAGAGTATAATAATTGTTTAAGGGTGTCCACAGTGGGGCATAATACTGTGTGTAGGGGCCACTATGGGACATAATACTGTGTGTAGGGGCCACTAAAGGACATAATACTGTGTGCAGGGGCCACTAAGGGATATAATACTGTGTGCAGGGGCCACTATGGGGCATAATAGAGCGCGCAGGAATGTGGAGGAGGGGGGCGGTCGAGGTCTTCGGTGGCAGTCTGGGGGGGTAGGGGGGCCATGTCAAAAGTTCGCCACGAGGCCCTGCCATTCCTAGTTACGCCACTGGTACTGATGAAGTCAGGACAGTAAATTTAGTTTTACAGCACATGTTCCAGGATAGTATATTTAGCTTTACAGTGTGTGCACCAGGACAGTATATTTAGCTTTACAGCACATGTTCCAGGATAGTATATTTAGCTTTACAGTGCATGCACCAGGACAGTACATTTAGCTTTACAGTGCATGCACCAGGACAGTACATTTAGCTTTACAGCGCATGTGCCAGGACAGTACATTTAGCTTTACAGCGCATGTGCCAGAACTAGTGTGTATCTGTGCACACTTGGGATTTAGGACATCTTCGGTAGGGACGTCAATAAATCCAGAATGGGAACTATTAGTGAATGGCCAAGTGATGGTTGACTGAAGTGGCTCCACTGTCATGAATTAAAGAAATGAATTAGTATATACCAGGTACATAAAGTGTGTCTCAAGAATACAGGTACTCGTATGTATAGATACAAGTCTAGAGAGATATTTATACATGCTAAATCATCCTCACTGTCCCTTTCAATGTTTTTCCAATGACTTCTGAAGCAGGTGAACCAATGGCAGAAGTTCAGGTTAACGTTGCTACATCTGTGTATACTTAGATATAAAGAGATAGACCTATGAGTTAGGCAAAAATTAAGATGCCAGTAACCCCCCCATGCATTTGTTAGCTAATATTCAATCATTATTATTGGCATCTTCACTTCAGATGAATAAATCCGATGCCAATCAAATTCTGAACATCGGGGATTCGCATCACATAATCCTTTTCTTTATTAACGGGTCTAGCATGTCCCCTGGAGTATTAATCATTATATTTCCCCTGCATTTACTTGGGGTTATTGGAATGTCCTATAAAGTTTTACTATGATAAATGAATGCCTGTGAAAAGCAAGCCAAGAAAATTGACGTTTTAGAAAATATGGCTGTTAATAAAGTAGGTTTGATAGAAGATTGAATGCCATTGCGAATTCAGGGTCGCATACTTCTCAATTTACAATCAGCCATGTTAGTCAATTATCTTAGTCTATTCGTAAAGCTTAAAAGATAGGTTTCAAATAACATGATTAGCCATCGAGATCCCGAGGGTCTTTGGTGGGTGTTGTGACATGAGAAGTAAATTACATTTTGAATGCATATTCAGCTGTGCTTGATTCATAGTTAAGTACATTTAGTCTGTGCTGAAATATGTCTATTGTGCAGAAAAAGCAATAAATAATATGTGGGTGGATGCAATGCTAAGAAAGTCTTAGAATTAGAAGATTACATGATAAAAGTCTGGGTCTAAGCGAGGAAACCCTTGGGTGCAAATGTCAAAGGTTGAGTCATTACATCTTATAAAATGGTAAAAAAAATATTGTAAGTCTTGTTACAGTCTCTGTAACTTTATTCACTGTGGTTTCCATGGACTATAAATTCTGGTGTAAGATGTTATCTAAGGACAAGGACTTTTTGTCTATTCCTGACCATGTCCTATAGGTGACGGACCTTGAGTTTTCATGAATGGTCATGGGATCTGAACCAACACATGAAACCCAAGTCCCTCCTCTTCCTCTGCTCTGCGTTCAATGGTATTACATGTACTAAGGATACAATATTACAATGAACTAGTCTGGAAAATGGAATCTCAGACGGCTTTGACCAAGGAATCTGGTGGCTTAATGCTCTTGATCAGTACAGGCACTGATTTCGGGCATTGCTGCCAGGTCCACGCTATATAACACAGTGGAGACCCAGCAGCTATGGATGTCGAGAAAGAGTTGAAACCCCTGGTTTCTTGCAGTCCATTGCTGGTTATAGCATGCGGTATGTGTATTAAGTCAGTAATTCCCTATTCTTCATCCCTGTTCCAGTCCAGTAGTGTTTCTTTTCAGTGTTCTTTTCTTCAGATGGTTTGTTAGAGTCCCAGTATCTTTGCTCTCAGTATATCTGGTGGGATACCTTGTCTACTTACTGGTGTTCAGATCTGCTGAGTTAGACTTTCTTTTCTCAGGGTCCTAGTACTCTGCTTTTGCTGGTATTAGGGTCAGTATTCCAGAATAGTGATATCTTTAGGGACAGCGAGGGTCAGAGGTGTCTGGTTTTAGGCTCAGTGTTTAGGGATAGATCTAGGGAAAGATTGAGGGAGAGCTGGAGTCAGGGCCAGTTACTGGATATTCACCCCCTTTCATCCTTTTGTTCCATTGTCTAGTTATTGATACTATCATCAGTTTATTCCATCATGTGACATTACAATTGCTTGTATGGGGTTTAAATGGGAAAAATTAACCTTGTGGGAAGCTTTCTCATTGGAGTGGAGGGTGTATTATACCCTAAAAAGTGGGCACATCACCCGGGCAGCACGGTGGCTCAGTGGTTAGCACTGCAGTGCTGGAGTCCTGGGCTTGAATCCTGCAAAGGAGTTTGTATGTTCTCCCCGTGTTTGCCTGTGTTTCCTCCCACACTCCAAAGACATACTGATAGGGATAAAAAAAAAACACCCATGGTTTTAAAATGGGATGTCCAATAAACTTATAGGTATAACGATCAGGCGTCCACTTACGGTCGGCCATATAATGAACCTTCATAAGATGTAAGATGCCACAACTAGATAATAGACAGGGTGCAGTGCTGCATTGAATACATTGAATGGAAATTTAATATTTCTAAAAATTGCTTTATAACAAATATGTATTATCATAGATGTACTGTAAAAGACTTGAAGCAGTGCCTAAGAACAGATTGTCTGCCCATTATGGAAAACAGGATACGGGCTTGTAATTACCTTCTTGAACAATTCCGAGCTCACACTACCATACCAGAATAGAAAGTAATAGATGGAAGTGCTCTGGTCATGGGTGAACTCTTACAAAATGCTGTGACATTCAGAAATGTGAAAAGATCGGGTAGCTGTCAATCTCGCATATTTAAGTATGTCAGGTCAAATGCATTATTCAGTAGAAGTTAACCATTTACCCATGACATTGTCATTTATTACTTGTTAAACTGGCCTTTCAGCAGGAAAAGTTGTCTTTTATGACAGTTTCCAGGGGATGCATCTATCTTATCAGCAGTAAATGCTACGGGCTTACTCATGTATTGCTTCATTCATTTATTTTATTGACTACTTTACTCATTCAGCCATGTATTCATCTATGTATTTCATATACACATTGGGAATCTATACGGGTTCTCAGCCATGCATTATGGATAGGGGGATATGGAAGGTCTTGGATTCTAATCAAAGAAAGGTCTCAATGAAACCTTATTTCTTTGGGGTCTCTTGGATGGTCTTCGCTCACTCTTAAACCATTGGTAAATGGGTTTTCCCAGCACTTGAATGGACCTGTATTGCAGTGTCAGCTAAAAACCAGCTTTATAGCCCATTCATTTTCAGAATCCATAGAGATCCCACGCAGTCAGACCCCCATCGATCAGAAAGCGATGACATATTTTAGGTATATGCCATCTCTTTCCGTGATGAGAAAATATCTATGGCTATAGTTCGACATATTGCATTTTATGAGAGGGATGCACAACAAGGTCACGTTTTACTTACATAAAATTTTACTTGGTGAAAGGTAAATTCAGATTTTTGCAGGATTTCTGTGACCAGAGAGCCGCACACTATGGGAGGGCAAATCACAGTTACTATACAGAGTTAAAACTATGTTATTAAATGACATTTCTACAAATGAATTAACTAGTGACAAGCCGATTCATTATGAATTTTGTAAAAAATTCAGGTTTGCCAAATAAAAAAGGAGGCCCATTGGAAGTGCATAAATATCAGTGCACCCCATGTGACTCCTGAGACCCAATCACAGACCACAATGGTCCTTGGGGCCACTGATGTCCTTTGGAAGAGGGCTGAAGAAGACAGAGGAATGACTGTTATGTTTGTACACTTCCATTGGGCCTCCATCTATTATACTCTTGGGACTAAAGAGACCTCAGAGTATAGTACAGTTCGTGTTTGGACTGAAACAAAATTGCCGAGCGAATCTTGCAAATATACACAAGATCTTCCCAACATTAAATATTTATGGAGCCAAAAAGTGTTGCTCACAAAGACAACTACTATCTATTCACAGGATCTCCATTGAAAGTAGATGCATGCTCTAAGGCTTATTCAGACATCCATTTTTTTTATTATTATTATCTGTGTGGATTATACAGTACCATGTTTGGTTAGTGTATAGTTGGTTGAAATATTGGACTATACATTGACATGGGCTATTTTAATCCAAAAACTGGACCAGAATAGTGCATGCTGGGTAACAGAAGTGAGTATGACCCTATTTACTGTAATGAGTCCAGGTCTAGTTTGTGTGGAATGGGCAGGTCCATGGATTATACAAGTGTCTGAAGGAGCCCGTAGTTCCTAACGTCGTACCCAACTCTTCTCACCTGCTCTTTTAGTTTAACCTTTTTCCCTAATAGTTCATAGCAGAAATGATTAAATATGTAAGGAAGATTTACTAATACTATCTGCTGTAGGTTTGGCACAGGTTGGATAATAAATCCAGCACATCCTCACACCATCTAGTCTAAGTTTACACCAATTGTTTGTTGGAACTAAATCAACTACATGTCCCAAAATTTTGAAGCATTTTTGAACTTCTCATCTCGTCTTGTGGACAGGTTGTCTGTCCTTTTCTTATAAGTCCAGCTGTCTTGTGAGACAAGATGCAGAAAGTGTCTAAGGCGAAGGGCCCCTTCACACGGCGTAAGCGCTTGGCTCATTCCGAGCCGTACACGCGAGCGCTTCTAAACACTTCCCATTCACTTCATTTGGAGCGCGCGTAAAGCCGGCTTTACGAGCGCTCCCATTGAAGTGAATGGGAAGAGTTTAGAAGCGCTTGCGTGTACGGCTCAGAATGAGCCAAGCGCTTACGCCGTGTGAAGGGGCCCTAAGGCTGTACGTAGCAAGACGCAGAAGAGAACGCGGCAGAAACGCATCGTATTTTTTTCTGATGCTTTATCACAGAAAGTCCATAGAGTTTTTCAGCCCCTATAATACTTACACGGTAAACGCCAGCGTTCCCATAAGTATGACTGATATGCTGCGATTTTCAAAACCTGAGCGTTTTTGAAACAGCAGCTTTTCCACTTTCGTATTAGCTAGAATCCCATCCACTTGGGGCCCCTGTCTAAAACTATTAATAAATGTGGTGTAAGGCATGAACCCCGCATGGTACATTTCCATTAGTAATTCTGATCCAGTGTGTATGAAAGGATCTAATATAAAAACATCTTAAAACACAATGGCTTTGGAGATGAGTCTAAAAACAGATGAAAGCAAATGCAAATTGAGGCTCACCCATTAACATAGTCAATAAACAATATATATTGTTTGTTTTATTCAATTGTTTTTTGTGTTTTTTGTTGGACACAAAGGTGTTGTGTAACACCTTCTTTAAGTCGAAAGAGAGTCTGTTACCAGATAATGCGATATATCAAACCAGCCACAGGTGACATTACACCAAGCACCATCCTACCAATAGAAGCATCATTTCCTTGAAAAAGGCATTTATTTTCAGAGCCTCCAAGATTCCTTATCCAAATTGGACTCTCCACCCCCGAACACTTGATTGTCAGCCTTTTCCTATCCTACATCAATGCTGTTGCGTCATTTATTCCTGCGCACCACCTACTGGCCATGGAACCCTTGGAGGATTTTACACGCTCCACTGCACTTGAGCCTCATTTGCATATTTCTAAAAACTGCATTTTCAAGCAAGTTTTCTGGGTCTTCCTAAGTACAACGTATACTTTGTGACCGTTCACTACTCTAGGCAATAGGGGTTACCTTTCAGGACTCTCATCTATGACGTCAGAACGCCAATGTTTTTGAAAATATGTTTGGTAAAAATTGCCCCATCACCCATCTTCTTAAAGCCGATTTTTGACTGGAGATTGGGTTTAATATTATTGCCTTTTTTCTAAAGGAAATTTGCCCACTCAGGGGGCATTCACACTTGCGCCCCTATGTGTCCTGTGTCAGTCCGCCGGGGGTTCCGTCCTAAGCCCTGGAGAAACTGTACAGGGGGCGCCTTCCCAGCTAAATGGGTTTTAAAAGCAAACTGACGGTGTCCATAGGCAGCTTCTCCGTGGGGAAACAGTTTTTTGGCCAGACACAAAGTCGGACATGCAGGACTATGTGTCCAGCCAAAAAAACGGGCGCTAGTGTGAACGTCCCCTCTCTCAGTTTTTTAGCAACTGGAATATGCTAGAAATAGAGATGAGCGAGTAGTATTCGATCGAGTAGGTATTCGATCGAATACTATGGTATTTGAAATACTCGTATTCGATCGAGTACCACGCGCTATTCGAATGGAAAAGTTCGATGCAGAACCAGCATTGATTGGCCAAATGCTATACAGTCGGCCAATCAACGCTGGTTCTTCTCCAACCTTTAGAAGTCTTCTCCGTGCAGCTTCCCCGCGGTGTCTTCCGGCTCTGAATTCACTCTGCCAGGCATCGGGTCTGGGTAGAGCCGACTGCACATGTCCGCTTGTAGTGCGCAGCAGAGTGAATTCAGAGCCGGAAGATGCCGCAGGGACGCTGCACGGAGAAGACTTCTCGGAGGATCCAGCCCGACCCTCACTCGTGGACTTGGTAAGTATAATTTGATCGAATGTTGCCTACCCCTGAAACAAGCATTTTCCCCCCATAGACTATAATAGGGTTCGATATTCGATTCGAGTAGTCGAATATTGAGGGGCTACTCGAAACGAATATCGAATATTTTTACTGTTTGCTCATCTCTAGCTCGAAATTTTGACTCTTCATAAATTTTTATGTATCGTACATTTCACTATATAAAATAATATAGAAGGTTATCTGTTGTGTTCTTACAAGGTATGATCAGGCCTTTCCGCGAGCTTCAAAGCCTCATGCATCCCTGCAGCTGACAGCTTCCTGTTGATATTCCTGTACCTGCATTGTAACAGATTTCGATAGGTTGTCCTCAAGTCTCTGTTAAAAAAGGCATAAATGAAAGGATTTATCAGAGAGTTTGCATATCCCAGCCATAAAAATGTCCTTTCCATCCACAGAGGAATACAGCTGCATTCTGTTCCACAGATGAACGGTCTTGCAGTTGAAAGTATAAAAAAAGGGAGCCAGCATACAGTGAAAGCCCCTACGATAATCCCAAGAGTAGTCGCCGCTTTCTGTTCTCTTTTAAAGATTGAAATGTTTTTCCTGTCATTTTTCAGTAATTTTGACAGATTTGTACATTCTTCTGATTCTTTGTGTATTTTTACCACTCCATTGGCTGCAATCATTCCTTCGCTTTCCTCTGATCGCGGGAATCCGGCAAACTTGTGTTTGGCCGCGCTCCGCTTAGCAGCTTTGAATATTCTGTAGTACATGAACAGCATCACTGACATGGGGATGTAAAAGGCCACAGCTGTAGAATAAATGGTGTAGCCAAAATCTTGACTAATTAAGCAAACTTTGTCATCATTTACATTCTGAGCCCAGCCGAAGAGAGGAGGTAACGTGATCGAGGCGGAAAGGAGCCAGACACACAGGATCATTTTGGCCATACATTTCCCATTTTGTCTCACCGGGTAGGTCAAGGGACGGGTGATTCCAAGATACCTGAAAATAAGCACAATAATGTTACATTTTGGAAAATTACTCGTGTGCTATATCTGTTGCACTGTGACTAACATGCAGTGTTCACTTTTTCTCACCCCACAGTGAGCCATGGGGTACCATAGTGGTCAATAGTGGGTTTTCTTATAAATTTTTAGTATAGTTATTAATGACCTGGTGGATGGCTTAAAGAGGACCTTTCATGCCCTTGGGCACATGTGGTATTATATACTGCTAGAAAGCCGACAGTGTGTTGATTCCCCACACTGTTGGATTTCCCATTATATGCCAGGGGAGAAGAGATATCGGTGCATTTACCAATAACTCTTCACTGTCAGAAGGGTGTTTCTTACAGTCTAGCTGGGAACGCCCCTTCAGTCTGTCCATTGCTCTCTACCAGGGGTCCTCAAACTGCGGCCTGAGGGCCACATGCGGCCCGCCGACAATGCCGGCAGGCGTGCATTAATAATGAAGCTCCTGGGGAGCTCGGGCCAGGCCATTACCTATTGGAGGGCACCGCTCCCGATGTCTGTGCGACCTGCTCTGCCTCCGGCCCACTGTTTAAAAAGTTTGAGGACCCCTGCTTCATACTGTTAGAGTGGGAGTTCCTTACCGCACAGTCATGATGCTGAGAAGTAAGGAACGCCCCCTTCAAAAGTATAGAGTAACGGAAAGACTGTCAGGAGGGGCGTTCCCACCTAGACTGTTAGGAACACCCTTCTGACAGTGAAGAGCTATCGGTATCAGCACCAGTATCTCTTCTCCTGGGATACTGTTGGCTTTCTAGTGGTATATAAAACCGCATGTGCCTGAGGACATGAAAAGTCCTCTTTAAATAGTATAATTTCGATATTTTGCAGAGAATAGAAAGTTCATTAAAGTGTTCAACACGAAGAAGCATAGTGTAATATTACAAAGTATTCAGGAAAGCTGGAGGCAGATTCTTGTTTGGTTCTCCACCTGGGCCATGGAAACAAATTATACATAGTATTCACTGGATAAAATCTACACTGAATAAGATTAGGAGGGTTTAGTGGACAGTAAATCTTAGCAACCACTATAATACCTTTTACCTATTTTACCTTTATATAAATCACTATTCAGACTAGGGTGCTGTGGTACCAAGAAAACAAAAGAGCAAACTCCAAGCTGTACATGGCTTAATTCTCTTTGGTAACCAACCACAGAAAAAAAGAGAAATTGATCTGTGCACTGGTCTTGAGACCAAGCTGAAATAGAATAGTAAGGTCCACATGGACTCTCATCTGTTGTGGTTGTGTTGGACCACAATAACCACAATGTGTAATATGTATTTGCAGCCGAATCATATCCATCCAACACAATAGTCTAGACAAGAGGGAAACAGAGAATAGGAAAAAAATGGAACAACCAAAGTGGCGTTCTTTATTTAAATCCATAAACACTACGCATTTCAGGGAGATGTGCTCTTTTTTCAAGTTTAAACAGTGGAGGAAAAAGGAATGATCATATGCACCTTTCTTATATGCACATACCTAGTAAGGGATGCATAGTCTCATGACCGCAACGTCTATTGTGGTGTTTTGCAGAAAAGAATCAAGACATTTCATATTAATCAATTAATAAATGCTGAACAGGTACCCACGCGTTTCACTTCAAAAAGAGGTTCTGCAACAGCTGAGCTATATGGAGCCCCTGCAGAATTTCATGACCTGAGAACTTTGAAGTGGCTCCTAGTTATCCTATAATTTACATTACAGTAAATGATGTCATTAGGTATTATTCATTAACTTTAGATATGCTTTTGTTGTATCTACATATTTCCAATGATAATAAAAAGATGTGGCCCATTAACTTTTTATATCAATAGCTGAACAATAGACTAAGAAGTCATCTCTATACGTGGAAGACGTTGTATAGAAAAGTAACGGTACCGTAAATATGGTAAAATGAACAAGAAAATATCATAAATAGAGATGAGAGAACAGTAAAATGTTTGAGGTTCGATATTCGTTTTGAGTAGCCCCTCAATATGCGACTACTCGAATATCGAACCCTATTATAGTCTATGGGGGGAAAATGCTTGTTTCAGGGGTAGGCAATGTTCGATCAAATTATACTTACCAAGTCCACGAGTGAGGGTCGGGCTGGATCCTCCGAGAAGTCTTCTCCGTGCTGCGTCCCCGCGGCGTCTTCCGGCTCTGAATTCACTCTGCCAAGCATCGGGCCTGGGCAGAGCCGACTGCGTATGCCCGATGCCTGGCAGAGTGAATTCAGAGTCGGAAGACGCCACGGCGAAGCTGTATGGAGAAGACTTCTAAAGGTAGGAGAAGAACCAGCGTTGATTGGCCGACTGTATAGCATTCAGCCAATCAATGCTGGTTCTGCATCGAACTTTTCCATTCGAATAGCGAGTGGTACTCGAGTACGAGTATTTCGAATACCGTAGTATTTAGAGATGAGCGAACAGTGTTCTATCGAACTCATGTTCGATCGGATATTAGGCTGTTCGGCATGTTCGAATCGAATCGAACACCGCGTGGTAAAGTGCGCCATTACTCGATTCCCCTCCCACCTTCCCTGGCGCCTTTTTTGCTCCAATAACAGCGCAGGGTAGGTGGGACAGGAACTACGACACCGGTGACGTTGAGAAAAGTAGGCAAAACCCATTGGCTGCCGAAAACATGTGACCTCTAATTTAAAAGAACAGCGCCGCCCAGGTTCGCGTCATTCTGAGCTTGCAATTCACCGAGGACGGAGGTTTCCGTCCAGCTAGCTAGGGCTTAGATTCTGGGTAGGCAGGGACAGGCTAGGATAGGAAGGAGAAGACAACCAACAGCTCTTGTAAGAGCTAAATTCCAGGGAGAAGCTTGTCAGTGTAACGTGGCACTGACGGGCTCAATCGCCGCAACCCAGCTTTCCCAGGATCCTGAATGGAATACACTGTCAGTGTATTCCCGTATACCCGATATATACCCCGATACCCGTTCCAACGGTGTGCCCCCCCACCTTCACCCCAGAAATACCCTGCAAGTCCCCTAGCAATAGAATTGGGGCTATATACACCCACAATTTTTACTACTGGTATACAGTGCCATTGTCTGACTGGGAATTCAAAGAATATATTGGGAATACAAATACCCTCATTTCTTGCTACTGCCATATAGTGCCAGTGTCTGACTGGTAATTCAAAGAATATATTGGGGTTACGTGCACCCACAATTTTTACTACTGGTATACAGTGCCATTGTCTGACTGGGAATTCAAAGAATATATTGGGAATACAAATACCCTCATTTCTTGCTACTGCCATATAGTGCCAGTGTCTGACTGGGAATTCAAAGAATATATTGGGGTTACGTGCACCCACAATTTTTACTACTGGTATACAGTGCCATTGTCTGACTGGGAATTCAAAGAATATATTGGGAATACAAATACCCTCATTTCTTGCTACTGCCATATAGTGCCAGTGTCTGACTGGGAATTCAAAGAATATATTGGGGTTACGTGCACCCACAATTTTTACTACTGGTATACAGTGCCATTGTCTGACTGGGAATTCAAAGAATATATTGGGAATACAAATACCCTCATTTCTTGCTACTGCTGTATAGTGCCAGTTTCTGACTGGTAATTCAAAGAATATATTGTGGTTACGTGCACCCACAATTTTTACTACTGGTATACAGTGCCATTGTCTGACTGGGAATTCAAAGAATATATTGGGGTTATAAATACCCTCATTTCTTGCTACTGCCATATAGTGCCAGTTTCTGACTGGTAATTCAAAGAATATATTGGGGTTACGTGCACCCACAATTTTTACTACTGGTATACAGTGCCATTGTCTGACTGGGAATTCAAAGAATATATTGGGGTTATAAATACCCTCATTTCTTGCTACTGCCATATAGTGCCAGTTTCTGACTGGTAATTCAAAGAATATATTGGGGTTACGTGCACCCACAATTTTTACTACTGGTATACAGTGCCATTGTCTGACTGGGAATTCAAAGAATATATTGGGAATACAAATACCCTCATTTCTTGCTACTGCCATATAGTGCCAGTGTCTGACTGGGAATTCAAAGAATATATTGGGGTTACGTGCACCCACAATTTTTACTACTGGTATACAGTGCCATTGTCTGACTGGGAATTCAAAGAATATATTGGGAATACAAATACCCTCATTTCTTGCTACTGCCATATAGTGCCAGTGTCTGACTGGTAATTCAAAGAATATATTGGGGTTACGTGCACCCACAATTTTTACTACTGGTATACAGTGCCATTGTCTGACTGGGAATTCAAAGAATATATTGGGAATACAAATACCCTCATTTCTTGCTACTGCCATATAGTGCCAGTGTCTGACTGGGAATTCAAAGAATATATTGGGGTTACGTGCACCCACAATTTTTACTACTGGTATACAGTGCCATTGTCTGACTGGGAATTCAAAGAATATATTGGGAATACAAATACCCTCATTTCTTGCTACTGCCATATAGTGCCAGTTTCTGACTGGTAATTCAAAGAATATATTGGGGTTACGTGCACCCACAATTTTTACTACTGGTATACAGTGCCATTGTCTGACTGGGAATTCAAAGAATATATTGGGAATACAAATACCCTCATTTCTTGCTACTGCCATATAGTGCCAGTTTCTGACTGGTAATTCAAAGAATATATTGGGGTTACGTGCACCCACAATTTTTACTACTGGTATACAGTGCCATTGTCTGACTGGGAATTCAAAGAATATATTGGGAATACAAATACCCTCATTTCTTGCTACTGCCATATAGTGCCAGTTTCTGACTGGTAATTCAAAGAATATATTGGGGTTACGTGCACTCACAATTTTTACTACTGGTATACAGTGCCATTGTCTGACTGGGAATTCAAAGAATATATTGGGAATACAAATACCCTCATTTCTTGCTACTGCCATATAGTGCCAGTTTCTGACTGGTAATTCAAAGAATATATTGGGGTTACGTGCACCCACAATTTTTACTACTGGTATACAGTGCCATTGTCTGACTGGGAATTCAAAGAATATATTGGGAATACAAATACCCTCATTTCTTGCTACTGCCATATAGTGCCAGTGTCTGACTGGGAATTCAAAGAATATATTGGGGTTACGTGCACCCACAATTTTTACTACTGGTATACAGTGCCAATTTCTAACTAGGAATTCAAAATGCGCAAGGCTCCCGGAAAGGGACGTGGACGAGGCCGTGGGCGAGGTCGGGGGAATGGTTCTGGGGAGCAAGGTAGCAGTGAAGCCACAGGGCGTCCCGTGCCTACTCCTGTGGGGCAGCAAGCATTGCGCCACTCCACAGTGCCAGGGTTGCTTGCCACATTAACTAAACTGCAGGGTACAAACCTTAGTAGGCCCGAGAACCAGGAACAGGTCTTGCAATGGCTGTCAGAGAACGCTTACAGCACATTGTCCAGCAGCCAGTCAGACTCTGCCTCCTCTCCTCCTATTACCCAACAGTCTTGTCTTCCTTCCTCCCAAAATTCCGAAGCTTTACAGAACAATAACCCAAACTGTCCCTGCTCCCCAGAGCTGTTCTCCGCTCCTTTCATTGTCCCTCAACCTGCCTCTCCACGTCACGATTCCACGAACCTAACAGAGGAGCATCTGTGTCCAGATGCTCAAACACTAGAGTCTCCTCCATCTCCGTTCGATTTGGTGGTGGATGACCAGCAACCCACCCTCATCGACGATGATGTGACGCAGTTGCCGTCAGGGCATCCAGTTGACCGGCGCATTGTGCGGGAGGAGGAGATGAGACAGGAGTTGGAAGAGGAAGTGGTGGATGATGAGGACACTGACCCGACCTGGACAGGGGGGATGTCAAGCGGGGAAAGTAGTGTGGATGTTGAGGCAGGTGCAGCACCAAAAAGGGTAGCTAGAGGCAGAGGCAGAGGTCAGCAGCTTAGGCGAAGCCAGGCCACACCCGGAATCTCCCAAGATGTTCCAGTTCGTACCCAGCCCCGAAAAACTCCCACCTCGAGGGCACGTTTCTCGAAGGTGTGGAGTTTTTTCAAGGAATGCGCCGAGGACAGATATAGTGTTGATTGCACAATTTGCCTCTCGAAATTGATTAGGGGCTCTGAGAAGAGCAACCTGTCCACCACTTCAATGCGCCGTCATTTGGAATCCAAGCACTGGAATCAGTGGCAGGCAGCAACGGCAGGACAAAGGCCGCCTGCCGTTCACGCCACTGCCACTGCCTCTGCCACTGCCTCTGCCTCTGCCACTGCCACTGCTGACTGTGCTGGCGATGCACTCCAGAGGACGAGCCAGGACACCACTTCATCTGCCTCCGCCACTTTGTTGACTTCTACCTCATCCTCCCCTGGTCCTGTCTTATCTCCTTCTCCTGCACCATCAAAGGCACCATCAGGCGTTTCTTTACAACAACCCACCATCTCTCAGACATTGGAGCGGCGGCAGAAATACACTGCTAACCACCCACACGCGCAAGCCTTGAACGCCAACATCGCTAAACTGCTGGCCCAGGAGATGTTGGCGTTCCGGCTTGTTGAAACTCCCGCCTTCCTGGACCTGATGGCAACTGCGGCACCTCGCTATGCCGTCCCTAGCCATCACTACTTCTCCCGGTGTGCCGTCCCCGCCTTGCACCAGCACGTGTCACTCAACATCAGGCGGGCCCTTAGTTCCGCGCTTTGCACAAAGGTCCACTTGACCACCGACGCGTGGACAAGTGCATGCGGACAGGGACGCTACATTTCACTGACGGCACACTGGGTGAATGTAGTTGAGGCTGGGACTGCTTCCCAAACTGGCCCGGTGTACCTCGTCTCCCCGCCTAACATTCCTGGCAGGGACACGAGAAGAACACCCCCCTCCTCCTCCTCCTCCTCTACCGCCTCCTCCTCCGCCACCGCCTCCTCCTCCGCTGTTAGATTGACCCCAGCTACGAGTTGGAAACGTTGCAGCACTGGCGTTGGTAGACGTCAGCAGGCTGTGCTGAAGCTGATCAGCTTGGGGGACAGACAGCACACTGCCTCCGAGGTGAGGGATGCCCTCCTCGATGAGACGGCAATATGGTTTGAGCCGCTGCACCTGGGCCCAGGCATGGTCGTTTGTGATAACGGCCGGAACCTGGTAGCAGCTCTGGAGCTTGCCGGACTCCAACATGTTCCATGCCTGGCCCACGTCTTCAACCTAGTGGTGCAACGTTTCCTAAAGAGCTACCCCAATGTTCCAGAGCTACTGGTGAAAGTGCGGCGCATGTGCGCCCACTTTCGCAAGTCGACAGTAGCCGCTGCTAGCTTAAAATCTCTCCAGCAACGCCTGCATGTGCCACAACACCGGCTTTTGTGCGACGTCCCCACACGCTGGAACTCAACGTTTCAGATGTTGAATAGAGTGGTTGAGCAGCAGAGACCTTTGATGGAATACCAGCTACAAAACCCTAGGGTGCCACAAAGTCAGCTGCCTCAGTTTCACATCCATGAGTGGCCATGGATGAGAGACCTTTGTGACATCCTACGGGTCTTTGAGGAGTCCACAAGGAGGGTGAGCTCTGAGGATGCGATGGTGAGCCTTACAATCCCGCTCTTGTGTGTTCTGAGAGAATCCCTGATTGACATCAGGGATAACTCAGATCACACAGAGGAGTTAGGGATAGCATCCGATCCGTCACAGCTGGAGAGTAGGTCCACACATCTGTCCGCTTCACTGCGTTTAATGGAGGAGGAGGAGGAGGAGGAGGAGGAAGAAGAGTTGTCCGATGATGTGATGGTGATACAGGAGGCTTCCGGGCAACTTCGAATCGTCCCATTGTTGCAGCGCGGATGGGTAGACATGGAGGATGAGGAGGAAATGGAGATTGAACTTTCCGGTGGGGCCAGAGGAGTCATGCCAACTAACACTGTGGCAGACATGGCTGAGTTCATGTTGGGGTGCTTTACAACCGACAAGCGTATTGTCAAAATCATGGAGGACAACCAGTACTGGATCTTTGCTATCCTTGACCCCCGGTATAAAAACAACATCTCGTCTTTTATTCCGGTAGAGGGGAGGGCCAATCGCATCAATGCTTGCCACAGGCAATTGGTGCAGAATATGATGGAGATGTTTCCAGCATGTGACGTTGGCGGCAGGGAGGGCAGTTCCTCCAGTAGGCAACCAAGTTCTCACCGGTCCACACAAACGAGGGGCACACTGTCTAAGGTCTGGGACACCTTGATGGCACCCCCTCGCCAAAGTGCCGCCACGGAGGGTCCTAGTGTCACCAGGCGTGAGAAGTATAGGCGCATGTTGCGGGAATACCTTTCCGACCACAGCCCTGTCCTCTCCGACCCCTCTGCGCCCTACACGTATTGGGTGTCGAAGTTGGACCTGTGGCTTGAACTTGCCCTATATGCCTTGGAGGTGCTGTCCTGTCCTGCCGCCAGCGTCCTATCTGAGAGGGTGTTCAGTGCAGCCGGTGGCATCATCACTGACAAGCGCACCCGTCTGTCAGCTGAGAGTGCCGACCGGCTCACTTTGATAAAAATGAACCACCACTGGATAGAGCCTTCATTTTTGTGCCCACCTGTGTAAAGCACCCCAACATGAAACTCCATGTCTGTACTCAACCTCTCCAATTCCTCCGCATCCTCATACTCATCCACCATAAGCGTTGCACAATTCTGCTAATACTAGGCTCCCTCCAACATGATTTCCCCCAACTCTGCTGGTTAGAGGCTCCCTCCACCCTGATTTCCACCAACTCTGCTGGTTAGAGGCTCCCTCCACCCTGCTTTCCCACAACTCTGCTGGTTAGAGGCTCCCTCCACCATGAATTTGCCCAAACTGGGCTGTTTAGAGGCTCCCTCCACCATGAATTGGTCCAAACTGGGTTTTTTAGAGGCTCCCTCCACCATGAATTGGTCCAAACTGGGCTGTTTAGAGGCTCCCTCCACCATGAATTTGCCCAAACTGGGCTGTTTAGCGGCTCCCTCCACCATTAATTGGTCCAAACTGGGCTGGTTAGAGGCTCCCTCCACCATGAATTTGCCCAAACTGGGCTGTTTAGAGGCTCCCTCCACCATGAATTTGCCCAAACTGGGCTGGTTAGAGGCTCCCTCCACCATGAATTGGTCCAAACTGGGTTTTTTAGAGGCTCCCTCCACCATGAATTTGCCCAAACTGGGCTGTTTAGAGGCTCCCTCCACCATGAATTGGTCCAAACTGGGCTGTTTAGAGGCTCCCTCCACCATTAATTGGTCCAAACTGGGCTGGTTAGAGGCTCCCTCCACCATGAATTTCCCAAAACTTGGCTGTTTAGAGGCTCCCTCCACCATTAATTGGTCCAAACTGGGCTGGTTAGAGGCTCCCTCCACCATGAATTTGCCCAAACTGGGCTGTTTAGAGGCTCCCTCCACCATGAATTGGTCCAAACTGGGTTTTTTAGAGGCTCCCTCCACCATGAATTGGTCCAAACTGGGCTGTTTAGAGGCTCCCTCCACCATGAATTTGCCCAAACTGGGCTGTTTAGCGGCTCCCTCCACCATTAATTGGTCCAAACTGGGCTGGTTAGAGGCTCCCTCCACCATGAATTTGCCCAAACTGGGCTGTTTAGAGGCTCCCTCCACCATGAATTTGCCCAAACTGGGCTGGTTAGAGGCTCCCTCCACCATGAATTGGTCCAAACTGGGTTTTTTAGAGGCTCCCTCCACCATGAATTGGTCCAAACTGGGCTGTTTAGAGGCTCCCTCCACCATGAATTTGCCCAAACTGGGCTGTTTAGCGGCTCCCTCCACCATTAATTGGTCCAAACTGGGCTGGTTAGAGGCTCCCTCCACCATGAATTTTCCCAAACTGGGCTGTTTAGAGGCTCCCTCCACCATGAATTTGCCCAAACTGGGCTGGTTAGAGGCTCCCTCCACCATGAATTGGTCCAAACTGGGGTTTTTAGAGGCTCCCTCCACCATGAATTGGTCCAAACTTGGCTGTTTAGAGGCTCCCTCCACCATGAATTGGTCCAAACTGGGGTGGTTAGAGGCTCCCTCCACCATTAATTGGTCCAAACTGGGCTGGTTAGAGGCTCCCTCCACCATTAATTGGTCCAAACTGGGCTGGTTAGAGGCTCCCTCCACCATGAATTGGTCCAAACTGGGGTTTTTAGAGGCTCCCTCCACCATTAATTGGTCCAAACTGGGCTGGTTAGAGGCTCCCTCCACCATGAATTGGTCCAAACTGGGTTTTTTAGAGGCTCCCTCCACCATGAATTGGTCCAAACTGGGGTTTTTAGAGGCTCCCTCCACCATGAATTGGTCCAAACTGGGCTGTTTAGCGGCTCCCTCCACCATTAATTGGTCCAAACTGGGCTGGTTAGAGGCTCCCTCCACCATGAATTTGCCCAAACTGGGCTGTTTAGAGGCTCCCTCCACCATGAATTTGCCCAAACTGGGCTGGTTAGAGGCTCCCTCCACCATGAATTGGTCCAAACTGGGGTTTTTAGAGGCTCCCTCCACCATGAATTGGTCCAAACTTGGCTGTTTAGAGGCTCCCTCCACCATTAATTGGTCCAAACTGGGCTGGTTAGAGGCTCCCTCCACCATGAATTGGTCCAAACTGGGTTTTTTAGAGGCTCCCTCCACCATGAATTTGCCCAAACTGGGCTGTTTAGAGGCTCCCTCCACCATGAATTGGTCCAAACTGGGCTGGTTAGAGGCTCCCTCCACCATGAATTTCCCAAAACTTGGCTGTTTAGAGGCTCCCTCCACCATTAATTGGTCCAAACTGGGCTGGTTAGAGGCTCCCTCCACCATGAATTTGCCCAAACTGGGCTGTTTAGAGGCTCCCTTCACCATGAATTTGCCCAAACTGGGCTGTTTAGAGGCTCCCTCCACCATGAATTGGTCCAAACTGGGTTTTTTAGAGGCTCCCTCCACCATGAATTGGTCCAAACTGGGCTGTTTAGAGGCTCCCTCCACCATGAATTTGCCCAAACTGGGCTGTTTAGCGGCTCCCTCCACCATTAATTGGTCCAAACTGGGCTGGTTAGAGGCTCCCTCCACCATGAATTTGCCCAAACTGGGCTGTTTAGAGGCTCCCTCCACCATGAATTTGCCCAAACTGGGCTGGTTAGAGGCTCCCTCCACCATGAATTGGTCCAAACTGGGGTTTTTAGAGGCTCCCTCCACCATGAATTGGTCCAAACTTGGCTGTTTAGAGGCTCCCTCCACCATGAATTGGTCCAAACTGGGGTGGTTAGAGGCTCCCTCCACCATTAATTGGTCCAAACTGGGCTGGTTAGAGGCTCCCTCCACCATTAATTGGTCCAAACTGGGCTGGTTAGAGGCTCCCTCCACCATTAATTGGTCCAAACTGGGCTGGTTAGAGGCTCCCTCCACCATTAATTGGTCCAAACTGGGCTGGTTAGAGGCTCCCTCCACCATGAATTTGCCCAAACTGGGCTGGTTAGAGGCTCCCTCCACCATGAATTGGTCCAAACTGGGGTTTTTAGAGGCTCCCTCCACCATGAATTTGCCCAAACTGGGGTGTTTAGAGGCTCCCTCCACCATGAATTTGCCCAAACTCTGCTGGTTAGAGGCTCAATCCACCCTGATTTTCAAAACAAATGTTGGTGCCAACCTCAACTTACTACAAGGGCCAAATTCACTGCTGGTGACAAGCTCTCCTCACTGCAAGTGCCAAATACACATGTTTCAAGGTGTTTTCCTACTGTCAGAGAGGTGGTATTGAGTGTGTAAAGTGTGTAGTTGTTAGGCTGTGATGTTGGGGTAATAGAGGGTCTTTGGTGTGTTAGATGCCCCCAGACATGCTTCCCCTGCTGTCCCAGTGTCATTTCAGAGGTGTTGGCATCATTTCCTGGGGTGTCATAGTGGACTTGGTGACCCTCCAGACACGGATTTGGGTTTCCCCCTTAACGAGTATCTGTTCCCCATAGACTATAATGGGGTTCGAAACCCGTTCGAACACACGAACATTGAGCGGCTGTTCGAATCGAATTTCGAACCTCGAACATTTTAGTGTTCGCTCATCTCTAGTAGTATTCGATCGAATACTACTCGCTCATCTCTAATCATAAACCAACAAGTGATTGTATAAGATGCCATAAAACAGAAAGACGATTTGATCCAAAGTTTTTGCAACTGTCCCATGAAAGTTATTTTACCCCCTATAAAATTAAATTGCCCAATAATTTTTGAGATTTTTTCTGTTTTCCAACTAGGATGAATTTCTTTGACGTGTGTTTTATATGAAACCTATCACATAGAAAAAAAAAATGACCATAATGCAAAATGCACAATGCAACCATTCTAAACCCCATTAACGTTTGGTTACACACTAGTGTTCGGCTTTCCATTCCTCGGGTACGCTTAAGGATTTGAGAAATGGAATCCTAATCCACTTACAAAGTGGTTACCCGCAGAAACAGATGGACTATAATGGGATCTGCTGGGTCTCTACTCAAAAAATGCAAAGAGAAAAGTCCTGGTTGCATTTTTCAAGCAGATTTGGGGACGGGATCCCCGAGCGGTGAGCAGGTGCAGTTGCAAACCTATCCTCAGTTTTTTCCAGCACAGTTACAGGATGTTCTTATGAAAGACATGCATAAGATATGACACCAAATGTCAAATCCGGGGGTGACAATATGAACGGACATCTGTGTGGCCATCTGGAAGAAATCGAGCAGAGCTTACAGTAATGCAGTCACTCCATCTTAGCAAACAGTAAGGGTCACAATGGTCAAACCCAGGTTGGTTGAACATCAGAGCCAATTTCTGTGACCAAAATGATGCACTTTCCATCTTTCCATCATTTGCATTTCAGGCTTATAAAAGAATGTAAATGATCTTTATGAAGAATTTATTAAATACTTAAATCATCTGCTAAATATTCATTTTCAATGCGATTGCATTGTCTATTGTACCAGATATCTCTGATTGCTAATATTAGCTATTGTGTTGTATAACCAGTTCCCCAGTGACTTAACAGGTTGATCTACACAATAAAAGCAGGAACATGGTAACATTTGCTCATTTCCTCGCAGCTGACAAGAATAACATTGGCTAATTCATCAAAGTCATGTCTGAATAAAATGCTCATTACCATGCACGTGCTCTCTCTCTGTTTCTACCTGGCATGATGACAGTGGGGAGCCAGGGGAACACGGAAAACATGACTGGATACTGAATACGTAGGAAGAAGACCAACAATTTAGGGCACGGAAGACTAATTATATGACTTTCATGAAGCCAACGTTCAATATGTAATGTGCAGTGCCGAATGTAACGCTGAAATGCTCAATTTCTCTACACAGATTTTTTTCAGGTTCTTTACGTTGCGGAAAAGCAGCTTATTTTGCTGCAGATCTTGTGTTTTCTTGAGCCAAAACAGAGTAGCTTCAAAAGAAATGGGAAATATGTAGATAGTTCTTATCATTCTCCCTCCTACTCAATCCACCTCTGGATTTTGCTAAAAAAGGGAGAAAAAAAAAATGCAACAAAATCTGCAACAAAAAAAAGCAGCTTTTTACCAACATGAGGCCTCAGCCTTAGGCTGGTTGCAGATGACCTGTGACGAAACGTAGACCCATTCTTTTCTATTGGCCTACACACGATAGTGATTTTCATCTCTGCATCAGATAGGACATGTCCTATCCAAGTCCTATTTTGCAGTCCGTGGTTCCGTGGTTCCTATTCATTTAATGAAAGCATGGTCTGTGCAGTGGACAGGGACATCCCCGTGTCCTGCCCATGTTTTTAAATCCCAGCAGGCCGGTTGCAACACGGTCGTCTGCAAGTGGCCTTAAACCTCTTGGTCTAAGGCCCCACATCGTGAAAAAACATGGCATGACAATTTTCGCTGCGGAAACACTTGCATTTTTGCTATAGATTTAACAAGGGTAGAAAAAATGCAGAGAAAAACACAGCAAAAACACAATGTAAGCAAAAACACAAAGCTGTGGAAAACATGATGCATTTCCACTTCCATATTATTCAGTTGTTTTTCACTTTGTGGGGTCTTAGCCTAAAGGGATTTTTCAGGATAAGGCCTGGTTCACATCTGCATTCGGTATTCTGTTCGGAGAGTCTGCATGGGGACCCCCCAGACAGAATACTGAATGCAATAAAAAACAAAGAGCAATGCAACTCATTGAGATAGGCTACCAGCCAGTATTAATTGCACTTGAGAAAGGGTCCAGCCCAAAACGCGTAGTGCTTGTTACACAATAAAGTAATTGAAGACTTCTTGACGCCAGTTGGCTTTTTGCATGCTTCAGCCGTAGTCCTCCTTATCTGATTGATCCAGTACCCTGAAGGCTCTTTGCATTGCTGATTACGCAACCCATGGATAGCATCAAGGGGGAAGCTGCTGCCACCATTATATGCTGTTTATGGTGTTGTGACTTATCAGAACACTTGGAGGTAAGAGGCCATTCATGGCAGTACTTACTTCATCCATTATCTCAAATACTACACTCTATAGCTAATGGGTGTCTTCCCTTTTGTATTCCATACTCTTTCTGCCTTGTCCAAAAACAGACCACTCTTATTGGGACGTGTTTAGCATAGAGATGGGAATGAAACTTATTTGCAACAATTGTCAAATGAAGGCAGCTATTTCAACAAAACCCATGTGCCATATGAGTATGTGAGCACTCGCTCTTCCCCGGTAGCAGATATCAGAGGACAGAAGGATCAGACAGCTGGACTTCAACATGTCTGATCTCTTTGTCCTTATGTGTGAGCGGAGGTCACCAAACACCCATCATTTTTCCATGCAGAACACATGCATGCTCATTTAGTCAATCTAGACATAGTCTTCTGCATTCTACTCTAATAAATACATGGTTATCTCAGTCATCTTTATTCATTGCATTCTCTTCTGACCTTTCTCTATGAGAAGACATTTCACCTACAGAGCTGACTCTTATCGGATCATTGGGATTGTCTTCTGGATCTACAGTTAATTTCACCGTCATGCAACACTGATCCGACTCCAAACCATTCCACTATTTTATTGACCAAATTAACCTTTAGACCTTTAATAATTTGATTTTCTTCCAAATAATTGGTTTGTTAGATATTTACATCACTGGGTATGTCTATAGGTCTGTCTAACGAACAGATTACGGAGTAGGTCATCATGTGTAATGCAGATATCGCTACATGACAATGCAACTGAATATCTCTAAAATAGCCAAGGATACATCCAGGGAGCTATGTTTGCATCTCTTCCATATGGATAAATACATTTTCATGAACCTGTACCATGGTTGAATACTCTGAACGCCAAAATTTTAACACATATATTGAAGAAAAAATTCCAAAATTTCAGACAAGTACATCAACCTAAGTATACCAGTCAGAGATCCCGCAATGTTAGAGACAGAGAGACATTGTTGTGCTAGACAAATTTTAATTTCACACTATTTTGCTCAACTTTAATACAAAGTGAATGGGCTGTCATAGTACGCAAATATTCTGAAGCAAACTTTAGCGAAGTACAAACATTTTTTGGCATGGCTACATTGTATTTGGGGCCATTTTAACATGTTGGTTTCATAAGTGCACTACTGGCCCTATGGAGAAAGCTGGGTTGACCCAGTGCAAGGGTTTCATAAGTGCACAACTAGCCCTATAGAGAAAGCTGGGTTGACCCAGTGCAAAGGTTTCATAAGTGCACCACTGGCCCTATGGTTAAAGCTGGGTTGACCCAGTGCAAGGGTTTCATAAGTGCACCACTGGCCCTATGGAGAAAGCTGGGTTGACCCAGTGCAAGGGTTTCATAAGTGCACCACTGGCCCTATGGAGAAAGCTGGGTTGACCCAGTGCAAGGGTTTCATAAGTGCACCACTGGCCCTATGGAGAAAGCTGGGTTGACTCAGTGCAAAAGTTTCATAAGCGCACCACTGGCCCTATAGAGAAAGCTGGGTTGACCCAGTGCAAAGGTTTCATAAGTGCACCACTGGCCCTATGGATAAAGCTGGGTTGACCAGGTGCAAGGGTGTTACGGTTCTGTGTATATATATAAAATAATATTTTTAACTACAGAACCGCTAGGCTGCAAGACACTGCAGTGAGGTCCACAGGCCCAGGTGGGCGGCTGTATGTCTGAATGCAGACTACCAGTTAACTTCACTGGCAGAAATGTTAGTGCCAAGGGTTAACCATCACCATTGGTCAGCAACACAAAAAGACTTCTTTAACACCCAGGAGCTACAACACAAGTAGACAGATTACATAGGTTATTCTGATTCCCACTGGCTGAGCCAAGGAATCCTAACTAGATCCCTAAGCTGCTCCTGCCTTTCACGGGAACCTAGCCTTAACCTCCTGTCTCAAGTATCTTGTCAAAGTGTGAGCACTGGGCGGGCGTCGGCTCACACTATATAAAGGCTAGTCCCCGCCCAACAGAGGCGGTGGCCATGACCTCACCGATCATGCTTAGTATGGGCAAAATGGGACTTAGCCTCTGAGCGGCTCCAAAATGTCTGAGCATGCTCAGTAGGGAAAGAATGGCACTTAGCCCCTGAGCGGCTCCAAAATGTCTGAGCATGCTCAGTGGGCCGAAAGCTGGACTTAGACTCCAGACTCTCTGCTGCATGATGCCGAGGGCGAGGGTTGGATTGGCCCGCAGGTGGCGCTGTGCGCCGGAATGGAAACCTGTGGGACCCGATCCTAGCAAAGGGTTTCATAAGTGCACCACTGACCCTATGGATAAAGCTGGATTGACTCAGTGCAAAGGTTTCATAAGTGCACCACTGGCCCTATGGATAAAGCTGGGTTGACCCAGTGCAAAGGGTTTTTAAGTGCACCACTGGCCCCTATAGATAAAGCAGCCCTGTCTGTATTATACAGT
Organism: Leptodactylus fuscus; assembly: GCF_031893055.1. NCBI lineage: Eukaryota > Metazoa > Chordata > Amphibia > Anura > Leptodactylidae > Leptodactylus > Leptodactylus fuscus. The sequence goes on from NC_134274.1 coordinate 33,181,150, forward strand.
AATTTATATATGCAGTATAAGACCTTCAGTTTTATTGGGTCCACCGGGTTAGAAATGAATGTAATACAAACATTTAAAAAAGTCTGTTGTTCACTGTTGTGTGTGTATGGGTCCTTATGATCATTGGCAATTTTTTTGAAGAAAGCATAAAGTATAATATATCATCTCTGAGATACCACCTGTGATTTAGCAATCTGAACAACCGTGAATATTTTCCATGGTGTGCGTTACTCTTCCATATGGAGTAGTAGTATAACCTCTTATATAATCATGTTGCCAATAACCACAATCTACAATTAATTCACAAATTAGTTTCCTGTTGTTAATAGCAGTTTTTCTGAACATTCTTTTGTGTTGTACATTGTTTCTATTCTAAGTTGTTTCCATGACAATGCACAGTTAAAAGAATCTCTATTATGTGGACTTCATGGAATTTTAACCAAGGAAATATTGCAGGATATGTACAGGGCACATTAACCTTTTAATAAGAAAGTAGATATTGAAATAGCAGTATGGACCCATGCTATGGAGGAACAGTACTTAGGCATTCTCTAATATTTAAAAGGTTATTCATAGCTTAGCAAATCACTACTGAGATGGGAATAAATGCTACAACTGTCACCCTAACCCCCATAAAAGGAGAATGGGAGCTAGGGAAACAGAGTCGCACATCTAGCTACACTGTTTCCATAACTATATAGTCAGAAAATAACCTCACGTTCCTCTAAATACCCTCCCAATATTCTTGTCATTTCCTGTTCTGAAGAGATCACCTTTCAATAGTCATTTTAGTATCATCAAGAAGGAACTACAATGAGCGCTAACACTATAATAGATAACACAGAACCCATCACTATAGATAAGACAATATATAAAAAGACAGCTTATCTCATCCCCCTTCCCGTACAGTGACCTTTGCACAGGTCACAGAGCATTCACATAATTCAATTGTCATATAAGTCTACATGTTCTGACTGAAGTTCCCTAGGTACATGTGACAAGATGTCATCTTTTTTTATAAGAAAATGATAAAATAAAAGGGTACAAAAAAAAAAAAAACATTTTATAGGAAAAGTATAGTTTTAATTAGTAGGTGATATGTTCCCTTTAAGACTATATATTATATAATAATATATAAAGGCATCTGGAATGCCGAATGGCAAGTTGGCTAAAGGACCTTTGATGACGTCATCAAAGGTCCTTTGGCTTACTAGGTTATAAGACTCGTTAGTGAGCGGAGCCAAATGGGACAGAGTGGTTGTGTTACACAGAAAGAGGAAGCTTCCTGGAATGGAGATTGATGGAAGATAAGGAGGAGAGGAGAGATAGTATGTGTGAGTATGAGGAGGGAACTGGGGGCAGTTAAACTGAACGCAGTTGGAGGCGGGACATTAAACTAGGAGGCAGATGGAGGGGGACGTTAAACTGAGGTCAACTGGAGGAGGATATTAAACTGTGAGGGTAACTGAAGGGGGACATATCTGCCTCTAGTTTCTCCCAGTTTAATGTCCCCTTCCAGCTGCCCCACTTTAATTTCTAGTTTCAGCACATTTAAACTGGGGCATGAGGAAAGGGACTTAATACTGTGGGACATTTGGAGGAGAACATTATAATGAGGTGACATATAATGTTACGGTGACTATAGGAGTATTATACTATGTGGAGGCACATGGAAAAATAGATGAGAATGGGTGGAGTCAACGTAGAAGTGGGTGAAGCTAGATTTGCCATGGCGTGCATAGCCCTCTAGAACTGTTTCAATTTCTCATGTGGCCCCATGGGAAAATTAATTGCCCACCCCTGCCTTAAAGGGATTATCCACTTTTATAAAACTGATGTAAATATTGTAGCCCACAAGATTATATTGGGGGCAGAATTATTAGTCTTGTCTAATGGTTGAACAGAGCAGACTTGGACCAGACAGTCTTGAAATGTGCCAGATTTATCACAGTGCCTAATGCTCGATCGTAAATCTGACTGTATAATCTATGTTCATAACACAAATAGGTTTGCGTTCATTGGTGCAGCTTAAGGCTTTCCTTTTCTGCTAAGTCATGTCCTTTTACAGCAAGATGTAGAAAGTGGATAAAACTAGTAATAAAATTCTGCAACATTTTCATTAGTACTTCTGTCTTATAGTGTTTGGATTTCCATAAAACTCACTAAAACTAAGTACTCAGTGGAAATAAATGATAGTAAAGTAGATCGCTGTAGCTACTTCAGTCTTTCCAGGTTTATGGTTCCTGCTTGCCATGGCCATTACATGAGATGAAACAGTCTTTTCTACATGAATGTAAAATAACATATTTGGAAGGTTGAACAAATTCAGTAGAAAAAATAAAGATCTTCCAAGAAGGCCAGTCCAGGTCAATTTTAATGAATGGTTGGAAATTTCTCTTCAGACCATAATCTTAACAGATTTGGAGAGTCAGACTAAAGAAAGCAGTGCCTAATAAAAATCCTTGGAATGACTATGGTGCATGATCTAAGAAAAGGTTAGCTATGTGGAATTTTACTGCCAAGTAGATGCAAAAAATCTAAATGTGGATTTGACAGCAAATATACTATGATCTGTAATGTGACATGCAAATCTATGATGAGGTTATAATATGAAAGGAAGAAAGACTGTGAAACTAGAAGAGGCAATTTATTGAGAAGGTTGGAAGTCACCAAGACGTTTTACTGAGACAATAAGAAGCGTATTACTGCCTGCCTAAGACAATAAGTACTGTATGTGCGCTGAGTTACCAATTACTCTACTAAAGGGTCTATTACGTGTAAATCAGAATAGTGGACAAATAATTTCCTTTCAGCCCTGTGGTATCTAAAACCACTTATGTAGAGGCCAGGTTCGGCTGGAAATTACAGAGTCATGATTCTAACTTTCTTAGCAGTCATCAGTGCAGACTATGAAAACATGTCGCAATGGAATAGACGGGACATTTAATATGAATTTTGTACATTTTTTCCAACATGCACACTAGACTGATAAATGGGGAGAAGGGAAGTGGCAACTGCCAGACACCTCAAGAGTAGGAACATACAGAGGAATTTGGAGACTGATTTCTCAATTATTAGCCTTAGCCACAATGGATGGCTCTGCAGCCTGATTAGCCATGGACTCTGCGGCAAGATCAAGTAGGACGCATCTTTTTTCAGTGTGTCCCCCATTGAAAACAGGTCACCAGCCACAATTTGGATCTCATTTTGAAATGGAATCTGCTCAAAATAATCTCCAAATTCTCAGTGCGAACCAATCATAACGTTAACCCCTTCCCGCCGATGGCATTTTTTGATTTTCGTTTTTCGTTTTTGACTCCCCTCCTTCTAAACCCCATAACTTTTTTATTTCTCCGCTCCCAGAGCCATATGAGGTCTTAATTTTTGCGGGACAAATTTTTCTTCATGATGCTACCATTAATTATTCTATATAATGTACTGGGAAGCAGGAAAAAAATTCAGAATGGGGTGGATTTGAAGAAAAAATGCATTTCTGCGACTTTCTTACGGGCTTTGGTTTTACGGCGTTCACTGTGCAGCCAAAATGACATGTCCCCTATATTCTGTGTTTCGGTACGGTTCCAGGGATACCAAATTTATATGGTTTTATTTACATTTTGACCCCTAAAAAAAATTCCAAAACTGTGTTAAAAAAATTTTTTTCTAAAAGTCGCCATATTCCAACGGACGTAACTTTTTTATACGTCAGTGTACGGGGATGCATAGGGCGTCTTTTTTTGCGTGGCCGGGTGTACTTTTTAGTTCTACCATTTTTGGGAAATGTTATTGCTTTGATCACTTTTTATTAAAATTTTTATCAGAATCAAAACAGTGAAAAAACCGCGGTTTGGCGCTTTCGACTATTTTTCCCGCTACGGCGTTTACCGAACAGGAAAAATATTTTTATAGATTTGTAGAGCGGGCGATTTCGGACGCGGGGATACCTAACATGTATATGTTTCACAGTTTTTAACTACTTTTATATGTGTTCTAGGGAAAGGGGGGTGATTTGAACTTTTAATTCTTTTTATATTTTTTTATATTTTTTTTAACTTTTTTTTTATTTTATTTTTTGCATTTATTAGACCCCCTAGGGGTGTTGAACCCCAGGGGGTCTGATCACTAATGCAATGCATTACAATGCTAATGCATTGCAATGCATTGCAAAAAAGCATCCTTTCTTTTGCAGGCTGCATAGACCAGCCTGCAAAAGAGAGGCTTTGCAGACAAGCCTGGGAGCCTGTACAAGGCTCCCGGCTGTCATGGCAATGGGACGTCAGCCCTGGAGCATGCTCCAGGAGCCGGCGATCCCGGCCAAAATGGCGCCGCCCATGCGCCGCCGGGAAAATGGCGCCTCCGGTGCCTTTGACAGCGGCGCCGGAGGGGTTAATGTCTCCGATCGGTCCGGGGACCGATCGGAGGCATTAGAGCCGGTTGTCTACTGCTTAAAGCAGTAGACACCCGGCGGCTATGGCGGTCGCCCGGCTCCCGGGCGGTCGCCATAGTTACAGACCCGACATGCGCCGTACTATTACGGCGCATGTCGGGAAGGGGTTAAAATCTAACTACCTGATTTTGATCTCCCTGAAATCTGGCATCAATGGACAGACAGGCGCACTCTATATACTTTAGATTTTTAGATCTCATCACCTTTGACGGGTACAGCCAGCGTAAAGCGTACCTCCAGTTCTAAACAATTCTTCATAAATGAATAGTGTATGATTTGTGATATATCTTATTAAGCAGATATGTTTTCTTCATCACTTCTTAAGCTATTCAACTGCTCCTTATTGTCAATATGACCTCTTTGTTTACATCATATCTGTCTCCGTATTCAGCCTCGCACATGCAACTCTATGGGGCAGAGAGGAGCGGAGCAGAATTTTCCTGCCAGCTGGTTAATTGATTTATTGCCTCATTCTGTGCACTAATAACTTCCATTCTACAACTTAGCAGTGTTAAAAAAGCAAGGAACCTTAGAAAGTAACTGCCTGAAAAGCGAAGAAGAAAGCAGCATATTTGTTTAATATGATATATTACAAAGTTTCATATATTAACCTATACTATTCCTTCATGAACAGGTTTTTGGGGGTTTTTTTTGAACTAGAGGTTCACTTTAAGTTTACACTAAGACATGATTAGTAAATCTGACCCAAGTATATTCAATAAAGAATATATGTCTTCTGCCGACAGCAATCATGCCAATTATCCTTTAGCCATTCCATCTGGAAGGTATTAGATAAACAGAAGTGTTGAACCGTGATGAGTGGTTGGAATAACATACTGGTGTCAAACCTGAGACAGAAAAAAATAGGATTTCTCCAACAGAGCTAACTTTGAAATTGACAGTGAAGACATGGATGTAGGAGACAGCGAGAGAGAAAAACAAATTGGCATTTAGTATATCTTGTATGAAAGATAAGATCCTCAAATATAAGAATAATTTCCAGCGCAGGATTGAGGTGATTCAGGTAAGAAAATTATAATAATTGCAACTTTTATTTTTTTTTTTACCGGACAACTCCTTTAACACTCGAAGAAAATGTACTGCAAGTTTTTATGTAATGTTGACACTAAGGAATACAACAACTGTTATGTAATGAGTAAATTACCATCAGAAAGGATAATTGTTTTAATTGTTGTCAAACTAAGCTCTATTTTAGGAAAAACACTAGAGATACCAAACGAGTAATTTCTACTAGTTACAATGTAATGTCATTTAATGCAAACAATAAATACAGGGTGTCCGCAAAGTAAGTACACAAAATAAAAGAGTGGACTTTAGCCGGTATATGAAGCGTTTTTTATTAATGAACATGTGACCAGACTTGCACCGTGGTAGACTGGCACAGTGCATTTCTGCAGGATAATTTGTCGATGTTGCTTGAAGACGTGCCTTTGAACATCAGAGCAAGGATGCAGCTCCAGCAGGATGGACCACCTCCCGATTTTAGCAGCATTGTCCGTGAACACATCAACAACCGATGGCTGAATCAGTGGACCAGACCTTTGCTGTGCCCCTCTTACTCACCCGATTTGACCCCACTTGATTTTTTTTGTGGGGACATGTCAAGTCCGTTGTGTACGCAACGCCTGTGCCAACCTGCAAAGAGCTTGCGAACCACATCCAGGCTGTGTTCGTCGTGGTGAGGGCCATGCCAGGAGTCTGTGAACGGGTGCGTCAATCCATCTCCCGGCGCTGCACTACT